>NW_022900933.1:39695464-39697725 GCF_012274545.1 Fukomys damarensis | reverse complement strand
TTTTTTTTTTTTTTTTTTTTTTTTTTTTTGAGACAGGGTGCAAATTATGCCTTTCAGGCTGGCCTTGAATTCATTATGGAGCCCAGGCTGGCCTCAAACTTGTGGTAATCCTGTCTCAGCCTCCTGAAAGCTAGGACTGCAGATGTGTCCCACTACACCCAACTTTTAACAACATCTTTTTTTTTCCCTTTTCTTTGGACTGCTTAACATGCTCAGAGAAAGAGGGCCATCAGCTATTCAAAAGGATGGGAAAGGCGATTACTGAACGTTTGTAGAAGGGTGGAAAGTCAGCACCATGCAGCCCCATCCTAGTCACCGTCCCAAACACAGCAAAGACCAGTTGGCAAGGTAACACACTCTCCAGCCACAGCCATAGGTGGGCACCGAGGAGACAGTGGACAAGCAGGGCCAAGATGAGGGTGTGCGCCAGCTGGACTCATGACAGTCACAGAGAGACAGGAGTGACGGCAGGAAGGGGCCTGAGCTGGAGCCAAAGCACAGGAGGAAGAAACGGGACTGCAACCTGAGCAGGCAAGACTCACACTCTGCTGGCCTGAGCCCCTAATGCTGCTAATGCAGTACATCACTCAGCAGTGAGGACCAGGAGGAAGAAAACAACACTGCTGGAAAACCTTTCTTTCTTTCTTTCTTTTTTGGTACCAGGGGTCAAACTCAAGGAAAACCTGTCTGAAAAATCACACCAAAAAGTCTACAAGAAGCAATAGGGCTGGGCGTGGTGGGGCACGCCTGTAATCCCAGCATTTGGGAGGCTGAGGCAGGAAGATCACTTTGAGTTCAAGACCAGCCTGGGCTACACCTGAGTCAGACCGTCCCATGGAGTAGTTTCTGTATCCCTCGCTCTAGTTATGGCAGCAAGGGTAAAACAGGCACTGGGAAATAGAAGACTACACAGCCAGCTGCTGAGTGAAAAGCACCACAAGGACTACAGGGTTCTTGACGGAGGGACGCAAGAAGCCAGGCAGCTCCTCACAACCAATCACACTCATGACACTGGAGAAGAGAAGCCAAGATTTCTCTAAATCAGGGTGCTCTGACTACTCAGTGTTTTTAAAACAAAAGATTACACAAGAAATCTCTACCAAAGTACAGTTATACCACATCAAACAAGCACAAACTTCCATGAGCTTCTTTACTACAATACTGAGTAACAAGATCCAGGGGCAGAGTCACTCTCTGCTTTGATCTCAAAGCAGTGATGAGTGTAACTGACATGTACACACAGGACCACATGTGCTCTGAATATGTCGGGACTGCCCTGTGTGGGCACCCCTGCCACCACTGCGGCTGTACGCCTATATCCATTGCCGGGCGACCCACTACTTTTCAGTCGGAAGGTAGTTAAACGCAAGATGTAAAAGTGTTTCCCAACACAGCCCCTAAATCCCACTGAGGCTTAGCAAGGAGCCCTTGTAAGGATGGCAGAGGCTGTGTGCACACGCCCATGAGGCTGGACCTCCTCTACCACCCAGCCCCCAGGGCTGCCCTCTTTCCCAGCGCCTCTCCTGCACCTTGTGAGACACAGTCAGGCAGCAGAATGAGTCTGTCTCAGTCCCTCCCTTGTCACTGGGACACAGTTCCTGACACTCCAACTCACAGGAGGCCAAGGTCACATTGGCTCACATTTTAGAACTTTCAGTCCGTGTTCAGCAGCCTTAAACACAAAACTATGGTGGAGGAAACTGCTTATGCCCTGCCCACAGGAAGCAGAGACCCCAGGAAGGAGTGGGAAGCAAGAGACAGCCTTCTAGTTCAGGCCGCAGTGACCCACCTCTTCCAACCAGAGACTGCTAATAGCTGTGAACACCATGATCCACCGGGGTCAGACACGGAGACTCCGATGCCATGTCAGAGCCACACCATACGTCAGCTAAGCTTTGTGCTGTACTCTCCCATAACCCAAAGAAATACCTTACACTTGTAGGTTACCTTGTCATTGTTAAAAAGAGCTTTTTACATATGTATCTAATTTAATCCTAGGCAATGTGGCACATGCCTATAATCCAGCACCTCTGAGGCTGAGGCAGGAGAATTCTAAATTTGTAGCCAGTCCGAGCAACTCAGGGAGACACTATCTCAAAACAAAAAGGGCACCCGGGCATGCCGGCGCACACCTGTAATCCCTGTATTCAGGAGGCTGAGGCAGGAGGACTGCTGTGAATTTGAGACCAGCCTGCGCTACACAGTGAGTTCCAGGTCAGTCTCAACTACATAGTGAGACCCCGTCTAAAAAAAAAAAAAAA
>NW_022900933.1:39686578-39695317 GCF_012274545.1 Fukomys damarensis | reverse complement strand
AAAAAAAAAAAAAAAAAAAGGCTGCAGGTGCAGACCAGCAGTGGACTGCTCTTCTAACATGCATAAGCCCCTGGGTTCAATCCCCTATATCGCCAAAGAAAAAAAGTGAGATAAAAAACAGAACAGATGCTCTCATCACTATGAGAAGAGGAAGAGGAAGGGGAAAAGGAGGAGGAAGAAGAAAAGGAAGAAAGAAATAGAGGAGGAGGAAGAGAGAGAAGGGAAGAGGGAGGAGGAAGTAAAGGAGGAGGGAAAAAAATCTAACCTCAGGCTCCAGAGGTTAACCAACATGATCAAGGACTGAGAGCACCCTACAAAAGGCAAAATATGCATTGCAGGAAGATTCTAACCCTAAGAAGTCTCCAAATGAAAGCCGGTCTATTTAAAATTCTTAGAGCTAGCAGGAAGGCACACTCTAGGAAGCTGCAGCAGTAGAATCACAAGTTTGAGCCCAGTCACTAAGTCAGACCAACTCAGTGACCAAGCAAGACCCTGTCTGAAAATATAAAATGAAAACAGAGAGTTGGGGGTGTAGCTCTGAACAAGTCATGGGTTCAATCTCCAGTGCCAAAAAGAGGCTAACTTAAAAACCAGCACTGGGGGCCAGGAATTTAGCTCAGTGGTTCCACCGCCTGCCTCGCAAGTGCAAGATCCTGAGTTTGATCCTGGTTCCAAAACAAACAAAAAAACCAGCACAGGGATGGCAGCCTCAGGGTAAGAGGGAGCATCAGCACTGGACGCAGTCACAACTCTGGGGTGCCGAGAGTCTATTTCTGTAACGTAAGAAAAGCAGTGACTGCCTGACCCAACCCTGTAAAACGCAACTACACAAGCTATACCAATGCTTTATAAATTGTGAAATCACCATCCTCACCAATGAAAGGCAGCAGGGTGGGCAGGAGGGTCAAGAGTTTGAGGCCAGTTGGGCTGCAGAGAAGTTCAAGGCCAGACCACATTACATAGTGAGCCCCTTACTCAAAAGGGAAGGAGAGGGGGAGAGGGAGGGCCCAGAAAGCTGCGTTGTCACTCCCACCCTGTGAGGACTCAGCAATCCTGCCCTATCCCTCCTCAGAACCTCCAGGGAAGTCTACTTCTTCTCCACATCTGAAGGGACAGTACATGTTGTCACCTCTCTTCTACCAACCCCCACTCTGGAAGGACATCAGCAACCCATCAGCCAGATCCTACTGCCTCAAAATACAGTACAAGTATTTCATTTTTGACAGAAAAACTGCACGGGAGGCCTAGTCAGCAGCCTTGGATTCAATGCCAGCCTCCCCTGAGTAAATGAACAAGTTGCAATCTCTCCCATCATCAAAAGAATTTTCCTCCAGCAGGGTGTGGTGGTACACACCTGTACTCTCAGCATCTGGGAGGCTAAAGAAGGAATACCACAAGTTCAAGACCCACCTAAACTACACATCAAGACCCTGTCTCAAACAAAACAACCCCACCCCACACACACAAAGGACTGCTTTCTGTGTGCATCTTACAACGCTCACATCCACCCATGGAGCCTCTCAACACCTCACCTCTGACCTCTGCAAGGGCAAGAGAAGGAGAGTGGAGAATCAAAGTCCTTCCTGCCCAGCATGGCTGTGCACACCTATAATCCCAACTACACAGGAGGCCAAGGCAAGAGGTCAGGAGGCTGAGGCAAGAGGGTCACAAGTTCATGGCCAGTCTGGACAGTTTACCAAGATTCTGTCTCAAAGTAAAATAAAAAGGGATGGGATGTAGCTCAGCATTCCCTGGGTTCACTCCCCAGTACAGCCAAAAAACCAAAGAAGTATCACTTAAGGTGATCATGAAGATGCTGTCCCCTTCGGGTATAAGAATCCAAAGTCAAACAAATAAATCTTATCAATATTTCACGAGTCAGTAAGTTAGCTCTTAATGGAGAAGAAACAGGTTCCAGTCATTCAGCAATCCCATATGTGCCCTACTGCATTAAGATTTCTCAACATCAGTTTAACATAAAGTTTTAGACTTCTAGGCCTCTAAATTATAAATGAGGATCAGAGAGGTGTGAAAATTACTAATGGGAAGGACGGTGTGAACATGACCTTCTCTGAAGCAGTCCTGCATCTAAAACTAGTCTGTGGAAAAACCTTCAAAAAGCATCTAGGCTAAGCATGGTGGTACACTCCTGTAATCTCAGTACTCTGGAAGCTGAAGCAGGATGATCATAACTGCAAGCCCAGTCTAGCAACATACTGAGGCCCTGTCTCAGTCAAAAAAAAAAAAAAGTGAAAGAGGCCCGAGGATATAGCTCAGTGCAAAGGCTCTGGATTCAATCCCCAGCCTCCCACCTCAAAAAAAAAAAAAATCATCTAGTTCACCCTCCCATGTCACCAACAGATGGTCCTGCAGTTTTTGACAATGAGAGAACATTTCCCCTGAGAATGCTCATTCTCTTACCAAGTCAACTTTCCTCTAACATGGCTTTAAAAATACCCTAGACACTATCAAATGAGTCTTCTTCAGGCTCCAACTTCATCTCAGCATGGTTTTAGGTATGGAGCTTTTCCACCATGGAGACCACGGGGGCAGCCAAGCCCGATGGCTATGGTCTCAGCTGTGGGAGCCTCCACGGCCGGCATGGGCCAGTCCAGGAAGACCCTGTCTCAAAATAACACCTAAAAAGGCCAGACATGCAGCTCAGTGGGAGAGTGCTGGGCTCCAGCCAGCACTGCTGGAAATCGGTGCCTTCTACTGCTCTCCCAGGTACCCACCCAATTCAAACTCATAAATAAAGTGGGCAATGAACTCAAGACCCCCAGTAGAAAGATGAGACACAGTGCGCAGAGAATCACACAACTCTTGGCGTTGAAAAGTCCTCAGAACCACTTACCACACTTGCCACCAGTCAGGCACACACCTATCTCACATGATCCCAGCACTTCCAGAGCTGGAGATCAGGAGTTTGAGACCAGACTGGGCAACATGGTAAGGCCCCATCTCAAGAATAAAAAAAAAGCACACTCTCCACTTACTGTGGGATCGGCTCAGTAACATCTAAGCAGCACATCGTAGTCTAGAATCTTAAATGGGGCAGAGAGAGGTTCTTTGGTTTGAATGTTAAATAATTCTCACTACAGGTTCAAATGTTCATCAAGACATGAATCTTGCAGGTAATAAATATTTGTCTGACAAAAGTAGATCAAAAGTAATCTGTGCCATTTGGTTATTTTCCATTACTTCAGTATTTTTTTTTTTTTTTTTTTTTTTTGGTTTTTTAAGACAGGGTCTCATTATGTAGTTGAGACTGACTTGGAACTATGTAGGTCAGGCCGGTCTCGAACTCACAGAGATCCTCCTGCCTCAGCCTCCCTGAGTGCTGGGATTACAGGAGCCACCACGCCCAGCACTTCAAGTGACTCTTGCTATACAATTTCCCAATTTTTTTTTCTTGATACTGGGGATGGAACTTGGGTCCTTGTACTTGGCAAGTGGGCGCCAGAACCAATGAGCTAAATCCCTAGGCCCCCAATTTCCCAATTTTGAGAAAGCTCTATTTGTTACCTATTAACAGTATTTTTTAATGTTTTCAAAAAGATGTGTGCTACATGCCAGGGGTGGTGGTGCAGGCCTGTAATCCCAGCACTCAGGAGGCTGAGGCAGAAGGATCATCGTGACTTTGAGGCCAGTCTGGGCTACACAGCAAGACCCTATCTCCAAAAAAAAAAGTAAAAGTAAAAAAACCTACAGCTGGGTGTGGTGGCACATGCTTGTAATCTCAGCACTTAGGAGGCTGAGGCAATAGGATCATGGTGAGTTGCCTGGGGAACTTAAATTCAAGACCAACCTGAACTACATAGCAAGACTGACTCAAAAAAACAAAAAACAAACCCCAAACAACCCCTTCCAAAAAGATATATGCTACAAAAAAATGTCCAAGTTACTTCTGGGCCCAAATTGAATGGTTTTTCAGCTTCTTAAAGATCTTTTTAAAGTACAGTATAGAGGACACAGTTTATTCACTCATTCACAGAAGGTGAAGTCCCGACTCCACTGAATGCTGCAGTGGGCCCTACAAAGTCAGAGGGCAGAAAAAAGACTCCATACCTAGTCTAAAGGTGCTCGGCTTACTGACAAGCCAAGTTACCCCAGAGAAGTATAAACTGCGGGACATGCTGGGAAGACAAAGTACGGGGCGCCAAGAGGACATGTAGTGGGCACTGTGATCCAGCCTGGAGGCCCTCAGAGGACCTTCTGAGGACACAGCAGGCAGGCAGGGGTCTGAGTGGGGCCATGCACAAGTCTGTAGGAAGAGTGCTGCAGAAAAGCAGAGCACTGGCCAGCACCTTCCGGGCCTTCACCTTCACACGACTGCTCTTTTCTTTCAGGGTAACAAGCTATGCTACGGACATGGCACAAGGCAAGTGGTTCTAAATTCTAGGGTAGGGTGGGCAGTAAGTATGGTCGGTCTCCCAAATCTCTGAGCACCCCACATCACCCAGGCACAGTCTTAGCTGTCTGATCGGAGCCATGCAAGGCTTTGTTGAAATGAATGTTGTCTGGTTTTTTTTTTTTTTTTTTGGAGATGGGGTCTAGCTCTGCATGCAGGTCAAGCTGGCCTTGAACTATATAGCCCAGGCTGGCTTCAAATTTGAGGTGATCCGCCTGCCTCAGCCTCAGAGTGCTGGGACTACAGGTTTGTGCCACCACACCCGGCTAGTGTCAGTGTTAATGCTCAAATTATTTTCTGTACAGCCAAATAAATTCACAAAACTACATCTTACACAAGGAACCCCATTCTGAACTTCAATTGTAAAAGGACATTCATCTTCCCCACAGGGGTGCACAGTGGGACTCATGGCAAAATGCTGGGGGGAATTCTGGTACTGTGACCAAAGGCGGAAGAAGTACCTTTTTCTCTTTAATTTACAAAGTAGGGATTGAACCCAGGGCCTTTGCACTGAGCTACATGCTCAGCCCATTTTTATTTTTTTGAGATAAGGTCTTGGTAAATTGCCAAGCTGGGCTCAAACTCAGGATCTTCCTGCCTCAGCCCCCAGGTGCTGGGATTCAGGCCTGCACCACCTATTCTGGTGGAATCAGAATCTTGATTGAAGCACTTCTTTAGATCTGGTAGTGCTTCATTTTCCTCACAAAGAGAAAAACCTGTGACAGGTTTACTGGGCTGCGGTGCTGCACACACCAGTGTTGGCAAGACTTTCAGAACTTTCAGAAGTAACAACCAGCCCTCGGCAGACATGCAGTTGGTTCGCTGCCACTGGCAGGTACTGTACCCTGCAGCCCGACCCCCAAACCCCAAACGAGCCAAAAGGGCCAAGGCGAGACTCGCGGGGGAGCCGGCAGACCACTTTGCTCCACTCCCACAGGACCCTTGGGAAAGACCCTTTTACACACATACACTTCAGCTGAATCTAAATTTCATCCACATTAGAGCTTCTAAGTGAGCTAACTATTGTAAAACTACATGCCTTGAAGAAAATAATGAAAACCAAACCAAAAAAAAAAAGTCAATATAACCAGGGCTGGGGATGTAACTCAGAGGTGCCGCTGCCTGTCTCCCAAGTGCAAGAACCCGAGTTTGATCCCCAGGACCAAAAAAAAGTCAATATAACCAAAAAAGACTACTAACCTGTGGGAAGCCAGCCATGGCCCACTGGCTTTTTGAAAGACAACATTTGTTCCTTTTTAAGGACTGCACGTGTTAAACTTGTTTTGACCCTGCTCGCTGGGACCGCTGTGCAGAGTGCGAGCGTCCCGGGCCGCGTGGACCAGGTGTTGAGGCCCGTGTGAACTCTCGTTCCCGTGGAGCGGGTGTTGAGGTTACTATGGTGATCCTAGCCCATAATAGTTCGGCCTTTCTCTTTAAAAGGCCGGTGCTTGCCGGCAATAAACGTCGCCTTGATCAGACTCTTGTCTTGGCGTCCTTCCTTTCTCTCTGCCCCATCTCCACCCCGCTGCTCTTTCAGGTTTGAGGCACTGCGGGACAGTGCTCTGCGTCGCCGGTTCGCGACACTAACCCTCCAAATTTTAGTTTTATAAATAATTCGCTATTTTAAAATCAGGTCATAAAAATAGTCACTTATACCCAGAAATGACAATTACGATCTCATTTTTGGAAATTACAATGCTTATTAGATTTAGGTGTTGGCCACATAATGCCAGCTTATCTATAAAATACTACCCCATGAAAATGAAATTTTACCAAAAAATTTTAAAGTGCTCAAATTGTGCAGGTAAAGGCAATTTACATAGTTCAGATTTCTCTTCTTTGAAAGAATTTCTTGATGTGGTTTTGAAAAGCTATTAGTTTTACTCTTCAGTGAACAGGGTCTTGCTAAAAGAGAACACTACTATGAATACTTCCAGGTGACTGACCTAGGTTTTTGTCATGGTTGTTGTTTGGCTTGCTTGTTTTTCGAGAAGGGTCTCCCTGTATAGTTCAGGCTGATCTTGAACTCACTATGTAGCTCAGGGTAGCCTGAATTCCCAGCAATTTTCCTGCCTCAGCCTCCAGAATGCTGGGATCACAGGTGTGTGCCACCATGTCCTGCAAGTGACCTTTTTGATTGATGCAAACTAGGACTATCAGATCCAAATGAGGTACGCCATGAGAATACAGTGATCCGTGACTTACAACTCGATCAGTTCCCGAGGGCTGGTAACTAAATCAGTACAGCTGAGATCTGGGCCTTTACCTAGGTACACAACTATAGATAACAAGAAACAGATGAATCTTCCATTAACCTCACTAACCAAAGTTGCTCATATGTCAGGGCAGTTGTAACTTGAGGGTCCATTGTATCTCAGAAGTTTTCTGGCACACAGCTGTGAATCCAGCACTGTAGGAGGCTGAGTCAGGAGGACTACAAACTCAAGTCCAACCTAGGTAACTTAGGGAGACCTTGTCTCAAAAAAAAAAAAAAAAAAAAAAAACCTAGGAATGTAGTTCAGTGAGAGGGCCCTAGGTTCAATCCTCCATAGAAAAAGAGGAAAGAAAAAAGGAAAGGAAGAAAAGGAACCTTTCAGGGATAGGGGTGTAGTTTAGTAGTTCAAGCCTTGGGTTCAATCTCCAGCATCACATATGAGGCAGGGTCTCACACCATGTATGTAGCCCAGGCTGGCCTGGAACTCTCAACAATCCTCCTGCCTCAGCCTTGTCTGTTCAGATTGCAGGGGTGCGCCACCAGACCCAGCTTAAAAATAAATCTTACTGTTTGCGCTTGTAACTGAATTTAGTTTTTAACCACATTGTGGTTTATGTAAATATAAATGCTAAAACTGATTTCTGAGGGGAAAAAATAAAACCTGATCTTTTCAGTCCTAGCCTAAAAGTCAAGATGGCAGCTTTCCATTTGAGTTACTCTTAATGCTTTTTTTTGGGGGGGGGAGTATTGAACCAGGTACCTAAGCATGCTACCACTGAGCTACACTCCCAGTCCTTTTTACTTTTTATTTTGAGTCAGGGTCTTGCTAAGGTGCCCAAGCTAGCCTTGAACTTGGGATCCTCCTGCCTTGGCCTCCAGGGTTGTTGGCACGCCCCACTGTACCTAGTGTAATGTTTGTTTTAGCTACATTTTACATCTATTGAGTGTTTCAGAGCTTTAAAACCCACTACAGTTATTACATTATTGATTACATGTGCACTGCAATATTCCCTTTTTAAAGAAGTACAAATTATAGTTAAATAACTTATCCAAGGTCACCCAACAAATAAGTCTGTGACATAGCTGGGAGCAGCACTAAAATCACAGCTCCCAGGCAACGATTACATTTCCCCAATTCCAAAAAAGGAGGAAAAGTCAAGGGATTTCGTTTCAGGAACTTCTAACAACATGCCCCAAGTGTAAGTAGCAGCATACTTGTTCTAATAAAGGCGAAGGATTCACTTTGAATGAAAGAAACAACTCGCTACATTTTTAGCTACCTTTGACACAAGCAGAAACACTATACTGCATTTGAATATACGACATTCCAGAAGCTGCTCACTCTTCAACATGTACTTTATTTTCACACTAACTGAGCATTTATACATTAATCTGCCATCACCTTGCCCCATCCCGAGGTGCTAATTTCCTGTTTTCTAAGAGTAAAGTCAAAGACCGCCATCTCAAAAGTAGGCAGTTCTCACAACATAGTTACATCGCCAATGAAGGAAACGCTCCAATAAATTGCTACTTTTAAAGAAATATTTTAAAACATGATTACATGCTTCACAGAATTACTGTGAGGTCGCCCGGCCTGCCGAGGAGGAGGGCTCCTTCAAAGTAGCTTCTAAGGTACGTCCCTCCCTCTTTGGGACACAGCCTGACTTGTCAAACAAGATTCATCTGGGCACGCTCACGCAAAGCCGAGCCAAGCAGCTCAGGCCGCTGGAAACATTATTTCCACTTCCCAGCCCTAGTACTCAGCCCTCGAAGGATGCAAGGAAAAGGAGGACCCTCTTTCTCGTCTTTCGGCAGAATATTCCCTCCGCGGAGACAATGACAGCCTCCCCTTCCGCGGAGGATTTTGGAAATACAAAGTGCCTGCCCCAGAAGGAGAGGCTCAGAGGAAGTGTCAGTGTGGCAGCAGGTGGAGTGGCTCTGCGTGCCGAGCAGGTCCTTTCTGACCTAGTCTCGCTTCTCCACCTCCCAGCCCCGGGTCCGCCTTACGGACCTTTCTGAGCTACCTCGCACTCTGATCTCCAGCCCGGGACGAGGTCCCATCCGCCCGGGAGGCGAGGGAACCGCAGCAGACAAGCCGGCCACGCCGCCTCTT
>NW_022900933.1:39686053-39686551 GCF_012274545.1 Fukomys damarensis | reverse complement strand
TACCCAGTAGAGTTGCCGGCCCACTCAAAAGTACGAGCGACGACCACCCCCACCGGTCACCCTGGACCCGCTGACACCGCCCTGCTCCCGGCCTCTGCCCACGCCGCTGGCGGGCCCCGGTGACGCCCGGGTCGGTACCTTGCGGACCCCCTTGTAGATATAGAAGTAGAGCTCCCGGCCCACATTGAAGCAGAGGCGGTCGCCGTTGCCAGACTGATCGTTGAGGTTTACGAAGGAGACGCGGACAGGGTTGGATCCCTGCGAGTTGAAGGGCACTCGGTTGGGCCGGCTGTACTCCGAATGCTGCAGCTGCTTGTACAGACCTTCCCGGGTGGTGAATTGGGTCTTAATCTCGTTCATCTCCTTCCCTCCTCCCTCCGTCGCCATCTTGAAAAGCAGCGTTCATCCTGCCCTAAGTGCCCGGATCACGCCCATCGCGCAGGCGCCGTCGTCGTCCCCGGCGTTCGCTCTCCCCCCGCCCCTTCCCTGGCCCCGCCC
>NW_022900933.1:39678631-39685989 GCF_012274545.1 Fukomys damarensis | reverse complement strand
CCCGGCGACGCCGGTGTCGCCAGGGTAGGGGAGCGTCCCGGCGGCCTCCTCCGCGGTGCCCAGCGGGGTGGGGAGAGCGAGGCTGTGCGGGTTACGGCCCTAAGGGCAGAGGCGAGCACTGCCGAAACACCAGGGTGTGTCCGGAGGCTAGCCCCACGCTCCCGCGGCTGTTATTTTCCGTCAAAAGTACGTATCCATAACGATCGTTTTGATGAACAGCAACGTCCTGAGTGATTGAAAAAGTAATTCAGCCGTTGTTCCAAGTGACGCAGAGGGAGGGAAGCTAATTCTTTCGGGGAAAGACCCTCAACAAGCAAAAGTTAAAAGAAAAATTTGTATTGGTTCTATATACCTCAAGCATTCCATCAGAGTTTCATTCCACCTGTAATCCAGCGCTTGGTACTGAGGCAGGAGGGTCGCCATGAGTTCGAGGCCTGCCTGGACTATGTAGCAAGACCCTGTCTCCAAAAAAAAGTTTGTTTTTTTTTTAAGTTGTATCCTCTATAAGTTCCTTTGTGTATGTGTGGTAGTGGTACTGGAGATTGGACCCACGGCCTTCACATTGAACTGCTACATTCTCAGTACTGTTTATTTTGAATCAGAATCTCAGCCAGGCTGGGGTGGAACTTTCAGTCCTCCTTCCTCAGCCTCCCAGAGTGCTGGGATTACAGGTGTGCACCACCATTCAACATTGTATTATCACTCCATTAATAATAGGCTCTTTGTGTTATCCACAGCCTTTTGATAATTTCAATTTTCAGTGCCTTTATCTTGTTTTTAACTCTCTCACACTCAAGGATTCAATAAATAAGACTCAAATCTGTATAACAGCCCAACCTGATTTTCATTTTCACACCAGGTAGGTATTTCAGTCTAAATGAATTAGTGCTATTTAAAATTTAGGACACCTGTAATCAATCCCAGCACTTGGAATGCTCGGGTGGCAGATCATAGGCTTGAGGCCATCCAGTGCTACATAGTAGTGCTTCCTTCGGCAGCACATATAAACTGCTAAAACTGCTACACAGTGAGTTTCGAGTCAGTCAGCACTGTGTAGTAAGAACCAGTCTCAAAAATAGATGGATAGATAGATAAACTTGAGCCTGGCATGATGGCACATGCCTGTAACCCCAGCATTCAGGAGGCTACATAGTGAACTACATAGCCTGAACTACATAGCAAGACCTTGTCTCAAAAACTAACAGACTCCACAAAACTTGAGCTGTGCCAGGTTTGGTGGCATGGGTCTGTAGTCCTAACACTGGGAGGCTGAGGCAGAAAGATCCAAATTTGGCCCAACTTGGGCAATTTGGTGACTTTGGCCCCGTCTCAAAAAAAGGTCTGGATTATTCCTTTTTATTTATTTTTTTTTCCTTTGTACTGGGGATTGAACTCAGGACCTTGCACTTACAAGGCAGGTGGAATTCCTTTGTACTGGGGATTGAACTCAGGACCTTGCACTTACAAGGCAGGTGGCAGAACCACTGAGCTAAAGCCCCAACCCAAAAAAAAGGTCTGGGAATGTAGCTTAGCAAAAACAAAATTCAATAAAACTTAAATTGAAGCTGGAGGGTGCAGCTCAGTGGTAGGGCGCTTGACGAGCACACATGAGGCCTGAGTTCAGTCTCCAGGGCTGCAGAATAAATAATTTGAATCATCATCATGATTTTGTGAATTATTTCCGTGTTATCACTTTTACTCTCAGCTTTCTTCTGTATGCCTCTTCCAAATTAATTTTCTTAAAATAGCGATTTATACATATTCTTTTTCCCAATAATTCTCAATGTCCTGGAATATCTGCATTATTTGTTATACACCAGCAATTCTCAGTCCATTCCTTAGAAATCCTCCATTCTAACCAAACTGTTCTATCACCTTTAGCTTTGTCCCTCACTTGGAAAAGTCCTTTTTCTCTTACACTCATAGGCTGCTGGGCATGCATACACATATGTGTATGTGATACTGGGGACTAAACCCAGGGCAAATTATCCACACAGCTCAAACTTGTGATCCTCCTGCTTCAGCCTCCCAGAGTGCTGGGATTACAGGCACGTACCACCGCTCCTGGTTTAAGGATCTTTCTAAAGTCTTCAAATGGAGCACATTTAGCCAGCGCATACACTATGCTAATGCTTACACATTTTTTTCCTTTTTATATAGAACCTGATGTGCTCAGCATGTGTAAGAACCTGGGTTCAACCCAATCCCCAGCTCCACACACACACAAGTAGCTGGGGCACAGAGGCCCTCATGTATAATCCCAGTGCTGGGAGGCCAACGCCGGAGGGACGTGGTGAGCTTGAAGCCAGCCTGGCATTCTCGGGACTCCATTTCAAAAAAAACAGAAAACCAGAGAATCCAAGGTCACAAAGCTGATGTTCTGTCACAACCAATTGAATTATTATTTAGAATATCTCAGAACTGAACCATAATTAGGACTCCACTTTCTGCACGTAGAACCTTTGTCACTGTTAAACTCCTCCAGTAGGAGGTAAACAATAGCTTAACTAAGCAGCCAAATACTTGGTGAGTTTTACCTTTGTAGAGATCACAACAAAGACTTTCAGGCTTAAAAAGAGATTGTGAGTCAGGTGTAGTGCTGCACACCTGTAATCCCAGCACTCGGCAGGCTGAGGCAGGAGGATCACCTGACCTTATGGAGAAGAGCTGTTCTTTCAGAGCGGGAACCCCTGAGTGTTGCCAGGCACACACACAGTAAAGGCTCCAGGCACCCTGACTGACCCCCCAGCTTGGTGCTCTCCGCCTTCCCGATTCTTTGATTCTTCAGCCTGGCCACTTCCTGCGCAGGGGACTCCCCTTCCTCAGAACCGTCACCCCAGGGCCTCCCTGGTCTGACTGCGAGATTCCCCGAGGCGATCAGAAAGCCGCTTTCCCCGCCCCCAAACCTGAGTCCAGCCCCTCATTTTCTCACCGCCTTGTTTCTTCCTGCATAGCACTTGCCGCCCCGTTTGAGGCGGGAGGGTACCAGGGATCGAACTCAACACTCGCGAGGCAGACGGCGGAGCCACTGGGCTAAATTCCCGGCCCTTGCCGCGCCTTCTAATGGCACACGTGTGCTCACGCGCACAGGCGCGGTTACTTAGCCGCAGTGCGATCCCTCAGACTGAGCCCTGAAGCACAGGGCTCTGCTCCCCACTAGGGGTGGAGGCCTGCAGTCGGTCACTTTCTTTGGAGAGTGTCACACCTTCACCCTGCGACATGCTGTCACAGGATTGCCAGCCGCGCAGGACCGCAGCGTGTGTAGGGTGAAAGGTGCCCATTCATGTTTTCTTTTCTCATGACTCACACCCTGCCTTGGATCACAAGACTTGTGCTTTTTTTCCCCAGCAGTCCTGAGGATTGAACCATGCGCCTTCCTGCTGAGCCACATGCCCAGACCATTCTTTTGCATTTTGAGACATTGTCTTGCAGTCTCTGAATTGCATGGGCAAGGCTCAAATTTGGCAATCCTCCTGCCTCTGCCTCCCAAGTGCTGGGATTACAGGTGTGTGCCACCACATCCAGCTACTTTTCTAACATGAAAAAATTAATTGATATTTGAATATTAATTTTATAACCTTTTTTTTTTTATTACTGAGAATCGAACTCAGGACTTCCCAGTTGCCAGGCAGGCACAGTGCTGCTGAGCTACAACCCCAGCCCTGCCCTATTCTGCTATCTTACTGGTTTTTTTTGTTTTGTTTTTTTGGTTTTTTGGGGGGGTTTTGTTTTTTTGAGACAGGGTCTCACTATGTAGTTGAGACTGACCTGGAACTCACTATGTAGCCCAGGCTGGTCTCCAACTCGCAGAGATCCTCCTGCCTCAGCCTTCAGAGTGCTGGGATTACAGGCTTCCACCACCACGCCTGGCACTCTGCTGTCTTACTATTTTAAACAGTTTTTCAGTTGAAACTTAGGTTTTCCGGCATACAATATACTATATAAATAATGATAATCTGTTTCAAACTGTCTTGTTGTTTTTGGTTGGTTGGTTTGTTTTTTGGTACTGGGGATCAAACTTGGGCCCTTGCACTTGTTAGGCAGGCGGGGAACCACTGAGCCAAATCCCTGGCTTCAAACAGTAATGTACTACACTGGCCAGCATTTCCAAGACAATAGTAAAAATGGGGTCATGAAGCCAGGCGTGGTGGTGCACACCTGTAATGCCAGCACTGGGGAGGCTGAGGCAAGAGGACCGTTGAGATTTCAAGGCCAGCCTGGACTACATAGTGAGATGCTGTCTCAAAAAAAAATGAGGTCATGAACTGGACTCTATCTTTTGACATGAAGTCCAGTGCTCTTTTTTGGATACATACTAAATCCACTAAATAGTTATCAATCACCAATTACCTATAAAGCATCGTCCTGGATATGAGAGAGTAGTTAAAATAAGCCAGGCATGATGGCACAGGCCTGTAATCCCAGCACTTAGGGAGGCTGAAGTAGGAGGATTGCAGGTTTGAGTTGTTCCTGGAGAACTTAGTGAGACTCTGTCTCAAAGTTTTAAAACGTTTAAAAGGAGTGGGAACAACAACAACAACAAAAAAGGAGTGGGAACAAAAACAACAAAAAATTTTAAAAAGCCAGGGATTTAGCTCAGTGGTTCCGCCACCTGCCTTGCCAAGCGCAAGGACCCGAGTTTGATCCCTGGTACCAAACAAAAACAAAAAACTAATAAAAAAAAAAAGGAGTGGGATGTGGCTCCCTACTGGAGTTCAGTAGAAAAAGTATTACCCTCTTAATAACAAGATAGCAGGTTGTGGATGTAGATCACTGGCAGTGTGCTTGCCTAGCATGCAGTAAGGCCTGGTTTTGATCCCCAATAGTGGAAAAAAATACATACAAAATAAAAATAATGAATTAATGAGCCAGGTGTGGTGGTGCATGCCTATAGCCCTAGTACTCAAGAGGCTGAGGAAGGAGGATTGCTGCAAGTTCTAGACCAGCTTGGGCTGCATACTGAGCTGAAGGCCAGCCTGAACTATGTAGGGAGACTCAGTCTCAAGAATTAGAAAAATAAAACAGTGAATTAACTCATAATTACTGGTCAGATCACACCACAGAGTGAAGTCTGGGCCTGTAACCAGTTTGACTTCAGTGTGAATAGTACCCCCTGGGGCTGAGCCACACAATGTCTGAGAATATTTAGACAGTTTTTGAAAACTACTTGAATATAAAACTAGGTAGCAAGCCCAGTGTGGTGGCACATACTTGCAATCCCAACACTCAGAAGGCTGAGGCAGGAAGATCTCAAGTTTGAGGTTAGCCTGGGCTACATAGTGAATTCAAGCCTGGCCTAAACAGTGAGACTGTCTCAAAAAACAAAAAAGGATATATGATAGAGATGCTGGGATTAATTTAATAAAAAGTATTGGAACAACCAGCTAGTCATTTATAGTAAAATATAGATTTCTACTTTCCTCTTTAATCCAAAAAAACTACAGACAAATCAAAGATTTAAAATATAAAAATTATATGGAAGTCCAAAAACAAATTACATGAATTTGTAATCTTAAAATAAGGAAGATTGTTCTGAACATAGTCCAAAACTCAGACACCGCATTATTTTTATTTACTATCTCTCACGGCACAAGACACCATTTAAAAAGACAGACAACAAACTTGGAAAGATATTTGTAATATGACAAGAGGATAATATCTCTAATAATAAACACTCATCAATGAATCAGAAAGGAAAAAACCCACTAGAAAATAAATAGTTAAGGACATAAAGCAAGCAGTTCACATAAATTACATTTATGAGACTACTGGTTTGTGATTTTTGGGTACTGTCATGCCAGCATGCTCAGCGGGTCTAATAATGAAAGAAACATGCTGGGCATTGTGGTACATGCCCATGGTCCCAGCAGTCAGGAGGCTGAGGCTGGAGGGTCCCTTAAGCCCGGAAGAACACTCTGGGCAAGATAGTAAGGCCCAGGGCTGGGCTGAAGCTTGGTGGTAGAGCACTTTCCTGGCATCTCAAGGCCCTGGGTCCAGTCCTCGCTGCTGAACCAATCTCTGGACTCCCTGCCCCAGCCTCCTCACGCAGTCAGGGCTTTGTCAGAGGTGGCTGGATCCAGAGTGTGTGACGCTGGGATTAAGGGCGTGTGGCTACTAAATTAGTTCTCTGATGGGTTTGGCACCGCCCTAATCCCAGTAGTCTGGATAAAATAAAGGGGCAGAAAGATGCTGTTACGCTCCCTTGTTGCCTTTGCTGCCTTCTGGCACCGAGAACTGTTTCTCCTCCGCGCATCTGGTCTCCAGCCCTCCTTGGAGCCAGCCTTGTATGGTCTGAAACCTCCACAAACTGCGAGCTAGACAAACCTTTCCCCCTTTAACTTTCGGTGTTGAGTACTTTGTCTCAGCAACCAGAAAAGTAACTGAGACACAATCAGTATGCTTTGGGTGCACAAGCCACAGCTGGTTAACAGACACGATGGAAATCCCCACTTATAACGGCAAGGAATAAGCTAGAACACCTAAGAGAGATGGCGAAGACCTGTCCGAGACCTTTACGGGAGAGCCGTAAAATACTCCAGGAACAACTGTGTACACGGAAAGCATGCCTTGTTGTGGGATGACTCAACAGCCGACAGGTGCGGCTCTTCCTATGGTAGACAGGTGAGTTAAGTAGGTGTCTTAGGCAGTTAGACAGGGCCTCCCTTGAGGCACCAGCCCTCCAGGAGCCAACATAGAGAACAGTGAAGGCACAGTCACTGGTTAGCATTGTAGAAAGAAGAGAACTACTTCCTCTAGAGATGGATAGCAGTGATTGATATGCTAAATGGGAAACTCCTTGTATGTGACTTGTATTCCCATTGGATCTGCATTTAATCAATATTATCTGGGTGACTGTACTTGTCATCTTATTGGTTGGTCATGATTTTGCCCCACCTTAAGGCCGCCTTGTAATTTTCCTCTGGGTCCTACAGTTTTGTCACATTTTGTGCACACCTCACCTCATGGCTTGGCTGTATAAAACATCTTCGGAAAAAAAAATCTTTGAAAACTGGGGTGGATGGGCAATCCACTTTTGGTCCCCCTTCTGTCTCTCTTAGAAGCTTTCTTTCTCTCAGTAAACATTCCTGCTCTTACCTCCATCATTCCTAGAATACATTCTTCCATTTTAGAAAACACAAACTCATGTTTTAGATATCTAGTAGGTTTGGGAGTTACGTCTCTCCTCCTGTATCATTCCTACACTAATAAAACTAATGAATAATCTGAAGACTGGTGGGAGAGGGCATTTCTAGCAAGTGTGAGGCTGAGGGTTTGATACCCAGCATTAAAATATTATGTGATTTCAATATACTCCAATGTAAGCTTGCAAACTAGTCAGGATGATTTCTTTTTCTTTC
>NW_022900933.1:39659226-39678612 GCF_012274545.1 Fukomys damarensis | reverse complement strand
TTTTTTGAGACAGGGCCACCATCCCCAGTCAGGCAGGATGATTTCAAAGAACAAGTTCAAGAAGTAAAAAGAAGCTGCACATGGTGGCGCAAGCCTGTAATCCCAGCACTCAGGAGGCTGAGGCAGGAGGATTGCTGTGAGTTCGAGACCAGCATGAGCTGCACACTGAGTTCCATGTCAGTCTCAACTACATAGTGAGACCCTGTCTCAAAAAACAAAAACAAAACAAAACTAAAAAGAACTAGGAAAATTCTAAAAGAAGTACAGAAGAATGAATCAGCTGTAAGAATATTGAAAGATGAGGCAAAACTATAACATAGTGTGATACAGGCATATTACTAGGTCAACAAACAGGAGTCCACATAAACTCAAATACACACAAGTGCTTGTAAGGCAGGTGTGGCACCACTGAGCTAAATCCCCAACCCCTACCCAAGAGTTTTACATGTTTTTTTTTTTTTCCTTGGTACTGGGGATTGAACCATTGGGACCTTGCATTTGTGAGGCAGGCGGCAGAACCACTGAGATAAATTCCTGGCCCCTTGTATGAATTTTTTTCAAATGTTATTTAAAAACTGTAGGTGAACATGAATGCTCTATAAATAGGATTAGGATAACTGGGAAAATGGTTGAAAGATTAAAATTTTAAAAACAAAAAGTAAGTCAGGCATGGCAGTACACAGCTGTAATCCTAGCACTCGGGAGCTGAGGCAAGAGGATCGCCATGACTTTGAGGCCAGCCTCGGCTACATAGTGAGACCTTATCTCAAAAAACAAAACAAAAGAAAACAACTAAAATAATCTGTCATAAGCCAAAATATACTTCACAAGCGCAAGGTCCGAGTTTGATCCCCAGTACCAAAAAAAAGGGGGGCCAGGATTTAGCTCAGTGGTTCTGTTGCCTGCTTCACAAGCCAAAATATACTGCTCTCCTTTTAAAAAATAAGTTAAAATGAAATAACACGAATACACAATATTTTGTTTTCTCCCCTTTTCTCCTAAGTACTAGAGATTGAATCCAAGACCTTTGCCCTCAACTTCCAAATTCAGCCTTTCTTTTTTTTTGTCTTTTGAGAGAGGGTCTCAAATTTGTGACTCTTCTGCCTCAGCCTCCCAAGAGTCCTTGGGTTGCAGGTGTGTACCACCACACCCAAGAAGATAAAATATTTTCTCAGTCAGGTGTGATGCTCTGTTTGTGATGTTGGAATCATGCACTCATATTGCTGCCAGTGCCGTAACTAGCTCAAGCTTAGCAAAGGGCAACTGGGCAGTAACTAATAAAAATAGAAAATGAACCAGGCATAGTGGTGCACACCTGTGATCTCAGCACTAAGGGAGGCTGAGGCAGGAGGATCACAAGTTTAAGCATGGCCTCTTAAGGGAGCCTCTGCCTCAAAATAAGAAACAAAAAGAGCTGATGGAGCTCAAAAGTGGGGCACCCCAGGATCTGACCCACAGGATTTGTCCAGCACTCCTGCCTTCTGGGCTTATCTCACATGCATCCTGGCCAATCTGCATGGCTGGGCCCTTCATCCCTGCAGAATCTGAAGGCTTTCCCTCCTCTGGAGAAGGCACACAAAAAACAAACAAAACAAACAAACAAACAAAAAAAAAACTTCTGTGCAGGGGATCTGAGGCCAAACTAGGGCATGAATAGTTGTGGAAGCGGCGGGGTTAAATCAGCTGGGGTTACTGAATGTGGGGATGCCCAGTCTCTTGTTGTTGTTGTTTTTGTTTTTTGAGGCAGGTCTCTCTATGTAGCCAGGCTGGCCTCAAACTCACAGTGATCCTCCTGCCTCAGCCTCTCAAGTGCGCCACCAGGCTTGGCTTGTGCACAGATGTTCTGTGTGGCATAGACTTCAATTCTTAATCATAAACAGATACCAGCTGGGTGTGGTGGCGCATGCCTGTAATTCCAGCACTCAGGAGGCTGAGGCAGGAGGATCACTGTGAGTTCGAGACCAGCCTGAGCTACACAGGGAATGCCAGGTCAGTCTCACTACACAGTGAGACCCTGTCTCAAAACAACCAAATAAATAAGTAAAATAAAATAAACAGATACCAAGGATTATTGTACATCTAAGAAAACTCCCTGTGACTTTTAGAGATCAAGAGAAATGGGCAGAAAAATCGACATTGGCCAGAGGTGGTGCATACGCCAGTACTCCCAGCTCAACAGGAGGCTGAGGCCGGAGGTTTACAAATTCACAAACAGCCTGGGCCACACAGCAAAACTCTGTCTCAAAAATAAAAAGGGCTGGGATGCAGCTTAGTGATAGAGCACTTGCCTAGTGTGTACAAGGTCATGGGTTTGATCCTCAGCAGAAAGAAACAAAAAAGAGGATAGGGCCTGGGATTTAGCTCAGTGGTTCCGCTGCCTGCCTTGCAAGCACAAGGTCCCAATTTCAATCCCTGGTACCAAAATAAAACAAAACAAAAAAACAAAGAACAAAACAAAAAAGAGGATAGTAGAAATAAAAATGTTAGAAGGGCTGGGGATTTGGCTCAGTGGTTCTGCTGCCTGCCTTATAAGTGCAAGGGCCTGAGTTCGATCCCCGGTACAAACGAAACAAAACAAAACAAAAATGTTAGAAGGGCTGGGAAAACAGAATTGAGGAAATCTCCCAAAAGGAGCAGTAAGCCAGGGATTTAGCTCAGTGGTTCTGCCACCTGCCTCTCAAACGCAAGGTCCTGAGTTCGTTCCCCAGTACCAAAAAAAAAAAAAAAAAAAAAAAAAAAAAAAAAAAAAAAATCAGGAAGATAAAAGGAATCCTTGGAGAATCAAGACAGGGGCAAGGACACCCTAAGGAGGTCACCCCCCACAGGAGGAGGAATCATCCATGGTACCCCCAGGGGCGGTGGCTGCGAGTTCAGTTCCCACAGGAGGACACACATTCTAGGAGGGCAGAAAAGCACAGATAAAGGACCAGATATCAGTGGCATCAGACTTCTCCACACAGTGATCCCCAAACCCAACCCAGAGCATAAACTCTGTGCCTTTTTCTCTGTCTTTGTCTGTGGGACAAAGTGCAGTAGAGGCAGTGCCAGACATGCAATGAAGTCTTGAATGGTGAGTGTAGTGACACATGGTTATAATCCCAGCAGTCTGGGAGGCTGAGGCAGGAGGATCACAAGTTCCAGGCATTCCTGAGCAATTTAGTGACTTAGAAAGGCCCTGTCTCAAAAAAATAAAAAAGGCTGGGGATACAGCTCAATTTGAAGGCCCTGGATTCAATCCTCAGTACTATTTTTAAAAAAACTATTGAATGAAACAGAACAATGAAGTCGCCTGAGCATGGTGGTGCACACCTGTAATCCCAGCATTCAGGAGGCTGAGGCAGGAGGATCACTGAGTTCAAGGCCAGCCTGAACTATATAGTAAGACCCCATCTTAAAAGAAACAAATAAACAATGGAGAAATGATTTCCAAATTCTGAGGAAAAGTTTGTCAAATTATAATTAAACACATGCAATATGTCAACTATGAGGGTAAAATGATATTTTGTAATTTTATTTATTTTTTGAGAATGTCTTGCTAAGTTGCCAAGACTGGAATGTGACACAACACCCCACTGAGTAAAGACATTTTGAGCATACATGCTCTCAAAAACTAACCCTTCTGGGCAGGGGGTTTAGCTCAGTGGCATGGTGCCTGCCTCAGAAGTGCAAGGTCCTGAGTTTGATCACTGGTACAAAAAAACACACCAAAAACCCAAAAACAAACAAACAAAAGGAACAGAGCATCTTAACCCACCTGCCATCCCAGCACTTTCAAGACAGGGTCTCACTATGTATCCCAGGCTGGCCTCAAACTCACCACAGTTCTCCTGCCTCAGCCTCCTAAGTGCTGGATCAGAGGTGTGCTGCACCACGCCCAGCTCACCACTAGGAGCCGCCGCGGTGAAGGAATGCAGCCTGGTCAGCAGAGGGCAGAGGCCCTGTTGGCGATTTGTCCCAGAGGACGCCTCACTCCTCCACCATGGGACCACAGTCACCAGAGACGTCCTGCTCCTCCGCTTGGTGGGTTCCCCAAAGCCTTCTGTAAGACCTAAAGTCTCACTTCCACTCCTAGGAGCATGAACAGCCGAAAGGGCCTTCATGATGCTGAGTCCTATAGCCCAACGATGACTCCGGATGCAAGACCCAGGGCCTTACTTCTGGGAGCCTTGAACAGCCCAAAGGGCCTCTAAGATGCTGGGACCTATAGCTCAGCGAGGCTCCGGGAACTCAACAAGAAGCGAGTCACCCAGGAAGGAACACACCAGGCTTGTTGGTAAATAGACCTTTATTAGTCTGGCCAGATGGCACTCTCAGAACTGAGCAGCTCAGACAGGCACAGCTCAGGGGTTAGCACAGTTTTTTAAAGGCGAGGAAAGAGGATTGCAAGCACAGTAAGTGTACCAGGGGTCAGGGGGTCGGTTTTCTGCCATCTATCTAAAGGAGTCGGCTGTACGGTGCACCTGGCCCTTCATCTCCAGACCTCAGGCTGTTCTAACGAGGCCTTGAGTCGCTATCTTGTTTGCCCCTACCAGGCTTCCATACACTCTGTTTTAACCTTATCTTGGAGCTGGGTAGAAAGAAATGTGTGCTGCTATATGATTGCTAACTAGGGGTTACAGTGGTTAGGGTCCCACAACAGGATATGAAGTTTGACAGAGGACAGAGTACATTATCGTGACTACTAAAGCTAACAAGACATACACAGATTTTTTTTTTTTTTGGTTTTTTTTGAGACAGGGTCTCACTATGTAATTGAGACTGATCTGGAACTCACTATGTAGGCCAGGATGGTCTTGAATTCACAGCGATCCCCCTGCCTCAGCCTCTCAAGTGCACCACCACGCCTGGCTTGTACACAGATGTTCTGTGGTGTCTTCCACTGTGATTATAGGAAGTACCACTCATTGAGAGGAGTTGTAAGATCTGCCTGCTCTGGGGAAACAGGAACTAAATAAGAGCCTGTGAGAATTCTTTTTGTTTTTTGGTTCTGGGGATCAAATTTAGGACCTTGCGCTTGCGAGGCAGGCACAGCTCCACTGAGCTAAATTCTTGGCCCAGGCCTGTAGGAATTCTTAAGGCTTGAAGCCTAAAAGTTTGAAATTTCTGGATTACTACCACTCTGCCTCTGAACTACATCTCTGGTCCCTAGTTTTATTCTTATTATTTTACTTATATGTGTGTATTTTACATACTCTCTTCTATGTGTAGATGTATGTATCTGTGAATCAACTCACAATTTTAAAAATAAAGTAGAAAATACAATGATCAAATACCATGAAGTCTTCTGGATATGATCTACAGATGACACAGGACATCTGAATCATCCGAATAATGTAAAGCAAATAGCATAACTTCTAGCCTGCTGGAGGTCCAGATACGCCCAGTTCGTGTTCTCTACAATTAAAGAATGAATTCTAGAAGGTTAAATGTAGGAAAAATTGGGCCGGGGATTTAGCCCAGTGGTTCTGCCCCCTGCCTCACAAGCGCAAAGTCCCGAGTTCAATCCCCGGTACCATAACCAAAACAAAAAAAGTTGATCATCAAAAGTAGAAAGAATTTATCCAGAGAGAGACAGCTTCTGTCTAAGAGAGACAGGAGGGGGATGATGGGAGAGAGGGTTGTCACCTGTCCCCCTTCTCAAGGCTCTCTGAGCAGAGCCAGGCGTGAGGCTGGTACTCGGTGAGACAAAACTGTAGTAAGATCCCAAGTGCAGTCGCATAGGTACCTTTGATCCAGTGGGAAGTCCCAAGGTAGGTATGAGGTGGGACAAAACTAGGGCCACCTAGTAAGAACACAACAAGTGAAAGAACGAAAAGCGATTACAAGTACAGTCCTTAGGTAATAGTGATCTAATTGGGGAAGCACGTCACATAGCAAGCGTGTATGGAATGAACAAAGGTTTTGGAGAAGGAATGGACTAGGGAGGCCTTGGTCCCTACCCAAGGTGATGGGTGCCTGTTTCGAATGTCAGTCACTACTTTTCCCAGGGGAGTGTGGGTGAATCTGTCCTCTTTTTTTTTCTTGAATCCTGGCCTTCAGTGCAGGAGCCTCAGGCACAGCTGTCTTTGTGCTGAGGGCCTGTCCTGCCTAAGTGCCTCAGAATAATTTCTAACTAGCTTAGCCGTCTGCAGTATTCTCAGTGGGCAAACATTAAAGTTTGACATGGCTGGAAGTGTAGCTCAGTGCTCAGCACGCTCAGAACCAGGTTCAAACCCAGCACCAAAAAGTAAATGCCTAAAAAAAGTAGAAAATCTGACAATGGGGCTGGGATGTGGTTTAGTAGTAGAGCATTTGCCTAGCATGGAAGAGGTCCTGGGTTTGATTCCCCAGTGCAGGAGGAAAAAAAAGTTGATAATGGGGAGCATTTTAGGGTGGGGTATAGCACGGGGGTCAGTGGTTCCTAGTGTGCCAAGGCTCTGGTTTCCATCTCCAGCGCCACAGGTAAGAACGAGACAGGCATGGTGGCACACGCCTGTAATCCTACCACTCTGGGAGGCTGAGGCAGGAGGATGGCAAGTTCAAGCCCAGCCAGGGCAGTTTAGCAAGACCCTGTCTGACAAAGATGGGAAGAGGGCAGGGGGCTGGGGAATGCAAAGGCCCTGGGTTCAATCCCTGCTCCTGCTCTGCCCCCCTCAGGGGCATCTTCATAAAAACTGATGAGAATGTAAATTTTGTTTGCTTGAGACAGGGTCTCACTGTGGACTTCAGGCTGGCCTCCAACTTTCGGTAACCGATCCTCCTGCCTCAGCCTCCCAAGTGCTGGGATAAGAGGCATGTGCCACCACACCTGGTGAGAGTGTGAACATTTCAGAGTATGATTTTACATTATCTGTGAAGCGTCTAAGGGCGCAGAGCAAATCTATAAGAAATTCCAGGTTGTTTTTTTTTTTCAAATGGGCAGCAGACTTGAATGGATTCCTCACTAAAGACGGCATTCAGGTAGCCAGCGAGTGTGCGAAAAGGTTTTCGACGTCGCTGCTCTGTTCATCAGGGAAACGCGGAACCATGCCCACCTGAATGACTCACACTAAGGGAACTGAAAGCCAGGCATGGTGGGACACACCTGCGATCCCACCACACTGGGAAGCTGAAGCGGGAGGATGGCAGTCTGAGCCCAGCCTGGACAACTCAGCGAGTTACCAAGAGCCCCTGTCTCAAAATAAAAAGGGCTGGGAATGTAGCTCAGTGTGAAGGCCCTGGGCTCAATCCACTGGACCAACATGCACGCATGGTATTTTTCAGGGTTTTTCCTCTGTTTCCCTTCATCTGTATTTTGTCCATTCTCTCAAAGCTCTAGCTGCACAGGGAGCTGGGCTGGCTCTCTGGTGTCCTCCTGCTTCATCCCTCTCAGCTTCATCCTGGCTTATTCATGATGGTATAACCAAAATTTCTTTCTTTATAAACCTCCCTATTTGACATTAGCTTCCTGCTTGACATTAGCTTCCTTTTTTTTTTTTTTTTTTTTGAGACAGGATCTTACTATGCAGTTGAGACTGAACTGGAACTCACTGTGTAGCCCAGGCTGGTCTCGAATTCACAGCAATGCTCCTGTCTCAGCCTCCTGAGTGCTGGACAAAAGGTTCTTGATTAAATGGTACCTCTTTGAAGCTCAATGAAAGTCAAAAAGCCAATAAAATACTTTGATCTAAAATAAATTTGGAGGGCCCAGGATTTAGCTCAGTGATTCCACTACCTGCCTCACAAGTGCAAAGACCTGAGTTCGATCCCCGGTACCAAAATTAATTAATTAATTAATTAAAATGGATTTGGAAGTCAGGGGTGGCAGCACACACCTGTAATCCCAGAGAGGCTACATAGTCAGAACCTGTCTATAAATAAATAGGGAAAGGACTGGGGCTGTAGCTTACTGTGACGACCCTGAGCTTAATCCCAAGGAACCCTGAAATAAACAGACAAACCAACAAGCAGGCTGGATTTTGATGTCCATCTTGTGGAAGTGTTGGGAAGGCTCCCAGAGCGGCTTGCAGTGGAGGGCCGAGGCTCTTAGCTGGGCACTGCCAGCCTGGATGCTGTTGAAAGTCCCTGGCAGCGTTTGTTGATTGAAACTGTTTGCCTCTTAGAAGGAATGTCAGGCTTCAGTGATGCTGATGCTTCAAATTACTTCTGCTTTATTGTTCTGGGATATCTGAAATACTTTATTTTTATACAGAACAAAGAAACCATGCATTTTTATTATTTAAAAAAAATCCATGATGAGGCCAGGGTGTGGTTTGCCCAGCATATGCCAGGCTCTGGGTTCGATGCTTGACATCATACACTTCATTACTTAATTTTTTTCATTTATTTTTATACCTCCATCGCTTTCCAGAACTTATCTGAGACAAGTGATAAAAAATGAGAGGCCAAGCCATGTGTAGTGCCGCACACCTCTAATCCCAGCACTCTGGGAATCTGAGGCAGGAGGATGACAAGTTACAGCCAAGGCTGGCCAATGTAGCAAGTCAGAGAGAACCTGTCTCCAAATAAAAAATAAAATAAAATGCTGGGGCTGTAGCTCAGTGCAAAGGCCCTGAGCTCAATCCCCAGTGCTATGAACGAATGAACAAACAAACCGAACAAAAAAATAGACAACTATGAAATCACTCACCCTCCACTCCCACCACAGGTTTTGTTATTTAATTTTTTTAATTAAAAGAATTTTTAGTCATCTTGGTGGTTTGTGCCTGTAATCCCAGCACTAGGGAAGCTGAGGCAGGAGAACTGCCCCGTTTGAGGCCATGTTTGAGGTCAGCATGGGCTACATAATGAATTCAAGTCCAGCCTGGACTAGAAAGGGAGAACCTGTCTCAAACAAAAAACAAACAAACCTCCAGGATTATTGGTTGCACAGCCAAACCACAGGAGATATGGAGAGAAGATTAGCTTCCACGCCTGCCGCCCTGAACTATCTTCTCCCTGTCATTTTTTTTTTTTTTTTTTTTTTTTTTTTTTTTTTTTTGTCTGATACTGGAGATTGAGCCCAGAGCCTTCACACTGAGCTGCATCTACATTCCCGGCCCCTCTTTTTCCTAAACTTTTTTTATTTTGAGACAGGGTCTGACTAAGTCACTAAGTTGCTTAGGCTGAGCTTGAACTTGCCATCCTCCTGCCTCAGCCTTCCCCCAGGGCTGGGATCACAATCGTGGGCCACCACATCCAGCTCTCTCAGTCCATCTCTTCTCTGTGATTCTCTCTGGTTTCACTCCCTAGGACAGAGCAGCAACAGCCCTAGGCTTGCAGCCATTTCCTCTGATGGGATCAGCCCAGGACAGCGCCCACCTGGGCAGGGGTGCTGAGGGGCTCAGCCTGAACACCCACCAGCATCCCTGGGTTAGGACAGGTGAGGAGCTTGTGCCAAAAGAACAGGCAGGAGCCAACCTTGGGGTGACACCATCCTGCAGGCTGCCGGGCCAGGGGATGGGGCCTCAGAAGGAAGCCAGGTGGAGCAGACAGTGACCCCCGGATCTCCCTGAGCCCAGTTTAGGTCCTCAGCCCCACTCACACTCAGCCCCAGCAGCTCACAGCCCAGCCTCTCTTAGGCCTAGGCACTTTGTGCCCTCTCTCCCAGGTGAGACCTGCGGCCCCTGTTGTGCCGAGTCTGGACCCCCGAGATGGCTTCCCCACTTGTCACCTGAACATAGAAACTCAGACACGCTTGTCATGAAAAAGCATGAGGAATCCAAGAGTTCCTCAGGTGCGCCCCAAGGACCATTCCAAACCAAACCTGGGTTCAGGTCCAACTTTACACCAAAATACAAACAAAACACCCTCCATCAGGGCTTGGTGATACACACTGGGGACGCCTGTCACCCAGTACTCTGGGAGGCTGAGGCAGGAGGGTGGCAAGTTTGAGCCCAGCCCGGGCAACCTAGTGACTTAGTGAGACCGGATCTCATGATAAAAGATAAAAAAGGGCTGGGGGCCAGGAGTGGTGGTGCACATCTGTAATCCCAGCACTCAGGAGGCTGAGGCAGGAGAATCGCTGTGAGTTTGAGGCCAGCCTGGGCTACATGGTGAGTTCCAGGTTATTCTCAACTACATAGTGAGACCCTGTCTCAAAAAAACCAAACCAAACCAAACAAAACAAAACAAAAAAAGGGCTGAGGATGTAGCTCAGTGCAAAGGCCCTGGGCCCAATCCCATCCTGCTTCTTGGACACTTGCCATGTCCCAGGCATGCCTTATCCTGCATCTAACTGAGTGCCACGGTGACTACAGGAAGTGAACACCATCGTCCCCACTTAGCTATTACAAACCATGCTGCTGGAGTAAAGTTGAAACAGCAAATAAATATATGAAAAATATTCACTGTCTCTAGTCATTGGAAAGATGCAAATTGAAACAATGCTGAGATTCCATCACCAGAAAAAAATGGATGTTATTAAGAAGACAACCAATAACAAATGCTGGTGGGCCTGTGGGGAGAAAGGAACCCTTCTCCACTGTTGGTGGGAGTGAAGACTGGTGCAACCACTGTGAAGTCAGTTTGGAGATTCCTCAAAGAACTAAATCTACAGCACTCAGGAGGCTGAGGCAGGAGGATCGCCATGAGTTTGAGACCAGCTTGGGCTACATGGTGAGTTCCAGGTCAGTCTCAACTGCATACTGAGACCCTGTCTCAAAAAAAAAAACAAATAAAAAACAAACAAACAAACAAAACCCCCCAAAACAAAACAAAACTAAATCTAGCCAGGCATGGTGTAATCCCAGCTCTTGGGAGACTGAGGCAGGAGGATCACCATGAGTTCGAGGCCATCCTGAGCTACCTAGTGAGACTGTGTTTCAAAAAAACAAAAAACAACAAAGAAACTAAATCTAGAGGTTTCGTTTGACCCAGCTATTCCCCTTCTAGGTATCTTCCTGAAAAAATTAAAGGCATCATACCACAGCAATATATGCGCACCCATGTTTGTAGAGGCACAGTCTGTAATTGCTAATCTTGGAAACAGCCCAGATGCCCATCAACAGATGAACAGATAAAGATGTGATTTTTTTATACAATGGAGTGCTACTCTGCCATAAAGAAGGGTAAGCTTCAGACATTTCTGTCTAAATGGATGGACGATGAGACCTTACTCTCAAGTGAGATAAATCAGACACACACAAGTATGTGTGAGAAACCAAAACATGTAATAGATATTGGGAAATGGGAAGAAAATGTTCAGATGGGAAGAGGAACAAGAGAGTAGGAAAGGGGAAAGGAAAGAGGGAACAAGGAAAAAAGAATAGAAGGAAAAAACAAAGGAAACAAAGCTTTTGTAAACAAGAAGAGGAAGAGGGATTGAAGGGAGGGGATGGGAAGAAAAGAAGCAGCAAGATCTATTATGCACAGGTTCAGATTCCCTGTGATGAATATTATCACTACGCACATCTAAAATGTCCCAGTAAAATAGATCTACACACACAAACAGAAGAGCGGTCAGCCTCTGTGCCACCCAGGGCACCAGCCTGCTCCTCCTTCCTTCTCCGGTGTCACCATTGGGGGCCACTCCACCCGGCAGGGGGACCTCAGATAGCAGGGCCCTGGGCGCCAGCAGGTTCCACACTGGGAGGCCACATTGGGCCTCTGCTGTGGCCGAGATGCGAGGAGCAGGTGGAGCACAGAGGCTCCCCCAGCCCCGCCCAGGCCCACTCCGAGAGTGGGACAAACACAGCTACCTGCAGCATGGCACTCTGGGATTTCAGTCTGCACTGTTACCCTCCTGCCTTGCTTCTTGCAAAAACACCTGCTTCTGAAGGGTACCTGTACTCCCTGGGAGGCTGAGGCAGGAGGGTACACAGCATCAGCATCACTTGAGCTTCACAGTGTAAGATGAGCTGGCGCCACAGAACAAGACCCTCTCTCAAATAAAATTAGCGTGGGGGCTGGAGCTCGTACAGCAAGTGCTTACTAAGCTCAACACCCTGAATTCAATCCCAGCCCCGGAAAAAAACAAAAACCAAGCACAGCCAGGTGTGGTGGCACATGCCTGTAATCCTAGCACTCAGGAGGCTGAGGCAGGAAGACCTTCTCGAGTTTGAGGCCAGCGCAGGCTACATAGAAAGACTTTGTCTCAAAAACAAAACAAAACACCACCAACAACAAAGGCACAGTGATGTATGCCTGGAATCCTAGTACTCTAGGAGGCTGAAGCAGGAGGGTAGTAAATTCCAATCCACCCTGGGCAATTAGCAATCCAGCAAGGCTCTGTCTCAAAGCCCAAAACAATAAAAACGACTGGGGGATGTGGCTCAGTGTGAATTCAGACCCTGGCCAACACAAGAGAAACAACAGCCTGCTTCCTTTATGTCCTTCCAAACGCAGCCCCTCCTTCTACTCAGCAAAGGCCTGGAGGCTTAAACTTTGCCCTGTCCTTCTTCCTCCTCCCTTTTTCTTTTCTTTTCTTTTTTTTTGGTACTGGGTATCAAACTCAGGACCTTGGGCTTGCAAGGCAGGCAAGGCACCACTGAGCTAAATCCCCAACCCCAAATTATCTTTTTCAATTGAGAAGACAACAATCTGTGCAGTTACAATTTCTCCCCCAGTTCACAAACTTGGCAGTTGAGTCTCTACGCAACATATCCAAAGATGAGATTAAAAACTGAAGAACAAGCCGGGCATGGTGGCGCATGCCTGTAATCGCAGCACTTGGGAGGATGAGGCAGGAGGATCCCTGTGAGTTCAAGACCAGCGTGAGCTACATAGTGAGTTCCAGGTCAGTCTCAACTACATAGTGAGACCCTGTCTCAAAAAAAAAGAATTGAAGAACACATGGAGCGGGGGGCTTTAGCTCAGTGGTTCCCGCCACCTGTCTTGCAAGTGCAAGGTCCTGAGTTCGATCCCTGGTACAGAAAAAAAAAAAAAATTGAAGCACACAAAAAATAAATCCTGTGGTCCAATTAGGGAGCCCCACTAGATAAATGCAGGTGAATCCACAGTGGTGGTATGTTCTTCGTAACCCACTTGGAACAGTTATCTCCCAGACTCATTCCTTGGTTACTGGGCCTAGTGGTGCATACCTGTAATTCCAGCACTCAAGAGGCTAAGGCGGGAGGATGCCATGAGGCCAGCCTGGGTTACACAATTAATTCAAGACCAGCCTGGAGCTGAATGTAGTGGCACATATCTGTAATCTCAGCATGCAGGAGGCTGATGCAGGAGGATCACCATGAATTCGAGGCCAGCCAGGGCTACATAATGAGACCCTGCCTCAAGGAGGAAAAAAAAAAAAAAAAGCCTGTGCTACACAGCAAGACTTCCTTGTCTCAAAAATAAAATTTAAAACATCCTGTTCCCAGTTTTCAACTTGTGAATGAAGATCATATTCCGTTAAGTTTTTTGTTTGTTTGCTTTTTTGAGACAGGGTCAGGCTGGTCTTGATCTCATGGCAGAGGCTGAGTGAGGAGGATCAAAAGATTGAGTCCAGCCTGGGTAATTTAGCAATTTAGTAAAAACCTGTCTCAAAATAAAAAATAAAAAAGGGCTGGGGATATGGCTCAATATGAAGACCCTGGGTTCAATCCCCAGCCCCAAAACAAAGCAACACCTTGTATGCGACACACTTAAAATTGTCACTGTACAATGCCAACTTTTAAAATCTCCCTGCAGTTAACTGGACAGTAGGCAGAAGAAGTTACTTTACAGGAAGAGGGGAAGCTCAAAATGTCACTTTCCATAGGTAACTCACTGTCCAATTTCATATTCAGAGTAAAGAAAAACAACTTTGCCCAACTAGAAGAAATTCAGCCATTGCTTTGGAATCTGTGCTCGAACCACATGTGGTGGGGACCCAGGATTCCAAACAGTGGCTTTGGAGGCCCTGCCAGTGCCCTCTTGGCACCTCCTCCATCACAGCGGCAGCCTCTCACGTAGCTCACACAGACCTCCCGCCTAGGTCATTTGCTGCCAGAATAAATTCAGAAGGAAGGCTTTCTTGTCAACCTCCAGGGACTCTAGCTGGTTATCCCTGCGGGCACTGAATCATGGCTTAGGCTTTGCTGCCTTAACCTGTGGAGGAGTGGGGTCGCTGCATTCCTCAAAGGGAGGCCCAGACACAATCAACGGCCAGACCAGTAGGTGGCACCAGAGGTCCAGTCCCTGGGGCAGAAGGGCCCATTCCAAAGACGCCAGCCATTCCCTCCGGCTGCCCCCAGGGGGCTGGTGTCAGCTCCGCCCTCAGACGAGAGCAGAGGAGCTGTGCAGGGGGGCTGTGGCCGAAGAAAAGACGTGGAGCTGGGCTCAGGGACTGGTGCCCACTGGAGACAAGTCCTGGCTGGTAGCCCGAGTGGGCAGAGGTTGGCTGGGCCTGGCCTGCAGCCCCTGTGGTAATCAGAGTGGAGCGGGGTGTGGCGAAGGTGCTGGGTTGGAAGGTGCTGTTCCACTGCACCGACTTCCAGGCCCAGCCCTGACTACAAAATTTCTACCTGACTTACCTGTCTGCACCACTCCGGGTTTAGGTGTTTAGTGCAACACACACACACACACACACACACATACACACACACACACACGTCCCTTTTAAGGCCTGTACATCCCCTTGTCCTATGTCTCTGTGTATAAATGAGTACATTTATTTATTTATTTGCTGGTGCTGGGCATCGAACCTAGGACCTGCTGCATGCTAAACGTGTGTTCTGCCACTGAACTGCACTCCACTGCTGTATCCTCCTTAAACAACAGGCCACCTGCTCGGGGCCCAGAGCTGCCCCACCAGGCCTCGAGGGCACTCAGCTGGGTGAGCAAGGCCACCATGTGGCTGTCTGCCTTCCAGGGCTGAGAGATCAAGGGCATAGGAGGGGCACTCCCAGACTGGGAGGGTGTGGCCAGTGTCCCCATGGGGCACGGGAGAGGTGGGATGAACTGGCCAGCTTCTGTACACAGACAGAGGGCAGCGGTGTGGTGTCCCCAGGGCCCGGGTGGTCTTCTGCCCTGGAAATGGGCAGTGAGCAAGGAAGGCAGAACAGATCAAGTGCAGGAACCTGGACCAGGCTGGACCCTGACCGTGCAGGGAAAGAGCATTTCAAAGGAAAAACCAAGACTTGGCAGCTGTCAGAACGTGGGAACTGAAGCCAGGAGGCGTCTGAGATGACTCAGGGGTTTGGAAGTGACTTCAAAGGGAAAGGACAGTGTGTGGGGAAGGCGCTCCAGCACTCCGCCAGCACCTCTGGTCTGACAGGACAGGGAACCTGCCTAAACTCGCCCATTGGCTCTCTGTCCTGCCCCGCTCCTCCTGGACAGCAGGCTCCTGCGGGCGCTGCCTGACACTTGTCCAGCTTCTGGTGCCTGGCCCAGGGTGGGACCCACACACTTGCACACTGCCCAAGTCAGGGCATGCAGGCCGGGGCTCCTGTGAGGGTTGAAGGGAATGGGGAGACAGGGTCCCACCACCTCTCTCTCATGACCACAATGGACACAGGCATCCCCAGGATGGGCCCTGCTCACAGTCCCAGCCTCCTGCCCCAGAGCTCTTCCTCCCAGCTTCTAGGGCCTGGCGCTTTGCCGAGACCTCCAGAGGCTGTCACTGTCCCCTTCCAACCCACGAAAACTTACATCAAACAAAAACATTGTGGTGTGTTCTCATCCACCTTGTTCACCAGATCCGGCACCGTGTGACTCCTGGCTCTTCCCCAAAGTCAAAGTGACCATGAGGGGAAGATGCTTTTAATCCATTCAGGACATCAAGGTAGCAACAACAGCACAACCAGACCCTCCCATGTCTACCACCTCTGTTTTAGTATCATTACTATGCACATATATTTACCAAGGCAGACCATATTCTGGGCCATAAAAGTTTTGATACATTTAAAAGGCCTCAAATCATGCAAACTTCTTTCTCTGACCACAATGGAACATTAATATTAGAAATCAATAACAAAAAGCTATCTGTAAAAAGAATTCTGAATAGGGCCGGGGATTTGGCTCAGTGGTTCTGCCACTGCCTCACAAACGCAAGGTCCCAAGTTTGATCCCCAGTACCAAAAAATAAAAAATAAAAAATAAAAAAGCTCTGAATATTCAGAAACTAAATAACACATTTATAAATATCTCAGGAGCACAAGAAGAAATCCAAAGGGAAATGAGGAAGGTATCCTGAACTGAGTGACAAAGGATGGACGACTGTGCCCATTCCAGAGTTACTGATACTTACTTAGTTCTTCTGAATGTTTTTCCCCGTCCATGGGACTGAAGCCTCTTCAGAGACTCACCGGGCCACATAGCGCTGCTGTGAGCTTAGGAGAGGGTAGAGGGCTTCTCATTATTGTTTTATGTAATCCAGGCTGGCCTTGAACTCACTGTGTCGCCTCTGCTTCAGGGCCAAGATTCTTACTCCCGCTGAAATGGAAAACAAAAGGGCATAGGCGACAGTCTCAAAGTCCGGCAGAGACTGAGGTCTCCAGGCTCCATGCTGAGCCCTGCCCTTCTTGCTAACCCACAAAGGTCACCACACAGATGACAAACTGCTGAGACACAGCTGCCCATCTCCATGTCTTAAAGACAAACTGTAAAAAGTGTTACCTCCACCTCCCAGCCCTGTGCTAAGTTTTGCTTCTGTGAAGTCCTGCTTGCTCCCCACCCCAGCTGCAGAACTGATAAGAAATGGGCTCAGACCCTGGAAGGGGACTTCCGCTGGGCTGCTAGCTAGCAAATAAACCTGTCTTCCCTTCGTTCTCAGCACCGCTCTCCTCCTTGGTCTGCCTGCCCTCCAAGTGCCATTTCAGCACATCAGCCTCCAGAGTGCTAGGATTTCAGGTGTGGGCTACCGCGTCCAGCTCTGCGGGGCTTTTTTCACTTTAATAAACACAGTGTGCTGGGCTATGGCCTGAGCCACGTCAGAAACCAGAACTAAACATTGCAAACTACAAAGAAAACAAGACAGTTTCAGGCCAGTTTTACAGATCTAGACCTAGAGGCACAGAGAGGGTAAGTCCTTCCCTCCAGTCACACAGCTAAAGGGCGATAGCAGAGGTGGACTCAAGCCCAGGGCATGTAGACAGAGTCCATACCTTTGTGTCCTGGCTTGGAAGAGGGACAGTGGAAATTCCCAAATGGAGGACAGAAACGCTCTGATTCCCCAACATCGGGGGCCGAGGCTTTGGCTTATTTGGAGGAGCTGGCATGTAGCTCAGTGATTCCACACTTGCTTGGCAAGAATGAAGCATCTTGGCATGTGGAGTCTGAATCAGGAGAATCACAAGTTCAAGGCCAGACTGGGATTTGCTGTGAGTCTGAGGCCAGCTTGCATAACATAGGCAGACCCTATCTCAAACACACAAACCAAAACAAACCCCCGCAAAACCCAAAAGAAAGCAAAAATACCAGGGTGAGGCCCTGAACTCTGTCCCCAGCACAACAGAAGGAAAAAAAAGTCACTCTGGGACAAGTTTAATGAGCACTTAGGAAGCTAAATCTGCAGGAGGTGATGATGTATTAGAAATACATCATGAAGCAGTGGAGGAGGCAGATGGAGAAGGAAGTGAGACAGGAGGGAAGCAGAGAGGTTTTGCTGGCAGAGGTGGCAGGATTCAGGGTCAGCCCCTGTGGGGAAACTGGGCTTCTGGGAGGAGGCAGAAAGCCACAAGCCAGTAGGGCCCCAGAGGAGGCCAGGCAGATGGGCAGCTCATAAGCTTGGAGTCCAGTCTGGAGCTCAGGTTCCTTCCAGCCGGTGCTCCCATGTTGTTAGTGAGATCCTTAGCCAGTTGTGCTGGCACACATCTGGAGTCCCAGATACTCAGGAGGCTGAGGCAGGAGGACCCAAAGTTTGAGGCCAGCCTAGGGGACTTATCAAGACATTGGCTTGAAATAGAATAAAAAAAATTTTTTTTTTTGGTACCAGGGGTCGAACTTGGCTCCTTGTGCTTGTGAGGCAGACGCTGGAGCCGCTGAGCTAAATCCCCAGCCCTGAATAAAAAATTTTAAAAGGACTAGGGGTACAGCTCAGTGGTAGAGCACTTGTCAGTCCCCAGTACTGGAAAAGAAAGAATGACAGATAGATGGGTTGCTGGACAAGATCCCCTCCAGGGCCCCAGCAACAGGCTGAGCTGAGGGCCTTAGTCCAGAGAAAGAACAGGAAGGAGCAGCGGGGGTGGGTTGGTGGTGAAAGCATCAAAGGAGGAGAGCAGGGTGGCTGAGTTTGGGGTGCGGGGTGCAGTGGAAGGAGAGGAGGGAGAGGCTGGGGTGGCAGCCAGTGTGAGGCCCTTGGCAGTCCCAGTAGGGGAGTAAAGGACAAATAATTTCAGAGGCAGGGATGGGTCACCTACAAGAAACCAGAGGCTGGGTGAAAAGGAAGAGGGCCCCCAAGCCAGAGAGGGGAACAGTGGTTGGTGGGTGACAGGAAGGGGATAAGAGGAAGAGGCTCCTCCTTCCTGGATCCGGATTCCCGCCCTGGGCCCAGCCTGCAGGAAGACCTGAGCTACATCTTCCTTCTTACACACAACACACACACACACACACACACACACACACACACACACACACGGGCACCCCAGCGGGGGTGTGTGTGCACCTCGGGTCCCAGTGTTCAAACGCTGCTCCTGGAGAAGCAGGTTTCCCCGAGAAGGGTGTGCTTTGCGGCCCTTGGAGCGCTTAGTTCCTGGGGTCCAGCGAAAGGCTGGATATATGGGGAGGGGAACAGGCGGGCCGGGGGTCCCAAAAGGTGAAGCTGCCACCAGCTCCTCTCCCCGGAGCCAGAGCGACTCCCAGCTCTGATTCCTGCTGAGAAACCATCTGGGGCTTGGGTGCTCCCTGTGGACAACCCACAGGAAGTACTAGGTATGTGCCGAGCGAGAAAGACACGGTGGGTGCCACCGCGTGGGCATGGACCTGTCCACCGAGGCCCTGAATCCGCAAGGAAATCCCTTAGCGTGAAAATACGGTTTCAGGGCAGACGGAAGGGTGGGGGCCCTCAGGGGTTGCACGTGGGTCTGGAGAACGCGCGGCTCACACGTGTCTTCTAGACGCGGGCACGGCGGGGGCGGGGCGGACCACGTGCCCCAGGCTGACACCCCGAAACCCAAGCGTTGGTATTCACGGCCCCGGGAGACGCTGCACCCCTCTTGTCACAGCACCCTGCACGCGGACCCAGAGCACTCAGAGGCCCCGGCTGCACCCCGTGTGCACGGGTGACCCCCTTCTCGGCGACCCGGGGACCCCGAGCCTTTTGCACCCCTAAGCCTGCACCGCGCGCCCCGCCGTTGGGGACCAGAGAGTACACAGTATACGCATGACCGGCTTTGAAAATGAAAACTTCGCTTTTACAGATTTCACTACCGAAGTGCGGAACTTCCGCACGCAGCACGCCCTGCAGCCGCATGCGCTCGAGTGTAAAACCCGCGCTGGGCGATGGGAAGCTTGGGCTCGGGCCGCCCGGAAAGTGCCGAAACTTCCCGAGTCTTCAGGGCCGCGCAGGCG
>NW_022900933.1:39657332-39658681 GCF_012274545.1 Fukomys damarensis | reverse complement strand
GGGTCGCTCCGGGCCCAGGTCTTCCCCGCGGCGGGCCCACGCGCCCGGCCATTGCCGCAATCCGAAATGAGGTCATCCTTTTGTCAGCGGCCACGCTCGGTTCGCTTTCCTTTCCTTTAGCGTTTCTTAAATTAAACCGCGCTCCGCGAATACTGTTGCTGGAGGCAGTGGGATCGTGTGGCGCCGCGGGCTTAAGGCGGTGAGGTGTCCGTTCCAGATGCCGGAGGAGACCCAGACACAGGACCAGCCCATGGAGGAGGAGGAGGTGGAGACGTTCGCCTTCCAGGCGGAAATAGCCCAGTTGATGTCCCTGATCATCAACACTTTCTACTCGAACAAAGAGATTTTCCTGAGGGAGCTGATTTCAAATTCGTCAGATGTAAGTTCCCTGGCAGTGGAGAATTAGGTGTTGGTTTCAGTTCACCTTGGGGCTCTGTGCTTGACATGTATCTTTATCTCTAGGCTCTGGACAAAATTAGGTATGAAAGTCTGACAGATCCCAGTAAGCTGGATTCTGGCAAGGAACTGCACATTAATCTTATTCCAAACAAGCAAGATCGCACCCTCACAATCGTGGATACTGGGATCGGAATGACGAAGGCCGACTTGATCAATAACCTGGGCACCATCGCCAAGTCAGGGACCAAGGCCTTCATGGAGGCTTTGCAGGCTGGCGCTGACATCTCCATGATTGGCCAGTTTGGTGTGGGTTTCTACTCTGCATACTTGGTTGCTGAGAAAGTGACTGTGATCACCAAGCATAACGATGATGAGCAGTATGCCTGGGAATCTTCAGCAGGCGGGTCCTTCACAGTGAGGACCGATACAGGTAGACACGTGGTAGGAAAAGTGGTTTGGTCACGTGAGTTGGGTGCTGCACTTATGGGACCCTTGAAAGTGCTGTGGAACACATAAAACTTAGGTTTGCTCAACTTGGGTAGAGTTTGAACCTTGTAGAAGCTGTTTAGGCTTACACAGGGTGTTGGGTGTGGTGGGGCTGAATTGTTTGCATTTGTTACCAATCTTTCTTTGGTCATTGAGATTTAAATTCATTCCATTTCCTCCTTTTTCAGGTGAACCTATGGGCCGAGGAACAAAGGTTATCCTGCATCTGAAAGAAGACCAAACCGAGTACTTAGAAGAAAGAAGAATAAAAGAGATTGTGAAGAAACATTCTCAGTTTATTGGCTATCCTATTACTCTCTTTGTAAGAACCCATGTTGCTGTGAAATTAATATCTGTATGTAGATAACTAAGGGCTGTGAATGATACTCCTTGGGGAGTGAGCTCAGGACCTTGCACTTGCAAGGCGGGCAGCATAAGCACTGAGCTAAATCCCCGTAAAGATC
>NW_022900933.1:39601532-39657277 GCF_012274545.1 Fukomys damarensis | reverse complement strand
TTTTTTTTTTGAGACGGGTCTCACTATGTCATTGAGACTGACCTGGAACTACTGTGTAGCCCAGGCTGATCTCAGACTCACAGTGATCCTCCTGCCTCAGCCTCCCAAGTGCTGGGATTACAGGTGTGCACCACCACGCCCGGCCTGTGAGTGTTGGTTTTTGAGACCAGGAGTAGGATACAGGACTTTGGTCTGAGCTACAGTCCCAGTTCTTATTTCGCTAAGTTGTACAATAGTCCAATCTGTGTTTTTCCTGCCTCAGCCTTTCAGAATGCTGAGATTATTCCTACAATACTATACCCAGCTCTGTATTTGTTTGAGACTAAGCTGAAACCAGTTTGGAGCCTAAGCAGTAAAGGTCTGTCTGTTTAGCTGTAAAGATACTTTTGAGTTCCAAAGATACATCTAACCTTGATGAGCTTCCTTAGGTACTTTGTGCCTTTTATCTAAACTAGTGTGGGTTTTGGTGTGCAAGCCACTCTTGTCTGCCCGTTAGTATTTTTGAGAGTACACTCACCACCTACTCATCCCCTTACTGGGGATTGAAACTAGGGCCTTTACACTGAGCTACTATTTTAGTGTGCTCTACTATCTCTTTAAATTTGAGTGTCTTGTGTTTCTCAGGTTTTTGTCTCAGCTTCCCAGGAGTGCTTGTTTACCCTTCACTTCTGAGGTACAGAGATGAAGTTGACTACCTTTGTTCTAGGTGGAGAAGGAAAGAGATAAAGAAGTGAGTGATGATGAGGCTGAAGAAAAGGAGGATAAAGAGGAAGATAAAGAAAAAGAAGAAAAGGAGTCTGATGACAAACCTGAAATAGAAGATGTTGGTTCTGATGAGGAAGAAGAAGAAAAGAAGGATGGTGACAAGAAGAAGAAGAAGAAGATTAAAGAAAAGTACATTGATCAAGAAGAACTGAACAAAACAAAGCCCATTTGGACCAGAAACCCTGATGATATTACTAATGAGGAGTACGGAGAGTTCTATAAGAGCTTGACCAATGATTGGGAGGATCACTTAGCGGTGAAGGTGAGTGCTGCAGAGCTTGTCCTGAGGTTGTCCAGTCACCTTGAAAGTTAATGTCGCCTTCCTTCCTTCGACATCTGTGTAAGTGCAGTTGTGTATCTGTCAAGTAGCTTTAGTACAAGTTGCTTCCATTGACCCTCTGTGTTTCATTGCAGCATTTTTCTGTAGAAGGACAGTTAGAATTCAGGGCTCTTCTTTTTGTCCCACGACGAGCTCCTTTTGACCTATTTGAAAACAGAAAGAAGAAGAACAACATTAAGTTGTATGTCCGCAGAGTTTTCATCATGGATAACTGTGAGGAGCTGATCCCTGAATACCTGAGTGAGTATACTGAGAAAGAACTTGGGAATTTGGAACATCACCTCCAGGCTCCTTTCTTGAGAATTGTGTTTTTCCCCTCTAGCGTGGTGGGAATACTTTGGTCTTTTGTTTTTACAGATTTCATCAGAGGGGTGGTGGACTCTGAGGATCTCCCTCTAAATATTTCCCGTGAAATGTTGCAACAAAGCAAAATTCTTAAAGTGATCAGAAAGAATTTGGTCAAAAAGTGCTTAGAATTGTTTACTGAACTGGCAGAAGATAAGGAAAACTACAAGAAGTTCTATGAGCAGTTTTCTAAGAATATAAAGGTTGGTGCAAACACGTAACTACGGCTAGCAGGTTTTTGCGGGGGTGGGGGGATTGGTACGGGAATTGAACTCAGGACATTGGGCTGGCAAGGCAGGTGGCAGAACCACTGAGCTGAATCCCCGCCCTAGCAGTTTTTAAACTGGCCTCATTTTTAATGTTTTTTTTTTTTTTAAAGTGTAGGAAAACCTCATGCTTAATGTTTTGTTTCAGCTTGGAATACATGAAGATTCTCAGAATCGGAAGAAGCTTTCAGAGCTGTTACGTTACTACACATCTGCTTCTGGGGATGAGATGGTTTCTTTGAAGGACTATTGTACTAGGATGAAGGAGAACCAGAAGCACATCTATTACATCACAGGTAGGGGCCTGTGCCTGTTGTGGTCTAATTCACTTTGTTCTCCTAGTCTCATGGAGACCATGCCTGTGTTGTGTGGATGGCCCTGCATTGTATATAAAATACTGTTGCTGGTGATGCTGTAGATACTTGGTGGGAAGTAGGTCACAGCTGTGGGCTTACTAGCTGGAGCTTAAGCATCTGACCAGCCCAGACAGAAGAGTCAAAAGTGCAGGTGAAACTGTTCAGGACTTTTAAAAAAAAATTATAATAATTCTGTATTTCAGGTGAAACCAAGGACCAGGTAGCTAACTCTGCCTTTGTGGAACGCCTTCGGAAGCATGGCTTAGAAGTGATCTATATGATCGAACCCATCGACGAGTACTGTGTCCAGCAGCTGAAGGAGTTTGAAGGGAAAACTTTAGTGTCGGTCACCAAAGAGGGCTTGGAACTGCCAGAAGATGAAGAGGAGAAAAAGAAACAGGAAGAGAAAAAGACAAAGTTTGAAAACCTCTGCAAGATCATGAAAGACATTTTGGAGAAAAAGGTTGAAAAGGTATGAATAATCAAATTTGCTAGCTGTTCTAAGAGGTTGAGGTTTAGTCGTGCTAGCCCCATCTCGACTGGAAGAAAAAGCCAGTTTGTGCATTCAGTGATGGTTATGGCTCTTGATTACCTGCATTGTCAGGTAGTTGCCATTTTGCTCTGTTGATACTTGAGTCCCTCAGCCTGCCTTTCACAGTAAAAGCTTGAGGAGAGGCTTGAAGTAGTGGGGTCTTGAGGCCTACTTAAAACTTGAGTCTCGATTACAGGTGGTGGTGTCAAACCGATTGGTGACTTCCCCGTGCTGTATTGTCACGAGCACGTATGGCTGGACGGCAAACATGGAGAGAATCATGAAAGCCCAAGCCCTAAGAGACAACTCAACGATGGGTTACATGGCAGCAAAGAAGCACCTGGAGATCAATCCTGACCACTCCATCATTGAGACCTTGAGGCAAAAGGCTGAGGCTGACAAGAACGACAAGTCTGTAAAGGATCTCGTCATCTTGCTTTATGAAACGGCGCTCCTGTCCTCTGGCTTCAGTCTGGAGGACCCCCAGACACATGCAAACAGGATCTACAGGATGATCAAGCTGGGGCTTGGTGAGCTGCGTGGTGTCCCATTACAGGAGGAGGAGAGAATGCATGGTGGGTGGGAAAGGATTCTTTGAGCTGCAGAGAATGGGTGGGTAGCTCAGTAGTAGAGCACTTAGCCTGCATGCACGAAGCCCTGAGCTCAACCCCGAGCATCACAAAGTAATAATGCTCTTCGTTGGCTGCTTGGGAAATACCATTTTTAAAGGCTAAATGGGGTCTTCTGAGCATCAATTTTTTTTCTTTTTCTTTTTCTTTTTTGGTACTGGGAATTGAACTCAGGGCCTTGTGCTTTCTCTGCAGGCACTGCAGCTGAGCTTTATTCCTGGCCTCTTAAGTATTTAATTTAGGATTTATTTTTTAAATTTTTTAATATTTTGGTGCCAGGGATCAAACTTGAGACCTCGTGCTATTGAGGTGAATGACAGCACTAAGCTAAATCCCCGGCCCTGTAGGTTCTATTTATTTAGGTTGTGGTATTCAGTCTAAAAATGGATGTAGGCCCAGTGGCTCCGGCACCTGCCTGGCAAGTGCAAGGACCTGAGTTTGATCCCCAGCACCCCCCCAAAAAGGTGTAAGTGGACAGTGAAAGGGCTGAGAGCTAATTGGCTGGCTTTAAAAACCCTGATATGAGTGCCAGAGGTTTATCAGCTCAGTGGTTCCACTGCCTGCCTCGCAAGAGCCTGAGTTCAATCCCTGGTACCAGAAAAAGATCCTGATGTGAATTTTATTTCCCAAAAAAGGTATTGATGAGGATGACCCTACTGCTGATGAATCCACTGCTGCTGTCACTGAAGAGATGCCACCCCTCGAAGGAGATGACGACACGTCACGCATGGAAGAAGTAGACTAAGCTCTGTCTGACAAAATGGCTCGGATGTGTGCTCAGTACTCTACCTTCATTCTTGCTGATAATATATTTTCAAGGGTTTTCTTCTTGTTAACACTTACGTCTGTATGGCATGATAACTGCTTAAGGGGAGGATAAGATTTCTTTCTACTTTTAAGTGATACTGTGATACTTTAGCCACTAAAGCAGAGCTAGCAGTGCTTTTTCACTTTGGTTTAACAGGTTGAGATGTTTGTGGTAAAGACCTGTAACTTACTGTTGACTTTGTGAGATCTAAAGTGTTTAGTTTCCAAGCCAAATTGCTTAGTAGACCAAATCTGTCACAAGTGTTTGCTCTCTTGATGTTTATGTTTAAAGGAATATTTGTTACAATAGCTTGAGTTTTCATCTTGTAGGACCTACTTTTTAAAATGTTTTCCCTCTGTAGTTTCAATTCTGCATGTACTAGGCTTCTAGAATAAGTTAAACAACTAGATGGCAGAAACTCTATGGGACTTGTTTTCCAAAGAAATGTATTGTTCAGAGGAATAAAGCTAAACTTCCTAGGAATACTGCAATGCTGTTGGAAGAGTAACTTGAAACAAGGCCTGGGGAATGGGAATGGAATGCCCAGGTCACCTGCTTTACAAGGTAACAAATACAAAGTTAAAGAAGCGTGGAGGTGTATTATTCTGGGTGTGGGGCATTAGGTAGGTTAAGTGGCCCAGAATGTGGGAAACAACTACATGGTCTACCAGCAAATTGAGAGGCCACCTTTAGTTGTTTTTTTTGTGAGCATGTGCCAGGGATTGAACTCCAGACCTTGTGCTTGTGAGGCAGGCGGTTGGCACCACTGAGCTAAGCCCCCCCCCGGCCCTAGTTTGTTTGTTTTGTTTTGTTTTGTTTTGTTTTTAACAGGATCTAAGTTTGTGGTTCAGGCTGTCTTCAAACTCCTGAGATCTGCCTCAGCCTGCTGAGTGCCAGGATTACTGCCATGTGCCACCTTTGGGCCCAGTGAAAGGTGGTGTGGGGCAGGAGCACTGGCTGCTTTGAGTATGGGGCCTTTTCAAAGTGCACTCAACACCTGCAGGTATGGGGTGAGGGATATTAGAGGTGTCAGACATGGTCCCTGTCGGTGCTGCATCTCACACCCAGGGCCTCTTGGGCAAGGTGGTGAGAGCTGTACCCTGAGTTCTGCTCACCCCTTCTGAGGCAGTGTCTCCCAAGTAGCCACCACTCAGCTCGAGGTGGCCATTCTCTTGCTTCCCTCTAGTGCTGCTGGGTCACATCTCCTGACCTGTGGCCTCCCAGAACCCAGGGCCCAATGCACACTAGGTGAGATGCTGTGCTGAGGGCAACACCCCAGCTCCTGGTCTGGTGGGACCGTGGGTTCTTGAGCTGATGGCGAAGTGGGAGCCCTCCATCCTGCACGAGGTGATGGGCCTTTGTGAATCGCAGGCCTGCAGTTGGTGTGATAAGAACTGGGGTGGTCCGGTGGAGAGCACTGGGGTTGTCTCCTGCTCAGTGCCTGAGGCCTGGTGCACAAAAGACGCAACGTAGAGTCCCTGAAGTCTTAGATTCCCCTGAGGTGATACATGGGAACCATTTGACTCCTGAGTCCCATCTTCCTGCTGTTTGCTGATAAGCTTGAAGGATGTGCATGGCAGGAAGGCAGGTGACTTCTCACCAAGTCAGGGCTGGGCGCTTTTCCTGGACATATGAGGTGCCAGCTTCTACCTTTTGTGCCATAGGGAAATTCCTGTCACAAATTAGTTCTGGTGGTGTGGCCTGTAATCCCACCCAGCACTTGAGGCTAAAGGATTGCCCAAGTCCAAGGCCAGCCTAGGCTACACAGACGATTTCAACCAAAACAGTTTAAGTCAAATGACAATTGAAAATGACAGGGTGTCTGAGGGTGTAGCTCAGTGGATCTGCCCCCTGCCTTGGGACTTTGGAAGCACAAGGTCCTGAGTTCAATCCCTAGTACTAAAAAAGAAAAAGTGGCTCAGGGTGCAGCTCACTGTGAAGGCCTTGGACTCTGTTCCAAGCACAGCTTGTATGTGTGTGCACACCGAGTAACTGCTCTGGACCCTTCAGCTTGGAACCCTGTGCTGGACTGAACCACCAGGGACAGGTGTTGAGTGCACCCCAGTTTTGTCTGAGTTGCACCTGGGGAGTAGTACAGTGCTAAGTTTCTGGTACTTTGAATTTGCTTTAGAAATTGTCTCACTGCACTTTGAACCACTGCAAGGCCCGGGTGACAGGCAGGTGTCACTTTGGAGCAGGGTTTCCTGTGTTTCCCAGACTCGTGGACCAAATCCTACCTAGCCTGTGTGCCTGGCCAACCAGCCAGTGTCCACCACTTCCCACACTTCCCTGGCCTTGGAGCAGGCAGGACCACGGCAGAGACCTACCTGGTGTGGGGTGGGTCCAGGCCCGTGTGTAGTTGGGGACTTGAACCTAGGGGCTGTGCCAGGCCATTGTGGGAAGTTGCATATCACCATTTCAAGAACTGTTGCAGCACCTTCACAATGTTGTGCAACTATCACTGCTCCCAAATCCCCTTCCCCACTGCCCTCAAAGCTCCTGCCTGTGCTGGGAACAGTGGCATATTCTGTAATCCCAGTACACTGGCAGGCTGAGGCAGGAAAATCCCAGGCTCACACTCAGCTTGGGCAGTTTTGACAATTTAGCAAGGCTGGGATGCAGCTCAGTGCAAAGGCCTGGGGTTCAGTCACAGTGCTGAAAGTTAATGACAGTCTGCCAGGCTGGCTGAGCACCATCCTGGCTCTGTTTTCATATTCCTTGCCACATGCACCTGCCGACCACCCCTGCCCACCCGCTTTCTCCATTGTATCCTCGTGATCAGGTGCACGTGGGCAGTGCCTGGCTTAAGTGTGCACAGCTGTGTTCCCTTCCCATGTGGACGCTGATTATTCAAATCAGGTTTTCTGCACTTTTCGCCTGCTGTGCCTGAGAGCAGCTCAGCAGCTTAGCCCTGTGCAAGTACAGTTGCAGGTTCTCGGGGAGGAAGGAGGACCCTGGCTTCTCTTCCCAGAAGTGTAGACCAGCGAAGTTCTAGAGCCGGAAATGGGCTCCAGAAAGAACCAGTATTTTTTTAGATCCCAGGATAACAACAACAAAAAAAACTGGTCAGAATTTTTATTTTATTGGTACTGGGGATTGAACTCGGGTCCTTGCAGGCGGTGGAACCACTGAGCTAAATCCCCAGCCTTGGTCAGAATTTTTAAATTGGTAAATGAAGCCAGGCCTGGTACATGCCTGTAATCCCAGCACTCGGGACTGAGGCAGGAGGATTGTGGTTTTGAGGATTGAACCCAGGACCTTTGTACCAAGCTACATCCTCAGACCATTTTTGAGACAAGGTTTTACTGGGCTGCCCAGGCTGGGATTGAACTTGCAGTGTCTCTGCCTGAGACTCCCGGAGTGGTAGTGATAGAGAAATGCTAAACAGTAAGACAGGCCCTTTCCTTCTCCATGTATTTTTTCCCCACATAATGTTTTGTTTTGGAAATGTAAGTTAGTGCTGCTGGGCTCCTGCCCAATGCATCAAAATGGTTTGTGGGTGTTTGAACTGTGTGACCTTTCAGGAAGGTTCTGTAGCTCGCCCCCTGCTTCCGTGAGCGTGCTGCAGACCCTATGTGAGGAGGCTCTAGTCTAGGAGAGGGTCCTTGCTCTGGCTTCTCTGTTCTTGCCCCTCAACTGCCTGTTCATGCATCCTTGCTCTACACTTTGCCCAGCAGTGTTTGTGCTTAGCCTGTGCAAGGCCCTGAGGCCAGTCCCCAGCCGCCCACAAAAAGGAAGGCCTGAGCATGTGTGCGTATGTGCACGTAGCCTCCCTTGCACTGGCTTTGCTCTCTCACCGTGTGTGCACCAGAAGGGCCCATTTCTGACCCAGAAAGTGCTGCGGGTGGCAGGGCAGGTGGCATGGTGGCTCCAAGCTGTGAAGAGTTGGGCTGTATCAAAGGTGTGAACACCCCTCAGGGTACAGGGGACCCACAGGCCAGGCACCCAGGCCTGGGCAGGACATGGCAGCTGGGCCACCCAGGCCTGTGGTGCTGAGTGGCCACCCGGGCCCTCAGGCTGCTGCCCAGTGGCACCTGGCATACTGGTTGCTGGGGCTCCTGTGATGTCACACAGCCTGGCCGGGCCCCTGCCTCCCCCTCAGCTCCAGTCACTCCAGGCGCAGCTCACCGGGAGGTGAGTGTTGGAGCTGGGTCTGGGATGTCTGACGAATGTCACATGGGGGCTGAGTGGCCCAGCCACTTCCGTCCTGCCTGAGCCTCTCCTGACAAGGCCTCCACTGGACGCTGGCCTGGCAGGGACGGAGAGGCCACTTGGGGTGCAGTGGGTGGGAGGGTGCCCTCCTCTCATCTCAGGAAGGCCAGGTCTCGTCCTTGGCCACAGGGAGCCTGGCATGGGGATGGTTCATCCCCTGGTTTGCGCCACCGCAGTTCTGGCCAGCTGGGAATCTGCCTGGGAAGTTAAGCAGCGGCTTTGTGCCAACCACAGTGTTTTTCCAGAATGCAGTTTCATCTAAAGCAGTTTTCTAAAGTGTGCATGACTACCTATGTGTATGCGTGTGTGATCTAAACTAAGCCATCAGGCCTAGTTGTCCACACCCGGGCCTCACTGTGAATTTAGCCCTGAACTGTGCTGCTTTCCAGTTGCAGAACTTCGGGATCTGATGGATCCCATTTTGTTTGCTTGCTTGCTTCCTTGTTTTGTTTTTTGAGACAGGGTCTCAGTATGCAGTGCAGGCTGGCCTCGAATTCAGTGATCCTCCTGCCTCAGTCTGCTGGGTGCTGGGATTACAGGCATCTGTTGTTGTGCCCAGCTGGAACCCAGTAGATTCTAAGAGCCAGGGCTCTTCAGGGGTTGGCCCACAAATCCAAGGTACAGTGGCCATCCCTAGAAGGGCTTTCCCTGAGGTGTCTCACCATTAAAGCTTTTGACCTTGAGAGGTGGCTTTCACTTTATTCAGGTGGTAGCCAGGTGTGGTGGTGCACGTCTATGATCCCAGCACTTGGGAGGCTGAGGCAGGAGGATCGCTGCATGTTCGAGGCCAGACTGGGCTACACAGCAAGACCCTGTCTCAAAAAACAAAACAAACAGGTGTTCACAGTTGGGCTGTGTGTGTTAAAAGTGTGCATGTGTGAGACTCGGCTGTGGGAGGCCCCCGGCTTTGTGTCCCTCGGGGGAGGTGGAGAGACTGTACCTGAAGGATGACCACCCTGCCATTGTTGCTCGTGAGTGGACCTGTCCTCATTCCTCCTGCTGAGACCCGGGTTAATCAGCTTAGCTGCCCAGTGAGCCTGGTGCAGTCAGACTGCCCCAGCCAATTGGGGCCCCCCTGCCCTGCGCTGGGAGCGAGTGCTGTGACTTTGTGCATTTACTCTGTGCTCTGATCATGGTGTGAGCACCAGAATAAAGGCAGCGCACAGGTGGGCGTCTCATCCTGGGTGACACAGGGCCTCCAGTAATCCAGGTGACGTGAGGAAAACCTGATGAGTTCGTGTTCCCTAAAACTGGATGAATTCTAGGAACAGCAGGGTAGGAAGGTTGTTTCTTTAGAGACAGTCTTGCTTTGCAGTGTAGACTGGCGTTGGACTCACTGTGAGCCCAGGCTGACCTGCTCCTGCCTCAGCCTCCTGAGTGCTGGACTATAGGTGTGCGCCCCCAGGCCCTGCAGGAAGAATTTATTGGGAGGGGTGGCTTCTGAGAGGGACAGAAGGGGACAGGAAAGTGGGTTGTCCCCCACCCTGTTTCTCATGGTGTTTTATTGAGCAAAGTCACCAGGTGAGGTGGGTTCAAGGTGGGACAAAACTACAGTCACCTGGTGAGATTACAACAAGTACAGTCACTTAGGTGACATGGATGACATGGGGAGCCAATGGGGAAGCAAGACCCACAGCAGGCATACAAGGAACCAGCAAGGGTTCCCGGATGGAGTGGACTAGGGAGGTCACCCATGCGGTGACCAGTGCCTGTTTAGTGTTGGTCACTGTGCTTGTCCCAGGGCAAGCATGTAGGTGTCATGGGTCCTCTTTTTTGAATCCTGGCCTTCTATATTGATTCCCTCAAGGGTCTGGTCCTGTCTACCTATAATATATGAACCAACGCAGGAGGATCACCAGGAGTTCAAGACCAGCCTGGGCCACATAGTGGGACTCTGTGTCAAACAATAAATAGGTAGACAGATAGAAGGAAAGAAACGGAGAGAAACAGGAGAAAGAAAAGCAGACAATGCCCACAGCCGCTGGCCTGTCCCTTCTTCCTTCCTGAGAGCAGGGGCCAAACATGGTTATGATCCCTGCACTGGGGAGGCTGAGGCAGGGGGAATCACAAAATTGAAGTCACCCTCAGCCACCCAGCAAGACTCTGTCTCAAAACCAAAAAGGAGGAAAGGGCCTGTGTGCCTGGGACAGACGCTACTGCATGGGAGGGGTACACCCTGCAGGCTCCCGGCACTGCCCCTCCTTCCCTGGCTCTGCCTGGCTCTGCCTTCAGAGGGCAGAGCCCTTGCTGGTTCTGGCTGCTGGCACCCAGCCACGTCTGACCCTCATGGCCTGGGCCCCTTCTTGTGCTCTTTTGGAAGTGGGTCAAACCCAGGCCTCGGGTCTGCTAGGCAGGTGCTGCCCCCCTACCACGTTCCCATGTAGCCTTGTTCTTTTTTTGGGGGGGTCTCACTGTGTAGCTCAAACCAGCCTTGAACTCCTCCTGCCTCAGCCTCCTGAGTGTTGGGATCATAAGTGTGTGCCACCACATCTGTTATTTTCTTTGAAAGGCCTGGGGCTCTTCCCGCCTGTGGCATCTACAGCCCCCCCAGACCCTGAATTTCTTCACCTGTTCCTTTGCTGCTGGGCCAGGCTGACTGAGGTCTCTGGGACGCGTATTTCATGTTCTTGGATGCAGACCATGTGGTAGATACTTTTTGTTTATTTGTATGTAGGCTGTCTCATTGAGCTATGTTCCAGCCCTTTCTAAATTTTTTTTTTTTTTTTGGTACCAGGGATCAAACTCAGGTCATTGTGCTTGTGAGGCAGGCAGCAGAACCATTGAGCTAAATCCCCAGCCCAGCCCTAATTTTTAAATTTTGAGACGGTCTCCCTAAGTTGCCCACGTGAGACTTGAACTTTTGATCCTCCTGCCTCAGCTTCCCAAAGTGCTGGAATTACAGGCATGCACCATCACATCTGGTTTTAATTTTTTGAGGAAGAACCATACTTTTCCCCTGTAATTGTATTTAATTCACATTCTGACCGACAGTGTCTAAGATTTTCTTTTTCATTTGGGTTTGGTGGCTCACACCTATAATTCTACATTGTGAGACAGGCAGGAAGATCCCAGTCCTGCTTGAGGAACTTAGCAAGACCATGTCTCCAAATAAGAAAAAAAGCTCAGTGCAAAGGCCCTTGGGTTTAATCCTCAGTACAAAACAAACCTATTTTTCCCTGCATATTGTTTTTCTTTTGTTACTAATCACTGATTTTATAAAATACTGGGTTTCAATGCATATATTTGGGCCCTTTTAAAATAACAGTCATTCTAATTGGGGTGGGCTGAAATCTCACTGCAGCTCAGTTTGCATCTTTCTGATTGCTAACGACACCTAGCTTTTTGGAGTGAAGTGAGACAGGGCCTGGCTATGTAACCCAAGCTGGCTCTAACCCATGGTTCTCCTGCCTCAGCCTCCCAAGTAGAGCGGCATCTTGCTTGGCCAGAAAGGGCAGGTGCCGCTGGGCAGAGTGTGAAGGCAGGAGCAGCCTGACCTCTGGCACTGAGGCTGGAGGTCAGCGCTGAGGGACGAAGGTGGGCCTGGCCTGAGTGGGTGAGGGGCTGCAGGGCTTGCTGTGTAGTGGGGCCTCGTGTGTGTGTGTGTGTGTGTGTGTGTGTGTGTGCGTGCGCATGCACATGCGTGCTGACCCTCTGCCTGTCTCTACCAGGGTGTCTGTGGCTGGATGCAGGGTCCCTGGAAACCCTGCCCAAGTGCCTGTCCAGACCCTGACTTACATTTACAAGACCCGTTACTTTTTCCTCTCTTTTTCTTTTTTCACTGCTAAGGGTGGAGCCCAGGGCCTTGTGCTTGCCAGGCAAGTGATCTACTGCCAAGCTACATCCTCAGCCTCTTTTTAAAATTTTATTCTGAATGGCCAGGGATGTAGCTCAGTGGTTCCACTGCCTGCCTGGCAAGTGCAAAGTCCTGAGTTGGATCCCCATACCAAAAAAAAATTTTTTTTTTAAATTTTGAGACCAAATCTCACTAAGTGAAACTGGCAACCCTCCTGCCTCAGCCTCCCCAGCAGTTGGGGTTGCAGACAAGCAACTACCATGTCCAGCTGCAGAAAACTATTTCTAACTAAGTCCTGTTTTGTGCAGCTTGGTGCCACTATAACAGGAGGCCTGAGGCCAGGTATTTTATAAAAGGCAGAAATTGATTTCTTAGCTGGGCTGGTGGTGCCTGCCTGAATACTGGCACTTGGGAGGCTGAGGCAGGAGGATCTCAAGTTCAAGCCCAGATGGTAACTTAATGAGACCCTTTCTGAACATAAAAAAATCAGAAAATCCATTCCCTCCTTTCTTCCTCCTCCTCCTCCTCCTCTTCTCTTTCACACTGAGCTACATTCCCAACCCTTTTAAAATTTCTTTCTCGGGATGGGGATTCAGCTCAGTGGTGCTGCCACCTGCCTTAAAAGTGCAAGGTCCTAAATTCAATCCCCAGTACCCTCCCCCAACCAAAAATAAATAAAATAAAAATTCTTTCTTTTTTTTGTTACTGGGGATCAAACTCAGGACTCTGTACTTGCCAGGCAGGCGTGGTACCACTGAGCTAAATCCCCAGCCCTAAATTTTTTTTTTTTTTTTTTGGTACTGGGGATTGAACTCGGGTCCTTGCGCTTGCAAGGCAGGCCACCGAACCACTGAGCTAAATCCCTGGCCCCTAAATTTCTTTCTTTTTTTTTTCATTTAGTTTATTGCTACCTTTTAGGTATACAATACAGTTACATTCATCATTGGGATCTTGTACTTTTTTTTTTTTTGTAACCAGGGATCAAACTTGGGTCCTTTTGCTTGCAAGGCAGGCAGTGGAACTATTGAGCTAAACCCCTGGCCCAAGATCTTGTACCTTTACATGACATATCTCGGTTCTTATTTTTCCCCATACCCCAGCCCTCCCTTCACCCCCCTCCACCCTATTTACAGAAACTTTGTTTCCATTTTTTCCTTTTCTCATATTTTTGCCTTTCCCTTCTTTCCTTTCCCCTACCCCTCCCACTTCTCCTTCCCCCTCCTCTTTTGGACCTTTTCTATTTCACATTATCTATTATACATTTTGGTCCTCATTTACACTTGTAGTTTCTCACACCAGAGAAAAGTATTTGGTATTTATCCATGTGTGTCCTATTTATGTCACTTAAAAGTATGGCCTCAGTGTGCACCCATTTAGATGTAAATATCTCTAGTTTCTCATTCTTTATGGCTGAGTAGTACTCAATTTTATTAAAGAAAAACAACAACAAAAACATCTTTGTCCAGCCCCCAGTTGTTGGGCACTTGGCCAGCCCCAAAATTTCTTATTTTGAGACCAGATCTCCCAAAGACGCCCAGGCTGGTCTTGAACTTGGGATGCTCCTGCCTCAGAGGCCTAGAGGTGGACTCCTGGGCAAGCCCCACCATCCCTGGCTTGTCTCAACACTGTTGCATTAGGAATTGTGTTGTTTTGTTTTGGTTGCTTTGTGTTTTTGAGGCAGAGTCTCACCCTGTTGCGCAGGCTGACCTTGGTAGTGGCCCTCCTGCCTCAGCCTACAGGGGTGCGCCATCAAGCCTGGCTTGGTTTGGGGCAGAGCATGCACCCTTGTCCCTCCAGCAAACATCAGTCAGAGCTGTGTATGGCCTGGAGCCGCAGCTGTGGACAAAGCCTCCGGGGCCCCAGGGGACAGCAGAGGTCAGGAACAAAGGTCAGGCAGTGACTGCAGTAGAGCAGGACACAGTGTGGGAGAGCTGAGGGTGTGTGTGCGTGCGCAGGGGTTCTGTGGTGTGAGCACTGCTCCAGGAAGGCCTCGTGGTGGGGGTGACCTTTGAGACCACAGCCAGGTGTGGTGATCCCAGCTCTTAGAAGGCTGAGGCAGCAGGATGGCGAGTTCTAGCTCTGCCGGGGCAGGTTAGTGACTTAGTAGGACCTTGGCTCAAAATAATCTCAATCCTCCTGCCTCAGCCTCCCACATGCTGAGATTACAGCCCTCCCTGGATGTGGCTGTGTCTCCCTGAGCAGGAGGTGTCTTCGGGGGGCCTGCCCGCCCCTTTGCCCTGTGGGGTGGCCTCCTGGGGGCACCTGCACACGCCTCAGAGTGAGGGCTACAGCTGCAGGGAGAGGGGTGAGGAGGAAGCAAGCACTTCTAGGCTTGTAGCCTTCCCAAGCGTTTCCCGGGCAGCTGACCTCCTCCACTGCCTGGCTGTGGGGCCTGGGGCTGGCAGGGGCATCACTAAATTTTTCTAAACAAGCTGTGCCTGTTGTGCTGTGCCTGTAACAATCCCAGCACCCTGGGAGGCTGAGGCAGGAGGATCACAAGTTCAGCCCAGCCCAGGGGACCTACGGGGTGTGGCTGCACTCAGTGCGAGGGCCCAGGGTTCAGACCCCAGTGTCACAAAGCAGACAACAGAGCCCCATGTGCACAACTGCCTTGGGGTCCCCTCCCCTGCGTGGGGCCCAGGCCCAGGATTGGAGCAGCCCCTCCATCCCTCGAGGCGCTGTGACTGCAGTGAGCCTGGGGATAGCACAGGTGGCGCAGGTCGCTGCTCTGGCCATGGGCAGTGGAGCAGTGGGGCAGTGGGGCAGTGGGTTTGGGGTGCAGGGACACGGAGCCTTGCATGTCGCAGCCAGCACAGGAGGGCATGAGGGGACTGCGTCCCCCACCCTGCTCCTTGGAGACAGAGCCCTGTAGCCTGGTTTGTGTAGCAACTGGACGGGCAGGAGGGGCCGAGACCCCATACCTGTGCTGCTGCCAACTGGGCCCTTGCAGGACACTGGGTGACTTCACAGTGGGGGCACCGCATGGACCCTGCACAGCCAGGTGCGGGAGGCCAGCTGCCCTGTGCCCTCAGCAGCTCTCGCTTGGAGTCAGTGCCTCACTGTGGAGCCCAGGCAGGCCCGGACCTCAGGATCCTCCTGCCTCAGCCTCCTGAGGACCACAGGTGTGCACCCCCACAAAAGCTGTGGCATGCACTTCCCCTCCATGGTCTGCCACTCAGCTCACACCCATCGCCCAGTTGCTTGATGAGGAAAACGTGGGGCAAAACCCTCAGCCATTTCCAGACAGACGTTGACTGCAGCAGTCCAGTGGGGAGGCTGGGGGAGGTAAGAGTGGGCCCTGGAAGTCACCTCGGGACCTCACAGCAGAGCTGGCCAGCGGCCACCTCCAGCCCTGGTGCTGGGTCCCGCAGCCCCGGCCGGGAGTGCGGACTTGGTGGCGACACTTTCCTGTGACCCTGTGCTTCCCCACAGGGCTCAACAGCACTCGATGACTGGGTGAAGGACATGAGGCCCTGTGGACGACCTCGGTCTCCGCTCCGCCTGGTGAGTGCACAGCACAGAACCTGTGGCCTCCTCCTTGCTCTATGGATTTCCGATTTCTGAGACATTTCTTTTCTTTCCTTAAAGAAAGAATCCTTACTGGGATTGAACTCAGGCCCTGGCCCTTGTGAGGCAGGTGGGTGGAGCCACTGAGCTAAATCCCTTGCAGGGACTAGTTTGTTGTTAACCTCACACTTCTTAGGAAAGGCTGTTTCCTTTTATCCTGGGTGCGCCATTCCCCGGGATTAAATCCTGGGATTTAATTCACCTGTTAGAACAAAGCAACAGGCAGTCATAGCACCACCTGTAATCTCAGCACGTGGGAGGCTGAGGCAGGAGGATTGTATTCAATGCCAGCCTGGACCCCATCTCCAAAATCAAAACAAAAACAAGGCAGAGGCATGGAGAGTGGTGGCTTCCAGGTCCCAACCTGCTCAGATCCCGGGATGCCAGGGTCTTCGCATCTCCTCCAGGTGGCTCAGGGCAGTGCGTTATGCAGCAGCTTTAACTCAAAACTTTTTTCCCCCTAAAGACCTTTGCAAAGTCCCTCGGTTGATTTGCTGAGGTGTAACGCAAGTCTGTCCAGTTGTTCAAGGCTCTGGTTTTGTTGTTTTTGTTGTTTTTGTTGTTGTTCCGGGGTCCAAACTCTTGAGACGTTGTGCTTTTTTTTTGGTATCAGGGATCAAACTCTGGTCCTTGGGTTTGCAAGGCAGGCCACCGAACCGCTGAGCTAAATCCCCAGCCCCTACCTTGTGCTTTTGAGGCAGGCGGCAGAACCACTGAGCTGAGCTAAAATTCCTGGTCCACGGTTTGGGTGTTTTGAGACAGCCTATGTAGCCCAGGCTGGCCTTGCATTCATGGCGATCCTCCTGCCTCAGCTTCTTGAGTGCTGGGATCACAGGTGTGCACCATCACGCTGGGCATGGACTCTGAGTTTTGACAAAGATATCCTGTGGCCTCTGCCACCAGGGTGAGGACAGAAGGCTGTGGAAAATCCCCTCCCCACCTGACCTTGACGGCTTTGTCCCTGCACATTTGATGCTCCTCCAGTGAGGTGAGGCCCGTACCATGGCCAGCCTGCGACAACGCCGCGCCTCCTGCATCAGGGCCACCTGGGCCGGAACCAGTGCCTTCGGGAAGCGGCAGAGGAACGTGCGCTGCCACCTCCAGGTGCCTCCTGTCTCCCTCCCTGTCCCAGGGTGGGGTGGGGCCCCCAGGTCTGGGTCACCCAGCTAGCTGGTGTGGACCCCAAGCATCTCCTCACCTGTGGGTGCTCAAGGCAGACACCAGGCTGAGCTCTGGCAGCCTGGCGACTTAGCAGAACTCAGGGCTGAGCGAGTGAGCACAGGAGCTGTAGACAAGGGGCAAACGCAGGGCCAGGCCCAGCCACCCCTGGCCCCGCATGGTCCCTGCCATGGTCTGGGCAGAACCAGGGCCGTGTGGCCGACAGTGGGTCACCTCGGTCCCTCCTGTGGTGGTGGGGACACATCCGGCCCCTCGGCGCAGGCTGCAGAGTGGCTTCTGTGCTGTCCCCCGGGGGTCACCTGTGCCCCCCGCTGCTGGCTGCCCAGTGGCAGAGAGCAGCAGCCCAGCCTCTCACCCAGGCTGCCCACAGAAGGAGCCTTGCGGACCTGGCTGAAGCCATCTGGAGGGAGGTGAGTGACAGCACGCCCAGCACCGCCTCTGCTTTCCAAGGGACAGTGGGCCTGAGCTCTGTGGGACAGCAGCCCTGCTGCCTCAGGAGGCACCTGCAGTGTGGCCGTGGTCACACCTGAGGTGTTTTCCTTTCTGAGTAGTGGGGATGGAACCCAGGGCCTTCACACGGAGCTACACCAGAGGCCCTTTCTATCTTTATCATGAGGCAGGTCTTGCTAAATTGCCCAAGTTGGGCTCAAACTTAGGATCTTCCTGCCTCAGCTTCCTAGTGTGCTGGGATTACAGGCTCGCACTGCCTCAGTGGGCTGTTTCTCCCAGTATTGGCAATTGAGGCAGGCTTGGCATATATGTGAGCTGTATCTCAGCTTTTGAGTTGTATTTTAGAAGAAAGTACGTTTTTTTTCTCCCAGACAAGGTCTTGCTGTGTAGTTCAGGCCAGCCTCAAACTCACCTTGTAGGCCAGGCTAGGCTTGGATTTGTGATCTTCCTGCCTCAGCCTCCTGAGTGTTGGGATTATAGGTATGTGCTATGATACCTGGCTTGCTTTTTAAAAAAATATTAATAGGAAAAAAGGAAAAAAAGCCTGACTCAAAGTAGTTTGCCTGGAAGATTGATTAACTGCAAATCTATAAAGATTTAAGCAATCTTCACTCTCATTTAGCCAGGCGTGGTGGTGCAGGTCTGAAATCCCAGTACTCTGGGAGGCTGAGGCAGGAGGATCAGGAGTTCAAGGTCAGCCTGGATTATGTAACAAGGTCCCATCTCCAAAAGCCAATAAATAAAAAATGCATTTAAAAAATTCAGAAAGAGGCAGTGAGTTCTTGGGAGGTTTCACGTCCTGAGTGAAAAGGGCAGGCTGGTGGAGTCCCAGCACAAGTGCATGCACCCCGAGTGCCACTTGCTGAAGCTGTGTCAGAAGAGAGACACTGGGCACCAGAGCCACCCCCGTCGGCCAGCCGCATCCCTGGAGGACGTGGTGTCCAGGGGATGTCTCCACAGGCAGTGGGACCTGGAGCCCCAAGCACAGGTCACTGCTGTGCCTGGGAAGGTGTGGACATACCTGGGTCAGTGGCAGGGTCAGTGGCGGGGACGTCAGACCTCTCCCAGCTTGTTTTATTTTTGAGACACAGTCATGCTACGCAGCCCAGGCTGGCCTTGAAGTCATAGCGATCCTCCAGCCTCAGCCTCCTGAGTGCTGGAATCACAGGCATAGGCCTTCACTCCCAGTAGCTTCAGCTTTCTCAGGACACAGTCACCACCAGGGCCATTTGGAGGGGAGCCTTGGGGTTGATAAGAAAGTGGAAGGGGACATGGGATCCCCAGGGCTCCCAGTTGCTGGCAGAGGCAATGGGGCAGCCTGGCAGCTTACAGGGACAGTCTTTGGAGCACAGTTCTCAGGTTGGCTTCTGCAACTCAGCCTGGGCCCTGCATGGGCCGGCGAGGGAGGGGACACGGCACAGTCCCACATCCGCACAGGGGCACTGTTGGTCTGGCTGGCAGGGGATGCCCTGCTCCTTGCAGATCCACTCGAGGGGGGTGGCTGGGTAGGGCCTCAGGATTTTCCGGATGAGCAATAGCGGTGGAGCCACATTGCTTTGAGACATGGCCTGTGTCACCCAGGGTGGCCTTGAATGCTTGGGCCCCTGTTCTCCTTCCTTATCCTCCCTCGCAGTGGGATGCCCCATAGGTGCCACTGTGCCCAGCTATTTGATCTCACACATTTTAGAAGATTCAGCTAGGTGCTGTTGCTCCTGCCTTAATCCCGGCACTGGGGGAGGCTGAGGCAGGAGGACTGCACACTTGAGCCCAGCCTGGGGTCACTCCCAAAAGGTCAGTCATTTGTGAGGCAGATCAGAGCTCGCTGGCACTGGTGATGGAGGCGGACTGTGGGCCTTCAGTGTTGCCCACCAGACTGCTGACGGGGAGAAATCCTTTTGCCATCAGCTGTTAGATCCAGACGATGGAGACTTGGAGACCTCTGGGCCCACCGGCTCTCTGGCTGACTGCTTGCTGTGTGTCGGGCCCTGAGGCACAAAGTCCAAGGGTCCCGGGGAAGCGGGCACACAGGTCTTGGCAGTGGACACCAGCTATGTGTACATGCAGCCGGCAGGCAGAGCCAGGGGGCCACGGCCATCACCCAGACTTGGGGTCGAGCACAAGGGGCCCAAGTGCTCACTTTCCAAGAGGAAGCTGGAACTTTTACTTGTAGAGCCGGAAAACAGTAAGAGAAAGAAGTACTACGCGGCCTAAGCCAGGTGAGCAGACTCAGCCCAGGAGGGGCGGAGGTGCTGGGTGTAGGTGGGCACACGAGCCTTATTCCCCCAAAACAAGACCAACTCGGAAAATAACGAGAGATCAAAGCGCCAGCCCAGACGGCTAATCCTCGCCTGACCTGCCTTTGAGCAGGGGCCAGGCCTGGCGGCGTACATCTGGATCCCAGCTGCCTGGGAGGCTGAGGCAGGAGGAATGGAAGTTGAAGCCCAGCCTGGGGAATTTACTGAGCTGTTTTCAACAAGCAAAAGGGCTGGGGGTGCAGCTCAGTGCAAAGCCCTTGGGTTCAACCCCCAGTACTAAAAAAGCTTTATGTATGAAACACGTGGTCCTCTTATACAATAAAGAGGAGTGGGGCACATACCTGTGATCCAGCACCCAGGAAGCTGAAGCAGGATCAAGAGTTGAAGGGAGTTAAAGGACAGGCAGGGCTACACAGTGAGTTCAAGGCTGGTTTGGAAAATAGCGGGACCCTGTCTCAAAAAAGCCACCACCAAACCAAACCAGGGCCCCCGTGTGGCCCATCCTAGTTCTACTTTGCACATTTCCTCCAGTACTGGAACTGAAGCCCAGGTGCTTTACCACTGAACAATTTAATTCCAGATAGGGTTTCCCTAAATTGCCCAGATAAAGCAAACTAAAGGCCTGTTTCACGCCAGGCCGAGTGCCCTAGGCAGGTGTTTCAGGCTGGCTGGGGGCCGCCCTGGGGCTCCTCCCGCTGCCTTCCGGTTCCTAATCCTCAGTCCTCCTTTGCCGGGCCCGGGTTGAGGTGTAGGTTGGTGTGCTGCAATGTGGGCACCAACTGTCTTCCTGTCTCCCGCCAAGAGGTGGGCGTGGACACTGGTGCTGACACGGAATGGTGGTCTGGTCCTGTCCTGGAGCCTGGTGCCCACCCCTGCTCAAGGGCCACATTCCCAAGTACAATAAAGGAAGTCACAAGACAGCTGCTGCTCTATCCGCTTCCTGCTTGAACACCCTGCTGGCTCTGCAGGCTGGGACCAGGGGCTGGTGGGGACAGTGCTGCCTGACCCTCCTGATGGTGGGACAGGGAGGTGTGGCCCTGGGCCACAGGCTTTTGGTTTCCAAGGGTCACAGGGGCCCTGCCGCCCCAGCTCAGTGACCAGGACTGTGTTTTGTGGGGTGTTGTACACTCTTGGCCTGGCTCACCGTCCCCCAGCGTCCTGTGGCCTCGGCCTGGAACCACTTCCTATTGCGGCCTTGCTCTGGCTCCCCCAGTCTAGGCCTTTTGGGGGTAACGGGCTGGGGCTCCTGCTGTGCCTGCCTGCTAGGACCAAATGCCCTCAGTGCCTGGGGCTGGGCTGCCCCAAGGCCTGCTACTGCGTTGTCCCCTGGAAGACACTGTCCTTGTGGCAGGCGGTGCCAGCCTATCCCACCCTGCCACCATGGACACGGGAAAGGCTGAGCCACACTGCTGCCACCCTGGGCTGGTGCAGGGATGGCCATGGTGGGGCCAGGACAGGTGGCGGAGCTGAAGGAGACAGCAATGGCATGAGACGAAGAGGACACTGGGCTCTGAGGGCTGGCTGGGCCCAGGGACCCAGGACCCAGGACCCAGAGCACCATGGTCTCCTGCAGGCGTCTGTGTGGCTGCAAAGGGGCCCATTGGTCGTGCAGAGCCTGGGGAGGCTGAGATGCGGCTGGCAGGAGACTCAGCCAGGTTTCATTTAGTGTTTTATTTCATAAAACAGCTGCTCTGTCCTCCAGCGTCCGGTTCCCACCGTCAGTCTCACCCCACTTCTGCCCACTCAGACCCGCCTCTTCCTCTCCAAGTCCATACGTCCGCATTCGGGGACAGGAGGGTGAACACTGACCCCGTGGTCACCAGGAGCAGCATGTGCCAGGTCACTCGGTGCACAGGACGGCCACACCGCGCTCGTAGAAGCTCCGTGGATCTTCCTTCGTGGCGATCTCGAAGTCCACGGTGAAGATGAGGTCAGCCCGGGTGAAATTCAGGTAAACAGGCAGGGTCACCTGTGGGGAACAAGTGAGGAGGCTGGTGGTGGCCCAAGGCAAGGGGACGCAGGTGGAGAGCAGCAGGGCTCTGGGGAAGGAAATGCTGTGCTCCTCAGTGTCCCCTGCACAGAGCGGGGCACCGCACTCACCACGCTGGCCTTCTTCTCTGCGTTCGTTTGCTTGACCCAGCGCAGCTGTGTCAGTGGGAGGACGGTGGAGATGGCGTTGGACAGCGACAATTTGTTGTTATTGCAGGTAGCTCCCTGCAGCTTCAGGCCTGTGGGGAGGAGGGGGACACTGGCCTGAGTGGAGGCCACACAAGCCCCCAGTGGGCACTTGGGAGTGGGCCCTCGGCTCACCAGTGACTCCGAAGCTGCAGGCATCCAGGGCGGCGCTCTGGGCAGTGGTGACGTTGACCTCCAGGCACAGCTCCTCCAGGGACCAGCTGTTGGCCTGGGCCACGTACTGCCTAGTGGCCGTGATGTAGGCCTCAGGCACGAACAGGCCGCCCAGGCACACGTGGATGTTCTGTGGGAGGCAGGGCAGCCACGTCAGGCGGGCCAAGGGCAGCGAGGCCGTGTGGCCCAGCCTGAGACCCAAGCTGCCTGCCAACCTTGAGCTCCTTGGCGCCGCCTGACGCAGCCGCCAGAGAGATGCTCTGCAGCTGCTTGATACGGTCGCTGAAGTCGGACACCCACTGGATGACGGTCATGCCGGCGGGCACGGTGTAGTGCGACCAGCTCTGGGGCAGGATGCCTGTGCGGGGAAGCGAGACCGGCTGGGCTGGTGCCCATCCCGACCCGCAGGCAGGACCGAGCAGGCACAGTGCTGCTGGCCCCAGGGAGCTGCTTGGGGCTCCTGGCCACAGCAACAGGGACGGGGCCTCAGAGGGCAGAGGGCAGAGGGCTGGGTGGGGAGCGCGGGCGGCGGCGCACCTTTGACCAGCGCGTTGATGAGTGTGCGCAGGTAGTTGGTCTGCTTCTTCTTTCCCTCACACACCTGCACCACGTCGGCAAGGTCCTGGCGCACGTCCTGCAGCAGCTTGGCGCCCATCTTCACCTCTCTCTCAAAGAACCTGAACAGAGGGTCCTAGTGTGGCAGGAAGAGCAGCAGTGAGGGGTAGGAAACCAGTGGGGGAGCCTGGCAACCTTGGACTTGGCCGCCCAGAGCACAACTGCCCTGCTGCAGAGGGAGTGGTGTGGCCCAGTTGGCTGGCAGCCTCGAGGAAGGGCTGCTGCTGCCCCTAGAAAGCTGTTTAAGAGGGTCACTCAGATGGGTGTGGTGGTGAGGACCTTTAATCCCAGCACTGTGGGAGGCTGAGGCAGGAAATCTCTAAATTTGAATCTAAGTAACTTGGAGAGATCCTGCATCGAGATAAAAACAAGAGGTGGGCCGGGGATTTAGCTCAGTGGCAGCGCGCATTTCTTGCAAGTGCAAGGTCCTGAGTTCAAGCTCTACCAGACAAAAGAGAAATAGAGAAAGGGGGGAATGTTGCTCCACCTGAGGGCCTGGGGCCAAGCCGATTTCCACCCTGCTCCACGCTGGTACCTTGATGTTCTCCACCGTGCGCTTGAGGTGGCTCAGCACCTGTGGGATGAGGTGCAGCCAGTTGGAGACGGTGGTGTGCAGTGTCCGCATCCAGGCTGGGCGCCCATCGGATGTGGAGTCAGTGCGCGCCTTCTTCTCTGTCTCCGCGTAGGCCAGGTCGTCCTCATCCTCCAGCACCTGCATCTTCAGCATCTTGCTGATCATATCCACGCCTGCGGGCGGAGGGGTGAAGTGCTCAGGAGAGGGGACAGAGGAGGCAGTGCAGGCCCAGGAGGGGGCGCTCCCGCCCTTGTCTGTGCCCCTGTGCCTTCCCTGGGACCCACCGGAGCGGCCAGGACAGTGGACTGTGCCAGCCTGACGGTGCCCGAGCTCCCCCTGCTGGTGGCACCTGCTCTACCCTGCCCTGTGGCCTGGGAAGGCAGCTCCGCTCAGGTACCCCCAGCCTCGCTGCCAGAGTAGCAGGTGCTTCCTCTGGTCCGCCACAGCTGGGCAGACGCAGATGGGCACCTACCTTGCGTGGTCAGCAGCACACGCTCGGCGTTGTTGGGCAGCCCCAGCCAGGACGGTGTCTGGGTGTCGGGGAGCAGCTCCACCCACTGCACAAACTCCTCTCGCCTGGGAAGTGGCGGGAAGCTGGTCAGGGGTGGCCTGGGGCTGTGGCCAGCTCCCCCTCCCCTTCTGTCCCATCTCAGCCGAGTGGCCTCCAGGGCACCTGATGCCGTCGGGCATCTGAATGTCCTTGTGCCCGTCCACCTTGCACGCCAGCTTGAATTCGCTGTCGAAGCTCCGGGTGGTGAACAGGCGCTCCAGGAAGGTGCTGAGCAGCCGCTGGTCGAACTCATTGTCCACGCGGCCGCCATAGATGGACTGGGCCATCAGGGTCTTCAGGGCCGCCCATGGGATCTTATCAGGTGAGATGTTCTGCCGGCCCTGGGAGGCAGGTGTCACATAGCTGCGGCCAGGCACCCCACCTAGGGCAGCAGCACCCCGTCCCCTGCCCGCCCCTCTGCATGCTCCCCTGGGGTTGAGCGCTGCTGCTTGCCTTGGCCGTGTCATCCAGCCACGTGTCCACAGTGTCGCAGGCGGACCGCAGGTCTGACTCCCCGAACTCGTACTTCTTGGACCACCCCAGCGGGGCATAGCGCAGGCGCTCCTGGATGATGGCGTGGAACCAGGCCAGCAGGAAGTACAGGCGGGCTCGCTCGTTGGGAGACTGGACAGGGAGGGACCAATAGCACAGTTAAGGAGAGCGGTGCGCTGCCCGGGGCTGTGGCACTGGCGTGGCAGTAGCACTGGTGCACAGTGGCCACACACACACACGCTGGCCCTGAGCTCAAAGCCCCTGGGCACAGGAGCGGCCGAGCAAGGCGGAGGTGGCTGCTGGGGAGGGCACGCAGCCATGTTCTCAGTAACGTGGCAGCTGGCATCACCCGGCCAGCAAGATGGGACGCAGGAGCCGCTGCTGCAGATCACGACGCCCAGTGAGGTATCGAGGTGCAGGAAGCGCTAATGGATAGGACTCTCGCCTCAGCCCCCACCTGCCTGGCACCCTCTGTTGGGGCTCCATGCTGGGACACAGCTCTGGTGGCTTTTCTGTGGGTCCTCCACGGGCACCTCACCAGGAAGAAACTGCCTGCCCTCAAAGGCAAGAGGGACCCACGCCTTCACCATGATGGTGCTGCTCGCGAGGAGGAGGACCCGGCGACTGGCTGGCCCAGGACCTGCCCGGCACACAAACGGTTACCTTGCAGATCCGTGACACGGGGATGCTGCTGAATGTCCGAAGCATGTTGGCCTTCACCCCCGGTGGTGGCTCAAACACGAAGATGCGGCCGGCGCGGAGCAGGTTCACGGGCACCTGGAGTAGGATGGTGCTGTTGGGCCCGGGAGTTGCAACCCCGCCCGCCTGCTCGGGTTCCCGCTGGCCTCTGCACTCACCTTGGGGTTGATCTCCATGGTGAGGAAGAGGCGGAAGCAGGCGTGTGGCTGCAGGGAGTGCAGCTTCTTCTCCAGCTGCATGAGCCAGCCGGGGGCCAAGTGCACGTTCTTCAGCATCACCCACCTGCGCGAGGGGGGGCCTTAGCTACTGTGCCTCGGCGGGGAGCCCGGGACAGGCTGGACCCCCTGGCCTACCTGCCGGACTTCACAGCTGTGTTGATGGCCTTATCTGCTTGGTTAAAGCCTTCCGCTGAGCCTGGGATGAGGAGGCACAGTGTCAGCCTCGCACCGGGGCCCACAGGCTCACCCCCACCTGAGCCCGGCCAGGCCCTCACCGATGGCGATGGAGGTGATCTGTGTGTTCTGCTCTGCCGCAAGGTCCTCCACGTGCCCGCTGGCGTCATAGCCAGGCACCGAGCACATCAGGACGGGCGTGTTGGGCTTCACCTGCATAGGCAGAGGCACAGTGAGCGCGTCCCCAGGGCAAGTGCAGGGATCCCCGTCCCCCCGCCATCCTGGCCGGGGCTCACCTCCGTGCCCACAATGTGTGCCAGGTCAAGCGGCTGCTCCATGATGGACATGAAGGACTCCCCGAGGTTGGTGGAGACGAACACATGGGCCATGGCCAGCAGGCGGTCCGGCCGGAAGGCCTGGATGAGCAGCAGGCGGTGGATGGCCTGGCCAATGGGTGCTGAAAGGAGGGGCCCAGCTCAGCCTCCGGTTGGTCCCAGATGCCGCAGAAGGCCCCGGGAAAACCTGTCCAGGCCCCTGGGATGGCAACGCACCCCTCCCCAGGTGGAGCTATGGAACCAGGCAGCACCTACCACCTGCACTCATACCCTCCTGCATCGGCCTCCCAAGTGCTGGCATGTGTCACCACCATGTATGGTCATTTCCTACTTCTAGGCCAACTCTTCGTAGGAGCCACTTTCTTAAAAAATCCCACAGTGAATAGTCACCTTGAGAACTGGTGACTTTATAGAAATGTCATTTTTTTTGGTAGCACTTTTGTACCAAGTTATAACCAGTCCTTTCAAAAAATATTTAACTCTGGGCCCGGGGGTGTAGCTCAGTAGCACTACGCCTGCCTCAAAAGCACAAGGTCCTGCATTTGACCCCCAGCGCAGCAAACCCACTTCACACGCAGGCATGACTCACTTGTGGGGGCCTCCTCGCTCCAGAGGTACGGTACGGTCTGCTCGGGGGAGCTGCTGTCCAGCCAGATGCCGAACTGCTGTGGAGATGACACAGGAAAAGTCACCAGGAGATGCAGCTGACTTGTGCCACGTCAGCACGGACCTCGGAGCCCTTCTGGCCCTGAGCTATGTGTCAGGAGAACACACCAACTCGGCCAGGGCCTTGCTACACACTAGGACATGGGGCCATGCACAGGACAGTCACCTCGTCCGCCTGAACCTTGGCGATCAGATCCTTGAATGCGGGCAAGCAGCTCAGCCGCGCCACCGCCTCCGCCTGCTCCAGTGTCAGCCCCGGGATGGTGGGAGTGGAGCCAGCACTCAGCACGATCTCCTTGCCCCTCAGGAAGTGCTGGAACTCGGCGTCGTGGGTGGGCTCCCTGTGAGGGGCTCAGGTGGGCAAGGGCACTCGGCACTGCGACCGCAGCCCTGGCATCATTTACAGAAACGCGGTGGGTGGTGTGTGGCCTTACCCCACGGTGCCCTTCAGCTTGATCCTGGCCAGCAGCATGGCAAAGGTGATGTGGTCCTGATGCAGCATGCCCCTGGCCACTCGGTTAAATGCCACCTGGGGTGGGAGAGGGTCAGTGTGGCTCGCCCTGCCCTGCCACCCCCCCACCTCAGCCACTGCACCCCACCTGGAAGAGGTCCTTGGTGATGGCAGAGAGGCGCTGCGTGTGGTCTGTGACGCCCCGGAGGCTGGGGTTCTCATACAGGACGTTGTGGTAGATGTCCAGGAAGAACTGCAGCGAGTACTGGTACAGGAAGTGGACCTGAGCATGCACATCAGAGCCCGCCCACCCACCCGCCGCAGGATGTGCGCTCCCCCCCACGGCCCAGGCCTCACCTGCTTGAGGGACTCCATGGTGAAGTAGATGCTGCTACAGGCGGTGGACAGTGGCAGGTACTGCTGGGACACGGTCTCCACCTCCTGCATGACAACGTCGGTCTCCTCCACCTTCCTGGTGACCTCGGCGGCCTCCCGCTTCAAGTTCTCCAGGGTGCCGATGATGGTGTCATCGTCCAGGATGCGGCCCTTCACCTCGTTCAGGGCTTGCAGCAGGGACTTCTCGAGCTGACGCAGGCGGAGCTGAAACTCCCCTGGGAGGCCAAAGTGTGGCCACTTGAACATGATGTCGCCCCTTCCACTGCCCACCCACCCACATCCTGCCTGCCGCACCTTGCAGCTTGAGAAGATCTGAGCGTTTCTCGTCCACGTCGGGCCTCTCTGCCTTTAGGACCTCGTTGAGACACTGGCTCTGCAAGCTGCTGCGCGTGACAGTGAAGTTGACGAAGGTGACGCGGGAGCACAGGTCGGGTGGGAACTCCACCTGCACGGGCAGGCGATGCTCCAGTCAGGGTGAGGTATCCACCCTGCAGAGCCGCACCTCACTCCTGCCCCGCAGCCTGGGCTTACGGTCGGGTCTCGGGTGGACAGGAAGATAACGAAGGACGGAGACAGGTCGATGTCCTGGTCCCCGAGGGTGATCAGCACGCGGCCCCCTGTCCGTCGGACTTCACGGTTCAGCACCGGGTTCAGAACCGGATCGTAGCTCTCCACATCCTGCACAGTGCGCCGCGCACACCTGGGTCAGCGTACTGCGAGCGGCTTCCCGGGCACAGTGCCCGGATGCCCCTCCTGCCCAGACGAGCATGGTGGCTGAGCAGAGGCCAAAGGCCAGCAGGGCTGCCTGGTGGGTGCAGCCTGCGGCAGAGCGCCGGGACCCTCCTGCTCACACAGGAAGCGGCAGCTGCCCCGTAAGACACGTCCCTCTGCGCAAACTACACAGTGCTGACCCAGACCCTCCTCTAAGGGGAATTTTAAATGCAAACACTGCTTTTGTTAGTGACACTAAGAACTGAACCCAGGGACTTTGCACTGAGCTCATTGCAAGCCCCTTTTAAGCTTTTCTAACACAAGGTTTCACTATGTAGCCTAGGCAGGGCTGGGCTTGAACATTAAGCAACCCTTCTGCCTCAGCCTCTGGAGTGACGGGTTCTAAGGTTGCGCTGCCATGCCTGGCTGGGCTGCACAGGCTGCTCTGACATCAAGGGTCCAATGGCTCCCATCACCAGTGTCTGCACCAGGCAGTGCAGTTTTACCGCGCATCCGCCGTGTCTGAGGGCCTCAGCCTCCGTGCCGGTCTGAAGGACACCCACCTGGACCAAGAGCGGGTTGCCGAACCGCAGCGCGCTCTCCAGGTTCTTCCTGAAGGCGTCATCCAAGAAGCTGGTGCGTGTGATCTTCCGGTCCTTGTACTCGTTCATGATGAACTCCGTGGCCTGGCCAGAGGGGTCGATGATCAGTGGGTACCTGTGGGGAGGCCGGAGCACATCATATGCAGCACCACAGACCAAGCCATGCCCGACTGGTCACCTGCCAGCACAGATGCCCTTAACCCTCCTCCTCCTGGGGCTGCATCTTCACACCTCGTCCTTCCCCTGACAGCCTGCTCTGTGCTGCCTTCCTGGGCTCCAGCGGTCACAGAGCCCCCCCAAGCATGAGGAGGTGGGGAGCACAGAGACCCCTCCCTGCCCGCCCCAAGGGACAGCTGCTGAGTCCACAGGGAGCACACACCCCACTGACTGCCATACCTGTTGCCTCAAGCCCTGCCTGGCCCACTGTAGTGGGAACCCATGGCCGTGTCTGTCTGTTGCCCCTCCTGGGCCTCTGCTGTAGGACCCATGGAGTCTAGAATCTGTCACTTCCCATGTGCCAGTCTACTGCTGAGTGACACTAGGGGCAGAAGCAACCGGCGAAGCAGCAGCCTCCAGCGTCCTTGTCAGCACTGCCTGGCCAGGGAGAGGGTCAGCTTGTGACCTGGAGTGGAGGCTAGCAAGTCTTGTGTTTCTGCCCCCAGACACTGCCACATAGCCAGTGTCTGGGAAAGATGTAGGGGTGTGGATGAGGTCACAAAAGGCCCAGGAGTGTGTCTTAGAGACCAGAGGGAACTGAGCCCAGGTGCTGCACAGGGGAGGCCCAGCTCCCAGGGCGAGGTGACCTGCAGCCCAGCCACCAGCACAGAACACAGGCAGTTGTGGCCCCGCCGGTGAGACACCATAGCATTTTTTGTTTTTTGTGGCAATGGGGAAAGAACTAAGGGCTTTTGCACTGAGCTATACCCTCAGCTCTATTTTGAGGCAGGGCCTTGATGAATTGCCCAGGTTGAGTTTGAACTTGCAATCCTTCTGTTTCAGCCTTCCACAGCACTGGGGTTTACAGCCCTGTGAAACAGTGCTGCTGCCAGTAGTATTTCAAGATTGGGACTGTCTTAACATGCATCCAACCCATCTTGTGAGGTCACATGAACATTGGGTAACTCATTGGCAACTGCTTGCCTAGCATGTGTGTAGCCCTGGGTTTGCTCCCCAGTACAAAAGAGAAAAGAAAGAAAAGACTGTAAGACAGACCTATCACAGAACAACTCAGACAAGCAAAATGTGAGAAGAGCTGGGACGAGTGGCACATATCCACAAGACCAGATTCTGGGAGGCTGAGGCAGGAGGATCGCAAGTTCAAGATCAACCCAGGCAACTTAACAAGACTAAGATGATCTTAAAGGGCTGCTGAGGTAGCTCAGTGCGAAAACCTCAGTTTAACCTGCAGTAAGGCCTCCCCGACTATTAGAGATGAACACTAACACTTGGCTTTTTTGACACAGGTTCTCAAGCTACAGCTCAAGCAATCTGCCTGCTTCTGCCTCTCATGTGGGGGGACTACAGGGTGGTGCCACCACACCTGTCTGGGCTGAGCAGAGACCCCACTGGGCCCCGGTGTGCACCTGTTGAAGCGCTTCAGCATGATGGCGTTTTCCGTGCACAGGTCGTCGGCGGGCAGGGAGCTGGCCTGCCAGCGTAGTCTCTCGTCGGCGTTGGACAGGTACTCGGTCCTCGCGATGTCTGTGCGGAACTGAGGGTGCGGCTGGTCAGCCCTGTGCCCTGGCCCACTGTGCCCACCGTCCCTTCACCCTGGCCCTGGCCCATCCACCTGGATGTTGGCCTGCTGCAGGTGGTGCGACCAGGTGGTGAACAAGTTCTGCCTCATCTGCTGGTCGAAGTAGCCAGCGTAGGCAATGAAGGCAGCGGACAGCAGGCAGTCCCCGGCAATGGTGGACATCTGGTTCTTGAAGGTCTCGCTTGTCTTCTCCCACCTCTCCCGCTCAGCTGACAGACTCTTGAGAAGAGCAGTGCTGCGGTTCACCTGGGAGGAGAAGCCAAGGGAAGACACCCAGGGTCAGCGCGGCCAAGGGAGGAGGCAGGGCACCGATATTCAGACCTGAGGTGTACGCTTCGACCCAGGGAGAAAGGGCCTGGGGTGAGAGCAGCAGGTGACGCCTGGAGGGGAACATTGTGGGGACATGTCAGGAGAAGGGACAGAAGTGGACAGGAGGCACTGGCAAGGGGTCCCACGAGGCAGGGACAGATGGAGGGGTGGCGGCATCTGCCTACCCGCAGACCCTGCCTGCACATACCCAGGGCCCCTGAGCCCACCGCCACAGCCCGGCCATAGACCCAGGGCCTACACACCTTTGCTTCTACAGCTGCTAGGTCGGCCTTGATGGCCTGGGCCTCCGAGATGAGCACAGCGTACTCCTCCTTGTAGCGCGCGATGCTGGCCTCCAGGTCGCGGATCATCTGCTCCACCTCGTTGGCCTTCTGCTGGTTGTCCTTGGCGTCGTCCTCCAGCTTCTGCAGCTCGTTCCGCAGGGGCTCCACGCGCTTGAGCATGTCGGCATAGTTCAGCTGTGAGGGGTGAGCGGGCAGGTGTTACGGGACGGGACAGGCAGGGTCGGCGCTGCAGGGAGCGCCTGGCCCTGGCTTACCTGTGCGATGGCCCACTTCACCATGGGGCCACAGGCCAGCGAAGCCCGGTTCACAATCTCATAGTTGTAGCTGGGATTGGACATGTAGTTTTTCTTCATTTTCTCCCTTATGGCATCACTGTGAGGGTGGAATTTTACCTCTGAACATGCACAGGACAAAGGCATTTTCAAGAAGCCAGTGACACAGAAGGGCCCAGCTCCCATCTCGCTGCTCCAGTGATGCTGGGACAAGCCAGGCTTGCAGGGGACAAAGCTGCCAATCAGGGACAGACTCTCGGGCCAGGCTGGGGAAGCAGGTGGCGGTCCTGAGTCCAACCTCAGGCAAGAGTGACACCCTCACGGCACCCACAGCTACTCAGGGTTGAGAGGACAGGATATGGGCACTGGTGCTGCTGGGGGAGACAGCAGGAAAGCACCACGGGGTGCTCCCTCCCTGAGGACGTGGCTGGCCCACTGTTCCCCACCTGATCTCCTCAGCGGAGAAGTTGACGATGGTGGGGATGAAGTTCTCGCGCATGATGATGGAGCGGATCTGCTTCCAGTCTGTGGTGCTCTCGCCCAGCAGCAGGCAGATGGACTCGAGCGCCAGCTTCACAGCGGCGGGTGGGTTGGCCATGGACCGCACCTCCACCAGGTGCTGTTTCTTGATGGACTTGACGGCTGGTGGTGGCAGGTGGGGAGGGGCAGGTGAGAAGGAGCCGCTAGTTGGGCTGGGCCCCGCCAGGGAAAGTGGGAGCCGCATGTTCTGGAAATAGCTGGCAGCACCTGGCTGTACCCAGCCCAACTCCAGACGCCCGGAGCAGGGTGTCACTGCCTGGGAACTCAGCAAGGCCCTTTTTCTCAACGTAAGAACAGGGCTGAGAATGCAGCTTAGTGCAAAGGCCCTGGGTTCAGTCTCCACACCACAAAACAAAAAATTCCAATGCCTTTTATACTCTCTCAAACCCTGAAATGCAGCCAGGCATGGTGGCACATGCCTGTAATCCCAGCACTCAGGAGGCTGAGGCAGCAGGATCACTGAGTTCGAGATCCACCTGGGCTACATAGTGAATTCCAGGTCAGTCTCAATTACATAGTGAGACCCTGTCTCAAAACCAAAAGCCATTTCCAATGCCTTTTATACTCTCTCAAACCCTGAAATGCAGCCAGGCATGGTGGCACATGCCTGTAATCCCAGCACTCAGGAGGCTGAGGCAGCAGGATCACTGAGTTCGAGATCCACCTGGGCTACATAGTGAATTCCAGGTCAGTCTCAATTACATAGTGAGACCCTGTCTCAAAAAACCAAAAGCCAAAACCCAAAACCAAACCCAAACCCTGAGATGCAGTTTTCTAGCTTGACATTTTAGTAAGACACAGGTGAAGTAGTTACTCAGCAAGGGAGCGCAAAATGAAGTCCTCACCCAGATCCACGTGAACAAGGAATAGCCTTGTCTCTGGTGGTGTCTCTGGGATGTGGACACAGACACAGTGACCAAGGTGGGGCGCAGTGCAAGGGACCCGCGCCCCCGGGGACTGCAGGCAGACAGCGGTAACTCAGAGGCCGCTCCTAACCCTGGCCACAGCCTGAACGCTCAGAAATTGCTGAGCAGGGAGGGTCATCAGCACTTCTGTGCAGCATGTGACCTGAATTCTGTCCACGACCCTGGTCACAACTCCAAATGGACGAGAACTCCGTCAAGTTCAAGGGTTAGGTTCAATGTTGACCTTGTGGGGAAATCTGATCCGGCTCTTGTACAATTCAGTCAGTGTCCAGAGTCATGGAGAGAACGGAGTTTGTGGGCCGAGGCAGTGCTGTAAGCATGCCTTTAAAGGTGCTTGGTGATATGCGCAGTCTGGCTGGCCTCAGCCCCTGAGTGCAGGAGAGCAGGGTGCAGCACGCCCGGCAGGACCTACCATTCTGTGCCTCGATGACGGCGGGCTCCACCTTGTCCAGGTCCTCCTTGACGCTCATCTGCTTGTCTGCAATCACTTCCTGCTGCTTGTGGAGCTGCTCCTGGATTTCCTGGCTCATGACCTAGGAAGGAAAGCGGCTCAGGGGTGTCTAGGCTCCGTGTGAACATGCTGCATGACTCAGTCCTGCCACACATGCGAGTCCACGCACAAGGGCACATGGGTCCCAGTGGCCCTGACGCCCATTTCCAAGCAAAGTTCCCACTTTCACTGGAACCTGAGCTGGCCCAAGATGGCCCCTGGAGGGAGAGGAAGTACCTTCTTCTTCTCGGCCTCCTGTTGGTCTTTCACCATCTTTTTCAGCTTGTCATTGGCCGCGGCATTCTTCACCTCCAGCTCCTGGCTCTTTATCCTCAAGTCTCGGCGCAGCTCTTCCACCTAGGCACAGAACCCAGACCGGGAACGTAGGGCCCAAGCGTCCTCCCCACAGCCCACCACCCCGAGGGGCGAGGCCAGCCCGCACCCCACCTGGTCGACAGTTTCCTTGATCTTCCTGAGCCCAACGTTCAGGTGCATCTGCTGCTCCTCCAGCTCACTGCGCTTCTCATGGAAGAGGTTGGCGTAGTGGTTGATGAAGTCTAGGTAGTGGCGAGGGGTGATGGCCATTGTCCTGCCTCCCCGTTTGGCTAGCCGGGCATTGGCCTTGTGCAAGGGAAAGTTAAAAGCTTTCACTCTCCCCGACGCAATGGGCAGACTCAGAGAGGCCCCGCCTCACCTCCCTGGACTCAGGCCAGCCCAGAAGTCAGGACGTGTGTGAGGGCAGCCTGGCTGTCTGCAAGCTCACATAGGCCCCTGCAGGTTTCACACAGCGTTCCCAGCAGACAGGAGCAGCCTGGACTTGTGCAGCCCAGGATTCAGGGTAAGGAAAGGGTCAGCAGCTGAAGCCAGCAGGCAAAGCCTGTGGGCTTCACGGCTCTGTAAGGAAGCCTTGGCCACACCTTGTGTGTTGATGTGGTCCCTGATGCCTCCTGGTCCGTAGGGCAAGGGGAGCCTGGACACAGAGCGGCAGGGATGAGGAGGAAGGAGAGGACAGCTCTGCAGAGGCAGAGCCCATGGGCAGGGCAGTGTGACATCAACGAGAAGCCTGAGATCCATGTTTACTTAGCCCAGCAGGACAACAAACTCGCTTCCTGTGCCCTAATCCATCACTGAACCCACCTGGTGAAGTGTCTGATGGACGAACACACAGCTGTTCACAATCGCTTCACGGTGCGATGGTGGCTGAGGCAGCTTGTCGTACACCACCGGCATGTAATCGGGCACGGCGTAATTCGGCTTCTCCAGGTCCATCTTACTTGTGAATTCTTTGCCGACTTGATACAGGGCTTCCGTGGACCAGTCTCCAAACCAATTCAGCACACACCTGAGGAAGATGTCAACCTGAGGGCCGCCACCAGGTGTGGTCACCCTGGGTGGGGAGCTGTGGTCCAGGACCAGCGCACCTGTTGAAGAGGGCAGGCGACGTGGCCGCCCGGTCCTTGAGCCCCTCGGAAGACGGGTTCATGGTGAACACGACGTGCAGGTTGCGGATGACCTGGCTGGTGAACCACTTGTACAGCTCCTCATGGGAGTCCAGCATGAGGCCCTCCTTCTGTGCCCCCTCCTTGCACTGCGTCATCAGGGTGGCATACTCGTCTCCTTCGAAGAGCCCGGGGACCTGGGGAAATAACTTGGCAGTGACACCTAGGCCTCACAACGCGCCACCGGCAGACACAAATCACCACACGGCCCGCTGCTACTCACCTCTCCGTTCGCCAGGAGAGTGTTCATCCGCTCCAGGAACCCAGAGTCCAAAACATTGGACTCATCCATTATGAACGCAATCTTCTCATTCTTGCAGCCGGAGCGTCTCAGCACTGTCCGCAGGTCTTCGTCAAAGTCCTCCCCAGTGTACTTCCTGTGCACCTGCGGAGGTAGCTGGGTTAGGCCCCACTCGCGCCCGCTCAGTAGGAAACAGGGTCTGCACACACCCACCTTGATCTGGTACACACTCAAGCCATTCATCCAAGCCACGAAGCGAGACAGGGTGGTCTTTCCCGCTCCGCTCACACCGATCAGAAGCAAGTGGCCTTGAGGCTGGCGGAATATTCTGGAACACAATTGGATAAATGTCAAGGCTCATGTGCCTCATTTCCCTGACATGTCCTAAACTGTTTTAGTACCGAAACTACAGTATTTTGAGATACATCTGAACTTGTACACTAAACGCCATCTGGCAATTATTTGCCAAATCCAGTGGGGATGCAAACAGCAGCAAGACATGGTCTGGCTGCTCTGGACTCAGGAAGAATGAAGAGAGCGCCCGGCTCTGGCCAGCGGCGCGAGCCGGGCTCTGGGCCAGGAGCAGCGAGGGCACAGGCTCACCTGTCGATCCTGAGCACATGGTCCAGCACCTCATTGAACAGAACCAGTGGGACATCAAGTTCTTCTTCGTAGAAGACTTTCAGCCTTGCCTTGACATAATCTCTCAATTCCTCTTGGTCTACTGGGATGTAATCCTGTAGAGGAAAAGTGACAATCCAAACTGCCACATCAACTATAGCCCCTCACACTACAAAGAAATTGCTGAAGAAAGCAATGAAAAATCCCTTTTAAAATGCAGCAGCAAACATTAAAGTTGCCAAAAAAGAAAGTTGCCTAAAACTTGTGCTTTTGTGTGCATTTCTATTTAACTTGTATATTTGGAGCCATAGATAAAACAACTTTACAGGCTGGGGTGTAGCTCAGTGGCACTGTGCCTGCCTTGGAAGCACAAAGTCTGAGGTTTGATTCTCAGTAAACTAAACTTCACCAAATGTGCAGAGAGGAGCGCATGACCCTGGAGCGAAGCGCACACCATGCAGAGGCCCATCCTGCCAGAGTCCATGTGCTCCCCAGCCCTCTGGGGGGATGGAGGGCTGCGCACGGTCCAGACCTGAGTGTAGGTGCAGGATTCCCACCCAGACTGTGACTGTCACCAGGACCACAAGGTTCAGCACCCACCCCAGCTGGGGACAGCAGGACAGCTCCACAGCTCACTGCTGGAGACTTGGGTGGGGTGGGGCCAAAATGCTAAAGATCCATTGAGGGTGGGATGTGGCTCAGCGGCAGAGTGGCTGCTTAGCGGGGTGGAGTGGGGTGAGTCCTTGGGCTCCAACCCTGGCAACAGGAAGTGGATAGGCAGCGCCAAGACCACCACAGGGAAGGGCGTCCTGGCAGCGCAGAGGTGGTGAGGAGCTGGCCTACCTCGCTGTTTCTGGCTGCTGCCAGCCCCTCTGCCAGCCTTGCTCTCCCTGAGAAGGGACTTCCTCCATTCAGCGGCAGGGCCTTGTGGACTGGCCTTTGATTCAGTGCTCAGATGATTCCCTGCCAGCACTTGAATCTGACACAGCATGCAGGCCAGTGGTGGCCAAGGACCCCGCAAGCTGCGGTGGGCTATTTATATCCCTGAAAGCTCCATGAGGTTTGCTGTCACTGGCACAGGTCATGTCTGTTAATGAAAGTGACGCCTTCTGTCCCTCATCTCCAGCATCTCCAGCATGGTATGTGCCACGGCCGGGGCTCCACTCAGCATTTCAGAATGGGACTTCACACCAACTGACCATCACAGCTGCCCCAGTTTTGATGTGAGGAGAGTGAAGGCAGTGTCCCCCATGGCTACACGCTGCAGCCTCCCAAGTAGAGCCAGAGCTCCTTTGTGGGGAAGTGACACACGCCCAAGCTCCCTTGACAGCACACTTCGTTCTGGAGCCACAGGTCTGGGGAGCGCTGGGTGGAGGGTGGAGTGCGAGAGCAGTGGCTCGGGCCTCACCTTGGACAGCCAGTTGCTGTACAGGATGGGCCGGCTCATGGCCTTCTCCTTGTCTATGTTGGGGAAGTGCTTCAGAGCCACCATGTCGATATTCTCGTCTGTCCAGCGCCGCTCTTCATCCTCCACCAGCCTGCGGGAGGCACGGTAGCGGGTGAGGGCCAGCAGCTGACTCAGGCCAGCAGCCTCCTAGTGCTGGAACCACAGGTGCAAGCCACATGCTGGGCCTGAATCTGGTTTCTGAACTTGCTAAAAAGAAATGCTCCCAGTATTACGGAGGCGTGGAGAGGACAAAGACAGGGAAGCACAAGGGCAGGGTAGTGACGAGGTGGGGCTGGAGTGTGTGGCTGAGGGCTACTGCTCTGCTCAAATCTACACCAAAAATTTCAAAATAAACAGACATTTCTCAGGCGAGAGATTTATCTCAGTGGTACTGCCACCTGTCTCACAAGAAGGTCCTGAGTAGGATGCCTGGTGCACCCCCAGCCAAAATCATCTCTCTGGTGTTAGGGGAAGTCTGTGACTATTAGATGTTTGTTTTTTTCATTAAAGAGGGCGAGCAAGCGAAAGGAACTGTCCTAAGGACAACAAAGACATCCCAGCAGCAGAAGCCCAGTGCAGGAAGCAAGGGGCCAGTGTCCTCAACCCTTGCCCACCTCAAGGGGGCGGAAGTGAGACTCCAAAGGGCGCAGAGAGAGAGGGGGAGGGGGAAGGGGCAGCCCCAGAGACCACTGCGCATGCCATCGGTCCTTGCCAGTCCAGACCCAGACAATGCAGACCCGGGAAGTCGAGCGAGGCATCTCCAGAGACCACCCCTCTACCTGCCAGCCTTAGAGCCCTCCTTGGCTTCGCCCAATTCGACAGTTAATCAGTTAGGATGCATCGCGTACTCAAACTCCACAGTTAAGGCGCACAAACTTTACTTCTCGTGAAGAGAAAAATGAGCGCACAATATAACAAGGGACCCTAATACTAAAATACATGACAGGCTGGGGATTTAGCTCAGTGGCAGTGTGCCTGTCTCGTGAGTGCAAGGTCTCGAGTTTGATCCCCAGTAGTTAAAACAGAACAAAACAAAACAAAAACACTTGAAATTAAAAACCAAGAAAAAGAAGTAAAAAAACCAATAGACCAAACCAGGCCTGGTGGCCCATGCTTGTAATCCCAGATACTTGGGAGGCTGAGGCAGGAGGGCTATAAGTTCAAGGCTAGCCTGGACAACTTAGTGAGACACTGTCTCAAAATAAGATAAAAGAAAGGAAGGAAAAGAAGGACAGGAGAGAGGGAGGGAGATGGGTGAAGACTGTACTGAATGTGAGACAAAGGCCCTGGTCACACAGATGAAGGATTTTAGATGCTGACAGGTAAAGGCCCTGCTACAACTCAACTAGCAAAGCACCAAGTGGTTCTGACCCTCCGGCCACCAGCACCTGTCCTGCAGCTCTGGGTACTTAAACTCCAAGGCACGACAGGGCCAAGTGGCCACAGGAAGGAAAAGCTAGTGGCCAGCTCAAGCTGCCAGTCCTTGAGAGCAGAGTGTGGGGCAGAGTGCTCTGGTGAGGCCACCATGGCTGCCCTGCCAGGGACAGCGGGAACAGCAAGGCCTGGCCACCCTCACCTGTCCTGGAACAGACGGAGGGCTTCGTGTGCCCAGATCCGGATGAGGCCCTCCACAGGCAGCGTCTCCAGGGGCCTCAGGGCTTCGAAGATTCCTCTCACCCACCTGGTCATCTCACGGGGTGAATAGATATAGTGGGGCTGTGTGTCCTGAGTGAATCGCTCCTGTGCGAGAGAGAAAACAGCAATTGGCAACACATACCTTAAGATGCGGAGAAGTCGCCAGTGGTACTGTGAAATATTTTATACTAAAGACAAAGAGCCAGGTGTGGTGGTGCGCACCTACATTCCTAGCGCTGAGACTGAGGCAGGACTGCAAGTCACCCAACATGGGTAGCTTAGCGAGACCCTAATAAGGGCAGGAGTGTAGCTTGGCGCAAAGCCGAGACCCTTCTGTTTCAGGCTCCACAGAGCTGGAATTACAGGCACAGGTTACCACATCCGGCAGGGATGGCACCTTTGAGCAATGGGCAAACATGCAGCCATCACATGCGTGGCCTGAGTGACACACACAGTGCCCTGTGTGAGGTGCACCCAGCCCAGGTGGCCTGGCCTGGCACCCGCACCTGGGACATGGTGTAAAACTCCACCATGGCGGCAGTGAGCGGCTCTGCATAGGTCCGCAGCGACGGGATGAGCCTCAGCATGGCGCGGTTGAAGGTGCCATAGATCTGTGTCAGGGAGGCGGGCCCCGGGTAGTCCACGTAAACCACAGGCACATGCCGCAAGAACCTGCACGGAACGGGATGGCATCACCACCCTGTAAGTCACAGCACTTTTCCTTCTTCCCGTCTACAGCGCCAGGGATGAACCCAAGGTGCCACACAGGGTATGTGACACGGTGGCCAGAGTGCTGCGCTACCTGTGTGAGAGGGGCTTTCTTCCGGGGTCGGTGGGGGGGTTGCAGGCCCCGACGAACTGGATCCGCTCCAGTTTCACCCACGTCTGGTCTGAGGTTCGGTAAAAGCCTCCATGCTCCACCATCTGAGGAGAGAGAAGCAGCCCGTCAGGAGTTGAGGCAAGGACCGGAAAGACACCGAGCATGGGGGCCGGGTGGCTGCAGACCTGTCTGATGAAGGAGATGACTCTCTGCGTCCCGTATTTGTCCATGTCCGGCAGGTTGATCTCGTCACAGAACAACACCAGCCACTTGCCCAGCTGCACAGGGGCCAGGACAACCCCGTTGGGCGTGCGCCTGTACTCGCAGTAGTGGTCAAAGGTCTTCAGCAGGAGCTCTGGGGTGGTGGCGCTGGAGAAGTTGAGGCCCACGACCTTCGGGCGGGAAGTGAGGCCCATGAAGAGGGAGGCCGCACTGCAGCCTGCAGCCTGCAGCCCACTGCCCCACAGCCCCACAGCCCCACAGCCCAGCTACCTCCATGTCGGGCAAGGCGCGGAGTGCACTGAAGAGCGTCATGGTTTTGCCTGAGCCGGGAGGGCCGCACAGCACCAGTGGCTTGTGCTCGGCTAGCCAGGTGTACAGGAGGGCCTCGTGCCGGACTGTATCCAGAGTTGGCACGACCACATCTGGGGCTGCCACCTTGTGTGTCTCCACTTCGATCTGAGGCACCTTGGCCTGCCACGGGGACCACTCTCCGCTGATGGACACCTGCGGCCAGGGACAGCAGGCGAGTCACCCCATTGGTTTTTGCAGAGGAAAGGCCCTGAGTTCCTGGCAACCCCGTGACATGGAAAGGATGAATTATACCAACACAGCCTAAGTCCTTGAATGGGGGCTGGGCACTCACCTCGTAGTCGATGATGGGGATGTTGGGCGCCGTGGGCAGTGGCACAGTGGTGATTCTCCGGATGTACTCACCCAGCTCAGCCCTCATCTTCAGCCGGCTGTCTCCAGACAGGGACCAGAGGATGGCGTAGACCAGGTAGCGCTGCAGAGGGTGGAGACAGCATTTCCCTGACACTCCAGCCACAGCCATAGCCACGGCCCTGCAGCCTCGCCCGCCCCAGCCTGGCCCTCACCCCACCTGGATGTAGCGCTCCAGCTGCTCCATCTGCATGGGGAAGTCAGGGTGGTTGGCATTGTACTGTGCCACGTTACGGCAGGCCTGGTGCAGCATGGAGAAGAGCGAGCCCAGGCAGCGCAGGCGCGTCAGGTCCATGATGTGCTCCAGCTGGAAGGCGTGCTCCAGTGCCTTGGTGACCAGGCCATTGGACGTGAAGTACGGCTGCATGATGGTGGCCGCGTCCCTCTGTATCTGGAGGGGAATGGACAGTGGGATGCTGGGGCGCTGCGGCCCAGGGGAAAGGGGCCGAGTCTCCCTCCTTCTAGAAGTGGTTCTCGCCACCCGACCAAGACAAGGGCAGTCTTTTGTCAGGTTGCAGAGAAAAGGAGACGATTCAAGGGACTCCCTGATCTCCCTAACGCCTCTTCACTCCACACTGCCATAGCGGGCCTTGCTCAGGAGCAGGTGTGGGGCAGACGTGATCACACAGCCTCATACCTGCAGTGCAGGGGAGGCGGCCTCCTCGCCCTCATCCTCCTGGCCCTTGCGCCGACGCTGCGCCTCGTCCTCCCCCTCATCCAGGGGGATGCTGCGCAGCCGGGCCAGGAAGTTGTTGAAGATCATGTCTGTGCTCAGAACATCCTCACTGAACCAGACCATGCCGCAGCGTGACACCGTGGCCAGGGTTGCGTACTTCAGGTCCTGCACTTCGAACATGATGCGCACCTTGAAAGGAGACATCACACACAGGTAAGGGCGGAAGCCTGGACCGCACAATTCTTACCTCCACACGCCACAAGGGCCATTTAAATTTAACCTTCTGTGCCGAGTCTAAAAACAAAAACATCTAAAATTCACGTTTCTACAATGCCCAGGTCCTCTCTTCTCAAGGATCTGGGCAGCAAGCCTGGTAGAGAGGCAGGCAGATCAGGCTGAGATCTCCCCGGCGGGAGCGTGGGCTTCTTGGGCCTGGCGTCTACACAATGGGGTGGACACCCCAGTTCTCCAGGGCTCTGGACCCAAGCCCGACAGTCGGCCTTCGCTGCCTTCCACATGGTCACCGCCTGCCCTCTCTTGGCACATGCTCTGCAGGTGCGGGTTTCAGGGTTGCTGGGAGGCCGAGGCTCCACTTACTTTGGCCCACACTTGGCTCTGAGCTGAAGCTCACACACCTCACAGAAGACAGTGGAAATCAGTGCATCAGGACCTCCACAACACACTACTGTAAGAGCTGTGTGTACCAGCATCCCGGAACTTTCTACTTAACCTCTACCAACTGCAGTTGACCGAGGTGGGGACTTGAAGGGAAACCAAGCCAGGGGGTGCTGCTTTGCGCTGGGAAGGCACTCACGTTGGGCGGAAGGCTGAGCCGCTCCCCATTTGGCAGAGTCAGAAGCTTGTTGTCATCTAGCACAGAGTTCAGATTCTCTACCCACTCGGGGTCCACGTCGCCGTCGAAGACGATCCACTGGCGCTTCTGCAGCTCACCCCTCACGTTGTCTATGATCCTGGCCAGGAGGAGGATTAGAATGGAGCTGTTAACTGGATCAAGATCACCCTACCAAGTTTCTTTCTTTTTCCCAGTGCTGGGGATGGAGTCCAGGCCTTGTGCATGCCAGGCCTGTGCCCAGAGCCATCCTGCTCACCAGCCCTGCCTGCCATGGCTTGTAAGTGAATTAGAACCCATCAGAGCTTTGGCTGGGACACAACACACAGCAGTGACTGAGAGTGCAGCACCCAGGCCCACGTTCCCACAGTGCAGACACAACCCGGCCAACGCACTTTCTCAGCACGTGGGTGAAGAGCCCGTCTGTCCACTCTCGGGTGTTGGGGTCCAGGGTGCCGTAGAGGTGGTCTTTGCTGATGGCCTTGGGGTCAATGATGTGGGCCACACCCTCCACGCCCTCCAGCCGCTCCAGCGCCTTCAGCAGCACGCGCCAGGCCGTGCTCTTTCCGCTGCCCGAGGGGCCCACCATCATTAGGCCATGGTTGATCTGGGTGATCTGGTACAGCTGCAGAACCTGCAGGCCAGGACCACACTGGGACATCTTGGGGGCAGGCTCTCAGCCTCCGACAGCATGCAACAAGCATATTCTAAGGAGGTTTTTCTTTCCAGTACTGAGGACTGAACCCTGGGCCTTGCACTGAAGTGCTCTACTGCTGAGCTGTACCCTCAGTTTGTTGGGCTGTTTGATAGGGCCTTGCTAAGTAGCGTACAAAGTAGTGCTTGAAAGTGACTCCTGCCTCAGGCCCTGAGTAGCTGGACCACCATGCCTGGCACTTTCTATGGACTCTTAGCAGTCGTCCTACAGTTTGACTGCAAAGAAGTCACAATGACCATACCCTGCACTGTGGGGGGCTCTGCGTGAGCCAGGGGGACAAGCAGCAGGACAGGAGACATCTATGGGGTTGTCTTGGCAAGGGCATGTCACCTCCATGGACAAGAGGAGACTACACGGGTAAGCTGTGCTCTAGGGCAATGCACCCAGCTGCATAAGCAGTTGCACAGAGGAAGGGAAGAAACAGAATGCTGAGCACAGGGCCACTGGAAGTCGGGTTGTTAAACTGTGGTCTGGGGAAGTCCTGCTGGTACAATTTTTACTGGCATAAACAAATGTCCATTAGTTACACCACTAGAATTTTTAGAGAACTTACTATACCATGTAAAACAAATTTTAGCATTTGCTTTCTCCTTGTTTAAAACAAGGGAAAATTTAGCTATGCACAGTGGCACACGCCTATAATCCCAGCACTTGGGAGACTGAGGCAGGAAGATCAGCAAGAATTCAAGGCTAGCCTGGGCCACATGAGGTCCATGCCCAGTCTGAACCACATAGAAAAGAAGCAAGCAAGAAGGAAAGAAAGAGAAAAGCACCCAAATGGGCCTGCCGCATCCCACACCTCCCTGGCCTTCGTGGGCAGAGCCCTGCTGTGTGGTAGTGAGTAGGGCTGGGAGAGCAGCGATCCACGCCTGACCGAGTTACCTTCTCGACCCACATGCCGCCCACTTCCTCTCCGTCGCCGTAGGTCAGGTACATCTCCTGACAGACTTTCTTCAGCTCCTCCCGGAGGGCTGTCATCTCGCCCCGGTGGTACTGTACTCCCGGAAACACGTCGGACAGGAGACTGAAGAGCAGAGGGATGTCCTCGGCCACCAGCTTGGGCACCATGGTCTCACAGACACTTTGGATCAGAATCTGTGGGAGGGCGGGGGCACAGCTCATACACCGCCCCCGCCCCCCCTGGCTCCAGAAGGCAAGTGTAGCTCATGAGCGACGTGATACACCGTGCTCCCACATGCCTGTGGCAACCTTGCCCCATCCACACCTCCTCAGGCCACCACTCCATGTTCCACAAGGACGCTCAGAAGGGCACCCACACATACCTCTTGCTCAGGTAGGTTCTCAGCAATCTCTCCTTCATCCACCACCTCCCCGCGCTCTTCCTTCTCCCTCTTGATCTTCTGGATTCGCTCCCTCTTCACGTTACCTGCGCTCACCAGCACACTCTTCAGAGCCCGCAGACCGAAGTCATAATGGCTCTGAGAGGAGAGCTGTTCATCACAGAGCCTAAACCAGAAAGGGTCTCTTTAAAAGCAGCACTTTTCAGGCACTGAGTGCCAGAGCTAAGGGCTAAGGTCAAAGGCACCCTCATGGGTGGGACAGCTTATCCGGGCGGCCCAAGGCCACTCACTTAAAGAATGGGACGATTTTGTTGGCAAGGACTTCAGCTGTGCGGAAGCCCTGCGAGTACAGCATGACCTGGGCGATGAGCTGCCGGTCCGGCTTGGTCATGGCGAGGCTGCGGAACAGCTTCTTGAGGTTGTCAGGGAGGTTGGAGCGGCCTGCGTAGCCAGGGTTCATGGTGATGAAGATGGCCATGTCTGGGCTCACCTTGACTTGTTTGTTCAGCAGTTCGCAGGTAATGGGTGCGGAGGCTGAAATTAGACACAAGGCCAAGATCTCTTGAAATGTCTCCCTGTGACTCAATCCCCACAGGCATCTGAACTAGAACACCTGGCCCAGGGCTACCCGGCAGGAGCACAGAGCGCCCGGCCAGCCATGTGGGCAGGGGCCCCCAGCTAGCACTGAGCACCACAGCCAGAAACTCAGCCAAAGCAGGGTTGCAAGTAATATGCTGGCTCAAGGTACTGGACGCCTTTCCTAACGCCACAGAAGCACAGCAAGGCTCTTCTCCAGCCCGCTGGAGGCCTGGGGACGGCAGCCGCAGCAGAGGAGTGTAACAAAGGTGCAGGGACCACTTTCTCTGACCTCCTTCTGTTTACTTGGGAGGCCTGTGGAGTTCACTGTAAGGCAAGTTGCTACTATGGGATAACAGGAAACCCCAGAGGTAGGACTGGCCCCATTCATTTTCTGGGCCTGACCGTGACTCCACGGCAGGTGCCTGGGACCGTGGAAACAGAGGCCTCACTGCCCGCGCAACAAATGTGCGGGAGGGCGTGCCACCAGGGCCTTGCAGGCCAAGGAGGGGCTGCTCCAGGACCAGGGTACCCCCTGCTGCAGCACAGCACCCAACTCTCACTCACGTCCTGCAGCCCATGCCTGGCATCGCCCCCCAGCGAGTTCTGTCATCTCCCAGCACCCTCTCTGAGGACGCTGTGGGCGAGGGAGCCTTACTCTTATCGTAGTTGGGGTTGGAGTGTTCTCGCAGCGCCTCCTGGATGCACTGCACCTGCTGTGACACGGCCGACAGCATGCGTTCCTCCAGGCGATTGAACTCGTCAAAGCAGCCCCAGGCACCCACCTGGCAGAGCCCCACAAAGATGCGTCCCATCGCCTAAAATAGAGAGGAGGAAGTGGAAACTACCTGTCAGGATTGACTCTGGGGCCCCAGGGTCCTGTCAGTACCCTCACCGTCAAGGTGACTGTCTGGAGACAGGCCTTTCAGCACTGATGTTAAATGGGGTCATACAGGTGGGGCCCCCACCAGATGGGATGGCTGGGGTTCTTGCTCTTTTGTTTTGTTTTTGGTGCCAGGGACTGAACCCAGGACTTTGCACGTTTAGGCAAGGAGTGTTCCACTGAGCTCCACCCACCCCCTAGGACTGGTGTTCTGACACCAGAGCCCCTCTCGGTGTGCAGAGGAAGGATGGGCAGGACCTGATGATGGCTGTGCACTGGGAGAGCCCTCGGATGGGACACCCAGGCTCCAGGAACCCGAGAAGTGGTGCTGGTGTGTGAGCCACGCCGACTAAGGTACCGTCTGCCTGGGGTGCGCTTTACACTTAACCTGGTTCCAGAAAGTCACTTGAAATGAGAATACAGCATCTTCCTACCATGGTGGTCACTGGGGCGAGAGCCACACCGGGGAAGGGGCTGAGCGCCCAGACAGCAGGCCCTGCCCAGACAGCTCCGTGCTCAGGTTCCAAATGGCCCACCTCACACAACCCTGACTTTATATTCTGCCAATTTGTTGACTGAAAAAGCTCTCCCTTATATTTATTCTGAGATATAGCCATCAAGCATTTCTTCCAAAAACTGCTTTATAAAAATGGTAAAGAAATCACTTTGGAAACATGAAGTTAAAGCACACATACTGGATTCCTCAAACAGTTCAAAACAGCACCGATCCTTACAAGGTCTCAGGAGCCAGATAAATCACGCTGAACAACAAGCCTGATGGCTCTGAGGGGGACTTTGGGCCATCAATTTTAGATGACTCTCAGAAAGCATCTCACCTGGAAATCGAAGGTTTCATCACAGTTGAAAACTAAAACAAAGCGTCCGAGCTGATGGCCAAGGGCTTTGACAGACTCTGTCTTCCCAGTTCCAGCAGGCCCTATAATTTGAAGCAGAGCTTTGAGTACTCAAGTGATCAGCTAAACAGGAATGCACCTTATGAGAACTTCAGAAGCAATCCATTTTCAAAGTCAAAGCAGACATACCAAATACAGACAAATGTAAGGTTTCAGAACGTACTAAACTATAGAATGTAGTAGGAACTATATCAAAGTCATTAGCTTGTTCTTCAAAAGGCTTGTGTGTCATTTATAACTTTGTCTATGCAAGTGTGTGGAGCAACTCACCAAATGGGGACCCCCCCAGCCTGGCCTCCAAGGCTTGTGTCATGGTCAGATAGCAGCGGTCGGTGAGGGGTGTCTGGACTAGCTTGTCCTGCACACCCAGGTACTCAAAGCCATAGTTAAATTTGGCGTTGGCCATCTGAATGGACAATTGCTGCAGCACATCAGTTTGCTTGGGGTCAAAGTAAAATCGCATCTGGCTCAGCCATTCGAAGGATTTGGTGTTGTCAATCTTGCTTCTGATCAAGGACCTGGTAACGTCCCTTTGGTGAACTAATTCTGTAATCTGGGGAAATAAAAAATCATAAGCTAAAATCACACAGTGCAACCCCTGCGTGCGGGGATCATTGGTGATTGAGAGTATGGGTCTGCTCACAGTGGCTCTCAGTAAATATTCCAGAACACAAATCCACCTGCAGGAGACAGGACTGTGATTAAGGCCCCTGTGCCACCCAGAACCAAGAGCCATAGAGATGACGGAGAAAGAGCGGAAGTCATGACTTTACGGGGGTGGGAAGGGGCTTCCTCCGTCCCTGCCCTGCCCACAGGCCAGCTCGCGGGGCTCAGAGCCAGGCTGCTTAGTGCTGCCGCGGCTACTCGTCTTAGGAGGTGACTGATGAGAGGGAACAACCCTGGCAAAGCAAGTCAGTTTTCCTTCTGTGCAGCTACTAGATTTCTGGATGTCACCAAGCCTGTCTTTCAACAGGACAGGGAGTCAGGGCCCTGCCCGAAAGCTAGGACACTGTCAGGCACTGTGGCCTCGCTGCTGGGTGGGAAGCACTGTGAGGTGGGCAGGGCTGGTGTGCAACTGACCAAGTGCTCCAGCTTGCGCCTGCGGAGTGGCGGCTGCTCCATGAGGACAGAGTCGGCCAGCACATTCAGGGTGACCTCCACATTGCTCAGCACTGAGTGCAAGGGAGCCATGTCACTGCCCCCACCTACACTGCCCAGTGCGTTCTCCACGTTCTCAGACCAGGCTATCTGGGCAGACAAAACCACAAGCTGGGCCTGAGAGAGAGAGAGGGAGAGAATTAAGTGCCAGAGTCATCCCGCTTGTGGAGTAAGCCCCGCCTCAGCCTCCCGCTTCTGCAGTCAGGGCCCACTGGCCCGCTGCTGTGAGAACCTGGTATTTATCAATCCAAGTGATGTAGGTGTTTGGGTCGATGGAAGTTGCTTTCCCGAAGATCTCCACTTCGGTGACAGACTCAGCCAGGAGTCTCGCTAGGGTTACCCTCATCTCCCTCTCCACCAGCGTGAGCCACTCGTTGATCTTGGGGTGCTCGGTGATGGACACGGGGGTTTTAAACATGACCTGAAAAATGACACGTGAAGGGTTAAGATGCACGCAGATGGCTGCATTCAGGGCACAAACACAGACGCCAAGTACCTCCTCTCCCTCCCGGGAGGAGATGCCCAGGACCACAGAGTTGTCCTCGTTCAGGATGATGCTCGAGACGCCAGCAAACATCTTCTTGAAGTGTTTCTGCAGTTTCGCTACATTCTTGCTATTTCCAATAATTTCCAGCAAATCTTCATCACCCACAAAATAGAACCTAAAATTAAGAGAGCATTTGAGCTGCTACTATTTTTTTACATGGAAATAAGGTGAACCAAGGAAGAACACAAACTGCAGGAAGGGAAAGAGGATGTGGCTGCTGGTAGAAAACCTCCAGCCTGAATTCAGGTTATACCCAATATCTTCCAGATCTCAGCAAAGATATGCATTTACTTAACACAATGTGAAGGAAGAACTGAATAGCTTCACTGTATTTCATGAACTCATTTTTAGAAAACCTGCTCCATTCATCCTAAGCAAACTTCAGTACTTGGAAAGGAAGTGCTGCCACTTAGAACAGCTGGAGGCTGAGGGGCAGGCTGCCAGAGGAGGTGGCCAGCCTCAGAGAAGCTCAGGACGGCAGGGCACAATGAGACACCGAGGCACGGAAGGCAGATCCCATTCACGAAGCCACTGCCTGGCTAATGAAACCCCCGACGGCCCGACACCAGGCCCAGAGGGAGGGGTGGCTGGAAAAACCACAGCTGAAATCCCTGTTCTCACCTGGGGAAGGACGAGCGCTCTCTCTCCAGGTACTCCCCCAGTGCTTTCTGGATCTTTCCCAGCAGGTCTGCCAACCTTTCCAGCGACCTCTGCACGCCCTGGATGTTCAGGACGTCCATAACAAGCGGAGACTTAGACACTTTTTTCATCAGAGCCAAGAACTCCGTGCTGATACTGCAAATCAAACAGTCTTTAGGGAGTCAGTCTTAGCAGACAGTGCCCAGCACCTGTCCCTGCCCACAAGGCTCCCACTGCAGGCCGCACCTCTGGAACCGCTGTGTTTCCACGGGCAGCAGGTGTTTGATGTCCGCGCTGCCTGTGAAGATGCCTTCCAGGTAGACCCACCGTCTCTGTACATCAATCCACACATCAAAGAGAGCCATGATCCTGTTCAGCTTGTCTTCCCAGCTCAGTGCATCCTCTTCGAAGACCTGGGGCAGGGGGTGCAGGAGGGCAGAGCTCACTCATAGGAAGTGGAGGGTTAGGACCCCTTCTGCTCAGTCCCAAGGTGCTCCAGGGAAAGTGGGCAGAGCACCCAGACAGTGGCACCTTGTAATATGGGGACAGCTTCATGGCCGAGACGCTGTTGATGTGCTCCTTGACCTTGTTGAAGAGGTCATCCCAGCCGCGGATGAGGCGGCACTTGTTCTGATAGTTGACCAGGTCCAGCTCGTATGTGTTCCACACCTCTCTTATCTGGTCAGAAGTGGGCAGGGGTCAGCGGTCAGCACGCTCAGGGCTGGAGGGCTGGAGGACAAGCTGCAGACACACACAGGGCCTGATACTCAGAGTGCTTACCTGCTTCAGGAATTCCTCCAGAGCCATTTCCCCTTGTGCCACCAGCAGCACGTCCTTGACAATAGCTTCATTTTTCTGCAGGTCGACGTCCCAAATTTGGCCAAGGGTCAGCTCAGAAACGACCCAATTCACATGAAGCCTCTTCATCAGCTGCTTCCAGTGGCGGTCTTTCAGTGCTTCCGACTTTAGCTCAATCACCAGCATGTTGATCTGTGGGGGAAGCAGAGGATGTTGGAGAAGCAGGTGCACGCGGGGATAGCCGCCCTGAGTGCTGTCACCTACCTTCATGTACCCTTTCAGTAGCCTCTGCACAAACTCGTAGGATGCATACTGCCGCAGGCGTGCAGGGAAGTTCTTCAGCTGGTTCAGGAGGCCGTCTAGATTTTGCCGAAGCTGTTGGGACAAACACAAGATATTTCATTTACCAGCATTACTTTGAAGGGTGAAATATTTTAAAAAATGGTTAAAAATAAAATTTCCTTAAGTTGGATAAATGATTTCAGTGATGCGCAGGAAGCTACATGACACGGTGTAAACGCACAGTCCTGTGTGTGCAAGGGTGTGCCTCAGCGAGGTCTGTGACTGTCACAGACACCAGACACCTCTCAATGAGGGGAGACGGACCTTGCGAGGTTGAACCGAAACCCATGGCTGCTCCTTCATCTGATCGATCTGTTCCCAGACCTTCGAGAGCTCCGACCAAACGCCTTTGAGGTCCTGCAGTTCCTCCAAGGCCACCTGGGAGTGAGGACAGCAGAGTGTCACACCTCACAGGCCTCGGGCTGGCCCAGACCACACCACCTCCTGTGCAACCCACCTGCACACGCTCCTCACTGCCGCTGAGCAGTCCGGTGTCAGTGAGCTCCAGCGCCTCCTTGGCCTTGGCGCACTTCTCCCTGTCGTCCTTCAGCCGGCTGAACTTGCCCTCGTAGATGGTCAGAGCCTGCAGTGCCTCCTCGGGCCGCAGGTTGCCCTGGAAGCAGGCAGGGCACAGGACGCGACACCCATCAGCATCGAGGAACTTTTGCCAAGCAGTCTCCCAAACACGCGTGCGCACTGCTGAGTGAGCAGCTGGCAGCACCTCACACTGCAGTGCACATACAGCTTGGCTGTGTCTCACGGGGCTCTGGTGGGGCACAGCCTGCCGGTCATGCCTTGTACTGCACTCACACGCCTCTCATTTCGATAACTTCTAAGAACGATTATACAGCTAGTCAAGGTGGTGCAGGACTGTAATCCCAGCACTTGAGAGGCTGAGGCAGAAGGGTTGTCACAAGTTTGAGGCCAGCCTGTGCTACTCAGTGAGTTCAAGACCAGCCTGAAGTAATATTAAGTCTCTGTCTCAAAAACAAAACACCCTCCCACCAAAAAAATTGCACAAAATCTCGATTTCCTACCAAAGCAAATCTGCACCTAAAGTTTTAACTGTCACACATCCTGGGCAAGACTCTTGCCTACTGGCATATTTGTAACCCAACAATACTGGAACAGTGAGAACAGGTAAAACAACAGCAATCCAACCAGACACAGCAGTGCACGCGTGTGGATCCCAGCACTCGGGCAGCTAAGGTAGGACAACTGTTTTAAGTTCAAGACCAGCCCAGACTATATATAGAGACCCTGTCTCAAAAAAATCAAAAGACAAACCCCTCAAACCCCTGGCCAGAGATTTAGCTCAGTGGTGCCACTGTCTGCCTCGAAAGGGCAAGGTCCTAAGTTCAATCCCCAGTAAAAAACAACAACAACAACAACAAAAATCACACAAACCCCCAGCAACAACCCAACCAAAATGAAACCAAAGGAGAACATGTGGGCTGAGGCACAGAGGGGCTCTGCGGAGGGAGTGACTCTGGCACATCATGTCTTCCCCACAGGCCCGCTGTGAAAAACCTGCATTCCCAGCGCAGAAACCAGATTTTCACCTGAAGCATTTTAATAGACTTTCCATTTTTATTTCCCATGCTTTTCTGAATGCCTAAATAAAAGTCTGAATCCCATCCCCACAAGCCAATGTGCTGCCTTCCTCGCCTCTCCCAGATCCCTTCACTGTCCCCGCCCACCCCGTCTGCTGTGGCACGGTTGCCTGGAGGACAGCTGCACTGTACATGCACTTGCAGAGCAGAAGCGGGTTCAGCAGGCTCTGGGGATGGAGCTCAGAACGCACTGGCATCACAGCTGGTGGCAGCAGTGTGAGGCACGGCATGTACCTAACATCAGATGCCAATTCAAGGAAGACTACAGCCAGAAAGCAGCACAACTTTAATCCTTAAACACATCTCCTGATTTAAATGACTGCTGTCCTGGTCAAAAAGAGGCTTACAGTGGCTTTCAATTCACTATTGCAACACTACTTTTTTTGTGCTTGAGACAGAATCTCACAATGTAGTCCAGACTGGCCTGGAACTTGCACCTCTCCTGCTTCAGCTTTCTAAGTGCTGGAATGACAGATTAAGTACTGCTTTTTAAAAACTGTTTTGTGGCGCTGGGGATCCAACCCAGCACCTTGTGCACACTAGGCAAGCTGTCTACAACAAAGCTAAATCCCTATCCCCTGCTTTTCTGAGAGGAGCCTGCTATGTGGCCCAGGCTGGTCTCCAGCCTTCTCCCACCTTAGCCTCCCATGCAGCTGGGGACCCAGGTACACACACCACAGGTGTGGACCACACCTGCATGCACACACTGCTTTCTTAGTGACAGAGAGGCAAGTGTCCAGTGCTGACAAACTGAGGCGCAGCAAGGCTTCCTGTGCGCAGCTTACCGTGACAGGCTTGGTCTTCTCCCAGTCTGTGAGCAGGTCGATGGTGCGGCTTTCCACAGCGCGGTCCTCCTGCACGATCTTCATCTGCAAGTTTGCCACCTGCTGCTGGATGGCGGAGTCCTTCCGCCGCATGATGTCGTTGAAGGCCCCCCACTCACCCTCGATGTTGTCAATGTACAGCCAGGATGGCGGGAACTGGAACCTCTGCTTCTCCAGCAGGCGCTGGCCATTGCGGTAGAGCTTTGAAAGTGAGAATACAGATTCAATTTTCCTGTTCCCTGAGAAGGGGGCTTTATGGCTGGAGAATGCCAAGGATGGGTACATCTGCTCTGGCGTGGCTGTCCGCCCTGAGACCCCTAGGCAGACAGGGTCTGCCATGCCAGCAGGTGCTGCCCAGCTAAGCTCGCCAGGCAGGGTGCAGGCAAGGTGAGCCTCTCCCTCTCCCTACTGCACCAGGAGTTGGACTGACAAATGTACTGCCACAGTGAGAGAATCGGAGTCACTGCAGGCCACATGGTACTCGTCTGCCCTGCACTTTACCAAGCACAGTGCTGTTCCCGGCATTTCGAGATGGTGCCAGGGGGGTCAGGGGCACAAGATGGCACAAAGTTAGACAGCGCGAGTGGTCCAGAGTGGGAACTAAGCAGTGCTCAGAGCTCACCTCAACTTGCTTCTCAAACTGCTTGATCTTCCGCTTCAGAGACTGCACGTAGGTGATGAAGGTCACCGCATCGGAGGTGCTGGCTGTGTCCACAGAGTGCTGCTCCAGCTCCTGGCGAGACTGGGGGCAGAGGGCGGTGTCCCACCAAGTCCGCCCAGCCCTGGCCCTGGCCCTGGCCCGCAGCCCCACGCCTCACCTTTGAGATCTGGGAGTGGAATTCCGTCATGTTTGACCCCAGCATTTGCCCAAACTTGCTGAGAACCTCCTTGTGCCAGGAGTCATACTTCAGGTTCACCTTAGACTGGACCTGCATAGCGCACGCAGGGCAGCATGGCATTAGTTCTCTCCCGCCAGCTCACTCCGCTCACCCATGCCGGCTGCGAAAACAAAGCCGGCTCACCTTGCCATAGTCTATGACGACGGGGCCAAACTCCTTCTTGGTCTCTGCATTGTCAAAGGTGCCTCTGGCCTTCCGGATCTGGACCAAGAGCGCCTGCCACTTGTTGAGATCCTCGCCAAGCCTGTTGTAGATGTTCTCGGCTTGCATGTCCCACAGACACTGGTACTGCAGCCAAACCTGCACGAGAGCGCAGAGAGACACTGCAGCTTGTTGCCTCCTGGGCCTCCTGAAAGCGCCAGATTTCCACCCCAGTGGGAAATGCCCATTTTAAATTCTCAGAACTTTCCTATCTAAACACATAATTTACTGTTCTTGAAAGCTTTGATTAAAACCCAAAAAATCTGTGCTATCATTCACTCTTTAAATAAGCAAACACTGGCCAGTGAGCTGCTTGACCCGCAGCCAAGGCCTGCGCCAAGCCCCAGCCTCCGGAGTGTGTGGAGCAGCCGGGAGCTACCTACCTTGACGTACTGCTCCACCTCGGTCACGATGCCCATGACGGCAGAGTAGGACTCCTCCAGGGCCACCGGCCCGTCAGGCATCCGCGTTAGGGCATTCCGATAGAACTTCTCCTCTTCCGTCAGCTCGTAATGCACGCCCACCTGATGACCAAAGCGGAAGTGAGCCAGTGGCTGGGCCAGAATGCAGATCTCAGAGAGAAGCCATCAAATGGCAGCTAACAGTTGATACTGACCTAAGAGCTCAATAGAAACATTAACACCAATAGGAAGTCTGTTTATATTGAACACTAACGCCAACAAAAGGAATGCAAGATTGAACCTACCCAGAAAAGCAAAAAGCACAGCACTGCCAACAGCAGAGGGGCCAGTGGCTGAGTCCATGAAGCCACCTGCCCACCACACACCGGCTGCTAGGCCAAGTACAAGAAACCAACCAAAAACCCCACTGCTCACATGGATCTGCGTCCTAAGGGAGGGAGCCGTAGTTCAGGGATCTGAGACCTGAGCAGGAAGTACAGGTAGCACAGGGCAGGTTTTGTGTCCTTTTTTGGATCTTGTTTTTTGCGGTGCAAGAGATTGAACCCCAAGCTTGTGCATTAGAGGCAAGCACTTTGCCACTGAGCTATGCCTGAGCTTTCGTTGTTATTTTAAATGGGGAAGCGAGGAAAAGCCTCAACAGAAGGCAGAAAGCGAGCAGATGGACAGGCACAGGCGGGGAGGGGAAGCCAGGTGGGCACTGGTTCCCAGAGACTGAGCAGGGCGGAGGCCAGCACCCGACTCTGCTGGTGTTGGGGGCAGTCAGTGAGGTGAGAAGCAGCAGGGCTGAGGTTAGAGCAACACAGCACAGGGCGTGGCACCTGGCAGGTGGGCTCGGCTTTCTGTTGGGCAGCCCGAGAGGAACAGGGTCAGGACCAACTCAGAACGGAAGGCTTCCCCCAGCCGCCACACTGAACACTGCTTCCAGGTACAGTAGCAGAGTACAGGCAGGCGGGAGGCTAAGGGGGTGACGCCACACTGTTGGGGGCTATAGAGATGCGCTGAGGACAGGGTCACCCATGGGCAGCGGCACCCACAGGCCTGGGTTGGACGGGCTGGGTAACCAGCATGAGAGGGGGGTCTTAAGCTACAGATCCATGAGACTGCTGCGACTGGGACACAAAGGATGCCAGAGGAGGGTGAATAGCAGAAGGCCAGGAGGGGGAGGAAAGACTGGAGGGCAGGGGATCAGAGGAGCCAGGAAGCAAGGGAGAGAGGCTGGTGACCCTTTCAAGGGTGAAGCCCAGTCCTGTTAGAAGGAACCCAGCCAGGCAGGGACGGCGCAGTCTTCTGTACTCTGCTCCAGTTCCAGAGGCACCATTATCATGGCACACTCTGTCTTATACATAACCGGGGGAGTGGGGGTGGGAGAGAGCAGGTACAATGAAACCAGCCACAAGTGGGTCAACAAAGGCCACCGTTCTTGCTGCTTCAGTGTATGTCTGACATTCCTCTAATAAAGTGGGGGAGACAGCAGCAGCAGGCAGGGTTATGAAGCAAAAGAACAAGGGCTATCTAGAGGCTATGGGCCAAGCTGCCGAGAGCCACACCACCTGGAGCCCAGCATGTGACAGATCTGTAAGCAGCCGATCCCCAGGCCCTAGAGAGGCAGCTCTCACACAGGCTCTGCATCCCAGACTCACCTGGTACCGCTGGCTTTGGATCCGGGGAAGGGACAGCACCACCATCTTCCAGGCGAACATCTCCTGGTACAGCTTGTACCTGCACTCCTCGATGGGTGGGTTCAGGTAGATCACCTGGTTGGTTATCCTCAGCTCATGGACCACGTTCTGGAAGAGCAAAGTTTAGCTTCAGTGGCCGAGGCCTCATCTCTGCTCTCCCGGAATTATGAAGGAGCTTTGTGCCAACCAGAGTCTGTATGGATGGCATTGTATCTGTGATTTGTGTCCCTCACCGAGATCTCCAGAGGCTGGGGCAGGTGCTGCTTTGTCTCTTCCTGGTCCCCTGGGTGCTAACACACCTTTGGGCTCAATGAAGCACTACCGACAGGGCAAATGGAGGTAGCACTGGCTGTCACACCAAGCCCCACGGAGGCCCCAGCCAGAGAGCCACACCAACCCACCCACTTGCATGGCTTCCCCAGGACTCAGCGTTTTAAACAGTGTGCCCTGGAATGAATGTGTGCACTACCAAAATGGAAAAAGATTTTAAGTACTAAGATAAAAAAAATGAAAAAACAAAGCTAATTGCCTCTTCTGTATCAAAGTCGTCTTCTTTTTTTTTGGCGGGGGGGGGGG
>NW_022900933.1:39594543-39601444 GCF_012274545.1 Fukomys damarensis | reverse complement strand
GGGGGGGGGGGGGGGACCAGGGATGGAACTCGGGCCCTTGCGCTTGTGAGGCAGGTGGCAGAACCACTGAGCCAAATCCCTGGCCCTCAGTCTTTACCTGCAGTTCTTTGGGGCCCCGTTTCGTAGGGCCCTGGCCACTGTGCTGCTGCACCCTCCAAGACCTGGGCCGGACTTGCACTTGTGCAGAAGAAACCCTGCATGGACGTTTGCTATGGAGAGCTGTTTCCCTCCAGGAGAGGTTGTTTTCTCAAGTTTACTTTGTCTGTCTTTTAAGACAGGGTTTCACTGCGTAGCCCAAGCTGGCCTCAGACCTGTGATACTCCTGCCTCAGCCTCCTGAGAGTTGGAATTACAGGTGTGTGCCAGCCATGTCTGGCTTATTTTGTATTTCATTTTTTTTCCTAAAATTATGGAGAGTTACAAAAAAAGTAGTTTTCAAGTGCTCTCCAATGGCTGGAAACCCTGGTGAGTCCATAAAACACAGACTTCAGTCAGGTTTCTGGGGGATGCAAAACACTGTGATACCCAGCTGTCACATCCTGGTCCTGCCAACCTGTGCCATTTCTCAGCTTTCCCTTCACAGTCATGAATGTGACACTCAGCACAAGGCTAGTCAGGCCAAGACCCTCTCCTCACACGGTCCATGACACCCCCACGGCGTAACCATTCACCTGCAGCCCTGGAAGGTGGCATCGGCCAGGTGTCTAAAAGCATGCACTCTCCCTCAGTTACCTCCCCAGCCCCACAAACACATCTTTAGGGGAGAGTCGTTTCCCTAGCTAGCAAATGGGAGTGCCTCAGGAAACACTCACTTTGATCTTTGGCTCCCCGCCAGGCTTGTGACTGACTTGTGGGGCGTCTGTGTCCATGTCCACTTCGGCTTTGTCTTCAGCTTGTCCAAGGAGGACCTGTGTCCAGGCTCGCAGGCCAGCCTGCAGACGCACACCCAGTATCCTTTCGATCTACAGAGAAAGCAGTCTGAGAATGGCATCTCTCCAAGTCAGCCATGGCGAGAGGAAGGACTTGGGGCTAGAGGTGAAAAGCCTGAGTCTGACCCTCCGTGTCTCTCTGTGGAGCCGTCCCAGCCTTAGACTGCTCTCCCAGTGGGCTGTGGTCACCCTCTCTGGGCAGCTGAATCTCCCGCCCTCTGACCTGCTAGTGACAGTGACACCAACAGTGTCCAGCACAGGTGAGGTCTGAGTGAGTGCAGTGTGGGAGAAAGCCCACCAGTGTTTTTCCAGCAGCCTGGAAATGAAACCCTACCAGCTGTGTTTGGCTGAGAACCCATCCTCTCGACTAGAAAGAAGAAAGCCTTCTCTGATTGTAACAGAGGACGTGAGCCACTGCAAATAGTCTGTCATGGAATACAGCCATCCCAGGGATGTGGGATGTGGGGAGGGCCACAGGGACAAAACCCAGGAACGCTAAGGGTGCGTGTGGGTCCCGGACCGTGGGACTCCTGATTCTCCCTGACAGTGTCCTCTGCATGGACGTGCTGCTCTGCTGTGCCCATGTTTAGAAGGAAGGAGGGGACCACGGTGGACACCAACCAGATCCAAGTGCGACCTGCAACCTCTGCTGTGGACACCTCACTCACTCCCGAGACTCCCCCGAGATGTGTTCTGGGCCCCACAATGAGGGGTGGTGCAGGAAGGAGAGGCACTGTGCTGCTGGCAACTTCTTCCCACACTGGGCGTGAGGGAAGGACAGACAGCCAGAGGATGGGGTGTGGTGTAGCAGCAGAGCGTGGCTCAGCATGCTGGGCCCGACTTCACTCCCAGCACCATAAAATAAAGCCTGTGAATGTCAGCCCACACCCAAGGAAGGCAAGGCAGACAGGAGGCGGTCACATGCCCTCAGGACCTCTGCTCCCTTGTGGCTGCTTATGTCCAGCTCAGATGTGCCGTGGACGCTGGGGGACAGTCTGGGGAGGGGCCGTCACGGATGACTTTTGAGACAGTGCCTTGCCGAGTTGCCCAGGCTATCCTCACCCTCACAATCTCCTAACTCAGACTCCTGAGGGTCCCCGACCACACCATCCCCATGTAAGGGCAACGCTCCTTGTGACAGCCCACACCCGTGTCTCACCTCCATGTCGAGCTTGTTCACCCAGATGGGCAGGTTGGAGTAGGAGTGCAGGTTGAGGTCATCCACTGCCTTCTGGACCCTGTTCAGGATCTCTGAGAAGGTCTTGTGGTCGTACATGCACGTCTCCAAGGAGCGCACCTCCAGGTCTATTTTCTCTTCGATAATCAGCAGGTCATCCACCTAAAGGAAGGTGTGCGTACCACTGACCACAGCCACACCCGCCGTCTGCCCTGCTTTCTGCAGTACTGAGGACCTAACCCAAGGACTTCCCACTGTGCTCCAGCCCCCAAACCCCCTCCATTTAAAAAATCTGAGACAGGATGGCGCTAAGCTCAAATTCGTGAAGCTCCTGACTTGGTCTCCCAGAGTGCTGGGATTACCGGTGTGCACTAGCATACACGGCTTGCTCTAGAGAGGTTAACAGGTACTCGAAGCATAGTTCTTCAGTGGCAGTGCATGCTGGCTGCTGGGGTGAGGAGGACACTCATCCCCTGGGAGAGAAAGGTGTGGCCACCAGCCTCCAGACCTGACCTGCCTAGGGAGGGCGTCTGGTGTGCTCACAGGTTGGGCTGAGTATGGGCCTCCTCCTGCCCAGCTCGTGGTGTGTTCTCTGACGGGCTGGGCAGTTTCCCTTTCCCTCTCCCTCCCACCCCTGGTTTTAGGCCTGGGGTGGGGCTCAGGCCTCCCTAAAGTCATCCGGTCTGTCCTCTTCCCCCACTCCGGGAGAGCCGAGTGCTTGGCTCCTGAGCTACACTATCAGGGGATGCAAGGGGCAAGTGGAGGCACCTTCTCCTGGAAGTTGAAGACCGTCTCTGCTAGGCGCTGCACGTAGGGGTCCAGCTTGTAGGACTCCCACACCAGGGCGATGCCCTCTGCGATCAGTGCCTGCACCTCCTTCTTCAGACCGGCCACTAGCAGTGAGATGGTGCTACGCTCCTCCACCTTCTCGCAGGTGCGCTCGTAGGTCCGCACGCTCTCGATCAGCGAGATGGCAAATGGGTACAGCTGGTTGGCTTGGTGAGCCTTGTTCACGATGGCCAGGGGCACCCGGAAACCAAGCCACTTGAGGTTCCGGACTTCCTTGGACAGCGTGATGATCTCGGGCAGGAAATTAACTTTGAGCTTGAGGACATTTCCAGTGCGGCCCCGCACACGGGTGCTCTCGATGGTGAAGATGCGGCCCGAGACGCCCAGGTTGCGCTGCTGCACCTTCCGGGCCCAGTCATCGAAGATCTCCTGGGTGTTGAGCTTCATGCGAAAGCTGTCCCCATCCTGCTTCAGCTTCTGGCCCTCCACATGGTTCTCCCAGCCCTTGCCCAGCACGTCTTCTACACGCTTCATGTAGGCGGTGAGCTGCCGGTCGATCTGCTTGGCCCAGATGATGGAGCCGGACACAGGTGGCAGGTCACGCACGTGGCTCATCTTGCACGCCTGGCTCTGTGGGTACTGCACCTTGAACTTGTCGTGCAGGGACTCGATGTCATCTTTCACGCGCTGGATAAGCTGCGTCTGGTACTCCCGGATGGCCCCGCGGATGTGTGGTCGGACAAACAGTGCATTGAAGCGGGAGAAGATCCGGAACATCTCATTGGCATTCTTGGCCGTGCCCAGCTGGTCGCGCAGGCGGGCGGTGATCCGCGTCTCCACACGGTCGATCCTCTCATCGTACCTCTTCATTGCAGCCTCCCAGGCCTCCGTGCCCTCCTTGGAGACGTCCAGCCCATCTACCTCCTTGACATTCTCATAGGCCAGGTTCACTTCCTCAATGGCGTTCGCGTCCGCAGCATCGAACAGCACCTCAGCCACTTTCATGTCCTGGGGCTCGGGCACCTCCCCCTGATTCTGCTGTGCGACTGCTGTGACCTGCATGAGACAGTCGCCAATGAAGAGCTTTATTTTGTTGTTCATACCACACAAGAGTATCAGTCAGCAACACAGGGTTTTGAACTCAGTCAAACATTTTGTAACCATAACTCGATGCCAAGCAAAACACTGTATCCTCTGACTCTATACCATAATGATTTCCTTACAGTGTGGGGTTTTGGGGGGCCGTATAACTGGGGATCAAACCCAGGCTCTTCACACTGGCTACAGCCCCAGTTTTTTTTTTTTTTGTTTTTTTTTTTTGAGACGGGGTCTCACTAAATACCTATGTTGCCCAATGTGGGTTCAAACTTTCAATCCTCCCGCTTCAGCCTCCCAGGGCAGTGGGATTACACCTGGCTGACAATGGGGGTTTCTATCAATTTTATGTTTTCCCCTGTTATTTGGGATCATTCCCATTACGAGGGCCTCATGCACGCTAGGCAAACACTCTACCATTAAACTACGTATCTCTAGCCCTTAAATAGATTTTTTTAAAGAATGAAAATAATTGATGAAGAAAATTCAGAAGAGGGAATAAAAGCATGTACAAAGAAAAAAATCACTGAATTCTTTTTTTTTTCTTTGTTACCAGGAATCAAACTTGGGACTTACACTTTCGAAGCAGGTGATGGAACCACTAAGCTAAATTCCCAGCCCTCACTGAATTCTTTTAATAATTCACAGGCAGATAAAAACTATTTATTTACATTTTACAGACGGTGATTCAGAAAAAGAGATTAAATAATGTGTTTACATCACATTGGAAAAGAATGAAGTTGGATTTTAAGACCCAAGAAGTCTGGCTCTGGGGTCCACACAGGATACTGGATTGAAACAACATAATATAAAGCCAGGCATGATGGCGCATGCCTGTAATTCCAGCACTTGGGAGGCTGAGGCAGGAGGATCACTGTGAGTTCAAGACCAGCCTGGGCTACACAGTGAGTTACAGGTCAGTCTCAACTACGTAGTGAGACCCTGTCTGAAAAAAACAGAAAAAAAAAGAAAAGAAAAAAAAAAGAAACAATATAATACAGAATCACTAATCAGATTTTACAGATGACACGATCAAGAGCAGAACAAGGAAAAAGTATTGAGCTGGGAATGTAGCTCAGCAGCACAGCAAATGCTTGGCAAGTGTGAGGTCCTGAGTTTGACTCCTGGTACCAAAAAGAAAAAAAACCAATGAATGCAAAATGGAAGAGTTCATTCTTAAAGGTTTAAACAGGGTGTTTAAACAAGGCATGCACAGATTTTCAGAATGCACTTATACCTGTGGCCTCAGCACCCTGACGATGACCGCTCTCAGCTGCTCATGCTGGCGCCTGAATTTCCTCATCTGGTCAAGGCGCGCCTGCAGCTTCCTGTGAGCCGGGTTGATCCGCCACACCATCTTCAGGTTTTCTTCCCTTTTCCTTTTGACAATGTCTCTCAGCAACACCTGCAGTTTCTCGTACTCGTCATCCCAAGTCTGGAAGACTTCGAAACAAGCCACCATGACCTAGGACAGGCAGGAGTGGCAGCTCATTACCACTGTGCATTTCCCTCTCGGTACCCGAGGCCAGTTTGCTGACAGATCAAACTCACCTTTTCAAACTCTTCGTAAGCGACGTGCATCAGCTTCCGAGTGCCCAGCACTTTGAGCAGCTGAGAGCTCAGGTCTCGGGAAATGGCCTCCACCAGGCGCAAGGCCCTCTGGATGGGGTATTTTGTGTTTCGGATCTTTCGCAGGTGGGTAAAAATCGCAACAAGTGCCTGCCGTATTTTGTCCAGCTCAGTGGCAGAGAGCAGGTCATTCAGAGGGAAATCCTTCATCAGAGGGTTGTAGTCATTCACTGTCTCCAGAGCCTGCTTGAGACCTAGGTAATGCAGAAAGTTAGCGGCATTTACATAGAGCAGCAAACTGAGCTAAGGAAGGGATATGGTGGCATGGAAACTATGGGAGACTGTTAAAAGAAATAATATTAAGAGGATAACCCTGGTGTGGTCCTAGTTTTTTTTTTTTTTTTTTAAAGCAGGGTCAATGCATACATAAGTTTAGAGAAATTAAAATGTTATTATCCTTGAGAACACTAAAATTTAAGTTTTATCCCCATGGCTCAAAGCGCATGTCATGTACACAAAATTACAGAAACAGAGCCAGGTGTGGTGGTGCATCGCTATAATCCTGGCACTTGGGAGGCTGAGGTGGGAGGAGCACTGCCAGAAGATCAAGGCCAGCCTGGGCCACACAGTGACACCCTGTCTCAAAACAGAGAAAAAGTAAAAAAAGGAATAAAATTACAGAAACAAGAGACTCTTAAATTTATTTCTTGACTTCTTTTGGCATGAGATTAAAAAATATATCAAAAGTGGAAAATTAAAAAGAAGTGAAAAGTCACTGTAATTCCCTTGAACTGAGGAAAAAAAATGAAACAAGCCAGAAGAGAAAAACAATTAAAAATAACAGTACAGAACTGGTCAAGGTGGCACATGCCCCAAATCCCAGCACTCTGGGACGCCGATGCAGGTGTATCTCAAGTTCAAACCTAGCCTGGGCAGCTCTGTGATTTAGTGAGACTCTTTCTCCAAACAAATAAAAAGGCAGGGGATGCAGCTCAGGATGAGGTGCTGGATTCAACTGCCAGTACCATAAAAACAAACACTATAGGGCTGGGGGATAGCGCACATGTAAGACTCTGGGTTCAATCCCTGGCACCCCACCAAGTACACGTATTACTTTTCATCCAAATTATCAAATCAAAGACCTCATAAAAGCCAGGCCAATAACTTAATGAGCTGGGAGGTGGTGCACACCTATAATCACGAGGCTGAGGTAGGAGGACTGTGATGAGTTAGAGGCCAGCCTAGACGACATAGTGCATGCAAAGTCAGCTTAAAATAGTAAAACCAAAGCACCAAAAAACCCAAAATACAAAAAACAAACCACACCAGAAAAAAACCAAACC
>NW_022900933.1:39586292-39594458 GCF_012274545.1 Fukomys damarensis | reverse complement strand
AAAAAAAAAAAAAAAAAAAAAAAAAAAAAAAAAAAAAGTTAACAATCCACTTAAGAGCCGTGGTTTTCACCTGTGTCAGTGTCGAAGCTGACAGTGGCGTGGAAACGCTTGCCATGTTTCAAGATGTCTAGTGTCAGAAGAACTTCTGGGCTCTCCCTCTTCTCCTGGATGCGGTACAACGCACGTTCCAAGTTCAGCCAAAAGCTGATTTCCTGCAAAGCAGTTCCTGAGGCAGGATCTCGGTCAAGTTTGGTCACCTTTGGAGATAAAAATACATTCAAGGGTATTCACCATCTGACAGACAAGAAGTGAATTTTATATCCAGGTGGATTCTGTCCCTGACAGAATCAAAGTCAGGAGACTGTTGAGAGCAAGGTCAAAGGCAGGAGACGGTTGAGAGCAGGGTCTCCCGGGTAACATGTCAACAGTGTCCCCCAGATGGATGGACTCGGCAGGCCACAGCCAGGGCAGGGTCCACCAACACTCTCACCACCGTTCCCTGACACTCTTACACATCACATCAACACTGTGCTAATCTTACCTTTTGAATTTCTCGGATCCAACGGTTAACTCCAGATTGTAACTGGTTGAGAAAAGTCGGGTCTTCAACTTTATCTCCAAAGTCTGTGACTTTAGGCTTCTCGCCGCGTTCATAGCATTGCTTGGCCACGTTTGTGATAATGGGATGGATCGGCAGGCTGATCTCTGGGATTTCAATGTTCTGCTGCAAGTGCAGGAGGCCCATTTCCAGCTCTGCAATCTTTTTCTCAACAGAAGGAGCCATTTTGTCACCATCCCTATAAGGGTATGAAGTAATCTCAGTGTCAGGGCTCTCCCACTCTCCACAGACCCTGCTACCATGATGGCAATCCTCAGGGCCTTCAATGATGCCAGCAGCCCACCGCAGCAAGTGTGCCACAGCTTCGTCACCTGGTTGTGTTATTTCAGGCTTGTCAAACAGTAACAATGCACATGCTTATGAACGCCAACGAGTCCTCCCAGCTCCTCAGTTTAGGTCATCTTCTGCACTGTCCTGATCACTGAATGAGATTGGAAGAAGGAAGAATGGATCTCACCTGTCTGCCTTTCCAGACTCTCTGATGTAGGACTTAAAGAAAGGTGCCACCGCATTGCTGATGAAAGAGTGCAGCGTTTCATAGGGCGAGTCCTCGCTGAGCGTGAGTACTCGCAGCTGTGAAGAGACCGGCTTGTCTGCGTCAATCACAGGAGTCCGCTTGATGAACGCCAAACTGAGAGAAAGCAGCAGGAGACGTTAGAACAAAGCCTAATCATTCCTAATCAGGTTCGGTAACTGTAGCCTTTCTGTTATATAAAACTCTAACTCTACTTGAATGTGCTGAGGGGGACCCTATCTACTGATCACACCACCTGGTAATTCTGAACTTACTCCAAGTATGTAAAGAGGTTTCTGACAACATGGAAAAAATTGTAATATTCGTGCATTTAAATTTATCTACTGGAGCCAGGGATTTAGCTCAGTGGTTCTGCTATCTGCCTCGCAAGCACAAGGACACAAGTTCAATCCCCAGTACCAATAAATAAATAAATAAATAAATAAATAAATTTATCTACTGGAGTATAAAACAGCACAACCTCTCTGGAAGGCAGGACACCTGGTAGTGTGCATTGACCACTTTCATGATGGGCTGAGGTAGCTCAGTGGTGCCACCACCTGCCTCCCAAGCACAAAGTCCTGAGTTCAATCCCCAGTATTAAAAAAAAAAAAAAAGAATTAGAATTAAGATCAATTTGGGGCTGAGTATGGTGTCCCACACCTGTAATCCCAGCATTTGGGAGGCTGAGGCAGGAGGACTGTGTGTTTGAGGGCCACCAAGGAGACACAGTAAATCCAAGGCTAGTCTAAACTACATAGTGAGATGCTGTCTCAAAAAACAAACAAAAACCCCCAAAACAGAAAAATCTTAGAAATCCTCTTAATTTATAAATATGAAACCAAGGATAAGATGCTAAATTTAACAAGCAAAGCTCTTCTGAATTTCTTTTTTAATGTTCTTATCTGAGTCAAGTAAGATTTTTTTTTTAACCATTTCTCGATAAATAGCCCAGGCTGGCCACGAACTCTGCAATCTTTCAGCCTCAGCCTCCCAAGTGTTAGGTTACAGGCATGCACTACTTCACTCACCTTTGAGTCAGTTAAGATTTACGTTCATTTGCAATCACAAATTATAACTGGAGACAACAAGACAGATTATAATACAGTACCATGGTATGGCTGCACTACTCACCTATTAGACTTAACCCCGTAATGAATGTCTATGTTGATGTTATACGAAATGAATTCTTTTTCCTCTTCTCCTTCATCACCAACATCCTCTAAAAATCATAATAAATATATCACATTCATGTCAACATTTCCAATTTCTTAGCTGTCAACTGCACAGAGTGATTACTGTTGTCCCACTGCCGATCTCACATTTAAAGCCCCCGGGGGCTGGGCATGACGTGGGACATGGAGCGGCTGGTCTCAGATCAGAGCTTCATAGGGTTAAGGACCCGGCCCAGGGAGAGGGAGTGTGTGAGGCCTCACTTCAGCCCCAGCACCTAAATAAGGGCATGGGCACATTAACAAGGCACCCAATCAAAATCCCACTGAGCTGCTGGGGTGCCGTCATTTTCTCTTCCTATCCTTCCTGTCTCAGGTGTGACTGTCACTCACTTGCTGGGTGAGCTGGTGGGCAGGCGGTGTGCTCACCTGCCTGCCTCATCATAGGCAGTCTGGCCTGGGCTGTGGGAAGCAGTTCTCAGGGGGCACAGGCGAGGTGTCAGGATGGTCCCCCCACTGTACCAGCTGCCGGAGTGCACTGGAGCGAGCATCCTCAGGGCTGACTCATGGTGCACACAGGGAGGCGGCAGTGCAAGGCTCCTCCAGACAGCTGCTGTCAGGGACATCCCCAATCCCAGCACTCAGGAGGCGGAGGCAGATCAAAAGTTTGAGCCTAACCTGGGCAACTTGGTGAGACCATGTCTTAAAAAATAAAATGGGGTGGGGGTGTAGCTCAGTGTAAAGGCCCTGGGTTCACTTCCCAGTGCAAAACAAAGCAACAACAGGAAAACATCTCACTAGATGCAACAATAAGGCAGCCTCAAGACACACGAGGGTAAAACTTTAAATAATTCAAAGTCAAATCTAAAAATTAAAGGGCTGGGGAAAGCTCAGTGCTACTGAACTTGCCTATATGCACCAGGTCCTTAATTCAATCCCTAACACTAAAAGAAAAGTCAAATAAAAATTTTTAGGTCTGAATAAGAAATCCTAACTTGTACTTCAAGTACTAATCCATGAGAAGCCTGAACCATGCTAGAAAAACTGCCTTTGCCATGCATACTGTGAGAAATGCATGTCAACAAAAGTTCTGGATGAGGATTAAACAAAGTTCAGCCTGACACCAAGGCTAAGCTTTCCCTGGGAAATTGTTATTCTTCCTTGGAGCCTGGACTCATGAGAGGTAAAAGTGCACGGTGCAGGGGCGGGTGGGCACTAAGGTTTCTAAGTACTAAAAAGCTGACATCTGGGTGTAGAGGATCCATGCAAATGCTATTGCTCTGTTAGTTTTTAAAAAAGAACAAGATTCCCACTGAAGACAGAGACATACTGGCAATTCTCCTCAACTACTTTGGTGGGGGCTAGGAGTGGTGGCAGAACACTACATGCAAAGGACTCCCAGCTGCTAGAAAAGCACGCTGTCTCCTCTTGGGTGCGGGCCAGCGTGGACAGAGCACCACAGGGCTGTGGGCACTGCCTCTGAACTGAGCCCTGCCACACCAGGTGGAACTGCCAGCTCTGTGTCTTAGCTAGAAGAGGAAGTCTCAGGGAAGCTGCACACAGCTGACGGGTGTTCGAGAAACTGTCCTGCAGCGGGAATGTGGGTCTGTGCTACCACACAGTGGCATTCACAGCTCGTCCAGGACCAAAGGGCCTGCCTACCAAGGGCACTGCTACCCAGTGCTGCTGAGGCAAGGGCACCCAGGCCTCTTCTATCCGGATCACAAGGCAAGGAGACCACAACCAGGGAGAACCACCGGCCAAACAGTGCAGAACCCCAGGATCAAGTTCCTGCTGCCCACCAGGCCTTGCATCACCAGAACAAGACAGTGCGCGCAACCAACAGGCCCAGCATGTCCTTCTTCTAGTGTAGGACTCTCACCAGAGAAACTCCTAGGCGATGCCAAAATTTAAACCAAAATGACTATTAAAATAAACTACATAGGGTGTGTGGTGGCACATGCCTCTAGTCCCAGCACCCAGGAAGCTGAGGCAGAAGAAATGCCAAGTTCAAGGTCAACCTGGCTACAGAGATGAATCCAAGGTCATCCTGAAATACATAGTGACAATGTCTCAAAAAACGAAACAACAGCAGCAACAACAAAAGAACTATCTGGGCTGGGGATTTAGCTCAGTTGCACCAAGTCTTCCTCGAAAGTGCAAGGTCCTGAGTTTCATCCCTGTACCAAAATAAATAAATCAATCCTATATAAAAAAATTAAAAGCCCTATATGGATTGATTCTTTTAACCATTCAAATGTGGCTATACAATCAAATTATGCTGTCTAAACTGGGCATGATGGCAAACGCCTGTGATCTGAGCACTTGGGAGGCTGAGGCAAGAGGACTGCCAGGAGTTCAAGGCCAGCCTGGGCTCCACAGTGAGTTCAAGACCAGCCTGACATAACAGTGAGACCCTGCTTCTTAAAAAAAAAAAAAAAAAAAAAATCATTTTGCCTAAAATCAGGCACACATTGTGATTGCTCTGTAACAGGGAAGGGCTTGGACCAGAGCATATAAAGCAGCACTCAAGCTAAAACAGGTGTCAAGGTGGTGATAACATGAACTATTTCCTCCCTCAACTTTGTAAATTTCCATAATACCGCTCTCATTTACATAAAATGTGTCTTCAAAATGACACTGAAGCAATAGGCAGAAAATAAAAGTAACACCCCAATACCAGAAGTAAATCACAGATACCACTGAAATTATGTGAACGATGAGTCATCTCGCCTCCACCCTAAGCACTCCGCATCCACACGGGAGAAATCGCGGGGACGCCTGCATCCCACAGAGCCTGCGCAGGGCGGGGCAGGGCGGTGGCTTCGAAGGCGGCTGCAGTTGCGCAGGCCCGGCCGCCCGGCCGCCCCCCCACCGCCTCCCGCCGGAAGACCAAGTGCGTCTAATTCTCACTTGGAGAAACTGAGTTTGCAGATCACCAGCGTACTTTTACTGCTCTGTAAATGGTTACACCTCGGAATAATACAAATTGGACATTCAACTTCTGCAGAAACATTTAAACAAGTCCTTAGAGGAAAGCGGTTCCTAATAACAGGGCTATTAATACTGCCCCACCGGAAGCTGACCCACAAACACAACCTGCTTGCTCTAGCATCCTGCCGAGGCTGCCGCGGCCTCAACGTACAGCTGCTCAGAGTCAAGTGACAGCAAGGAGCAGAGCTCTGGCGGCGCCTGAGGACCCCTCTGGGCGTTCACTCAGTCTCTACAGACATTTGCAGAGGCATTCAGCACTCAGAGGTGCATACGTTTTTTAAGACAGGGTCTTGCTATGTATTCAAGCCTGGCCTCTAACTTGCTGTGTAGCCCAGGCTGACCCTGAAGTCACGATCCTCCCGTCTCAGCCTCCGCCTCCAGAGTGCTGGGATTACAGGTGCGTGCTACCACCTAAAAACTATTTAATGTATTTTAAACTACTAATGAAGTGTGTTGCAGCCTTGTGAATTAGGTGAGCACTGCATCTTAACTCACGAAGTAAAGGACAACGGCTTGGTTACCTGCACAACACCCATTCCTGAGCACCTGGGCAGCTGCAGAAAGAATCAAACTTGATGGCAAGGGACAGGTGGGGCTGCCCCCGCAGCATCCCTCCCTGCTCTGCCAGCCACAGAGCAGTGGCTTCCAAGGGAGCAGACAAAGCCCTCGGCCCACACACAAGGTTACTTGCCACGTGCCCGGCTCTGCCCTCTTCTTCCTCCAGCTCTGCTACGATCCCAAGCACACTGCGCACAAGAGTGCCACTGTTCCTGCATCCTCCTTCTGCCCTCCTGAGGAACAGCACCACACCCAGTCCCTGCCCTGCTAAGAAGGGGGTGAGGAAACATTAAGTCCCATGTTTATGTGTGATGTGAAACTGCGGTTCATTCTGTATTTTCAGGGAAAACAGCAATGAAGAATTAAAAGGTGTTCTGAACACCTAAAGAACTTAAGACCTGCTACTCTTTTGGGGGGGCAGTGGGTACCAAGGATTGAACTTGGGACCTTGTGCTTATGAGGCAGGTGGTGGCACCACTGAGCTAAATCCTAACCCCAGAGTTGGTACTTTTAAAGTTAATTTTAGGGCTGGGGATTTACTTCAGTGGTTCTGAAGCCTGCCTCACAAGTTCAAGGTCCCGAGTTCAATCCCTGGCACCCCCCCTGAAAAAACTGTTAATTCTAATCCAAAAGAAATAATTCAAATGGAATAGATTAAAATACTGGCTTTAATACCTAACAGGAGTTGAAGAGAAATTAGCTTTCAGGTTTCAGAAACCCCCTCCAAAACGTGATTTTCGCCACAGATCTTGGAATTCTAGGGTTCGTTATTCAGTCACCCTGAGACTCACTCCCCTCCATCTTCTCTCTTCCAGACAGGGCCTAAAACTCAGTCCTCCTGCCTCCGCCTCCTCAGAGATGGGCTTACAGGACGGTGTCCCCACACCTGGCTTCATCTGTGCTTTCTGAAAAGACACCACCGACTGTGTCCCCGTGGGTGTGCGTTTCACTCGCTGTGCTCCCTGCATGTCCAAGTCCACTTTGTGCAGACTGCTGTCCTGTGTGGCTGCAGGGCCCCACTGCAGTGATAGCACTGACCTGGGAGAACCTAGGTGATGACTCCTGCCTGGTGCTGTACGGCATCACGGTTTCAGATAATGTTTCCTTGCCAGGCACAGTGGGTTTGCTTGTAATCCAGCACTTTGGAGGCAGAGGCAGGAGGATCACCTTGAGTTTGAGGCCAGTCTGAACTACATAGTGAGACCCTGTCTCAACAAAACAAAACAGAGCCCACCAGGACAACAATACAGTTTCCTGCTGATTTATCGAACTTTCTATTTTATTGACCATCTGAGGGACTAAGGCCAGAAATTCACACAGACTGAGCATCTATAATCTGAACATCTGAATTCTGAATCTATTTGCACACTAACATCAAAATAAAAACGTTTCGGATTTTGGAGCATTTTAGATGTCAGACTGTGGGGGCCAGTGATACTCGACTGGTAAAACAGATGCAAAAATGCAAAATATGAAAAACTCTTGATACCAGAAACATTTTTGGCCCCAGGTATTTCTGATATGGATAATCAAGCTGTACTGTATTTTTTGGTAATCAATCTGCTAAATTTCTGCATTCTTTGAATCCTCAGAAAAATATTTTTTAGAAACTCCCAAAAAAATACCACAATGAAGCTAGGTAGAATCAGATGTGCCAGTCTGTGCCAGTCCCTGCCATCCCAGACTAAGAAGAGGCTGACCTTCAAATCACCCAACTCAGGAAAACACAACGATGAGCTCAAGATGAGTATGTGCTAAGGCAGCCACTATTCTGGGTCATAAAGACAAAGTTCCAAGGCCCAGACACAACAGCAAAATGCAAACAGTGACAAGCTGGCCAGGACAGGCAGTTCACAGAAGTGTCAGTGGCCCCTGCCCATTTTCCTACCTATACCACCCAACCTTCCAGAGACAAAACACAGCACACTTCCAGGAGAAAGCGTCACAGAAACATCATTAACATATAAAATGTCTACTCGAGTAACAAATAATCATGATTTTATAAGTACACTATGACTAAAATAATTTCCAGACCAGGAAGTATGCAAAGGAGTTTTTCCTTTTTAAAATGAGAAGCTATATAACTTTCCCTTTCTGACTCTAACCCACAACCTTCTATTCTATACTTTGAAAAATGCTGAACTTCAACAAAAAAGTTTATAGCTGCCTGGGGAAGCTACAAAAATGTATTTTGCTTCATATAAAAATGCTTCTGGGGGCCAGGGATTTAGCTCAGTGGTGCCACTGCCAGCCTCGAAAGCACAAGGACCCGAGTTCAATCCCTGGTACCAAAAAAAAAAAAAAAAAAA
>NW_022900933.1:39584133-39586215 GCF_012274545.1 Fukomys damarensis | reverse complement strand
AAAAAAAAAAAAAAAAAAAAAAAAAAATGCTTCCATGGGCTGGGCGTGGTGTGCACACCTATAGTCCCAGCACTTGGGAGGCAGAGGCAAGAGGCAGGAGGATTGCTGGGAGTTCGAGGCCTGCCTGGGCTACACAGTGAGTTCAGGGCCAGTCTGAACTACAAAGGGAGACCCCATTTCAAAGAAAAAAAAATGCCTCCACAGTCACTGTACGTGCTTGAAAATGTCTTTCCGTAAAAAAGGACTAAAATAAAAAATGATTTCCCCTGTTCATTAAGCAAATTATGCTACCGTGCTTCACTGTGGCTGCTGGTCTATTTTGTTTAAATCAGATTTATTTTCTCTCTTCACTGTAGTCAACCACTGGGTGGGCAGAACTGAACATACAAATGCCACTGCTAACTTACATGAAAGCCCTCCTCTTCTTCCTCCTCCTTCTTCTCCTCCTCTAAGCTGTCCTCAGGGCAGGATGAGCACTGAGGGTGTGAGCTAGGACCCTGGACCAAAAAAATAACTGACCACGTGAAGCTAGGATGCTGAGAAGACCAAGGAAAACACGGTGCATAAATTTATGTGAGCTTTTAAATCTTTCCTTGGATTATTCTAAGTGAAAAATAAATTACAGCTCGGTTGGATGGTTAGAAATATGTCAAGGATGGCTATAAATACAAAAATGAGGCAGGATTTCAATTTTAGATAGTCTCACACCTCAGTCAATTTTCAAAAGTGCAAGTCACTGTGGGGCAAGCTGTGGGTGCCTGGATAGGCCCTCTGCCGAAAGGAAGAAGCATTCTGCAGAAGCATAATCCCTTCAGGAGCAATAATCTTGGCAAAGTTTAATTGTAAAATGTTTAAGAAAAGTGAATTACTGAGGTTCACTCTAGAAGCAGACAGCAAATCTTACAAATTTTTTTCATAAAAAAATTGTGACCTAAGGCAAAACAAAACAAAAACTGATCTCGCTAAGTCATACAATATAAACATGACAAGGAATTAAGTATGGTCAAGCTACTCAAAATACAACTATACAACGCAGATTTGAATTTATTTTAGTAAAATACTGTATATGCAATAAAATGTCACATAAGTCAAAATGCTGACAATGGGAAAACTCCAAGCGACTTATCTCATACGTGTACTTCAAATTTTCTACAACTAAACACGTCCTTTATTGGGGGTACTATGGCTCGAACTCAGGACCTTCCTCTTGTGATGCAGGTGCAGTGCCACTGAGCTAAATCCTGGGCCCCTTAGACGGTTTTTAAATTTTTTTAAATTTTTTGGTACCGGGGATCGAACTCGGATCCTTGCACTTGCGGAACCACTGAGCTAAATCCCCGGCCCAGACATATTTATTGATAAAAATAGATGCGCCGATTTTAACAATAGAGATTTTCATTAAGAAATGTGTAATTTCAAACACAATCAGTAATCCTGATCATTAGCAATATAAGTACGTTACAATGGATTATCCGCTTGGAACATCCCAGTAGATCTAAGGAAAATATTTCTTTATACTCTGTAACCTCTGGCTGAAAGCAAGGCTACAATGAAACATCTGCGTAGGAATGGCCGTCGAAAGAAACAGTCAGGAGGAAGCCAGAGCGTGTTGGGGCTGGGGCCAAAGGAGAGTGTCCCCTTCCGGGCAGGCCCAGCAGACAGCTTCCGGGGATGGACATCGGATGGCAGGCATTTCCAGACAACCTCCCACCCTCGGTGCTATCCTGACCAACGCCTCGGCTATCACCCTGGCTTCCCACATGGCCGGAGCCACACCTTTCCTGGGCTCTCCAACTACGAGGCGCTTTTAAAGAATCTAGAGAAACCTTGTGCCCCGGGCTGCAGGTGAATCGCTGGGCGTTTTTAGGGGTCGCTGCTATCTGGGGAGGCAGCCGGCACACGCAAACCTCTTGCCTCCTCCCCCGCTAAGTGCCCGACCAGCGGAAGTCTGCGACATCAGTAGCACGGCGCACGGACAGGCACGGCCCGGAAAACGGGCGCGGAATGGAAAGGGACACTGGGTTGGTGACCTTGGCCAGGCACTGGGCCGCAGAAGGGATCCTCCGGGTGACACGGGGAAGC
>NW_022900933.1:39581440-39583484 GCF_012274545.1 Fukomys damarensis | reverse complement strand
CGCCACGCGTCTCGACGTCACGCGTGCGTGGGGCGGCTTGCCTCGCCGCCTGCTGGGACTTGTAGTCCGGAATCTGTGCGGGGCCCGGCGTGTCTGGGGTTGGGCAGTGATGGGTCGGGCCGAGTTTGTCTTGTGCGTTCGCGAGAGTTCCAGGAACGGCGAATGAATGACGAGCTGACACTGTGTGCACTGAGCTTGTGCCTGGCACTGTTGTCGGCCCTTGACCTGCGGCCTGCCGTCGACGGAATGAATGAGAAAGTTTCAGAAGGTGCGGAAGGCAGGCTGGGAAGATCTGTTAGGAGACACACGCGGTGAGAACTCCTTCTGAGGTCAGGGCTGACACAGACCCTCCCAGGCTACCCGCTCCCAACACGAGGCCCTCTGGGTACTAGGACCTGGCTCTGCCTTGGGGCCTGGGCTCTGGGCTCCACAGAGAGGGGCTGCAGGCCCCGTTCCATCCCCTGCCCAGAGCGCACGAAGGCCAGGACCCAGCCTGCCTACAGTTTCAGAGGCGTAAGCTTCTTCCAAGGGGCAGGGATGGGTCTTCGAGTGCCCGGACTCTTTACTTGTCTCTCCTGTTGGGTGGCGAGAAGGCAGCCAAAGAGAATTTTTAAATATCAAAGTGCAGAGTCACAGAGCTGAGCCCTGATAGGTGGAATGACGATGGTACCATCTGATTCTCCCAAATCATCTTCAGATAACTCTCCAACCTACAATAAGCTTATTCCTCGCATAATTACTCGGTGCCAGCGGCTCCCCCCGGGGGGGGGACTGGCAGAACTTGGAGACTAATCAGACGGTTTGTATCTTTAAGGAACTTGTGAAGGAGAACAGATTAATACTCCATCCATCCTCCTGCCTTCCATCAGTCCACCCTGTGTAGTATGACCAAGCAGTTCTAAATAATCTTCCAGAGGGAAAAAAAAAATAAACCAACTGCAATGAGTTTGTGCGGTGATCAGTAAAAAACAGCAGCACCAGGAGCTCCTGCCGAATGCCCACAGCACACTGCACACTCCACTAAGGATGTTTCTGTAACTACCCTTTAGGGGTAGGGAGAGGGGTGAACTGGGAGTGTGGCCAGGGCCAGCGAACTCTGAATCGGCCACCACCATTTGAGACTGAAATCCGCAGGAACCTGACGGATAGGAAGACTGCAAGCCAGTGGAGTCGTGAGTCAGCACTGCTGGGAGACTCAGCGCATGGGCATCTGCAGCCTGGCACCAGGCCGGGGAGCACAGAACCCTCTGGATTTGCAGCCGTCCATGAGGGCTCATGGATGAGCCTAGCACGTGCGCTTTTCTGATTTCCAAGGATGTTTCTTGTATTTAATGTGCACTGAGAGGCATGGGTAGCTCTGACTGGCTGCTTGCTGTGCCCGGGTTGGCATCGCGGGTAGAGATGACACCATGTCTGTTCTCTACCTCTCTAAAACATTGCAGCCCAGGGGTGCCAGGCTCATCCCCTTCCACTCCTTCTCCCAACCTGGGCAGCGCGGAGCCTAGGGACCCTACTGAGCCAGCCCTGCCCCCTTCCATGTTGGCCCCTGTTCATCTCATTCATTCATTCCATGGGCTTATTGTTCCCCACCTCTGGGAGCAGTCTCTCTTTCTCCCTCTCCAGTTCTTGGAGACAGGGTCTCACTATGTAGTTTAGGCTGATCTTGAACTCACTATGTAGCCCAGGCTGGCTGGCCTCAAGCTCAGGGATACCCTCCTGCCTCAGCCTCCCGAGCGCTGAGATTACAGTACACACCGTGCCTGGCTGGGGCTGTCTCCTAAGCGCAGGATCGTCAGCCCCAGCAGGACCCGGCCCAGAGCCGGCACTTGGTGCCTGGGTGTGCTTGCAGTGCTCAACCCCCAAGAGTGGGCGCTAGGGTGGCAGCAGCCAGGCGGTGGAAAGCACATAATGGCCTTTCCTTGCCACTTTAAGTCAGGACGCTCCATGGGGCCTGCCAGGGCAACTTGGAGGGAGAGGCTGGGACTTCACCTGGCTGCAGGACCGCTCTAGGTCCACCCTCAGGCCGCAGGGCCAGAGCCAGGGT
>NW_022900933.1:39566930-39581314 GCF_012274545.1 Fukomys damarensis | reverse complement strand
TCTCTTCCTGCGCCCTGCCCTTCTCGGGGTCTGGGCCCCAGCCTGCTGCCGCCGTCTCCCCTCTCCTTGGGCTCCTCGCGGCCCGGTCCTCTGCGCTGCTGCGGAGCTTGGAAGCGCAGGGCTGCGGGGTCACTGCCCCTCGGTTTCCCACCGCGGCATTTGCCTTCGGTCTCATGTGTGGCCACCCCGCCTGCGGCCGTGTTTTCCTCCGGCCTTGACTTTTGTCTGTGCCCTTTTATGGATTGATTTTTAAATGTTGATTAGTACACATGTGCAGTACACGATGTGCACAGTCCCTGCGGGGATTCCTTCATCCCCTGCCCCCTTCCCCTTTTTGGTCCATGTTTGCCGCAAATAGCGTTTCTGTTCCTTGTGAGTTCCTTGTCCTTTCCCTCCCTCCCCCTTCATCTCTTGATCCCCCCTTCCCATTTGAAAAGATCTACTTCCCTTCTTTCTGTCATCTATTTCTTTATTTTGGTCTTTATTTTTACTCTGGGTTTCTCATATAAGAGAAGCCACGTGATATTTAAGCTTGAGTGTCTGATTTGTTTCACATAACATTCCAATCTCAAGGTGCATCCATTTTCCTACAAATGCCTTATGTTTATCCTTCTTTATGGCAGAGTAGTACTCCATTTTCTTTATTCATTCTTTGGTTGATGAGCATATAGGCTGCTTGCAAGATTTAGCTAGGATGAGTTGTGCTGCTATAAACATGGGAGTGCTTGGATCACTGTACCATGATGTCTTTAATTCTTTTTGGGAGATACCTAGAAGAGGAATAGCTTGGTCAAATGGAATTTCTTTTCTTTCTCTCTCTCTCTCTCTCTCTCTCTCTCTCTCTCTCTCCCTCTCTCTTTCTTTCTTTTCTTCCTATACCAGGGATCAAACTTGGGACCTTGCTCTTGCAAGGCAGGCATGGAGCCACTGAGCTAAATCCCTGGCTCTCAAACGGAATTTCTACTTTTAATTTTTGGAGGAATCTCCACGCTGATTTTCCACAGTGGTTGTATTGATTTATGTTGCTACCAGCAGTTTGAGGTCCTTTTCCCCTTCAGCCTCACCAGCATTTGTTACTATTTGAATTCTTGATGGCCATTCTTTCTGGAAATCTCAGTGTTGTTTTAATCTGTATTTCTCTAGTGGCCAATGATATTGAGCATTTCTTCCTATGTCTGCTGGCTTTTGTAAGTCTTCTGAAAGGTGCCTATTCACTTCACTTGCCCATTTTTTTATTAGGTCTTTTATTGGGGGATCCTGCTTTTTTGAGTTCTTTATGTACTGGAGATATTACTCCATTTGAGGAGTAGCTGGCAAAATTTTTTCCTATTCTGTAGGGGTCTCTTCGCTTTGTTGGTTGTTTATTTTGCTATGCAGAAGCTTTTTAATTTGATGCAGTCCCAGTTGTGGACTCTCAGAACTATTTCCTGTGCAGCTGGGCTCTTCAGAAAGTCCCAGCCTATGCCTATGGCTTCAAGAGTTGTGCCTAGCTTATCTTCCAGCAGTTGGGAATCGAACTCTGGCCCTTGAGCTTGTGAGGCAGGTGGTGGAACCACTGAGCCAAATCCCTGGTCCTTATGTACTTATTTATTTATTTAGTACCAGGGATCATGCTGAGGACCTCATGCTTGAGAGTCAGGCACAGTGTCACACACCAAATCCCCCCCCATTCATTTTTTTCAAAGTGGCTTTCTTGTAGGCAGCATACTGTTAAAAAAATGCTGATAATCTGTCTTTTGGGGCTGATCATGAGTGAGTGTCTCACTGTTCTCTTTCCGCTGGTGCCTTCTGTACTTTGTCCAAAATGTGAACTCTTGATTCCTGTCACAGAGCTCCCATTTTCATACACACTGCCACTCTCCATGGTGGCACTTGGGCCAAAGTCCTGTGCTAGCTGTGACACCCTGACGCTTCCCCCCCTCCCCTCTTCCTTCCTTTTCCAGTGCTGGGGATTGAGCCCAGGGGGCACTGACCTACACCCCCAGTCTATAATTACTCTTGTTATTATTTAGAAGCAGGGTTGTTGGGCTTTAAACTTGTGATCTTCCTGCCTCCCAAGTAGCTGCAATTGGAGGCAAGTACCACCCAGCCCCTCCTTGTCCGTGATGGCCCAACAGCAGGCCCTGCGGCCCTTCTGGACACCTCTGCCCCCCCCAGCTGCCACCCTGGCTCCAGCTGCCCCCCCCGGTTGGCTGTCAGGCCTTTGGAAGGTCATTGTGGGTTCTGTAGAGAATTGCCCCGCCTGTCCTGGCCTCGGCGGTCCTCCCTCCCCTTCCCCTTGGAGGCCGCCCTGGTGCTGCTGTTGGGTCACAGGGCCTGGAGGGCAGCCCTCCCTCTCCCCAGCCTCCTCTCAGTGCTGACCTCCCACTCCACAGCAGCACCCCCTTTCCTGGCCTGGGTGTTTTCTCCAGAGCACCTCTCTCCACGCAGTGCACACTTGGCTTCCTGTTCACCCCATGTCACACACAGGTCACCCCGTTTTTGCAGTCTATCCCTGTTATGGCTCAGCTGTGGAATATCCCCCAAAAGGCTCCCATGTTCAGAGCCGCAGCATTGGGAAGGCGACTGGGCAGGGGCACAGGGCTCACAGTGACGCACTGAGAAGCTCAGCGCTGAGTGTGCTGTTAGGAGCAGGGCCCATGGAAAGGGGCACTCACTGGAGGCCCGGCCTGGAAGAATTCATCTCCCTCCTCAGGTGCTCCCTTCTCTCTCTGCTTCCTGGTCACCATGACGTGAGCAGCCCTCTTCCACCAGACCCTTCCACCATCCGCTTCTGCCTGAAGCCAGCTAACCATGAGGCGCAGTAAACCTCCCCCCATTATGGTTTCTATGTAGGTGTCTGTTTTAGTTACTCTTGTTGCTGAGACAAAATATTGATCCAAAGTTAAAGGAGGAGAGGTTTCTTTGGCTCACAGATTGTAGAGGTTTCAGTCCGTAGTCAGCTGGCTCCAAGGCAGGGTGGCACAGCAGAGGGGCATCCAGGGGAGAAAGAGTTCATCGCAAGTCAGGCATGGTAGTGCAGGCCTATAATCCCAGGACTCAGGAGGCTGAGACAGGAGGATTACTGAGACTTTGAGGCCAGCCTGGGCTACACAGTGAGACCCTGTCTCAAAAACAACAAAAGCAAAAACAACTCACAGCAAGCAGAAGGCAGAAGCAAGGGGACAAAGGCAGCTTCTCTCTGTCCCTTTTACATTCTATCCAGGATAGGTTGGGTGGCACTGTCACCCTTAATCCTAGCATTGTGCCATTAATCAACCCTGCATCACACACTCTGGATCCAGCCACCTCTGAAGAGCCCCATCTGTGAGCACAGGAGGCTTTGGGGGGACACCTAGACACAAGCCATAGCAGTGTCCCCGCAAAGCCTCCTGTGCTCACAGGTGGGGCTCTGGGGAGTGACCAGGTCATGGGTGTGTGAGATTGGATCAGTCCACTAGTAGGTGGGCAGCTGGGTGTGATGGGAGGTGGGGCGGCAGGCGGGGGTTGTCGCAGAGGGCATGGCCTGGGAGGGTGCATACCCCCGTCCTTCTCCCCTGATGCTGCTTCCCACCATGTAATGAAACCTCTGAGAACCCTGAGCTACAATAAATCTTTTCTCCTTTAACAGGTGGGAATCCCAGCAGTGAGAAAGAAATGAAGACAACCTCATTCCAATGGAAATGGCAGGGCCAGTGCACACCATCGTTTCCTCAGGACTCAGTGGAGCTGTCACAACTGTTACAGAAGGAATCAGTGACACACACAGAGATGAGAGATGCAGAATGGAAGTTAAATAATAAAAGGTTTATTTTTTCAACAAAAGGCCAATCACACTAAGAGCAGTGCCAGAGACCAACCACATACTGGCTTACAACTCCTTCTTTTATAGGGTTTCATAGCCATAACCTCATCCAGGTGGTTACATTGCATTTCCTCAGTTTACATTTATTGATATACAAATCACAATGACAGGGCAGTTAACTTTTAATCCAAATGCAACAATTCCTTTAGGATTCACCTAGCTATCTATTCTAGTCCAGGGGAAGGGAGTATTCCTGGTCAGGAAAGCAAAGTTAATGATCCCTGATCCCATCTTGACCTTTACAATCATGTGGTTTATAAAACTTTGGAGCTCAGGGGTCTTTTTCTTTTTTTTTTGGTACCTGAGATTGAACTCGGGTCCTTGTGCTTGCAATGCAGGTGGCAGAACCACTGAGCTAAATCCCCGGCCCCTAGAAGCTCAGGGGTCTTGATGTGCCCTGTTATCTCAGGATGAGGCCAGATGTCCCATTCTGTGGTTAATGCCCTCGGTGTCTGTTAATTTTGAACTAAACAAAGCAGACTGCTGTCAGAGACAACAGAAGTCATTCTACATTTTAATATTTTGTAGGTCTTAGTTATTCACAAAAGTTTTCTCTATTAAAAGGCTCATGAAATGTCACCTGTGGGCTTGAAATTTGAGAGGACACTTAGTTTGAAATGAATTTTCTTCCCTCAATACATGCTGAAGGCCTGTCAGGTCTGTGAATGTGGTCTTATTGGGAAATAAAGTCTTTGTGAATGAAACAGAGTTGAGACCACTCTGAATTAGAATGAGTCCTAAATTCAATAGGATCTCTGTGAGTTCAAGGCCAGCCTGGGCTACACAGTGAGACCCTGCCTCAAAAAACCAAAAAGAAGAGGGAAATCTGGACCCAGACACGTAAATGTCCATAGGAAGACCATGTGACAACCAAGACAGAGACGGGGAAACACGTCCTCAAGCTGAGGCGGCCACGGGTGGCCAGGAGCCATCAGGTGCCTGCCAGGGAGGCATGGGCAGGTTGTCTCAAGTGTAGAAGGAATGGCCCCTGCCACCCTGGATTCCTGGCTTCTAGGCTGCAGGCTGGGGAGAGGCTGACCCCCAAGTCTCAGACACAGTTTGTGGTCCTTCGCTGTGGCAGCCCTAGGAAAGAAGTGACACTGTCCCAAGAGATCGACCAGAGTGTTGAGGCCTGCACTGTGGGAACTTCAAGTTTGTGTAAAGGAGTAGGACAGGGCTCCCTCTGCCAGAAATGGAGCTGCCGGAGACTTCCTGGGGACAGACCACTTCATTTCAGATAGATTAAAGTGACAAGTGTGCTGGGTGTGGTGGCACACACCCCTGATCCCCACATACTGGGAGGCTGAGGCAGCTTTGTGCAAAGGCCCTGGGTTTAGCCCCCATTACCACACACACACACACACACACACACACACGTACACACACAACAAATGCAGCTGTAACTCCCTGTGTTCTTCATACAACAGAAGAGGCCGGAGCTGTGTCTGATACGGGACAGAGACGTTAACTTTCTGCAGTGCCTCCCGGAGCACCCTGGCTTGCCCATCGTAGTGCCCAGATGTGTGCCATGCAATTCCTTTCCTACGGAAGTGCAGTGTGGGCCTGTGGAATGAGAGGGGCCACAAAATCAGCCTCACCCATGACTCTGGCAATGGCCACAGAACCACAGGTGTGGACCGCAAGAGCTCATCTGTGCCCTCAGGCCACGAGCCCAGGGCTGCCAGCTCTGCCAGCTTCCTGGGACTTTCGGATGGAGATTCTCGGTCTCCTTAGCGGCAGGTTCTGCCAGTGACCTCCATCTTGTGCCACCAGGCAGGTTTCTTTGCACTGTGAGTGGCAGAACTGAGCACTCCAGCCTGCAGCTGGTGGAACACAAGGGTCATCCTGCGTGTCCCGCTGCATCTTAACGAAAGGCGGGCTGGAGCTTTGCTGTGGTCTCCTTGTCCTGCAATGCAGGTGGACGGCCGGATGGGGGCTCGCTGCCTAAGGCAGAGGAGGTGAGCTGTGCAGAGCATTGACCGGCCTTGGGCTTCTGCATAAAAGTGACACCCGCGTGTCTGGAGCAGAGGTGACACATGCAGATTGTGGGCGCCTGGTAGCTGCCCAGACCCTCGAGTACCTCTACGATCTCCCAGCGCATGCTTCCCAAGTCCCTGTGCTCACTGGCAGTTTACACTGCCCTACTTGTGTTCGTTATTGTGATTGTGTCATTTATTCCGATTTCCTGTAAACCCACATACGGAAAGCAGAAGGGGCCCATTGGGCTCTCAGGCTTCCCTCCCCCAGAAAAGTCTAAGCCTCAGCTGGACACACCTGTAGGCTGAGGCAGGAGGATCACAAGTTCAAGCCCAGCACAGGCGATTTAGAGGCTTAGCGGGACCTTGTCTCAAAAAGAAAACTAAATATAAATAAATAGGGCCGGGGATGTAGCTCACTGAGAAAGACCTGAGCTCAATTTCCAGTATATTTTTAAAAAGCCCCCACGGGTACCCCCGTCAGCTGAGGCGTGCAGAGCACCCTGGACGCCCGATGAGGGTGTCCACGCGACAGGTGCCAGATGCCAAGTGGGCTCTGCTGTGGTTGCCCTGCCTGGGGAGAGGGTGGGGCCGCGGAGCCCTGGGAGGTGCAAAGGCAGTGCACGGAGGGGAGCTGCCGGCGCCCCGCCCCTGTCCTCACCTCAGGGTTCCGCCTTTTCCGCACCGGTTGTGCGCGAGGCCGTGTTGCCACCTGCTGCCGCACCGAGCAACTGCAGGGTGGCTCCTCTTGCCCTGAACGCCAAGCAGCCCTGGCCAAGCCCGGCTTCATGTGAAGGTGTCAGAGCTTTGACTGGGGAATTTACATCTTACTGCTTGACGGCCCCAAGTACAAGAGTAGCAGGGCCACACTCCAGAGCTGCCATGGGGGAGCTGGGCATGAGGGAGGAGGCGAACGCTCTTGACACAATACGGAATGAAAAAATATATGCTGATCCCTAAGATCTACAGTACATCGTCAACCTCTGTGTCCAATTTCAACTCAAACTTCATACAAGCCGAGGATTGAGCTCAGTGGTGCCACCACCCGTCTCACGAGCGCAAGGTCCTGAGTTCCTTCCCCTGTACCAAAAAAACTAAAAAAACAAAACAAAAAATTCAAACAAACAAGTTCATCACACACAAGCAGAGCAAAGGGCACTGTATATATGAGGTTTGGGACTATTTGTGGGTTCAGAGTCCACTGGGGGTTTTGCAAAGTCTCTTCCGTGGATAAGGGGGCTCTGCTGTGATTGTTTTATTTTTTTCGGTACCGGTGGATCAAACTCAGGACCTTATGCATGCTGAGCTACATCCCCAGCCCAGGTTTGGGTTTTGAGACAAGTTCTACTATGTGGCCCAGGCTGGCCTTGAACTTGCCTGGATCCTCATGCCTCAGCCTCCTGAATGCTGGGATTACATGTGTGCCGCCACACCCAGTACTGCTGTGATTCCACAGCAGGGAAGGGAGGTGGCAGGCAGGCTCTCCTCAGAGCAAAGCCCAGGGGGAAGGGCCTGAGTTGCTATGCCACATGACCACCTGAAAATCTGCCCTGAAGGTTAAAGGTACAAGCACTTATTTGAAGAAAGACCTTCCTGCTTCACTTGAAGAGCATGTGATCTATGGGTGACCAGACATTCCCATGGTGTGGGCTGCGTGGACAGGCACAGGGCTCAGTCTTGCTGGGTGCGACAGGTAGATTTACTGGCGTGACAAAATCCTAACCCCTCTAAAGGTGACAGGACGTAAGGACTCATCAGAAAGCCACGTCACTAGTTCTTTCGTCACAGTGGACGAGCAACCCTTGCTCTAACTGCTGTTTCTTTACACTAAAACTTTTCAGTCCCGGGGACGGAAACCAAAGTCTTCATACTTAGCTACATCCTCAGCCCCTTTTGTATTTTTTGAGGCAGGGTCAGGTCTTGCTGAGTTGCCCAGGCTGGGCTGGAACTTGTGATCCTCCTGCCTCAGCTTCCCAGAGTGCTGGAATACAGGCCTGTGCCGCTGTGCCCTGCTAACACCTCTTGGTATCTGTTTTCCAAGCTGATTGGACAGGGGCCAACGGGGCTCACCTATTTGACGTCTCTGCTCTGCACTCCCCACGTGAGGGTGCTGGGGCAGGGGTTGAGGGGCCGGTTGGGTTGGGGTCACTGGGGCCCTCATGCCGCCCGAGGCTGTGACTCCGGGGCTGGGGCCAGGCATGTATCTGCAGACCTGGCTGGTGCCTGGGCTTTGGCGATGGGGCCTGTGGGGTTCAAGGCCTGGGGTTGATGCCACTCAGCACAGCACCACGTGGGTTTAATAAACAAGAGCTGTTAGCGGAGTTTCACTTTTTTCCACTGTGCTGGGGATGGAGCTGGGGTCAAACCTCTGCTAGGGCTCTACACAAGCTGCAGCCCAGCCCTATTGAAGTCTGTCATCTACCTACATCTATATGGTTTTTCCAAACAGGTCTCACTATGAACTTGTGGTGATTCTCCTGCCTCAGCCTTCTCACTTTGACAGAATAGCCTGTGCCTCACACCCAGGTGTGGCCAAGCGGCCCTTTCCTATTCCTAAGATGGCTGTGGAGGGCTTGGGGTGCTCTGCGGGAACTGTGGTGATGTGTCTGGTTCTAGAGGGACCCCGGCACTGCCACTAGCAGTGGTGTGACATTGGTGGGTCCCTCACCCTCTCTCTGCCATGTTTCCCTGCTTCAAGAGAGACATAAACACGCCTGGCCTGCACAGCGAGGGGTGAACAAGTCCTGTTTGTGAGCAGGCGTAGACACAGAGCAGCTGCCCAGGCCAACATCCATGTCCATGGCAGTGGGAGCAATGCTGAGTGTGTACTGAGCCTCCTGCCCCAGGTGGGGAGACCCATCCCCTTGGAATGCAAGGCCTCTGAGGGGTAGATATCTATCTATATTATTTTACACAGGTCTCACTATGTCATTCAGGCTGACCTTGAACTCACTATGTAGCCCAGGCTGGCCTCAAACTGTAGAGATCCTCCTGCTTTGGTTTCCTGAGTGCTGGGATTACAGGCGTGTGCACACACCTGGCCTCTTTTTTTTTTTTGGTACTGGGGATTGAACTCAGGATCTTGCGCTTGTGAGGCAGGTGCATTGCAACTGAGCTAAATTCTCAGCCCATTTTTTAATTTACCATTTTAGTCACTTTAAAAAATGCATAATTCTGCAGCATAAGGACAACTGTAGAGTTATGCAACCAGCATCATCATCCATTCCTGCAAAGCTTCATCCTCTTGAACGGAAATTCTCTACCCATCAAACTGTAATGCTCCACTACCCCCAGCTACCCTGCTGAGTTGCCCAGACTGGGCTGCAACTTGTGGTCCTCCTGCCTCAGCCTTCCAGAGTGAGTTCAAGACCAGCCCAAACCACATGGTGAGACCTTGTCTCAAAAAGCCAAACCAAACCAAAACAATATAAAATACCCCAAACAGGGTGGGGGTTATTTTATTAACCAGCACGATTTCTCCCTGATACACCGTCATCCAGGAGGCCTTAGAAAGGGCTGTCAGCAAAGAACACAGGAGGACAAGTCCACTCTTCGCGTTTAACCTTCTAGCGATGACTGAGCCATGGGTGCAGGGGACCCTAACGCTAATTATACGCAAGGCAGGCTGTGGAGTTAACCCCACAACTAGCTCATTTATAGAAGTTAGTCCGGCTGAAGCCTGTGTGCTGAGGTCAGAGCTTTCCTCCCCTAGTTCTGTCTCTTAGCATATTTCTCAGGCCTGCATTGTCAGTTGTGGACTAGAGACTGACTGTAGGGGTCTCTAGCACTTGAGAAATTCTCACTTATGAGCTTACACCATCCTGGGCAGCAAAGGGGTGTCTCTCCACTTCCCTGTACACAGCCCCCCAAACACACCCAGCTGCACCTGCACCTCACCTGTGTGACAGCCTCGAAGCTCCAAGAGCTGTCCATAGAGGGTGGCATCAAGACAAGGAGCTGGATGCCAGCCGCTGCCTGGCCCAGGCAAAGGTGGCAGAGGCTGTCGGGAAGACCACCTGGCAGCTTCAGATCACTGGGGTTGTTCCTCAGCTCCAAAGCAGGTTTGGCTGGATGTGGAGCAGTGAAATGGAAAGGAACAAAGGACAAAGCAGAGACTGGCAGCATCAAGGCTGATGGGTCTGAGCCCTACCCCTCCTGCTAACCCCATGAAAGTCTCTGTGGGAAAAGATGAATTGCTGAGACACAGCTGACTGTACCACCCCATCTCCCTGTCTTGAAGACAAGCTGTAAGAAAAGTTAAAAAGTAACATTACCTCCACCTCCCTACCCTGTGCTAAGTTCTGCTTCTGTAAAATTCTGCTTGCTCCCCACCCTGGCTGAAGAACAGGCAAATATGAGAACAAACCGAGCAAAAGGGCTCAGACTCTGGAAGGGGACTTCCACTGGGTCCTCTACTTGCGAATAAACCTGCCTTCCCTTCCGTTCTCAGTGCCGCTCTCCTTCTTGGCCTGCCTGCCCTCCGAGTGCCATTTCAGCAGGACATGCTGTGTGCGGTGAGGTCAGCCTCTGTGGGTGCCAGTGTAGGTGCCAGGGTACAGGGGGCAAATTCCCCAGTCCCCACGACTAGGCAGCAGTCACTGAAGGGATCCTAAATGGACTGGGACTCAGCTCTTGTCCCTCTGTGGCCTGGACGCTTGAAGCAGAGATGTGGTGGAGGTGCACCCTATGAAGGGGAAGACGGGTGGCCGACCAGACAGCTCTGCAATCCTCCTTTCAGGACACCTTTGTGATCCAACTGCCTCTCTTCTTTGCACGGCCACCACTAGGGTTCAGGTCACCCTCACCTCCTAAGTGCACATCACAGTCATCTGCTCACTGTCCGCAGTGCTCTGGCCAACAGCACAGAGGGTGGTTACCAAGCAGGGCTGACCATGCCCCTTTGCAAACCCTACAATGGCCTGGGTGGCTGAGTCCTTTGGTGGCCACCTGCTAGCATCGCCCACACTCACTCCACTGCAGGTGTCTCCCAGCCCCGGGCCCTGGGGGCACCTGCCATGCCCTCTGCCTGCAGTACTGTCCCTCACCTCTCTGTTCTTTCTTTTCGGCAGTACTAGGGATCGAACCCAGGGTCTCGCACTTGCTAGGCAGACACTGTACAGCTGAGCTCTGTCCCCAGTCCTGTAGGAAGGCCTTACGTAAATGTCACCCAGCCCCACACCCTTCCTACAGGTCCCTAGGTTTAGTTTTTCCCTGTAGCACTATGTTCCAAGATATCACGGGGGTTTTCTTTGATTTTCTTGGCACTACAGATTGAACCCAGGGCCTTGCAAATGCCAGGTAAGTGCCTTACCACTGTGCTACCTACCCGACCCAAGAGTGGGTTTTATCCATCTTGCTTCTTATCCCCAGATGAAAAGGTTTTAAAAGCAGGGATTTCTTCCTCTTTTATCTAAAGTGGACAGCCGTTTCTTTCTAGAATTGGGCCCATTTCTCTTCCTTTCACGCTTACGGTTTCGCGGTTCCTCTCTGCTGCACTTCTTTTTGCTAGCTCTGGTGTAAGGAGCTTAAGGGGCCTGACGGCTCTGACCTGGGAAGCACCTGAGCCTGGGAAGCACAGAGGTGGTCGTCCAGGGCCACCAAAGCTTCAGTAGGAAACAGTGGCTCGCTGTGCACTGAGGGGGGCGCCATTCCGGCTTCCCAAGGTGAGGTCTACCCCATTCTCCACATCCAGGCTGTGCGCCCCCACCGTCTCTCCTCGGCCTGGGCCCAACAGTCGCCTGTGAGCCCTCGCCGCTGTCGCAGAGGTAAGAAAGCGGCCACACCGGGTGGGCACGGCCGAGCCCCACCCCACAGTGTAAAACGGGGCTGAAGCCAACCAAGACAGGGGCTCTGCCGGGCGCAGCGACCCAACCCCGAATAGGGTTCGGAGCGTTTCTACGTCTGATAGGAAGTCGCGTGACACATTCGTCAGGTTCTTCACTAGGAAAGGGACCGAACACGTCCTACGTACAGGAAGTCGCAGCTTTTCCAAATCCGGGTTTAATTTCAAATCACCGGTTTAAACATGGATCCTGGGGCAGTGCTGTCACACGACTCACCGCCGGGTCACGTGAGGTCGCGGACCAATCCCCACAGGTGGGAAAAAGAGGCGTTGTGATTGGTGCACCCCCGCCTACTTTGAGAAGGGCCATCTCTTTCTGCCTTCGTCTCGGGGATTCCCGTGCGTCTCGTTCTCTCGCGAGACCCAGTGTGGTTCTCTCAACCCCACAATGCACCGGGCGGGGGCAGAGCATTCTGCAATTGGCTGGGCGCGCGCCTTGCGTCATCTTTCTAGGGGGGAGGTGCTTGTCGCCCAGCAGTTTGTGTTCGGCTTTCGGTTCCGTGGGGAATTGGGTTGAGTCCCTGATGTGGACTTAGGCTTTTTTCCCGTCGTTCCCTTCTGCCTGCATCTAAGGCCTCTTCTTTGTGTCACGTCCTGGGCTGTGCCGGGCTCCGGTGGTCGGGGCTGTGCCCGTGGCCCAGCACCTTACTGGGACCCGCGCGGGCCGCAGGGCCAGACTAAGGCAGCACTGCGGCAGCACTGCCTGGTGTGGTGCTTTTACAACGGAAGCAAGTATCCTAACCTCATTTTTCGTTTTCTGTGTACATCTCGACCATTTTCTGCAAGAATTCTTGCTATTACCTGCACAGAACTTTATTCCTCTTTTTTTCTGCTGTGGATTGAATCTTAGGGCCTCGCACATGCTAGGCAAGTGTAGGCTGTACAACAACCACACACTCAGCCTTTTAACAGATTTTCCTTTGAGACGATGCCTTGATAAGTTACCCAGACTGGCGTGATCACCTGAGTAGCTAGGATTACAGGTGATGCACATTTGACTGCACACCTCCCTACTGGGATGATGCGCTTCTCTGAACATTTTTCTCCTTTTTCCTTATGAAACATTGCTGTGAGCACACTGGTGAACAGATGCGTCGAGGCGCTGTGTCTACCGAGCTCATGGTCTAGGCAGGGAGGCAGGTTGGTGGTGATAAGGCAGGAGCTGTAAGCACCGTAGGATCGGCACCTTCTGGAGAGACTTGAGACTAAAGATGAGAAGCCCAGAGCCAGGCTAGGGCAAGGGGTGGAGTAGTGTTAGAATGCTCACAGTGAGATGCACCGTCACAGAGGAGAGTCTCTCCGTTTCTCTCTGCACCTGAGGAGGATGCGGAGAAGGAAATGAGGCCCAGTGCAATGATGGGTCAATGATGGATGGGACTGGGCGGATAGATGGGTGTTTTTGGAAGACCCCTCTGGCTGGCATGGGTCATGTCAGGGGTGCAAGGCCAGGAAGAGTGAGTGTAAAATAACGAAGGTGTGCAGGGCCTTTCAGGCCTCACTGCCCTTTCGTAAAGGGTGGGAATTGCAGTCATCCTCAAGGTTTTTCTATCTCTGATCCAAATTTAGTAACACTTCAGGTAGGTGAGGATTCATAGGTAGTTAAACTTGAGAGAAAGATGATGGTAGAAGGGAGACATGAGTGAGTGGGAGAAGGAACAGCGAGTGGGTCACGGGGGAGAAACGTCCAGGGGAGAGCATGGCCTGGAGTTGCCCAGGTCAGGATAGTATTTATGATTTATTGAGATGGATCTAAGTTGCCCAGGCTGGCCTTGAACTTTGAATTGTGTTTCAGCCCCTGAGTGGCAGGGATCAAAGTTGTGTGCCACCTTCTCCAGCTTTGAGGTTGTCATTTCTAAGGTTCAGGGCCGGGCCTGGCCTGCCCTGCTGTGTGACTGTGGCAGGCCAGCCAGCTCTCTGTGTCTCAGGTGTTACATCTGTAACCTGTGGACTGTGATACACACTGCTAAGTGATGATGTTTTTGGATTTCAGGGGATGCCAGTTAGGGAGCTGCATCCCTGAAAATAAAACTAGGCATTTAAATAGTCTCCAGAAAAACACACAAACTGGTTCTGCCTCTGCAGTGGAACTCAGAAGCTGGCTAGTTTCAGTGTTGAGGGAAGTGGCAGGATTAGAAGAAAAATGCTTCTTTTTGAACTGGTTGTTCTTTTAAAATTTGGAGCAACATGGTAAGCGAGAGAGCTGACGGGCCATCCTGTTTTTATAGTGATCACAACTGGGCACATCTCAGATAGCTTTCACTGTGAACACATACAGTTTCAATGCATTCTCCATTTGAAAAATATTTTATTGAAAGGCAAAGTCATAAAACAGGCTAATCCGAAGCTGCGGCTCAATAAATTATCATGTACTTATAAATCCACAATGCATTTTCCTACAGATGAGAAATGTTGCTAATGATGGCTAATACAGTTATGTTCCAGGCACTGTTGTGATGGGGGACAGGGGTAAAGTGACAAAGTAAATCCCTGGACTCATGGCCTGCATTACCCTGTCCAACAGACCTGTCACGAGACACTGATAGAACCACAGAAGCAGAATGTTTATATGAATCAAGAAATTACAACCAGGCATGGTGGTGTATGCCTGTAGTCCCAGCACTCAGAAGGCTGAGGCAGGAGGATTGCTGTGAGTTCAAGACCAGCCTGGGCTACATAGTGAGTTCCAGATCAGTTTTAACTACATAGTGAGACCCTGTCTAAA
>NW_022900933.1:39497766-39566458 GCF_012274545.1 Fukomys damarensis | reverse complement strand
AAAAAAAAAAAAAAAAAAAAAAAAAAAATCACTATCAGGCCAGAGGGTATAGCTCAGTGGCACCACACCTGCCTGGCAAGTGCAAGGTCCTGGTACTGGAAAAAAAAAAATTGCTACCAAGGAAAACCTAAGCAAGCCCTCTAACTTCAGTGTATCAGCTTGAAGATCACTGACTTGGTGACCACAAAGCCGGGCACTACTCCAGGAGTTCTGCTAGCCTCACTTCGTAACACCTGTCATGTGGGTTATGGGAACATTTGCCTGGGTCACCTCCTAGGGACCTGGTGGCTGTTCTGAAAACATTGAGTCTTCACTTGGGATTACAGAACCCCATTGGGTGATACAAATGTGATAAAAGGCATCTGTGCCTCCTACTGTGTCAACTGTTGGACCAGACACTACCCAGCCCTGCACCTAGACATGTGTTCATTTGGAAGTGTTCAGTCTAAGACTGCAATGCAGGCTTAGCCTGGCCGGTTGCCTCCTGGAGCTGCTGTGTTTGATTCTTCTTTCACTCTTTACCTTCAGAAACCTTGAAAGCCCAAGTACATGCCATTCCTCAGCCCCACCACGGCCCACAGTGCAAGGTGGGGATGTTTTGTGTGGAGGCACCAGCTACAGGACAATTCCATGCCTCTCAATCAAGCTGTGACCACCCATGGGTCCTTGTCTATCACAAGAAGAACTGTGCCCCTGACCAGTGGAAGTCACTGGACCACCCTAGCCAACAACAGAAACTGCTGCTCTTTGCCCTATGCGCAGCGCCCAGTCACCCTTTTGACTGAATGCTACCTCCCTCCAGTGGGAGGAAGCTGCCCTCCCCCAGGGACGCTCTGCTCATGCAGAGGGAGCATGCCCTATATCTGGCCTGGCCTTATGTCTTCATTGTAGTCAGAAGATACTGTCGCCCAGCACTTCCTGCTCTTGGTGTGTTTCACACAGCACTTCTTTTTCCAGAGGTCGCACAGTGTTGCACTCCACAGATACACAGAGCTGGACATGTTTTATTAAGCGATTCCTGAGAGTCGGGAAAGAGCTCAGTTCTGTTGCAACTCATGCAGGGTTGACCGAGCACTTTGTTGAGAGGATGTGTGTGCGGGGTTTCCTAGTGACAAATGGCAGTGTCAGAGTGATTAGGCTAGCTGTGTCTGCTGGCTGTAATGTTGAGACTCAGGGCTCTGTCCACCTGCAGAGATTTCTTGGGAAGACATTTTGACCTGGTCTTTTTTTTGGTACCAGGGATCAAACTCGGGACCTTGAGCTTGCGAGGCAGGTGGTGGATGGAACCACTGAGCTAAATCCCCGGCCCTTGGGAAGATATTTTGAAGGAATGGCTTTCAGGCTTGAGAAACACAGTCCTGAGTTGTAGGAGATGGCAACATGTTTCAAAGACAGGAGATTCTTCTTTTCAAGCCCTTAGTAAATGCTTTGAGAGGTCAGGAGCCTGTTGTTGGGTGTTAAAGTCCATTTTCTGTGGCTATAACTGTGTACCGCAGATTGGGTAATGTATAAGGAGCAGAAGTTCAGTCAGGTGTGGCACTGGCCTGTTAACTCAGCTACTTAGAAGGCTGAGGCAGGAGGATTACAAGTTTGAGGCCAGCCTCAACAACTTAGTAAGATTCTGTCTCAAAAAATAAATAAAATAAAAAGGGCTAGTGATGTACCTTAGCACTCTCCAGGTGAAATCCTGATTTACCACTCCCCACAAAGTAGAGGTTCATCTAGTGTACGGTTTGGGAGGCCAGGAAGTCCAAGAGCAGGGTGCTGGCATGTGGCCTGCCTCCTGGAAAGGCTTTCCTGCAGGGTCATGGAGTCATGGGGTGGCAGAGGTCTGCAGGAGAGACTGGCTTTGCAATAGCCACTGCTGTGATAACCCAGCAGTGCATGAATGGATTCACCACTCGGACCCAAGGATGGTGCCCTTGTGGCCCGGCCCCCTCCCCACAGCCCCACCTTTCAAAACACTCATCACAGCTTTCAGCATGGCCTTTGGGAAACGCGTTCTAGCCACAGCATGTCACGTTAGCTAAATGAGCAGTAAGTCCTTCAGTGTTTTAACGGGGTCCTGATGCTGCTGGAAGCTGTGCTGGGGCTTTGGCCATCTCTTAGCGCAGGGTTTAGTGGAAGTGACGCATCTGAAGCTCTGCAGTGTCTCTACAGTTCCCATGGCTTTTAAATGTAGAGAATGGTGCTACTGTGAGGCTTGTAGCCGTCATTCCCCTGTGCAGATGTTGCTGCTGGCTAAATTTCTAGAAGCAGAACAGCAGAGTCAAAAGGTGTGACCCCTTAGATACTCTCGATGTTTAACATTTGGAACCTCGCCCCATTGCCCTTCAAGCAAGCAGTCAGACACATCTCTAAAGCCCCCTGATGACAAACTGAAAGGCTTTGGTCCTCCCCTCCCCACCATGATTGCAACATCTTTTTTGTCCTGCCAGGTCCCCTTGGAGTCTGTTTCTTTTTTTTCTTTTCTTTTTTTTGGGGGGGTGGTACCAGGGATTGAACTAGGGTCCTTGCGCTTGCGAGGCGGGCCACCAAACCGCTGAGTTAAATCCCCAGCCCAGGTGCCTGTTTCTTAATGTGAAGCGGGGCAAGGGCAGGGCAGTTGGAATAGTGACAACAGGTGCCATCTGCTAAGCCACCTCTGCCTGCTCTGCGTGCTTTAATCCTCCAACACCTACAAGGTAGGACTCGGTCTGTTTCACTGGAATTGCAACTCCACTGTCTGGCTCCCAGCAGCCTTTCTGCCTGGAGCCACCTACAGAGAGGCCAACACCACCTTCAGCTGTGGGGATGCCATCCCTGAAACCCCTGGAGCAGTGCAGGATTTGACTGTCACAGTGCTGCTGAGCATGATGCTAATTGCCTGTTGGAAGTCTTCATAGCCTGGAGGGCTGTTCTCCCAGGGTGGGCCTGTGGAAAGCAGTTTCCTTCCTCCTTTAGGGACAGAAATGCCAGCTACCTCCTGGGGAACCGGGCCATCACCCACAGCCTTCCACAAAAGGGCAATGCAGGGAGGGTGGCACCACTCATGGAGGCTTAAAGGAAAATCTGTCCTTGGAAGGGACACGGGTGGTGGGAGGTCCTGGGCTGCTTTCTATTTAAATTCATTACCAAAGCCTCCTGTGGAGAGTCATAATTTGCCAGGAGATCCCAAATCTATAAATGAATCTGAGTTCCCCTCCCTCTGCTTTAGTGATAGTGGATATTAAAACTAAAGTACAAATTAAATGGAAAAGATTTTAATTCAAAGAAAAAGTAGCAAGCTGGACACAGTAGCACACACCTGCAACCCTAGCCCTCAAGAAAATAGAGAAGCAGAGCTCTGACAGCAGTCAGGCCAGTCCCCGAACAAGGAAAGTGACAGTGACAGGGCTGGGCTTAGTAGCTGAGGGCACACTGTGATACGGGGTTCAGACAGGCCCTCCACAGGAGCAGGAGGCCAGCTTCTCAGGCTCTGCTGAGGCGGCCAGGCCGGCGGTCACTGGCTCAGGTACTCCAGGTTAGGACAATGGCAGAAACTTCTAAGCATCATTCCAAGGCGGGGCCCAGAACTGGACACTGTAAAGCTGATAAATGTCCCCACAAATCCTGGAAATTACTTAGTGACTGTCCTCTGGGTGTTGTCTACCTTGAAGAGGGTGAGGCAGGTTAGATGAAAACCTCATTCTGCTGGCCGAGTGCCTGATGTGTCTGTGTGGAGTTGAGAATCTCACCCCGTTTGTCACCAAGTGGAGGCTGAGCCCAGCTCCATCTGCAGCCTGAGGCATCATGGCTTTTGGGGACTCTGCGTTTGAGTCCCTAACTGGCTCCAAAGAAAACACAAATCCTGCCTTTAATGACTGCCAGGTTAGGGGCTCGATCTATTTGCCCTTCGTCCCTGTGGTGCCTCTCATTGTCATGATTGTGCCATTTCCTTCCTTCCACAAGTCCCTCCATGCTAAGTGGACCCCTGTGCTCCTGTTGCAGACCACCCCTCCCTCCACCTGGCTTCCAGCTTGTTCCCTTCACAAACACCCACGGTCCGTCTTCACTCCCACTAAATGCCTCAGTATCTACAAGATGCCCAGGCCGCTCATCCCCATCTTTTCACATGACCTTCTGCTTCCTGATTCCATACGCCACTGACATTTCTCTCTCTGAGGTCAGTGGTGGCTGCTATGGTGCCCAACCCCACAGCCATGGCTGCCTTACTTTGCTCAGCTTTGCCCCAGCCTTCTTGGCTGCCTGCTCTCTTGGTTTGAAACGCTTGCTCTGCTTTTTCACCTACCCAGTGGCCACACACCCCTGTGCCCAAATTCCTCAGGTTTGGACGTTTTGTCATATTTGCCCGCTATCTTCTCTCACACACTCATGTGTACACTGTCTTTTCCTGATGTAGTAACCAACCCTGGTCAGCTCACCAACTGTAAGTCCCACAGGGACCCTTCTGTCCCTTCTGATGAACCTCCTATCAGGACACCAACACTGAATGACTTCTGGCGCCACCCTCTCCAACCTCTGCTAGTCTCTTCCTTTCTGGCCCAGTTCTCCACCCTGTTACGGCACTCAGCCAGCAGTCCTGTCCCGTCATCTCCTTTGTTCTCCCACCTCTCAGTCTGCCTGTGCTCCTGTAATGACACCAAGGCTGAGTGACTTACATGGAGCAGCTGATTTTTCAGTTTGGTAAGTCCAAGGGCAGGGTACCCGTCCTCATGGGGCAGAAGGGTGAAGGGCTGAAGTACCTGTCAGTCCCTCACTGAGGGTGGCTAATCTTGTTTGTAAGGGGGAATCCCCCGAAGGCAAGATCTCCCAACACCGTGGAATTGAGAGTTAATTCCATATGTGCTCTGGAGGGGACACAAATGCTCACACTTGCTGCGCAGAGACGAGCCTTTCTGCTGGAGGATGACGTCCCCTGGCCCAGGTGGTGTGGACCAGGTTCAGGTGCACTTTGTCGGCAGGAAGCAGCAGAGCCCATGTGGGTTCCTCTCAGTGCAGCACACCCTGAGACGCAGGATCCTCTGTCCACTGTTGTCACAGAGAGCCCCTCACCTAATCAAGGGAGTGTCCGCAGGTGTCTTCACTTGAAAGTCACCACTCCCCACTGGTTAGCAGGTTGGGAGGTACTCCACTATCACCAATTTCCTGTTCCTCAGGGAACAGCCACCTACCAGTCTTAGCATCTGCTGGGGATGACAGTGCTTGAGTGATAGTCCTGCCTCAGCCTCCTGAGTGGCTGTGGCTTCAGGTGTGTGACACAAGGCCTGGCTGCTGTTGAGAGTAAGAGTCATTCTTTAGCTCCTGCCTCTCAGAGACTGTTCAGTCTCATCTCGGAGGCCTCTGCTTGTTCAAAATAACTGGATAGCTGGCTTGCTGTGGAACTCACAAGGCCCTTCTTACTGTCTGCCTCGGCCTGTGCAGTGAGAAGAGCTTTGACTCAAAAGGGGTCCAGGCACGAACATGGACTCCCTGCGCTGCTGTCATTTTCTTGGTCAAGTTCACGGCCCTCTCTGTGCTCCTTTTTCTGGTGAGGCAGGTGCTCAGGGGTAGGTTAACTATGGCCAAAGAGGAGCTGGCCTTTGTCTCCAGCTCCCAGAGGTGGCCACTAGGCCCCGGGGAACGTCCTGGCCAGGAAGTGGGCCTTTGTTTACCTAGCAGTCTCGTTCCATGATGGATACCCAAGCCAGTAAACTGAGATTTGTGGTGGGGTCTTGGGCCATAGGATATCAGCTCTGTGCCTGGAGGGGCTGGGCCCAAAGGGCAACATACATATGTGATTAAGGCCCAAGACCCTGGGTACCACGGTGCAGGTGAACTGCCACACAACATGCCAGGCACCGTGGGCACAGCTCCACTGGCAAAAGACAACTGGCAACCCTGAGCCCACACTCCATCTGTCCTGCCCCAGGCGCCTTTTCCCTTTGACTTTAATGTGTCCGTTCTGTGCCATGATTGGGAACAGTTTTACTCATCTTGCTGGGTCCTTCTAGCCACCTCCCCAAGGGTGGCCGGAGGCTTCCATAACCTCTCAGCAGCCCTTCTCTCTCATCCGCACTGCTGGCCAAGGCTGCGGGAGTACTTTCTCTCTGCCCTGCATGCTGGTCTGACACTGCCCTCCTCGGGGCTGCAATGATTACTCTGTTCTACATGGCACACTTTGTGTACTTTCTTTTGTGGCAGCACCGGGGATGGAACCCAGGGCCTTGTACATGCTAGGCAAGTGCTCTGCCACTCTACACTGAAGCACATCCCCATCTGGGTCTTTCTGAAACCCAAGATGAAAGACGGGACCTCTAAGTTTCCTACCAAAGAAACACACCTGAATCATCTGGACCGTGACAAACAGGGAAGGCGCCCGGGTTACCTCAGCAGCAACACTTGAATAAACAGCCACCCAAGCCAACTCTCAGTGCTCCTCAGTGAGTCTGTAGTTCTGGGCCTGTGGCACACAGCATTCTGGTTTACAGAAGGCAAAGACCCTGATCTAACCTTGAGGCAGTGCAGGCACCCTGGGTGTCACCTGATGGGGGACCCACCTTTAAAACTTCTCCTACCAATTAAGGTGACCTGTTTGCCTGTTCGCCTGCCTCATGGTGGAGTGGAAGCTTTGGCTTACAACACCCCACAGGCAGAACTTGGGGCTCCTGGAGAGAATCCTCAGCACAGGCCCCAGCTAATGGTGCAGACATGGGAGGCAGGGCGCCCTCAAACCTGTAGTTTGACATAGCTTTCTACCAGATGTATTCTGGAGAGAGAGGGAGGGGCTCCCACTCACCCCAGAGCTATGCACTCAGGAGTGCAGAGAGTCACAGGAGCTCCCCAGTTCTCACTCCAACACATTGCTGATGTGCACCTCAAGGGTTCACTACTGGCTGCTTTTAGTATGGGAATTAGGGGGCTGGGCCAAAGAACTCAGTGACTAGTAACAGATTAGACTTCCTCCTCCAGGACGCACAGACCCTAGTGCTCAGTTCAACTCATGCTTAACTGTATCTGTAAAATTCCCAGAGGAGCAAAGCGGACCAGCCTAACCTGGACCGGCTGTGACCAGAAAAAGCTTCTAGTTTTGGACTTGCCTCCCTGCACCAAGTTCTGCGGGGTCTACGTGATGCTTCTGAAAAAAGCAAAGACCCCAGGGACATGGGACCAGAGGGAGGGGATGCTGGGCTCTGAACCAGTCTGAGCTTGCCTCTCCACTCTGGGGCTGTTCACTTCGCCAAAGCAAATCCAAACCAATCATAAAAATGGTAAATTTAATGGATTTCAAACTTTCTGGTAGCACAGCCCATGTTTTTGGTCAAATCTTGTATAAAACCATATATGTTAAATGAGACAAATTTCTGGTAATTTTATAGGTTATCAGTAACATGAAATTAATGAGAAGAGGTTGATGTTTTGGTTCCTAAATTGTTGAAACATGGCATGAATTTTTTTAAAAAATTAAAATACAAAATTTCTATTTCCTTCAAAACAGCAGCTCTGGGGGCACAAGTGGGTGCCGCTAGGCAGGGTGATGCCGTGGCTCTCATGCAGCGTCCCGCACACCTGCACCCATGGCCGCCCAGGAGCTGCCGGACTGGCCCTCACCTGTGCTTCCTGATGTCCAGGGTGGTGTGGGGGGGCAGCGGTCCGGTGGCACTGCCATGCCTGGCTCTAGGGCTAAAGCAGGGGTGAGGTGGAGCTGTCATTGGCATTGCTGCTGATCTGCAACTCCAGTTCTCCAGGAGACAGGATGAGATGGGAGAGGTTGTTCAGGACCTCTGGGTGCCGCAGTGGCTGCATCTCCCCATCATTACTCATTCCAGGACGGCCCCGCCGTGGGATGGCACAGCCACCTGAGTGTCTCCCATGGCAAGCATGGAGCAGAGTGCCCCGGGTCCTGTGGTCTGTGTAGGCAGGACTATAAGCCACTGCCTCAGACCCAAAGCGTCTCTGGTCAGAGCCCGCTCCTGGCGGAAGAGGCGTAGCTGTGGCCACCAGGTGCTCCACTGCAGAGCCAGGGAAGCCCCACGGTCTCGATGTCTGGGCTCAGCCTACACCCAGCACTCCTCTTCAGCAGTAGGGGAGCTTGAGAGACCACCAGCCCCAGAGGTGCCCCACCCATGCCAGGCGTGGCAGAGGGAGTGAGGCTTCTCATGGTGGCTTCAGGAAGCGTCCCTCACTCTAGTCCTGTTTCATAGACTTTAGGAAGGATACCCGGGAAGATAATGAGCTCAGTTAAGGAGGTGGGTTGGCCAGGACCCTCAATTCGCATCGCAGCAATTCTGCTCCATTTCCATGGCTTTAATTTTTCTCTTTATGAATTTCTTAAAAAAAAAATCCTAATTAGAACTCACATTAATTTAATTTCTATAAATTGTATCCTGAATCACATTTGCTTCCTCAAAAAACAAGAAGTGCCTATAAAACACTGCTCAGACTTTTCCCATTAAAGAATTAAAAGCTTAGCTAGAAGATTTGGCTTGCAAAGCCGGCACCAAGCACTGGGCTGGACCAGGGATGCCAGCTCCCCACCCTCCAGCCAGGTCCCAGCGGCTGGCCCTGCCCTGCCCTGCCCTGCCGGCAGCCTCAGAACAACAGCACCAGCTCATCCCGCACGAGGGCTGAATTTAGTTTCATGGTGAGCAATAAAATTCACATGTTCTTTATTTAGTCCATATAATACACTGTTTCTTAAGAGTTCTTTTAAAATTAGATAAAAGAGCATATTAAATGGCAAGTGTATGAGGTTTCTCTTCATAAACAATGTCAAAACAAAAAGTTCTGGATTACAAAATGTTAAAAAATATGTTGGTACTTAACATTTCACTAAAGCATAAGGTTACAGTTATTTTCTAAAGAAAATAATTGTGCCACTTACCTATTTTTGCTGTTTCTATGAACTTTTTTATTCTGTACATACGACATTTTGTACAAAATATGAAGTCTACATTTTTATTACTTATTACCATAAAACAAAGATACAATGTATGTACAATATTAAAAGGAAGCCGTACTAAAGCCACACTAAAAAGACACTGGGAACTGTGACATTTCTGGTGTACAGATGCGTTTGGAAAGAGCGAAGATGCCACGCAGGACTTCATGAAGAAAAACAGTCACCAGTTTATTTTCAATGCAGTACTTTTGAGATCAGTTTGGTACAGCGTAAACAGTTCTCTCTATAATAATATGGAAGTTGAACAATCAGCACAGGGAATCCGAGTACTAACGAGGAAACTTTAACAGGCCAGAATAGTAATACTCTCGTCAAAGAAAATTAGTTTCTCTCAAAGCTGTTTTTTCTTTTCCCTTATTGGTGAATGTTTGTCTTCAATAAAGAGCAGAAATAAAACCTAGACCATAAGGTGAAAGACGTTCTTACAGGTAGAGCATTACAGTCACCCCGACGCTGACAGCTTGCTTTTCCAAGGGCAGAAGCACAGACTTCCCAGGAAGCTCTCACCAACACACTGGACATCAGTCAGGGATATCTGGGAACCTACCCGCTAAAGACAGAAGTTCAAACAATGGTATATATCAAGATACAGAAGACGCTGCTTTATACAATAAAAAGCACCCTTTTTCCTTCAAAAGGAGAAGGCATCTAGACATTTTTAAATCATAGATTTCATAATGGTACAATGGTAGCTACTTGTCAAGTTTCTCAGGAAATGCTCTCCTCACTGAGTGGACCGACTGGCCCACCTCCACCATGCAATGCTTTCCTTTCACGCTTGCTCTCGCTCTCAATCTCGACACAGGAATCCCCTCCCCCAGGCGAATTTCCTCCAAGACACAAGGAAACAAGCGCTGTCGCCAGTGGACTTTCAGGAATCCCGGAAGCACGCGCTGCAGCGCACAAGGAGCAATGTCTGATTTTCACAATCTTTTCATGGATACCCGAGACCATGAGTAAAAACAGATCCTAAAAGAAGCCACGTTTTATCGCTTATGCATCAAGACTTTTAACATTAAGTTATACATATGCCAGGGACAAAAGAAACTAGTCACTGCTTAGAACAGCGGTACACATCTCACGTAGCTTTCAAGCAGGATAAATAAGTCAAAATACTGGCCACCCTGAGAGAAATGAAGAGTAGACAAAGCATTAAGTTTAAAGGGTTTTCTCCTTGTGCTACTCAATCTAAAACAAAAGCTTAACCCATGCAGGGAGTCTGAAATATACAGCAGCATTTGAAGACGGATGAAAACTCAGACACTGTCTCCTTGTGAGGTTGGTGCCCAGCGCCAGCCCCCGAGCATCCTCAAAGCCGTGGACTGACTGGTCACAGCCTTGGCCTGTGGACCCAAGGGCTGCTTCTGCTTCTTTATACCCCGAGGCACCTGCAGTCTGCATCAGGCAAGAACTGGCTTGGTTCAAAGTGATCTCGCCCTAACTTTCTACAAAATGTGGAATTCCTAGACTATAATTTTATTAATTTAGGAGCTTGTTGAAGGGCAACAGTGTAAGTAGATGAAAGTTGATTCTCTGAATAAAAATACGAACACATAATTTTACAACTCCAATTCCAGTCAAGGTAGATAGAGAAAACTTTAAAAAATGAATCCCTTCTCTGAGCTTATTCTTGGAGTCCTGGTGCTGTACCGCAGACCTGGAAATATGGCTTTCGGTAGACGCAGGAGGGGTGGCTGTGGCACACACATCACTGACCACAGTAAGGGAAACCTCGCAGGTGCAGTGGCTGCTGGCCTGTCACGTCACTTCCCCAGAAGGCTGTGAAAATGTGAAAGCATGGAGCCATTTCTGTGAGATTAAACAAAAACTGCAGGCATGACAATCACGTGGAAACAATTTCAAAGGTTGTAGTCTTAAAAAATAGGCAATACTTTTTAAAACTGTTCCTCTGATTCAAAAAACATTGATGTTATCTTAAAACCACCTATTTTAAAGGATCACAGATTCCATTTGGGTAGAACATGAAGATGATGACCAGGGTGCTTTCCTAGAGCTCTGATTTTGTGAAACCTTCTTACTTAGCGCTGTGCTGGGGTGGTGATGACACAGTGAGGACACCGCTATCCACCCAAGCCTCGGCCACTGGGGTCTGAGAAGCCACCATTGTTTGAACTCCTAATCTGAGCTGAGGCAGACACACGTTATTGCCTACAGGACGGGGCTGGAGGGAGCTCTGATGCTGAGTGACTGATGGTGCGGCACGGATAGTATGGACTTTCTACAGAGCCAGGAGCGGGCAGCCCGCCGAGGCTAGCGCCCACTCTGCGAGACCAGCTCAGCGGCTCTGCAGTGGGCTTCCAAGGCTTTCTTGGTGTGGGGGTCCTGAGGCAGCTCAGACTTGCGGCGCGCAAGAGGACGGTCCTTCTTCGGATCTTTCTGTGCCTGGAATTAAAAAGGCAATGGCATTGGCTACAGACTAAGCTATCTGAGCACTGAGCTCGCCTCTGACTTAGTCAGGGGAGGGTTACGAGGCAAACAGGTGCCCCCACACGCTAAGGCCACAGCCAGGGGTGAGCCTCCCGTCACGGCTTTCCATCAACAGCAGCTCTTCCACCAGAAGAGGCTCATGATGAGCGGAAGGTGCCAGTGCGGCACAGGCACTTGGTCTTTGAAAATGGGCAGTGTTTGCAGAATTCGCCAGTTTCAGTAAATCCCATAAATACCCTCCTAATTCCTACAGTGGCATCAAAGCCACTCTACCAGTGGCTTCTGTCCATTACAGAAGCATTTCAAAAGCAGAAGTCTCCTTTGGAGGGAAATAAAAGCAGTGAAAAATATGTTTAAACCAGATCTAAATAGACTTAAGCCAGTCAGAGATCTAAAACCTCTATTGAAATTTTAAAAAAAGATTATTTAAAGTAAGATGAATTAAATGGGTCAAGTCAGGGGAGAAAACCTTTCAGCACTTAGAAAAACTGCATTTAATTATTTATATAAAAATTCCAAATATTGGGGCCGGGATGTAGCTCAGTGGCACTGCACCTACCTCGCAAGTATAAGGTCCTGAGTTTGATCCCCAGAATAAAAAACAAAAAACACCCCCAAAACCCAAAACGTCCAAATGTTAAGAAAATAAAAGACTCTCTTTTTTGTTCTATTCTCTTTCTGAAGTTTGGGAGGTTTTGGTTTAATTATTTTATTAAGTGAATCTCATCTATGCAGGAGGGCTAAGATAGCTGCATGGTCAGTGAAAGGTCCCTGAACACCCACTTCTGTGAGCAGGTGTTAAACAGTTGATTTCATCTGAAAGGGAGCCACTGCATCAACATCACTGTTTTAAAATGAGAAACCAGGGTCCGGGGACTTACTCAGTGGTGCCACTGCCTGACTCCCAAGCGGAAGGTCCTGAGTTTGATCCCTGGTACCAAAACCAAAACCAAAACCAAAACAAGGAACCATGCAAATCATCAAGGCAGAATGTATATGCCAGGAGATGATTGCCAATTATTTAGCAATCTTTTTAACTCCAGGGTCTTTCCTTTGTGTTCAGGGTGTCCATCAAAATGATGACAGTATTAAAGAAAATAAAACCAGGTGTGGAGGCACACACCTGTAATCCCAGCCTGTAATCTTGGGAGGCTGAGGCAGGAGGATTGCCACACGTGGGAGGCCAGGCTGGGCTACATAGTGAATTCAAGACCATCCTGGGCTAAACAGCAAGACTTTGCCTTTTTTGTTTTTTGAGACAGGGTCTCACTGTGTACTGGCCTTGAACTTGTGGCAATCTTCCTGCCTCAATTTTCTGAATGCTGGAAGACCTTGTCTTGTTTTTTTGTTGTTTGTTTGTTTTGCGGTATCAGGAACTGAACTTAGGACCTTGTACTGTAGAGGCAGGCGCAGAACCATTGAATGGAAGACTCTGTCTTAAAACAACAGGCTGGGGATTTGGCTCAGTGGCTCTGCTGCCTGCCTTGCAAGTGCATGGTCCTGATACAAAAAAAAAAAATAATCCCTTTGTATCGATTCCTGATGCAAAAAAACAAAAAACAAATAATCCCCCAAAACCCAAAAAGACAATAACAACAACAATAACAACAACAACAACAACAAAAAAGAATCAAACACCAAACCCTAAAGAAAATAAATTACCAGAGAAAACTTGTTGGAAGTGAATCATTGACAACAAAAAAACCCCTCAAAATAGCAACTTCTCAGAGATTCCAGATCTCTTGATTTGGGCATGGCATGTAAATGTGCTTCAATGAAAAATTTAAGGACCTCTTAAGTCATAAATGAAAAGCTCTCATTTTTGCAGAACCATTTTTTTTTAAAAGCAGGGTTCTTTGCAAAGTTATCTATGGAAAGAGCAAAAACATCAACGTTTAAAAAGAACCTTGTGTGATGGCAACATTCTAGGTGACTTCCAGAAATGTGTTTCAGCCCCACTCCTTGGCATGTAGAGGCCGGGCCTTGGTCTCTTCCCTGGAGGCCGCCTCAGGGGCATGGTGAAGGGCCACAGGCCCCTGGGGCTCTGGCCAGTCACTGTGCTCATGAGAGCACTTCAGCTGGTAGGGCAGGGTGGCCTCCAAACCACCAGAAAAGACGTGAAAGCCCACCCAGAATCTTACTTCCACTGTGCACTGCTGCATCAAAACAAAGCAGAGCAAAACCAGGATTTTTATGTACACAACATAACCGCTGAAACAGGCACTCCAAAAAGAATAAACAAGTTCACAGAGACAGGCAGCAAGTGAGCCCTTGGAGCTGGACCCAATGAAGACAGCTGAGCAAACCAACATGACCAGAGCTTGTGAAGGACAGGAAGCCGAGGGACACATCAAATTGGTTCGTGGAATGATTTTACAGACTACGAGAGGATAGCGAGAGAAACAGGGGTGCAGGAGGGGGGCATCATGCAGATGTCTGGCCTGGATGTGGGTAGGGGTGAGTGCGGGGCCGGCAGGCATGCTGCGTGGTGAAGGAGCAGGATGGTGCCTGCGGAAGACAGTCGCACCGCCAGGCTTACTGGTGGGGCTAGGTGCCGGGCAGGAGCAACTGCATGGTGTGGTTTCCTCTCGTAATTCAAACTTAACTCCTTAATTTGGGTCAGTGCGAATCAAAATTTGTTAAGGGACCACATTTCTTTCGCCCTGTCCCGCCCATCACAAGCTGGAGTGGCACAGGGAAAAGGGAAAATACTTCATGTACACAGGTGAGCTGTCAATCTCTTGCGGTGCTACAGCCTTAGTCCCATCTACGTACGTAGCAACGAGTACCTGCGCTGCCCACTTCCGTCTCTCTACACCTTCCTTACTTGTGCAGCTGACATTGCTTTTCTCGTGACCAACTGTTAAAAATGAGAATCATAAACATTTTAAATGTCTCTGACGTCAATGTCACTCACATCAAACTTACTCATTCTCTTGGGTGTTCTGTATAAAGTTACACGAATTTCTTGGGAAATCCAAGTGGTGGTTCTGACAGGTAAACCCACAGAACGCCTCCATGGAAGCCGGACCAAGTACCTTCCCTGGCATGGGGCCCTCTCTGCGGTTCCACCACTCATCTCTCACCCTGTCTTCTCCCACATTCAAACCACATTACAGAAATGTGCAATTGTTTTAGGAGAATAAAATTAGCTGAAAATAAAGTTGAAAATATTCAAATTACTAAATATAAAAATCTAACAGCTTGATTTTTAGCAGCAACTTACTCATGTCAGTCTAACCACCAACTTGTGGACATATATTTTTTTCTGCATCTTGGAATCTTGGAACCTTGTTAAAAAAATTTTTGCTGAACAACACTGTTTCTGAGAATTTCAGAAAGAGAATTCCAAACATTTTCAAATTAAAGAGTATACCATTCAAATGTTATACTTAAGAATCCACATTTCATAAATATCTTCATCTATATATGCTGAAATATAACTGAATTTTATTGATTTAATGAATTCTGTTAATCCATAGACATCTCTAAGTCCTGACAGTGGATAATGTCAATCTTCCAATTCTGTTCTTTTTTTCAGTTATTTTGGGTACTCTAGTCCTCTTGCATTTCTATAGAATTTTAGAATCATCTTGCCAATTTTTTTTTGAGACAGGAGCTCACTATATATTTCAGATTGGCCTTGACTGGAAATCCTCCTGCCTCAGCCTCCTGAGTTCTGGGATTACAGGTGTGCACCTGGCCAGTTTGCTAATTTTTTAAAAGAGGGGGGAAGCCCGCTGGGACCCTAATGGCAACTGTGTTCAATGTGGGGAAAACTAATTTCTCCTTGGCATCATCTTCCCACTCAGGTACATGTTCCGACTCAGGAACATGATCCACAGAGATCTAAAGGGAAGGTGGATGTGACTTCTGTAGGAATGCCAATTACATAACTATACAACTGAGTTATTTCAGGAATGACAAAAACAACAAGGATGCAAATGTGCCATATGAGTTCTCCCAGAAAAATCCCGTCCACATCTCCCTTTGGAGCTAGACGGGCTGAGGTGCGGGCCGGTTCCTTCTGTTGCTCACAGGTATCCTCCTGGAAGAGCACCTGTCCTGCTAAGGGCTGAGGACACAGGGCCCAGCCGGGAGGGAAGGCTGCACCGTACTGCATGGTTATAAACATGGGAGCCCATGGTGCCTCTGGTACCGGGTGCTGGACCCAGGGCTTTGTGCATGCTGGCCAAGCACTTCAGCACCAAGCCACATCCCCACCCCTTTAAATACTTTTATCTTGAGCCATGGTCTTGCTATGTCGCCTCAACCTCCCAAGCAGCTGGGACTACAGGTGTGTGTCACCGTGCAGAGCCCCACCTACTCTCAAAGGCAGTTTCATTAGATAAGAATGCTATTTTGGTCTGTGTTCTTGAGTAAGTTCTTTATTACAGAATAGGAAATAAATGGTAAATATGTCTCAGCTTCATCACACTGTGTACAGTTTATGCTTTTTCTAGCTTTAATTTTGGCGTAAGTTGAAGAATGTAACAAAAAGAAAATTCTCCAACCTTCAAATATTTAACGTGTAAGAAACAGGTTGCAGCAGGGCATGGTGGTGCACACCTGAAATCTCAGCCCTCAGGAGGCTGAGGCAGGAGGGTCACAGTGAGTTCCAGGCCAGCCTGGCTACACAGTGAATTCAAGGCCATCATGAACTGCACAGTGAGACCTTGTCTAATAAAAGGGAAAGAAACAGGTTGTAAACCATCAACTTCTTTTCAATATTGTATGACCCAGGTGTCTTAAAAATGAGCATAAGGTTACAGATTCCCAGGCATGCTTCTCCACAGAGTGAGCAATGCCCTGATTTGTTCAAGCGTCCGCAGGTAAGGGGCCAGCTGGCCTTGCCCATGACAAACTCGAAGTTGTAAAATCGAAACGGGAATCAAAAAAGTGACCTGTGTGTTCATTTCCAAAATGGTGGTGGTGGGCGGCACATGCCCACAAGCCCAGCACTCCAGAGGCAGGGGCAGGAGGATTGAGAGTTCAAGGCCAGCCTGGGGAACACAGCAAAATCCTCTCTTAAACAAAAACCAAACGAAACATCTCTTTCCAAGTTAAAAAAAATCAAGGAGGAAAATAACACCCTTTAAACAGAAGAGAGAAAAATATGCAGATTTTCATATTTTCGATGAAATCTATTCATTGCTAAGAATGATCTTCAGGAGGAAGGTACTGTATAGCCTCCAACTGAATTAGTTAAAAAAGTAGCTACTGATGTTCAGTAATTGTTCACAGCTTTCCCGCTCCATTTGCAGTATTTTCAAACTCTAAGGAGCTGAAAGAAGTATTCATTCCTGTATTTTTTATTTGAACCAGAGCTGAGGGATTAGCATGGCAGGAAGACACTGGGGACTGTGGCAACCACAGGGTCCCGGGGCTGTTCAGTCAAAAGAGGACACTGGCCGTGCCTGCGACCCCGAATTTTCTAGTAGCAATCGTACAGAGGTAAGGATATATGGGCACAGTAGTTTTATTTAACGCAGAATGTCCAATGTATGATCATTTTGACATATGGTCAACTATTAAAAACTACTGTTTTGCTCCTCTCCTCATACCGAGCCCTGGAAAGTGTGTCTGTGTTTACACTTACAGCACAGCCTGCCTCAGACTAGCACCGATTCAAGCGCTGCAGGCACACGTGGCTCGCAGCTGCCATGGCCAGGATTGGCTACACTGTGCCATTTTTAGTGCCTCATACTGTCTCATTGGCTGGGACATAAAATTTACTTATATCAAACAGAACAGATTTTAAAAAACCCTCTCTATGTAACCATGCTCCGAATGACACCAGCAATTATAAACTACAGGTAAAAGGGATGCACTACTAGCGTAGTTTCAGCCAACTCACTTTTTACCCTGCAGAATTTTAGTGCTGGGTGCATTCAGGAATTCTTTCCCAGGCCAAAGAGGACTAAAATTTGTACATCAGAAAAGCCAGTGTCCTCGGGCCCATTTAGGACTCCGTCTGTTTCCAGGTTCTTGAAACCCAGAAGAAACACAGGGTCCAGAGCTGCTCAGCCCAAGCGGGGACTCTGGCCTGGCCTGGAAGGCCTGTCTCTGCAGGGACTGACTCTGGGGGAAGAGCCATGCTGGGAGATGGACCCATAGAGCAGGCAGCACCCAGGCCCTCAGGGAGGCACAAGGATGCGTTAAGGATGTTAGCAGCTGCCACGGAGAACAGAAGGGAGCATCTCTGTGTCAGAGCAGAAGTAGAAGGGGTGCAAAGGGAAAAGCAAGACATTACTGCTCAGCTTCAGCCTTGGCTCAAGTCAATTTGAGTTTAAAGAATAGGTCAAAGTTAAGATTGTTATTGTGAGAAGGAGAAACACATTTGCAGGCACATATTTAATCACTAAAAATAGTTTCCAGTAATCTGACCACCTAGAAGACTACCAAAAACTGAACTCTAGCTTAAGGGAGGGCCGGCACATGGCGTTGCCTCCCGAGTGCAAGGTTCTCGGCAGCTGTGCAGCGGGCACCTCCCCGCCAGCTCAGGGCACTGTTACCTGGCGAGCCTCGTTGCTCACTGTCTTTCTCAGCATCTGCACATCTTCAAACAGGGGCCCATCTGTCTCCATTGCAACCGGCAAGCTCATGGTGCTGGCGTGGCTATACACTGTGTACTGCAATGCAAAGTGTGGAGTCACTCTCTGCAGGCGCGGCTCTGCACTGGGGTGCTCACCTGCTGGACAGACGGATATCTTCCCCGCCGCCTCCCCCAGGCCCTTGCCTGCCGGACTCGCCCACTGCTGCCTGCAGAACACCAGAAACCTGCCGCCCACCTACAGGCCCAGGGTCACTCCACGTCCCTCCGAGTCCGAGTCCAACACACTGCTGGCCTACGCTCACCTACAGCCTGCTGCTCGGGCTCCAGGGGAGCCAAACCCAGGTGACGGCAAGGCTGGTCCTGGGCTGCCTCATGGCCAGCACCCTCATGTCCTCCGCGGTCTCCTCCTTTACTCTCTAATGTCACCCTCAGGAGGCGGCTGGCCCTGCATGCCTCTCTTCCTTTGTCCCCATGTTTTCAGCATCTCCCTAACTTGCTCGAGACTGTTTGCCATGTCCGCAGTTTGCTGCTCACCACCTACAGCAATCTCGACCCGGATTAGTCCCGCGGGCCACTGCCCCCTACACTGGAGCTGCGGGCAGGGCTACTGCTCGCCAGGACCCTCTGCTCAGGGCCTGCCCCCCTGGCTCCAGGCGGGCCGGGCTGGTGAGAGCTGTAGGTGGCTCTGAGCAGAACAGAGAGGTGTGGCAACACAGGTGCTTGGCCACTGGCATTGGTTCTTCCTGTGCAGCAGGGACAGGGAGGGAAGGAGCCTGAGTGCCTGCTGTGGGGGGAGCCGTGCTGACTGCAGATACTGAGAGGACCAAGGCCAGGCCTCTGAGGTCTGGGGGGGCAGGAAGGGCAGCCGGGGCTCTACCCACAACCCAGCCTTGGCAGCCCAGACAGCACCTTAGCGGTGGGACCTCCGAGTCCCCTGGCTCCTGTCTGGCATCTGTGCTCATCTCTCGTACAGCCACTGGCCCAGGGAACCCTCTCGGATGCGCACCACACTTCTTAGCTCTACCCTCCTGGACTCCTGGGACCCAGCACACCTGCCTTTCTCTTCTGCCTGTTTCTGGGATGATGGGCATCAGCCCTTTCTGAGACTCTCACCACTCTATGAGCTTAAATCCTTCTTCGCAACTCTAGGGCCACGCCCTTGCTACAGCCAGCTTCTGGGCTGTTTCTTCTCCTAGCACTAATGGTTCCCAGTCCTCTGGTGCCACCTGCTCTGCCAAGCACCTCCCTCTCCTCCTGGGGGCCGCTCTGGCACATCCTACTTGCTGTGGCCAGCAGGACTTCAGAAACCCACATCTATTTGGGCCATTTTCTCTGGCTGGCTTTTTCACACTTGGGGGGAAAGGTCCGACTCTCCAGCCTCACGTGCAACACATGTGACCAACACCCCTCCCTCTGGCACCAATGCTGGAGCCTCTGTCCTCTCCCCTGCCTTGGCCTCACCTTGTACACAGCTGGCCCTGCCCTGGGCTCCTCACCCGGCTGCCCCGCACTGACATTCTTTCCTCATGAGTGTCTGAGTCCAGGCTCTAGCACTTACTGTGTGTGTTACAATGTTTCCCCTGGGCTCCCATCTCTGCTTCCTTGGAAACCTGCATGATTCAGGACACCCTGCACCTTGTCTTGGAGAGGCTCCCAGCAGATGGGGAGGTTCAGAATTATACCTCAGTGTGACACCCAGGAGACGGTGCCGAGATGGTTTTGAAGCCAGCATTTTGGCGCCTGTCTGCTCCAGGAAAAAGCCAGTGCTTGGAGCAGCTCCAGCCTCTCTGGTGCCAGGGAAAGGATCCCCAAGCAAGGCTGTGTGCAGGGTTCATAGCAAACCACATACTCACAGGCACAGGGGCCTCCTAAGAGACAAACAGGCCTTCATGCCCAGAAGGGACACGACCGCCCCTGTTGGCTCTGGGTGCCCACTGCTGACCCTAATGAAGCTCACAGAAGCACTTCATTCGTTCACATGGCTCCCATTGAAGTCAGGGCAAACAGCTGCTAGGATGTTACATGGTTACTTCGGGAGGGTCAGGAGAAACCTGTCTAGGTTAGAAACCTTCAATGTTTCAGGATTTCAAAAAATCATACTGTGTATGACCCTGAAAGATCATGATGAAGCTGCCTCTGTCCTCTAAACTGCTAAAACCAATATGACAAAGCTCTGAAGCCACCACCGCTCCTGCATGTCAACAGCCTGGGGTGCGCATTCTGTGTCCCCAGCATGGGAGATGCATGGCCTGTGACAACCATGCCACACTTCAGAAAGGCCTCTTGAGAAGGAGCAGAGCGCAGAGGGAGCCCCTGGGAACCTCTCTACCTCCAGGAAATATAGCCAGCAGGTCACTCCAACAGGCAAGTGTGGGCTGGCAGCCAAGTGCCACGCCCAGGGGCTTCATCCTGGCAATGAGCCATGCTGTGTCACCCACCAGCTCCACTGCTTCATGGCTGTGGTGTGGCACTGAGGAGAATCTAGGACGATTTCTCTCAGGAGAATGAAAAGCAAGTTCTTAGGCCCTATTTCCAGCTCTGAGGTGTTAACCCATGAAGTATTTTCCAGCTGCAGACACCATACATAGAGTCAGGGGATGCAGACAGATGGTCAACACAGAGACAGAGAGTGAGGGGGGAAGGGAGGACACCAGAGCTCCAATGCCATAGCTCAGTTACGTTCTCACCACAGACAGTTTATGGAGCAACCAACAGGAAGAAACAAGGTTACGTGGGCAAACTCAGGAAAAGAGCACGGCGCATGTTCAGAGAGAACATCTGCTGCAGTTGGCAGGGAGACCAGGCAACGGCCACACACCACACATGCTACGCAGTGGCCAGCTCTTCCTCAGCTGTGACATCAAGTTTTGGGGCATCAAGGACACATAGCTGAGAACATCATTCGACTTCCTATGGTTGATAGCTCTTGACTGCAGTTTTATCAATGGGAATACAAGCCAAATGCTGTTACACAGGTAACATACACTGTATATACCATTAACTTTATTAAGTGGCACTGTTGTTACAGGCATACAGAACAGGAAGACATATGCATAACAACAATGTTCTGATCATTTAGACCCACGTGTTTAAACCCAAAAGCCCACAGCAGCCCTGGCTCAGCCCAAGCGGCTCCTAGCCAGCAGCTCTGGAGGCGCGACCAGCTGCAGGGCACTGCCCCGATTTACTGTGGAGGAAGAGGGTTAGTGCTAGTGCTAGCAGGAGAATTAGGTTCATTTCAGGAAAGAGGGCATCAACTTCATACTTCATCTATTTAAAACTGAATTTCCTTTCTTTTAGAATTAACTTGTTATTAAAAAGAAAGGGAAACATGGTTTTACTATAGCACCTAAGACACAAGAGAAAGAAAGCAAGTTACAATTTTGGAGAGGTTATATTCTGACTTCCTTTTTACCACAGTATTTTTTTTTTTCTTTTTTTGGTACTGGGGATGGAACTCAGGTCCTTGTGCTTGCAAGGCAAGCGGGGGAACCACTGAGCTAAATCCCTGGCCCTAACACAGTATTTTTAAAATTAGTATCTTATTTAAAAATCAGAGGAAAAAAAAATCCATCAATTCTGTGGTAAAAATGTGGGTTAAAAAAAGTACTTGTACAAGAGGAGGATTACAAAGTTGAAAAGTATTCTTTTATTGCAGACATTTCCATATACAATGTTAGTGAAATCAACTTCCCTGTCCCCTGGTGATGCATATTCCTGTCTTATAAATATTCAAGCAACACCCTTGACAATTCATGTTACTGTCTTTTTTAGTACCTGGGGATTCGCTTTGGCTAGATTTTCTATTTTAACCCATGCTTCTTCTCGCTCTTTCATTTTTAGCTTCTCTCTGAAAAACAGTAAAATGTCACTTGTATTAGACATGAATCACAAGCAAGGGACACATAGGGGAGCACAGACACGCTCGGCACCACCAAGACGGCGGCCACTTCCAGCCACTCCGCACACTTTGCAGTGTAGCTCACAATGGACGCCGCGTGCAGAATGAGCTTAAGTGGCCAAGAGTCAGAGAAAAAGATTTAAAAAAGCAAAAGTCATACATATTTAACAAGTCTAGTGATTAAATTCTTCAAAAAAATCTTATACAAGTGAATCTTGTTTCCATCTTTCCTTTTTTTTTTCTTTTTTTTGGTACCAGGGATTGAACTCAGGTCCTTGTGCTTGTAAGGCAGGCGGCGGAACCACTGAATTAAATCCCCAGCCCTGTTTCCATCTTACTGATTATGTGCTTCTTCACAGATGATTTTTTTAGTATTTTAAATTTTTATTATTTTAAAAAATTAATTTTAGTGGTACATTTTAGATATACATAATGGTCGCATTCATCATAGGCTATTAGTACCTTTACGTGATATATTTTGCTTCTTTCTTTCCCCTTCCCTACCATCCCTTCAGCCCCTCTTCCCCTCCTTATTTACAAAAGCTTTGTTTCTATTTTTCCTTCTGTTCTCTTTTCACTGCTCCCCACCCCCAGTTCTCCTTCCCATCTGATCATTTAGTTCCTACTTCACAATATCTAGGAACTAGGAAGAGTGACATGGTAATTAATCACATGACTATGTTTCTGTGCTTATCACCTGGACCATCGCTGGGCAGATGGGGGCTCTGAAGTCCTCAAGACACAAAAGCAGGACCCTGATCTTGGTAGTCTGGCCATGCCCGGACTAGACTCTGAGGACACCTATGTTTACAGAGCTTGCTTGGTTAGAGTACCACATGCTGAAACAGAAGTTACACACACGATAACCTTTATATGTCAATCTCCTGATCTCATACGTGTTTTGCTAAGATGACCAAACTAGTACTAGAAGGGAGGGGCTGCCTAACTTTAAACATGTGCTCTTTGACAATAAGTCACAATAAAGTTTGAATTTGCTTTCCATGTACAAGAGCACCAGTTTTGCTTTAAAGTGAAGAATAGGTTTTTAGGACAATTCAAGATTAAGGAAAAAAAAAATCCTGGAAATAGTAGTAACTTACTTCAGTTTCTCTGCTTTAAACTGTTGGGTGCAGTCATCAAATAGTTTTTGGTTCATTTCCATGAAGAGTTTCAAGGCGTTGTATATCAAGCCATGTATTGTCCTGCAAAGAAAACCTGCAATAAAACTTGGGACACTGGACCATTTTGATCCTTCTCCCTCTCTCCCTTCTTCTGCCACAATCCCTTTCCTTTCTAAACTTTTTAGGCTACTTCATGTATCAAAGCCCTATATTCCACTAGTTTCCTTGGCTTGGTGGTGTGTGTGTGTACTGTATGGGAGCGACACTGAGGAGGGAACCCAAGGCTTTGCACACTGCTAGGCAAGTGCTCGACTCTATCACTGAACTGCATCCCCGACCATTTTAAAAATTTTTATTTGAGATGGGGTCTCGCTAAGTTGCCCAGGCTGGACTCAAACCTGCGATTCTCCTGACCCAGCCAGGATTACAGGCCATTTCTATTTTCTTGAGTTAGTCAAAAAATTCAGTAGGCTTCTGTCAGGCTACTCTGAGTTCACTGTCCTGGCTAGCAGTAGCCAGACCCGTATCTTGCTTAGAAACTGAATAAAAAGTGTTGAAACTTGAACAAATACAATTAAGACTGAATTATATAGGGGACAATAATGGAAACACTATTCCTTATAAATGTGAGTTTCTTTTCATCTTACTCATGGAGGACAGAACAATGCCAACAGTTGAGAGTGTGTCTCAATGGTAGAGGACTTGCTTATTAGCATGAGTGAGGCCTTGGGTTTGATTCTCAGCACTGTGAAAAATGAAACAAAACAAAACACTCCAAAACCAACAGAAATGAAAAAGAGCAAAACTCAAATAATGCCAAAGCAGAACTCTGGAAGATTGAGAATAAAATTATCCTAAACCAGCTCAGTCAAAAGCTAGCTCTCTGACAGCACACGTCCTAACCAGCCTGGGTCTGATTTGACTTTTTCAGTTACCAGCTCCACGTCCTTAGATAAAATCCTTAACTTTTGTAAAACAGGGAAACCAAGAGTAGCTACTACCTGGTAAGATGTGAATGCTGCATATGCTAACGTATGTGAAAGTTCCTGGAATACTGCTTGACATGAAGTGCCATAGGATTTGTTTAATGAAATTTAATAAATACATTGCTTGTTTTAAAAAACTCTTCAAAAGTAGCTGTCTGGCTCGAGGCACTTGGAAAGGGAGAGCATCTAGGAGATCCTGGACCCAGTCACCACCTGACCACACGTGAGAGCAAGCAGAGGCCACTCCACTCACAGGGTTTGGGCAATGACATAACAGCAGTTAAAAAAAAAAAAAAAAAAAAAAAGCAAGCAGGGCCGGGGATTTAGCTCAGTGGTTCTGCCACCTGCCTCGCAAGCTCAAGGTCCCAAGTTCAATTCCCGGTACAAAACAACAAACAAAAACAAACAAACAAAAAAGCAAGCAAAACCCAAAGAACTTTACTCCAAATCCTAACACTTTTAATCTACTTTATAATGAAACACTTAGCTATGACAGGGCAAAAATCAGTTACCAGTTGTGTGTTGCATAGGCTACACATGTACTGCATCACACGGAGAGAGCACAAGTCTGGGGCCTGTCATTACCTGCTGTGTTCACTAAAAATAGAGTGTGGTAAAGGAAATGCTGCTAGAAGTTGAAACGCCGACAGCCACTACTCCTACCCGAGCCGCATGGTGGCAGCTTCCACTGCTGCCAGCATCAGGGCTAAACCTGCGGCTCTGAAGTCAGTGCCAACACTCGCTAGGTGCCTGTCACACACCAGGCACCTTATAGACATCAGCTTTCTTGAATTCATCTTCAAACAGCTGAAGGCGGTGGTGATATAAAGCACTTCATAAATATTACTATCACCCTAATCAGCCAACCAACACTGTGGCAGGTACAAGAGGAGGAAGTGACTGAGGAAGACCTGGAAACCTACCCGGCCCAGGTCCAGCAGCCACGAGAGCCAAGCCTGCCCGATTCTCATCTGCCATCTCTGTTCTCCTGGCGCCCATGCTCAGGGGACTCTGGACTCACTGCTGGAGCTGGGCCTGCTCTGTGCTCCACTGTCAGACAGGAAAACAGGCCTGGTTACGGCCATGTGGCTTCTCTGGGAAGGAAGCAGGCAGCCCACAGTTTGGGGCAGGCAGGATAGGGGTGCTCAGTCCTCCCAGTTCTGCTTTCCTGTCTGCAGGACGAGGGCAGGGCTCCTCGATGCCATAGCTCTGCTCTTCCTGCTTTCAGTTGTCATTTACAATGAAAATATACAAAGGTGGGTTAAACCCCCAGTGCCCACATTCATTTGAATGATGTGAGTACTAAACACGGCCTGGCGCCCACAGGGACAGTTTCCTTTTAAGGTCTCTGAAGGTAGGCCCTGGATTGGCTGACTTCGACATCCTCCTTAGGTGGAGAGAGGGACAAAAGTGCATAGCTGATTCCACCCTCCTATCCTCAGGCAGTGCCTGCAGCAAGGCAGCTGGGAGGGGCCACTGCGGTCCTGCCAGCACTGAGACATGGTGCCTCCGCTCCACATTGGCCTTAGGAGAGGTCTGGAAGGTGGTGCAGACCAGGGGCCTCTGTGCGGATGTACATTGGGCGGGAGCACAACAGAAGGCCTCATGTACAACCACGCAGCCATTTAACTTAGAAACCTCAAAGAAATCAAAGTCATTTAAAAATAGATATTGACAGTTAAATTTTTTTTTTTTTTTTTGGTACCGGGGATTGAACTCGGGTTGAGTTCAAATCCATTGAGCTAAATCCCTGGCCCTTGACAGTTAAATTTTAATTCTGATTACAGTAAAGGTAAAACATGCAACATCTAATAACCAAGACAGACAGTTCCTTCTTTCTTACTTGTTCCAGTGGGTCTTGGAGTTGCGGTACAGGGATGGAAACATGATGGGCAGGATCTTTGCCGCGTTGTCGCTAATTAAGCTCATAATGTATTCATTGTTCCAGTAATATAGTGCTCTCTCTGCCACCTGCAAGACAGGGCACGATCTCGGGTGAGCATATTAGAGGTACTGCTACCTCACGTCTTATGGGACGCCAGCAAATGGGGCCATTACACCACATCAGAAGATGACAGTTATTTCTGTAAGTTCAGATATTTTAGATTGTAACCTTGAAGAGCCTTCAACACAAAGGCTCTTGTAATGTCTTCCCTAACAAGAAATCAAGAACACCATCATTCATTTCGCTATTCCATAAACATCTATGCTCACAACCAGCCTGGATGCTGGGGACACCGCACACCTGTCTACGCGTTCTCTGCTGTGACACGTGGGGTGGTGAATACAGGACGGGTGATTATCCGGTTTACTGGAGACCCGAGTCCTATGAGAGGCGGTGCACACAGTAGGAAGTGTGGCTTCCCCGTGGAGGCGGTGAGCCGAGCCAGGCCCCACATCACAGGCTCACACCGCCAGACAGGCAGAGATGCAGCACAGGAGGCCGGCGTTCCTGCCACTAGCAGGCTAGACTGCAATCACAGAGAGGGAAGTGGGCAAAGCTCAGAAACTGGGGACAGCTCCCCAGAGGATGAAAAGTGGGGAGCTTCCCAACATGGGTAAGCCTGCTGGAGGAGGAGGAAGGGGAGGGGGAGGGGCAGGGAGAGGAAGAGAAGGAGGGGCAGGAGGAGGAGGAGGTCTGAGAATGCAGCATACAGGCAAAAAAGAAAAAATGGCATTAACATCTTCTGGGATCCTTCCTTCCTTCTCTCTCTCTCCTTTCTTCCCTTCTTCCCTCCCTCCCCTCCTCTCTCTCTCTCTACTGGGGATCGAACTCAGAACCTTGCACTTACGAGGTAGGCGCGGTACTTCTGGGTTTTATGGTTTTTTTTTTTTGGTACCAGGGATTGAACTCAGGTCCTTGTGCTTTTCAAGGCAGGTGGTGGAACCACTGAGCTAAATCCCTGGCCCTGGGGTAATTCTTATTTAAGGGTTCTGTGCTTTCAAAAAGCATCCATCCATAAATAAATATACATGGAGGGAATATTTTAAGCTTGAACTAGAAAATAGAAGCCTAAGAGGCTTGATGGTGTTTTAAATTCCGCTTTTTTGGGAAAAATTAAGAATGAGCTGACCTACGTGTATGCTTCTGGAAGATTCTGGAATGTGCTTCATGAGTCCTTTAAGTAGCAGGAGCCAAAAGGACTGCACATTGGGGAGGCCTCAGAGGAAGGGTGAGGTGGCTCAGCGGTAATGGAGAGGGCCTTGGTGTCCCTGTGTGACCTCCCTGGAACAGGTCCCCCAGAGTGCCCGCTCATTCTTCCCTGGGAGGGGTACATGAGGGGACAGCAGGCCACAATCACTCACACTCCTTGCAGTGCAGGCACAGCCCCTTTGCTTCCCACCACAGGGTCCTATTCAGAGGATACTGGGTGAGATCACCTGTCCTGTGTTCTCTTGGGAATACACACACCATCACCTGCATTGGTAGCTACTTGTGCATCTGGGAGGAGGCTCCAGTTCTCAGAAACTTGACTCTTGGCACCCCGGGGTGCCAATCCCCACAACTTCTATGGCTGGTGCTCGTCCCATGAGTTCTGAAACCACAATTTTCCTGTTTTAATGGGAAAATGCTGAGGAATCTTAAGGTGAGACCCCTAGGGGCCCCCTCCAGCCAGGGGAACCGGCTCATGGTCCTGAGCTTGCTCACTCACAGGCCGCACACGGGGCTTCCTGTCAGACCCTCTGTGTCTGCTTTCCTGCCATCGTGATGAAGGCCAGAGCCGCTCACAGTCTGGGGTTGTGAACCTCACAGTCATGTGAAAGGAGGGTGCCAGTAGGTCCAGCCGGGAAAGGCCTGCATGTGTCAGTGCAGGAGTGAGGCTGAGGCCTGGTTGGGGTGAGGGAGCGAAGAAGCACAGTGGGAGCAACTCACTGGAGCTGCCCTCCACATGGTAGTATGGGAGTGAGAAGAATCAGAAATGCTGTTTCAGAGAATGTGAGGGGACCCATGCTCCTCAGATGTCAGAAATGAAGAGCTTATGAAGTGAGAGAACCCAGAGGAAGACGGTGCTCTACTGAGCCACAGGCCTAGCTCTTCTTACTGTGAGACAGGCTCTAGCTAAGGTGCCAGGCTGCACCTTCTGAGCCTGAAGATAGACAGCGTCACAGAGAAGATAAGCTTTCTTTAATTTTAATTTTTATATTTTGCTGTACTTGGGATCGAACCCACAGTCTCCAGCATCCAAGGGAAGGGTTTTTGTCACTGAGCTACTCTCCCAGACCTTTTTAGTTTATTTTGAGACATGGTCTTGCTATGTATCTCACGCTGGCCTTGAATTTACAATCCTCCTGCCTCAGCTTCTTGATTACAAGTGTGTGCCACCACGTCTGTTGAGAAGCCATGCTGAATCATTCTTATTAAGAAAAATATTTTCAGTTGGAACAAACAGGATATTAAAGTCTACCTAATGGGATTAAAGTTTTAGCACCTTGTTTTGAAGTAGAAGTAAAAACACGAATTTTACCTTTAACTTATATGAGAAACAAACCAGGAGCAGCTGTGCCCTAAACCCTTAACTTCCAAGTGAATAAGCGGAGTAATATAATCATCTCTCCCAGCTCACATACCTGGAAGTGCGGGCTGGAAACACACTTGGCTAACTGCCGGAACAGGGGCTCCATGATCTTCACGAATTCAGACGGCTCAATTACATCCAAAATTTCTTCTAATTCATTTAAGAACATGACTTCTTTTGGACTGTGAGTCTTTGGCCAGTATTTGAGAAGTGCCATGACCACCTGTGAAAGAAGCAGCACAGGCAGTGAGGCCCTGCAGGACAAGTCCTCCCCCCGCCGGGATCCACTGCAAAGCAGCAGAGAGGACCAGGGTCAGGAACCAGTAATCAGACAAATAGGTCTAATTTTCTTTGATTTTTTTGTACTGGGGATTGAACTCAGGACATTGCCCTTGTGAGGAAGGCTGCAGCACCACTGAGCTAAATCCCCAGCCCCAGGTCTAATTTTATATGGCCTGGAATCACAGTTTTTTTTTTTTTTTTTTTTTTTTTTTTTGAGATAGAGTCCCTATGTAGCCCAGGCTGACCTTGAACTCACAGCGATCCTCCTGCCTCAGACTCCCGAGTGCTGGGATTACAGGCGTGTGCCACCACGCCCGGCCTGGAATCATGGTTTTAAATGACATGACACATTCTTTCTGATCAAATGTCATTTCAGTAAGCCAGATCCTCTGGGTGTGAGGTGCTGGGGAAACCAGGGCCTGGTGTATGCTCAGCAAGTGTTTTACCACTGAACCATGTCTTAGCCCAAGTCAGTCTGTTTAATTAAAAAAGAAAGAAAGAAAAAAGACAAAAAATAAGCAGTTAGGTCAGAGGTGGTGGTGCATGCCTATAATCCCAGCACTCAGGAGGCTGAGGCAGGAGGATCACTCTGAGTTTGAGGCCAGCCTGGGCCCCAAAGCAAATTCAAGGTCAGACTGAACTACACAGTGAGACCCTGTCTCAAAAAAAAAAAAAAAAAAAGGAGAATTAGCAAAAGTAAGATCATACAGAGCACATGAATTCATATATGCATTCTAAGGGCCAGGGATTTAGCTCAGTGTTGCTGCTACCTGCCTCATATATGTGTTCTAGTGTGGAAACAGCCAGTTTTGAAACTGTTGGCAACATATACCTATAATTCATTTTTCAAATAAACCATTTGCATGTGTACACTCACACACACACACACACACACACACACAGCGTCTTCCGCTGTGCTGCAGGCTTGTCACAGAGCGACCAAAAGTGGCTGAGCCTCAGTGGGAGGAAACGTGGACAGGCCCACGCTGGCACGGGTGGGTGTGAGCGCTCACGAGCCCTGGAAGTGCTCTCTGTGGGGGACGCGGTGGCCACAGTGGGAACAGCACTGCTCAGTGTGAGCTGCCTTCAACCATACTGCGGTGGCCACCCCATGCACCGTATCTTCCGTTATGCCATTCGCCCAGGTGCCACAGATGGAGAGTTTCTGCTCAGCAACCTTTCCTTTTTCATTTGCTCCTCTAATTTCCAAATATCCTATTACAATCAGACAAGTAGAAAATACTGTTTCTGACTCATTGTAGAGCTTGAATATCTTCATTTAAAAAAAACCACAATGGTCACAAGCAGGCACTTACATGTGTACACATTTGCACAACACAGTTGCACAAGTAACATCAGTAATTTTGAAGCAGCTGTTCAGCCTGGGTGCAGCAAAGTGCGGGAGCCCCACCCTGCACCCGAGGCAGGACCTGACTGCCTTGGAGCCCTTGTGTGCAGGGCAGCTCTGGGGACAGGCTGGCCACTTTCACTCACGAGTCATTTTGGGCCTGGCAGATCTGGCCAACTCTGGCTTAGGGCTCCCCCTTAGTGGTTAAAAACAAGATGAGAGCTTAAGTAAAATCCTCTTGGAATAATTATGTTTTGATGCTTTTGCCATTTGGGCTCTTGAACAATCTTCTATGATATTGCACTGATAAAACTCCATTTATTTAAAAGTGCTCAGAATTTTGGCATCTGATATAAAAATCTACAAAGGCACTGCCTGAAGAATATCATTTAACAATTACCCTATGACTTGTAGCTCCAAATTAATAAACATTTATTTATTGAGTGTCAGAAGTACAGCTGACGCGGCGCTTGCTAACTCACTGCCTATGTTCACTTTGTCCACGTGGTTGTGGGAGGAGAAAGACGTACGCTAATCTGTGAGCTGTGCTGCTGGGAAGGTACTGTTTCTGCAGTCCAGTCACACACTGGACTTGTCCTCACACTGCCTGGAACCACGGCGCCAACGCCAGAGGTCTGAGCCACTTCTGAGGGCCATGGCAGCTCTTGGGGATGCTAATGCTGGGGACAAGGGCTGTATGCAGCGCCAGCCCGGAGCCCCTCTAGGAACTCCATGGGCTGCCTGTGCCCTGGAGGGTGGGCAAGTCTGAGTGGCCCACAGGTGCCTGACTCTAGCCCTCGGAGACTCTGCTCTGGCTCTCCTGGGAGGGAGAAGACCAGGCCTGAGGGTGAAGAAACACCACTATATTCCATAAGCTCTCTGAGAGCCTCTAATCGTTTAACAGTTGGAAATGCTTCATGTACCCAGAAAGCCTGAGTCTAGCACAATGTCCAAATGAAAAATATGAATTACAGGTTATAAAAGGGGTAACAAATGTCCTTTACCCCCCACCTTTGGTGGTACACTGAACCCAGGGCTTCAGACTGAGTTACATCCCTAGGCTTTATTTGGAGACAGTCCAAATTGCTCAGGGTGGCTGAAACTTGTGATCCTCCTGCTTCAGCCACCCAGAGTTCTGGGACTATAGGTGTGCACCACACACAGGTCACACTCTGCAGAAGTACCCTGAGCCTCGCTGACTCGAGGAGTCCCTTTGGGGAAGCCGAGGGCCACACGTTCATACGAAATGGGTGCCCACTCCATGAGAGCCCGCAGACCAGCATTCACCGCCGAAATCAGACAGCATGGTCTCTGTGTTTTCATTTATGTGACTTCTGAAGGAGGAAATCTACTGAGGTGAGGGCCTGAATACTTTTAGTGTAGAGCTGCTTTCTGCTGCCAGGGTGGTGCTGCTACAATACTTGTGCATCAGGAGCTGTGAAACCTGGTTCTGAGTGCACCTGAGCAGGGCTGGGCACACCGTGTGCGTGTCACACCACAATTCTGCGCTGGTGACTGTGGGCAGAGCCCTCCTGACTCCACTGCGATGGCTGCGATCACACTCTCATCCTCATGGGAGGGGTCAGGACTCAGGCTGGGGCACAGCGCTGGCTGCAGAGGCCCGGCAGGGTGACCGCAGAGAGGCCTGGTGTAAACAGGCAAACTCTTCAGCTGTCAGTGTGGGAAATGTGCACAGAAGAGTCAGCACACGGAAACAGCCCCTCCTGTATCTGTCTTTTCTTTGGTTTTTTACTAGAAAGACAGAAGTGGGGGTCACTGGAATTTCTTCACACACTACTTTCTCAGGAACAGCTCTCACCTTTCGGTTTGGAGATGTTAAATACAGACAGGGGAATCAGGGTATGTAAGCATGGAGGAAAATACCATCGAGAAAGACAGAAAATGCCATCCACCCCCAGTGGGCTTTTAAAAGTTAACACCATTTCCTTTTCCATACCTGAACAGTGCTTCAGTCCAGTAGAGAGGATAAAATGAGACACCCTCACTGGAGACTGGAGTAAGCCCTTGACTATGCTTGAGGCTGAAGCTTGATAAGGTCTGGTGCCTCCTCCGGGCCCCAGACCCTCAGAGCTGAGGCAGAGGCACCTGGAACCCAGCGGGGCAAACACAGGGCCATGGTGGGCCCAGCCCTCAGCTCTGCAGCTCAAGCCTCTGCAGGCTGGGGGTTTCAGTGTCTACACACAAAATGTAAGTGCTTGAAGAAAGCAGAGCTCAGAAGCTGGTACAACATGAGAATTCACTAAGAATTTCTCTGCATTTTCTTTACAAAAACTACAATCTTGTAAGAAAAATGAAATACATAAAATGGGACAGAAGGGACTCAGGAATTATGATATCTGCCTTTTCTATTAGAATGGTAACTTTTAAAAGAGGACTCACGTGTTTAAAGTGGCTCCTAACATTTTCGTTACTCAGTAATGAAAAACAAGCTAGTTTTAAAAAACAGGAGATGCATTAGACAGGTCTTTTCCTAAAGAAGAGTCACATCATCAGGGGTCAGGGAAGCACCCAAGCACAACAGGGCTGCGCTTCACACCTGCTGGGATGGCTATGACAATAACAGTCATTACTGTGAAAAGGGCAAACGAGCACAGGCGAGGACACACGACTGGGAAGCTGCTGTACTGCTCTCCAGCCCCACGGCAAACAGGAAGTGGCACCACGGCTGCGGGAAAGGATGCGGGAAAGGATGGTGGTTGTTCAGAAAGCTACAGGAGCACCTAACTTGGCAGTCCACTTCTGGAAGACACCCGAAGGAACTGAAAGCAGACTTGAGCACATACATGCACACCTGCGTTCACAGTGGCCAAGAGATGGGATGATGGACGTATGACGAGCAAACGGCCTGTCCACACGAGGGGACACCGTTCAGCCCTGACAAGGGATGAAGCCGGCAGCTGACAGACAGTATGCTGCGTGAGAGAAGCCAGGGACAAAAGGAATACGGCCGTATGATCCCATTTTCGCTGGGTGCGTGGAGTACTGAAGTTCAGCGGCAGAAGGTGAGTTCTGGATGAGCAGGTGCTGGGAGGCGAGGACAGGACGAGACCAATGGAGGGTAGTTTCTGTCTGAGATGATGCCGTTTTAGAGAAAGGCTGTGGTGATGGCTGCCCAACACTTGAGACTATAATCAATGCTACTGAACTGTACATTTAAAATGGTTAAAAAGGCAAATTTTATGTTATACATGAATACATTTTACCACAATTTAAAAGTTAATAGTGTAATATATAAAAAAAACTTTTGAACTGTACACTTTAAACAGGTGAATTGTAGAGTGCATGAGTCATACCTTAATAAAACTGATTTTATTTATTTTATTTTTTGGTACTGGGGATCGAACTTAGGACCTTGTGCTTACAAGGCAGGTGGCAGCACCAAGGAGCTAAATCCCCGACCCAATAAAACTGACTTTAAAAAGTGTATTTAAGGGCTGGGGATTTAACTCTGTGGTGCCGGCACCTGCCTTGCAAGTGCAAGGGCCTGAGTTTGATCCCCAGTATCAAAAAAAAAAAGGAGTATTTAAAGGCTTAAGCTGGCATGTGACATACCTGATTTTTGTTAATCTTGGCTAGCATAGCCTTTTGAAAATTTTTAATAAAGATGAAAATGGCAAGAAAATTAGAGATCCCAAACCAAATGGTAGCTCCCCTTCCGTCCGCTGTGACCCACTGATTCTAAGAGTGTTCCATCTACCTTGGAGAGACTTTCTGCTAATAAGCTTTTCTCAGTAAGACAAACTCTACACATCCTCCCTGCGACGCCCCTGCCTGGAGGGGATGCTGTCGTGCCAAGAGGAAGTGAGGGCTCCACTGCACACAGGTCGGGGCTACAGTTGAGTAGGTGCTCTGCACTCCAAGGGCCCAGGTATGGCACGAGAAGGTGCCAGCCTGCCACACAGACACTCAGAAAAGGGATCTGTGGGATGCTGTCACCCTCAAAGAATCTACAGCACACGACGAACTGACCCGCTCACGAGGGCTGCAACTCAAGATAAGAAGCTGCGTGGCAGCCTCGCGAAGCAGGTGTGCTGGATGCCCACACGCAGGGAAGCACACTGTCCACACTCGTGGCGGGGCAGCGCACTTACTGGCTCGGTGAGGGTGCTGTCCTTCTCCAGAAACTGCACAACACAGTACGCCAGCTGGAACCAACAGAAGGAGGAGCATTAACGCCTGACATCACCGTGGGACAAGCCCGTGAAACACCTTCTCCCAGCCAGACTGGCCTGATGTGGCCCAGCAGGTGCCACCTGCCCTGGGAAGCTCTGAGCCCGACTCCCAGGAGGGACCCTGGCACTGATGCTCAACCTGTAATCTTTCCCCATTAACTGGAGATAAATATGAAGGCAAAAAGAACAAAAGGAAACTAGGAAACGTCTTTTAGGCTAACACCACTAGCAAGTCAACCCAGTGCAGTGAGATTCTTCCTGCTGTCCTTTTGAAGATCAGGATGAGCAAGTAACCTAAGAGCTGAAAAAAGCGAATTAAAATCTGGTTCTGTCTTAATTTCTCAACTATTAATTCCTTTAGTACCACAATTAACATGGTAACAGACTGGTTGGGCATAAAAATATTACCAGTTAAAAGCAATCAGAGAAAATAGGTAAAATATATCCCAGGGAGCCAATGACTTGCCTAAGTCAGAATATACTTTCTGTCCTTCACCCTACACTGCCACCTCCCAAAGTGAGGCCTGGGGGGGGGGGTTGCAGTCCTGTGTGATTTCAACATGATGGGAAGCCCGCCAGGGTCAGGCTAGTGACAGCCAGAGGTGACAAACACATTGCCACCACTCAAGGTGGGAGCCTCAAAGCTGCAGAGTGCTGCAGTCAGCCTAACTAGGTCCTGGTCCAGGAAAGTGTCAAGGGGACCCCCGTCTCCTAGGCAGACACCCAACTAACCAGGTAGCAATCGCTTACCAGTGTAACTACCAACTTACCAGTGTAACTAGAGGAGATTCCAGCAGCTTCTAAAGCCTATTTTTTTTTAAACTGTGTCACAGGCCATTTCACTGGCCATGACCAACAGGCCTTTGTCTCTAGGGTACTGCTTTTAAATTTCACCGCAGAAAAGCTGTCCCCGGAGAACCTCCTGACTCCTTCAGAGCCGGCCAATCCCTTCTCTGGGCCAGGACTAACTTTACAGTTCCATATCCAGAGATTGCTCTGATCTATCTCTGTGCCCCGTGATTACTTCTGTCACCACCCGAAGCTCGTTATGAGTGACTATTGGAGCCCAAGCAAGTGCACACTCCCAGAGCAGCTGGGCTCTGTGGTCAGTGCTGCCTCCCTTACCTGGGGATGGTAGACACTCAGGGATTTCACCTTGTGCAAAGGCAGTAACACCTTTAATAAGAAAATCTTGTGCTCTTCTTTTAGTGGTAAGGCAAATCCATTAATTATACTGTGAAGACAGAATTTATTCAAAGTTTGAGTATTTATGCATTTTACATCATAATCAAATGTCATTTGTTTTTTCAGAACCCTGAGCTGCTAATGTTCACTGAATTCCCAAAGAAGCACAAGTGAAAAGTACTTGCAAGATATTTACTTCAGAACCTTGTTTGAGAAACAGTGGGTTAAGGGGCCTAATGTAAAATTGATAGCTTATCAAGTATAAAAAATAATAGCAAGCAAGAACTTTCTTTGGATGGAGATGATGAAAATTTTGAAATGTTAATTGTAAGTATATGTATAAAAAATCTATAAAGTCAAAGAAATTTGAAATGTTAGCATTTACTCAGCAACGCAAATGTATTATAATCTATTTGAATAAGTCTATCATATGAACCTTCCTATGTAACTATTTTTAACACTGCTCCTGAGGAAATAACTGGAATGGCATAGTTTCCATAGTAATGACACTGAGGTGTACGGTCTACCTGTAGAACTGTAGTGAGAGGTTTGTCCTTTGGTCCTTGGCCACCCCAGTGCAGAGACTCACCTTCCCAGTATTTCCAGTAATTCTGCTATGCCATTGTGATGCTCTGTTTCATAAATAAACCTAGAAAAAAAACCAAACTTGTCTGTGAGGATCAGACCCTGAAACAACATCTGGAAAGACTAAAATCCTCTGGATAAGAAAATAAAGCCTGCAAGAGGAAAGTGCAGTAGCAAGTGGCACAGGTCCTTGTGAAAACTGTCACGTGACTGGGGACAGAGACCTGGCCTTGCACGAGAGGCCCTGGGTTTCACCCCCAGTGCTATGCAAAACAATCAGAAATGAAAAAACAAAACAAAACAACCCTTCAGGGGGTTGCCCAAGGAACCCCTTGCTGGAACCCAGGAAGCGCCTTGAAGCCTGGAGCTGCACACACTGCTGGTGGAGAGCGTGTCTTGTTCAAGTTCCTCCTTTGGATTTTAATTATGGTATTTGTAATTTTTTGTTTGAATTTTGAGACAGGGTCTTGCTATGTGGCTGAGAACTCTCTACGTAGTCCAGGTTGGCCTTAAACTCACAGTCCTTCTACCTCAGTCTCTTTAGTGCTGAGATTACAGGTGTGGGGCACTGTGCGTAGCTCCCGTATTTTATTTTGAAACATTTCAAGTATACAGAACAGTGTTAAGAATTTTATTGTGTATACTCATGTTTCAGCCACCCAGGCCCAGTCATTTATAATTTGCTCTATTTATTCCATTATATATATATATATACCTTCTATCTGTCCAATAGTCTACCTAATTTTTTGCCACATTTCAACATAAGCACACGTATTCAATTTTAAAGCTCTTAACATTGTGCACAGTTGCTGCAAAAGCTAGATGTTCTCCCGTATACCACTCACTTTCACGCTGACACCCCATGTCCTGAGCTGATTCTCATGCGACTTCCGACGTGCCCATCTGCCCATACTCTCGTCCCCTTCCTCAGAGCAGGCTCCTCTCACTGAGCTCCTGAGCCACGTACTCCGCCCTGTGTCAGCGTGTCTCCCTCCAGACAGGGACAAGGACTTCTCATTATGGTGCTTGTGGTGCTAGGACCAAGCCTGGAATCTGCTTGATGCTTAAGACACATCTGCTGAAAGAACTGGGGACGAGGCGAAGGGGCAGGGACATGCCAGCAAGCAGGAAGACATCTTTCCCAGAAGGACTCCCTCAGAAACAAAGCCTGCCTGCCCCTCAGCCAGGCGTATGTGGCCCAGTCACCCGGACACGTGCAGAGGAGTGCTGTGAAGCCAGACATGTGCTGGGAAAGGTTCCCGGCAGCAGAAAACTTCATTCAGAGACAGCTCTCAGACAGAAGTGACTTTGTGAGGGTTGAAACATCTGACTGAAATTTCACAGTCCCTGTCTGAAAGAAATAGAGCAGTGACCTTAAAGAACAGGCAAACATTCTCAGACATGAGTAGGTGTGAGGACAGGGTCTGGACATTTCTAGGTCCCCGAGAGGCCAGGATACATACAGGGGCTATGGTTTCAACTGAGCCCTAAAGGTAGGTTTCTGACTGATTCACAAAGATGGGGCACAGAGGAGGAAAAAACTGAGGTCTATAAAATGGCGTGATGGAGAGAGGCAAGTAAGGCACCAAAGCCACTGGGTAAACTGAGACACAGCCCACAGACATCAAGACCACTGAACAATGAAACAGAAACACTGAGGTGCCGACATGGTGGTGCACGCCTGCAATCCCAGCACTCGTGAGCCAGGAGATTGCTGTGAATTCCAGGCCAGCCTGAGTTTGTGGCCAACCTGAACTACATAGTGAGGCCCCATCTCAAAAATAACAAGAACAAAACAGACAAACCAAAACAAAAACAAAAGAAAAGAAGCACAGCAGGGAGGGGCCCGTGAGAGAACAGGCAGCGAGGTGTGCAGAAGGTGCCTTCACAGGTACCTGAGCTACAAGCCACCTGGCTTCCTAAAACAATAGGACTATGTTCCTTCTGATCATCGATTCTTTTATTTTTTTGAGATAGGGTCTCACTATGTATAGGCATGTCCCACCATGCCCGGCTCTGATCGCCAATTGCCAGTTACTCTAATTCAATCTGAAGTAGTGCAAGAAAGGGAAAATGAAAAGGCTTTTCCAAGGCAAACTGGAGGGAAGCCATGGAGCTCCATTTAGGGCAGCCTCAGAGGTGTTCGCTAGCAGAAAAGGAACCTCTGGTAGCCAGCTGTACATGAAGGTCACCAGCTTTTCTTCCTGTGATATGCTCAGGAGCTCACACCAAGATGTGCCTGTCTCCTTTCCCACGTCTGCTGTCCCCGAGATTTGCCCTGTGACCCAAGGGGTATAAACGACCTGCACCAGGCCCAGCCGAACCCTCGACTCAGAGGATTGGTAGCTCCAGCGGTCTCCCTGCCAGAGGCAGCGGTGCCCTGCAAGAAGCTGCATGCTCCGATGCCTGATGCTCATGCAGCCCAAGTGTGTCACCCACAGGCCATGTGGACAGGGACCCCAGTGGAGCCACAGGACATGTGTCAAGTCCCCATGGACACCCCAGGCCTAGCAGACACCATGTCAAGGGGAACAGCCCGGGGCCCAGGGCAGGGCACAGGGTTGTGAGAATAGCAGATGGTGATGTAAGGCCTACACCGAAGACAGTGGGGCAGAGGATGGGACTCGCCTGCCCCACTCCAGCCTGCCCGAGTGAGGGTGGAAACCTCAGCACCCTCCGTGGATGAAGCAGCTCGTCCCAAATGCCTTTCTCCAAGGCACTGCTGCACAGGTGGAGAGCCCTCACCTGGAATGCTCAGGACCTGTGCAGTCTGATGCCAGAACATGCGTGTGTGCGCATGTACTTTTTTTATTTTTTAAATCTCAGGGATGGGACCCAAATTGATAACTGAAATTAATGTTTGTTTCATTTATGCCTTTTACATAAAGCCTCAAGGTAATTTTATATATTTTTACTATGATTTTTTAAAAATCAAGAGTACTTTTTTGAGACAGGGTCTTGCTCTGCTGCCTGGGTTCAAGTGACCCGCCTGGCCGAGCCTCCCCGTGGTTGGGGCGGAAGGTGTGTGCCGCACCTGGCTGTGCCTAGTCCTCACTGTGGCCTATCCACCGAGGCCAGGTGTGGCGCTCTCCACTGGGGCTGTGTCAGTACAAAGTTCCAACGTTTTGAGTGCTTTGGCTTTCAGTTCTGGATTTGTGAATCCTGAATGTGCAACCAATGCTAAGATTTTTTTTTTTTACATGAAAATGATGTTTAAGGCCAAAACCAATTAGAATCTAAATAATATGCTTGCTGTGGATGTACAAAGCAAGCTATTGTAGAAAACACTACTTAAAGAAAAACTCACAAAAATATCTCACTCTAGCTGACCCTTTAGTGCAGACTGAACTAAATTATGTGTCCTCCTTTAATGGAGTGTTCCACAGATTTGTGGTTCTGCTATCTCAACAAAACCCACTTGTGTTAGGGAAACAAAAACACTGCAGGCAGAGCTTTAATTTTAGGACTAAAAGGCCAAGATTTAAACTATACTTGTTCGATGTCATTTAAGCTATGTATATAATAACATAAGGACACCAGCCAAGTGATGATCTTTTTGCAGGAGGAACCACAGCACGGAGCAAAAGATTGGCACACACCATTTGGGAGAATGACATTGCTCTCTGACCATAGGTGGGGAGCAGTGCTCAGCCTGGGGTTCCTTCACATAAACGGGACCTGGGGGACTTGGAGTTCAAAGGAAACGCACACACATAATCAGAGGCTCTGGTGCCAAATGTGCTATTGGAGTGAAGATAAAGGGCCACAATCAGATCTCAGTGACTCCAGCTGCCAGGCCGGAAGGGACAGTGGACGGGCTGTGGCTCCAGGGTATGCAGCTCCCCACCCTTTCTTCCCGGGCCCAGTCTCTGTGACTAAGGAAGAGCCTGCCAGCCTATGCATGGCTGTGGCTGGGACCACGGGTGCCCTGGCAGGAATAACCTGGTTCTGGGCCTGCAGCTTGACCACACAAAGCTCGCACACTTGTCTCACAGCGGGATGCTGCCACTGTCCCATCACTGCCAGGATTTGTCACTTCCTTGGGCCGCCCTACAGTCAGTAGATGTCTTAGAGACCAGCTGACCTGAGAAGCCAAAAACTGCAGAGTAACTGCTCACCTGCTAAGTTCCCAGGGACAGATAGGAGCCCCATGAACTACTCCCACCACCAGTACCCACTCTGTGCCACTGTGGCATATGACAGCACAGCCACATGGGAGGCCGTCCCTGTGGAGAAGGTGGTGTGCCCTCCCCGGCAGACAGGCGGGAAGCAAAGGATGGCCCAGGTGGGCCACCCCAGAACAGTGCCTGGAGCGAAGGAGTCTGGGTGTGGGCAGCAGTGGCCGGGAATGCTGCGCCCGCCATTCAAGGGGCAGCGGAAGGCAGGTGCCATCCAGAGATGCAGCAGCGTCAGAGTGTGGGAATGAACGTGCCTGGCTGGAGACAGAGCTGGGGCAGGAGGAGGGCGGTGTGTGTGAGCAGGAGGTCACGGCTGCGGCCTGCACTGCACTCGGAGTCTGGAGTGTCCTTTTGGCACTGTGGGCTGATGGCTCAGGGACAGGCATGGTGCTGGGCAGCTGTCCTTTCTGCCTCCAGCCTCCATGGGGTTTCGTTTCCAATGCTGAACTAGAGCCCCCACCTCAGATCAGCTCCCATCTCCCCAGCTAAGGCTGTCACTGCCCTCTGCACCCACCTCACCCTCACACTCTTCCATGAAGAGTGAGGTAGCTACAGGTGGAAGGCATGGGCTATTCGTGGAGAGTCAGTTCCACTGCACTTCATGGCAGTGAGCAGGACCCTGGCAAGATCCGGAGGGCCAGGATAGGGGACAAAGAGGGAGGTGGCCCGACGGGGGTGGGGAGGGAGGGATGGAGCGCTGGCCTGGCCCTGCATAGTGTAACCTGGGTCCCTGTGCATGATAAGCAGGCTGTCAACCCACCCTCCAGGGCCCTAAACCCATGCCAAGGACACAGGACGACAATGCCGCAAGGGACTTACCTATAAAATATATTATTTATCTGTTTCCTGATGTAAGCTCTCAGGCCTAGGAACTTCCCATAGATTCTGTGAAGGGTGGTTTTGAGAAAATCTCTCTCTCTTGGATCCTCGCTGTCAAAGAGCTCTAAAAGCTTCGAGAAGAAAGACAGACTCAGTGATGCACACCAGTGCTCTGCAGCTCACGGGCTGGCCATCCCTGCTATGTGGACTTACCTGCAACACAAACTTCTGATCAATATACTTCTTTGCTATATTAGGCTGGAAATCTGGAGACTCTAAAAATCTTAAGAAAAATTCATAAACAAGCTAGGAGGAAAAAAAAAACAATGAGTCAAACAATGCGGCATTTTATCAATTGGAGATTAGAAGCTGAATTTTTATTTGCCTGAAAGTACTAGGCTTTAAAAAAAGCCTCATCTCTACAAAGTTCATGCTGAGTTATGTGTCTTAGCTTAATTAATTATAACTGGCAATGGCAATTATTTTATTAAGGCCCACAGACCATCCCTTGAATGGCATTAAACAAATGTCTCCCATGGCCCGTGTCAGCCATGCTCCCCCTGCTGCTCAGAGCTTCTCCCAGGCTGTGACCAGCACTGGACCAGGACCGACAGCCAGAGCCCCCCACCCAAGTGTCCTGTAGCACTGAGGTGCAGAGCAGCAGGCAAGCTCCAGGGCCTGCCCAGAGACGGGTATGTGGGTACAGATGCCCACAGCCCCAGTGACTATGCTGGGCTGATGCTGCAGCCCATGGGTCAGGACATGTAGAAAATAGAGGCTGCAGGGATGTTGGGTCCCTTTCCCTGGCTGGGGCACTGCCTAGTTCCGGTCCTGTCTCCCCACCTCTTTCCTTGCCTTCTTCAGTGTGACCAGTCTTCCCCCTTTGCACACTTGACACTGCTCTGCTCACACTGCCCCACTGTCTCCTAACCAGTCACCCTTGTGCCTCACAGAAGGGTGGGGAAACGGTACAGTCAGCAAAGGTGAAAGCCATACTGAGGACAGGGCATGGCTGCTGTACATCCTAGGCCTGGCTGCAGGGGTTACCCACACTGCAGAGAGGGCTCCCAAAGACAGACGACACTCCTCATCGGGTAAGTGTGTATAAAACACACACACACACACACACACACACACACACACACACACACACACACACACACTCTTCTGCTCTAACCTTCTCTTGTGTATCTGACTTAGCCAGTTCTGTGCTACTCAAAGTCAGGCCACTGGGCTGCAGATGAAAGTGGGACCTGGGCCCAACCTGGCTCCAGGAGCCCTTGCTGGGGTCCTGCCCTGGGTCTGCCCTCCAGGACCAGTACCTGCAGATGAGGCCAGGCTGCTTCTAATGTTGGTTCGTCTTCCTCGGGGTCAAATTCTGCTCCCGTAGGGTTGGAGGAAGGTGGCAATGTTCGAAACATGTTAACTGCAAACTAAAATTCACAGATTCTATGATTACAACCGAGACATTAAAATAAATTTACCAAGAACATTTTAAAAAATATTGAGTGATTCTGACAATAGTTACTTCCTATGGTATAGTGGCTTGTCCTTATTCTCAAAATCCAGAAGCAGCGCGGGTCCCCAGAGGGAGCTGAGGTCAAAACTGTAGCAGGAAACAGATCACCTAGGACAGGTGGCCACCTAGCTGACCACGGAAGTCATTTTGGTGCTTGACAGTCATGATTTCCAAGACAATGACACCAACAAATGCTGCAGGGTCCCACCAGCTTCAGGGCCTGTGCAGCATGGCAAACTGGCTCTGCTTTGCCCAGTCATGCCCCTGAGCTTGCTGCCATGCCCAGCCATGAGGTGCGGAAAGGGCCTCCTGATCTACGGCTGTCCTCCTTCCAAGCCATCGTTCCTTTTAATACAAAGCTGCCATTTGCTTGCAAATACTCTACCCGGAAAACAAACTGAGGCACAGGCTGATCCCCAGAGCCGGACCATCGGATACAAAAACCAAAACACAAGGTATGAATGAAAAATTCAGTGAATATTTAAATTAGAAAACTTTATTATAGCAAAAGATACATTGCCATTAATCCCCTTCAAAACCATCGCCCTTGTTTCAAACACACTTACCCCGTTGTTCTTGCCACTTTCTGAAGCAGTTCTGGATGTCCCAGTACATGAGTGTCTTCAGTTGCATTGTCATAGCTGCCTTGACATCCTGAATTGATTCACAACTTTTATTTTTCATGGCCATTTTGACTCTGGGGAGGAGCCAGAAGTTGCACGGTGCTAGATCTGGGGAATCAGGTGGAGGAGGACCCACTGTGGGGTGTCTACAGGCTGGTCTTTCTGCTGGATGGCAGGTGGCAGTAGACTCACCACATTTCTGACCACACCTTGAAAGCACTCATGGAAGTAACTTCTAGAACTGCTTCAGAGAGTAGCAGGGATGATGAGAGAAGTGTGCATGCAGATGGGGACGATTTTGAGGGGGGTTAACAGCAATGTCTTCTATTGCAATACATTTTTGAAATTTAAACATTCACTATATTTTTGACCACATCGCGTGCAGAGAGGACAGCAGAGACCTCTCCATGGACACTAAGCAACTACCCACTGTGTCGGCAGGAAGCCCCACTGATGGAATCTACAAAGCCCGGGAGCTGCATGCACTCCTGAGGATGGCTGGCCGCGAGAGAACCTCACAGGCCTCCTACGGCACTGTGCTGGGGCGATGAGGCAGAGCCCAGCCCCAGGCACTCACCTCCCTCACTGGGACAGAGTCCCAATGTGGATCTAGGTGTCACCTCGGGGAAGGGAGCCCTAGGTCCTCAGCCTCAGATGCCTGCCAGGGCAACAGAGCCCTAAGTCACCTCATTAACTGCCACACCCAGCAATCACTGGAGGGCTGTGGGGGACACTGGACCCCAGCTGCAGCTCTGGTGGCAATGGGACTATAGTCCTGCCCCTGCCCGAGCTCACGCTCTTCTGTGCCGTGCCGCTGCACACACTTTCTCTGGAACAGTCTCACATCTAACTGGTCCGCTGGGTGACTGTCACTGACACCACCTCCCCTGCCCCTGCCCCTCATGGTACAAGCACGGAGCAACACGGAGCAACATGGAGCAAACATGCAGGGAGCAAGGACGGGACCTCTCTGAGTTGTGCCACCACTTTCTGCATGGCCAGAGGTGTTTTCAAAGAATAAAATTTCCCCTCCAAACAGACGCTGGGATAGGACACAAAAGAACTACAGTGAAAATTCTTACTTTGAGTAACTTGTTATTTTTCTGACCCATTCAAATGCAGGCTGAGTACCCTGTCTGAAATGATCCAGACCAGAAGTGTTTGGGATATTTACATAAACAGAATGAGCTTGGTTAGGGACCCATGTTTAAACAGGAAATTCACATGGTTCAGGTACACCTTATATAACCAGTCTGAAGGTTCAATAAAAAAATTATCCATTAAAAATTTTAACTTACATATACACATATTTTTATTTTCTTTTTAACCTGAAGGAATTTTTTTTTTGTACCGGAGATCAAACTCAGGACCTTGAGCTTGGGAGGCAGGCGGCAGAGCCACTGAGCTAAATCCCCAGACCTGAAGGAATTTCTCCTTCCCTTCCCCTTCCCCTTCTCCTTTCTTTTCCTTTTTTCTTCTCTTCTCTTCCTCCTCCTTCTCCTTTCTTCTCCTTCTTCTCTCTCCTCCTTCTCTTCCTCCCCATCCCTCCCTCTTTCCCTCAGTGGTACCAGGGCCTTCACACTGAGCTACATTCCCATCCCTTTCTAAAATTTCTATTACGAGACAAGAGTCTCTTTAAGTCACCAAGTTACCTAGGCTGGGCTTCAATTTGCAATCCTCCTCTTTCAGCCTCCCAAAGTGATGGGATTACAAGGCTGTAATAACAGTTCTGGCGTTTTTTTGTGTTTGTTTCTTTTTTTTTTTTAAATTTGTTTTTTGAGCCAGTATCTTGCAATATAGCCCAGGGTAACCTTGAACTCTAGATCCTCCTGCCTCAGCCCCCTGAGTGCTGGGATTACAGGTGTACATCACCATAGCCTGATGACCTAAAAGAATTTTATACAATATTTTTAGGGTATCTCAATTTTGACTTTAGCCAGCCACATGAGGTTGGAGCAGAATTTTTCACTTCTGGCATCATGTTGATGCTCAAAAAATTAAGATTTGTGTTAATTTTGGATTTTCAGATTAGAGGTGATCAACCATACATTCTTCAATTAAAGTTGAAGATGTATATGAATAAAAACATACAAAATTTCGTAGGATACTTCAAAAGAATTTTAGTTGCAACTTGCCAAACAATGACTATCTTAATTTTTATGACTATAACTAAATGTATCATACCATCTTCATATAAGCATGAAAATGTAACTATGTGTAGGAGTTTATTTTTAAACTTTTGTTTCTGAGTTTAGGAACAGAAAATCTATATCAGATATTATTTGTAACATTTATAATCAGCTCAATTACTGTCATTTAAAAATAACAGTGGAGAGGCTAGGGATTTAGCTCAGTGCCACAGTGCCTGCCTGGCAAGTGCAAGGTCCTGAGTTCAATCCCAGGTATTTTAAAAAAAAGTGGACCTAAAAGTATAGCTTATTTAATGTAGGTCAAAGGCTACCCCCCCATCAGGCAGGTGCGCTGTGCCACTGAGCTACGTCCCTAGCCCCCCAAAGGCTAGTTTCTAAAATTTAATTTAATTTTGTTTTTTTTCTGAGACAGCTTTTCCCTAAATTGTCCTGGCTGGTCTTGAACTTCAGAGTCTTCTGCCTCAGTTTCCCCAGTGCTGGGATTATAGGCATGTGCCACCATGCCCAGCCAGTTTGGCTTTTTATAGATTCTGAATGCTGTATTTTCAGTATTTTATTATAACAATACAATAGCAATATAAAAATACTGAAAGAACTGTAGGGGGAAGCCTATCACTTAGTTTTTACTGTCACCACTATTTCTGCTTTATCTATATTTGCTTTATTACATAAATTGATTGCTTTTCGGAGTAAAATGTGAGAAGGTGTAGGAATGCTTTAGAGTAGCAGAACAATATTCCCTCTCCCACATGATACAAATGTATGGTGTACACACAGCCAGCAGGTCCATACCATGTGCCCCCTGAGCACCAGTTACAATTTGTGCTAGTAGTTTCTAATCACTACAATTTTATAGCCATTGCTGGTTCACCTGTGAGGATGGAGGTGTGTTTACTGAGCAACTACTGCAGAATAAGTAAGCAGAGTCTGGCACAGTAACAGGTTTAGCCCACTGCCCAGAGCCAGGTGGAGATGTATGCACCACATACTGGGGTGTGGTGGAGGCCAGTGATCTACACGACTGGTGCCCCATTCTTGCCCTGCAGGATTCCAGGCCAGAGAGCTCCGTGAGGTCCCACAGGAAAGGGTTAGGGTCTGCAAGGCAGAGTCCCACAGAGCAGAGTGCTGCCCTTGCAGGTCCGTGTGGTCAGCAGAGTGCCAGGTGGCAAATCTATGTGAGAAATCCCCACGGAGGGGAAGGGGCAGTGAGAACAGTACAGTTGGCCTCTGTATCTGTATGTTCTGGATTCAGCGAGGCCCGAAAGTATTTGGGGAAAAAATTCTATGTGTACTGAACCTGCAGACTTTTTCCTTGTCATTATTCCCTAAACAACACAGCAGAATAGCCAATCACCCAGTACTCACACTGCATTACATGTAAGTAATGGAGCGATGACAATGTACACGGGAAGGTGTGGATGTAAACACTATACCATTTTTATAAGGGACTTGAGCACCCTGAGATATGGGTATCCAAGAGGAACCCTGGAACCAGCTCTCCAGAGAGGCTGAAGGAGAACTGCACTATCCTAGGGATGGGAACAGGGTCAGTCTTCACCAGCCACACTGGAAAAACTTGGAATTCATGGGCACTAGGTTCACAACCAGAAGGGTCTTGGAGTCAATGCCCTGCTTAACGCATCTTAAAAAGCATGAACCAAAGGTATCAAACTGTTTCTAAGTAACTTCATTGCATCCTTAATTGCATCCTCAAACAAATCTCCAGAATGTTAACAGAAATAGTATCAGCAAGGCACAAAAATCCACAAGGCCAGGTATCTAGTTACAAATTACCAAACAAAGAAGCAGGAAAATATGATTTATGAGGACAGGAAAAACCAATCAATTGAATTAAACCAGAACTGACACAGGTGCTATTAGGATTACAGACAAGGATATTAAAACAGTATTCTAAGTCGGGTGTGGTGGCACACACCTGTAATCCCAGAACTCGGGAGGCTGAGGTAGGAGTATCACTGTGCGTTCAAGGCCAGCCTGGGCTACGTAGTGAGTTCCAGGTCAGTCTCAACTACATAGTGAGACCCTGTCTCAAAACACCAAACCAAAACAACAACAACAACAACAACAACAACAAGAAAACAGTATTCTATGTGTTATGAAAGTTTGGTTTAGACAAAGAATATATAAAAAAGACAAGTCAAACTACAACAGACGACAACTACAATATGTGAGATGAAAAACTTATTGGATGAAGCTAACAACAGAGGAGACAATGCAGAAAAGATCAGTGAACTCAAAGACAGGAAAGAAGAAAATCGAGCGAGTCAGCATCAGTGTGCTACGGGACAACTCCAAAAAGCCTAACACACACAGAATGTTACTAGAAGGATGCAGGAGACAGAAAATTGTTTTTGAAAAGATAATAGTCAGTTTTCCAAATGTGATGAGAGCTACAAACAAGAAAAGTGAAGGAGGGCACATCATAAGCAAATGGCTTTAAAAGAGTTGAGCAGGAAAGACAGTGGGCTTGAGGAGTGAAAACTGGTGTGCCCAGAAGTGTATTTTAAAGGTAGCTTCTCCTTGAAACATCTTTTTTCATACTACCCAGTAAGCCTCTTGGTATATATATCATAGCAGCTGCTGCCACAGTAAAATAGGCGATATCAGAGAGAACTATCTTGGAGTATTTATTTCTTGCACGCTGGAGCTGTACTTGTCTTTACTATGATCTACATATTCTTTTCTTCCAGGTGACTATGATGGCAAAGTAGAGCTTCCTCTGACACTTGGCAGCAGGGTCGTGATATGCTACCACTCTTCTGTGGACACTGCGTATGTACAGAGGAGTCCTCTCTGAGCCAGAGTCTGAGTAATAATGAAGAGACACATCATCAACTGCTGAAAACCAGGTGAGAAGAATCCCTGAGAGAGGACAACCTAGAAAAATGCTCTTTACTAACAAAAGCATCTCTGGTATCCTCATGGACAACATCAGATGTCATGCGAAACTGAATTCTTCTAAAGACGGATGAGTTTGAGGTTCTCAGGAGAATCAAAGAGAAATGTGCCTTGTTTGCCACTTAAGAATGTACATCCTAATATGTTATACAGTAAAATAATGTTTTCAATTAAAAAAAAGTCTTGAAAGCAGTCAGAGGGGAAAAATATGCAATCTGTCCAGGAAAGCAAAGATAAGAGTACTGGCCGATTTCTTATCAGAAGCAATGCAAGCCATAGTGAGCAATGGAGAAAAAGACAACTTTTCCAGATGTGTTACAGAGGAAGAGTTCAGCAGATCCGTACTCCAGCAAGCCCTGAGGGACACTGCGGCCCACCCTGCGGCCTCTGGATCTGCACAGTGGAGGGGGAGCATGCCAAACAGTACCCACCTGGGTAGATATACATTAGTTCAATCTCCTTAACAGATTCTCTTAAAAGTAATAAGGTATTGTGCAGTCTATAACATGAAGGAAAATATACGACAATAATAGCAGGAAAGGCAGGAGAGGAATAGAACGGTGTTGTGACACAGTGGTGTTTCTGAGTCTGCCTTTGCCCTGGATGGCATTCTACATACAATGCTATCACCTGCAGGTAGACTAACAGGATGCATCCTAGAAAAGCTAAGTAAACAAAAAATCAAACAATAAAGAATTATAGTGAAAAAGTCAACAAAGGAGATATAATGGAATTATAAAAAGTTTAGAACTGATTTAAAAGAAAGAAAAAGAGAAAAGAGAAACAAAGAACAGATGGGATAAATAGAAAAAAATTAGCATGGTGGTAGAATTTTATTTTTCAAATGTAAGGCTGGGGATTGAACCCAGAGTGTTGAAAATGCTAAGCATAACGCTTTCCACTGAGCTACAATCTTAGCCCAAGTATATCCATATTCACATTAAAGGTGGATGGAACATCCCAATCAGAAGACAGAAATTGTCTAATTGAATAAAAAAGTGAGATCTAACTACACGTTACCTACAATAAGCCCACTGTCAGTATATAGACACCTGTGAGCAGTAAAAGGAGGGAGAAAAAGCAAACCATTAACATGAGTGAAAAGTGGGCAGAAGGGGCTATGTTAGCATCAGACAAAGCAGAGTGCAGGCACACGATGACCTGAGATGAGGCCATCTCATAATGATGGAGTCAGTTCAAGAGGTTACATATGACTCAGGCACCAAATAACATTACACTTATAGCAATGCAAGAAAAAGGACAACAAACAACTACAATAGAAAAGAAATAAAAACCCTATTTACAGCCGCACCAAGATATGAAATACTAATTTATGAGTTTAAGAGCTATGTAAAGCGTGTATAAGCCAACAATGGCAGAACAAAGACCGACATGCGAGACACACTGCACTCTTGGATGGAAAACTCTCGTCATTTAGATGCCAACTCTCTCCAAATCTACATATTTAATTTGATTCCAATCAAAACCCCTGAAGGATATTTGGGTAGATAATGATAAGCTGATTTTAAAATTATAAACGGAAAGGTAAAATGAATAGAACAGCCAAAATGATTTTGAAAAAGAACAAAATTGGAGGGTTAACACAACCTGATCTCAACATTTACCATAAAGTGACAACAGTGAGGACAGGATGGTACTGGCAAACAGACCAAACACGAACTAACGGGAAAGTATGCGACAGAGGCCAGAGAGCGACTCCCTAATACAGCCAGCTGTACATGGCTGCTCAGGGCGCCTGGTCACAGGACACTTGGACATCTGCACACCAAAACGTGAGCCAAGCTGGGGAGGGGTGAAGAAAAGGAGAAATATTAATTCATTCTTTTTGTGTTTTTATATTTGTGTCTTTTTTACCAAATAAGTATTCATTATTTTGTAATTTTAAAATGTCAAAAGGAAATCTTGAAAGCATAAGAATAAATCTCTAAAAAATGGCTCACTGATTTTTAAAGTAGAAAAATATTTTTCTTTGGATTTCAAAAATTACTTTATTGTTTAATCTGCTTTTAGCTTGTCACTGATGCTCTCTTCTTTAACCCACGTAATTTGTATTTTGGCCACCAAAAGGGGAATGTGTGATTTAATACTTCACTTAAAATAAATCTGTAAACTAGTTGAAGCTTCATTACTTACTATACTGCCCTTATTAATTCAAAACATTCTTCTGACTCATTTCCAAACTACCATCACTGTTATAAGTAATATTTTCAGAACAAACTGTATATACCAGATTAAAACAGAAGAAGGAAGACATCTAACAGCAATTCCTAAGTGAGTACAAGATGATCACCCCAGGACCTGGGCATGAAAGTGCCCTAGATGAAGCCAGCACATTCTGGGCAGGGCTCTGGCACCACCCCCGGGAGAGTCCACACCCAGCTGCCTGCAGAATGAGGATGACCACACTGGATAAATGCCCAGCACCATCCTCACCTGGACAGCCCGCTCTAAGTTCTTGCTTTTTTAAGAAAGAAAAAGATATCCTCATTGATTTTTGATGACAAATGTGGCACATGATCACTATTTAATAATTTTAAAACCACATAAACATACAGCACAATGGCAAATTTTATATGATTATATGATCAATGCAAAGGCAGCTAGTGTTCAGGTTATCCTGTGACCTCCGAGTTTACTATTTCTTATTGTTGTTGTTACCGGGCATGCTGGGATCTAGCCCTGGGCCTTGCAAGTGCTAGGCAATCACTCTACCACTGAGCTACTCCAGCCTGACTTACCTTCATAATGCATTTTAAAAATCTTTTTTTGTTTTGTTTTTTTGATTTTTTGAGACAGGGTCTCACTATGTAGTTGAGTCTGACCTGGAACTCACTATGTAGCCCAGGCTGCTCTAGAACTCCCAGCGATCCTCTTGCCTCAGCCTCCCGAGTGATGGGATTACAGGTGTGCGCCACCATGCCTGGCTTTTTTTGTTGTTGTTTTTTGGTACCGGGGATCCAACATGGGACCTTGCCTCTGTGAGGAGGGTGGCGGAACCACTGAGCTAAATCCCCGGCCTCATAATGCATTTATCAAATGGAGTCAATAAATCAATCCCTACTGAACTATGCTGCAGAGTTGTGGTTGTATTAACTGGGTTAGGTACAGGGTTTCATGACTTACTTTTTCTTCCCACATTTAATTTTGACTTTTATGAATTTATTTCTATGCTACAAACATAAAATCACACTTTGGACTATGTGTTTTCAATCCCCCATCTTCTCTTCTTTTCTTTCTTTTTTTTTGAGACAGGGTCTTGCTACAAAGTGTAGGCTGGCCTGGAACTCACAGCAATTCTCCTGTCTCTGCCTCCCGAGTACTGGAATTACAGGTGGGTGCCATGGTGCCTGGTCTGACTATGGTTTATACAAATCTAACCAACACTCTATGAAGTAGTTACAGAGCACTATCTTCTAAATAAAAAAATACATGGGGCTGGGGATTTTGCTCAGGGGTGTGGCCACCTGCCTTGCAAGTACAAGGTCCTGAGTTTGATCCCTGGTACCAAAACAAACAAATCACAGCAACAACAACAACAACAACAGAAAAGTAGCCTCAAGGCATCAGAGTATGGAACAAAACTCCAGACTAAAACCTTACACTAGTCTGAGAAAGGAGGGTGTATTTGATGCCCCCTGGTAAATGTTCTGGAACCCAGAGGAGGTCACGTTCTGGTCCGCTGAGGGGGACAGAACACTTGAGGATCTTTCTGTTTCCTCTTCCATCCTGCAAGGCAGACGACTGCTATGCCTTTTGTCTTACTGCGCCAATCCATGCTTACAGAATAAAGACACTTGCCTAAAGCAGTTGCTGGTGGACACAGGGTCATGCAGGGACATGACTGCTTCATCTGCCCAGAACACACAAAAGCTTTCTGGGGGAAGCCCTCTCCAACTCTACTGTGGGGCTTGGGGGTTCGTGATCATAGCCCCCCACCTCATAGCGGTGGTAGTTCAAGGACAGCAGGTCTTAGGACATGTGTGGGGCAGAGGCACCAGGCCCGTCCGGCCACCGTGGTGCAGATATCCCAGGGAATGGAGGATAGCGCTCTCCTGTGAGTCTGGGAACCAAGTCTGAGTTACCCCAGAATGCGCTGGGTGCCCACCACCTGTAATGATTTGATGAGCCCACATGTCCTGAGTCCACTCACTCTAGTCAGAAACCTGGTTATTGGTATTTCCCTAAACACCCAAAATCGAATCAGTCACGGAGTCTTGCTTCTGCTACAGCACCTCTCACGTCTGTCTGTTTCTCTGCATCACAGCCGCCCGGTTTGTTCCACTTTGAAATATCCCATGATCCCTGGCCCAGCCCCGCCTCTCCATTTCATATTCTCTCTGGTCTAGTTTTGCCAGTGCAGCCCCACTGCGCCCCACGCCTAGGCCTCACTGCACCCCACCACACCACATTGCACTCCCTCCCTTCTCTGTCCCTCCCAGGTAAGGGTGGGCTGGGGGAGGCTGAGGTGATTTCTTGAGCAGGGCTGCTGGTGCTCTATTTAGGGATTCAACACAGTCAACTAAAGAATTGTACAAATTAGTGGGCGCAGCTTTACTTTTGTTACTTTGAATTTCTTAAGTATACTGTTACTTGGCTTTGTGATCGTATTTTGACTATTAGAAAAATTGTCCACCCCTGAGAAACAGATTAACTAGATAATTCAATTGAAGAAAACAGATGGTGGTTATATTTAAAATCTGACTGAAACGAAGAGACACTGGAGCTGACGTAATTCGTGCCCCGGAACCTAGAGGCCAAAATCCTCCCCAGCTCCTGCTCTTTCTCAGTTGCGTCTCTCTGAAGCTAAGCTGCTTTAGCTGGAGAGGAAAAGGGGCACATGAGGTGACCCAGAGTGGGGCTCTGTTGGACACTAGGGCTAAGGTCTGTGGTGCACAAGTGAAAGATGCCCATATCACTGGCTGTCAGAAAAATGTAGATTCAGACCACAGAGAGAGCACGTCACACCCACAGGAGACAGGTGACAAATGCTGGCATCCCCAGACCTGGCTGAGAGGAACAGAGGATGGTGCAGTCACTTAAAAAAGACCTGGGCATGTTCGAACTGTCATACACACACAGTTAACTTATGACACCCACAGGAAATGAAAACACATTCACACAAAAGCCTATATGTAAAATTTACCATGGTATTATTCATAACAGCCCAAATCCAGAAATAACCCAAATGTTTGTCAACAAGAAAAGTGCATAAGGTGTAGTTTATCGATATAAAGGAATACTACTGGAAATAAATTAGTTGGTAAAAACAAACAAAAAAAAGGAACCGAATACTGACCTATGCTCCACAATGTGGATGAGCCAAAGACGCCTGTCAGAAAACCCATACACTGTACAATTCCATTCACACGGGTGTCCTGAAGAGGCGCTCTATGGAGACGGGAAGTAGACGGGTGGCTGCTTGGGGCCAGGGTGGGTTAGGGAGCAGGGAGGAAGGGCAGAACCACTGGTGAGCATGAGATTTTCTCTGGCGGATAGAAATGTTCTAAAACTGGACACGATGATGGTTGCATGATGAATCTTATATTCGTACTAAAAGCCAATGAATTACACCTTTTACAAGGATGGATTATAAGATATGGGGACAATATTTTAATAAATCTGTTGGAAAACATACAGCTATCCAGTCTTATAGAGTATATGTAAAAGTGGCAGTGTTAGGCGACAACATCTCTAGAGCTCTGGATTCTTCAAAGTGAGTGGAAATTAATGTCTAAAAATACTATGACCAAAATACATACATGCACTGCAAAGGAAGAGAGAGCAGCAGGCACAGTGCATGCTGACTGCAGCACTGCCCTCACACATGTCCTAGACCCTGCACCCCTCTGCCCACTGTCTTTCCTCCTCCGCTGCACCTCTCATCAATGCTGTCTGTCTAGGACACAACAGCAATGAACAAAAGAAAAGCTCAGGCTGTCCCTGAGCCACTCCACCCTGGGAGCTTCACACAAACAAGGGTAGGGAGACTGTGTTCTCTGCACACATCTCACTCACATCACAGCGGGATGGAGAGAAAACCAAGTGACCCGGAGGGCACCTCCCTCCCCGCACCATCTCCTGGGTGGTGGGAGGCGAGATCCAGCCGAGCCTGCACCTCTAGCTTCTGGGTCTGGTAGCGCTCTTCACAGAATCACCACACTTGGACAGTACATCTCTGGTGGCTTCTTTTGTGCATGGCTCCCACAGGAGAAAAGCTCTGGTGGGCACAGGGTGGAGATCTGCTCACAACTACTTCAGCACCTCGCAGTCCAGCCCACAGTGGGATTGGATAAGTGACTTGGACAGCCACACGTTTAACACTGCGGGCAGGCTGGTCTCAGGGAGGGGACAATGCTGACAGCAGGAGAGTTTAGCTAGGAACAGGGAGGAGAGGAGTGACTAACCTAAGGGAACAGTCTGAGAGCTCACAGTCTCTGAGTGTGCAACACCGTGGTGGACCAGAGCACCCAGGCAACGGAGACAAGCAGCCAGGAGCACACTTGGCACAGGGCTGCATGGTCTCCTTGTTCTTCTCAGACTCTTCCCCTGCTTGGGTCAGAAGCAAGAATCAGCCTGCTGGCTGCTATGACTTCTTAACAGAGAGATTCTGCTGGGAACGGGGTCCCACACCTGTAATCCCAGCACTTGGGAGGCTGAGGCAGGAGGACTGCTATGAGTTCAAGGCCAGTCTGGACTACATAGTGAGAGTTTATCTCAAAAACAAACAAACAAACCCCCAAAACAGAGTGTCCATTCTAGTACTTCACATATTTATAAATTTATTACATTCCAATAAATTAAAAAGAGGGCTCTGGGTTTAGCTCAGTGGCACTGCACTTGCCTGTCAAGTGCAATGTCTTGAGTTCAGTTCCTGGTACTGGGGGGAAAAAAAAATCAAAAGAAAAATTAATACATGACACAGAAGCATTTTTAGGGCCAGAGATTTAGCTCAGTGGCTCTGGTACCTGCCTTGCTAGTACAAGGTCCTGAGTTAAGATTCCTAGTATCAAAAAAAAAAAAAAAAAAAAAAAAAAAAAAAAAAAAAAAAAAAAAAAAAAAGATACAGTAGCATTTTTAAATCAATGGGGCAAATGAAATATTCAATATATGATGGAGGGGCAAGTACTTTTTCAATAATTTAGAAAGAAATGAAGTTATGCCCTTAACTTGTACCGTAAGAAAGTCCCAAGAGGATTATAGAGTGTAATGTGAAGAACAAAATTATGGACGTCACAGGAAAAATATAGAGACTTTTTTTTTATAAACCTGGGGTAAGGGGTGGCATTCCAAAGTGATAGAGTTGAAATTAAGAAACAAAGAGACCCTCTGCTGTCTTTAACGTGCAAGGAGAGCTGTGTTAACAGAGAGATCCTGCCGGGAATGGGGTCCCACACCTGTAATCCCAGCTCTGCTCTCAGCTCTGGCCATGCCTAGCACAGCCTTTAGATCTGCACAAAAGCTCACAACGCTCTCCCAGCAGCCAGGCCACTGCACAGAACCTCATAACTCAAAATAATCAAGTTCATCACAGCATATGACACTGAAGGCTGAACGACAAAAAAACAAAAAAACAACAAAAACAAACCAAAAAACTGATTTCATCTTTTTTTCTGAAGCAAACATACTAAAGTAAGTTTATGTCAATAAACCCAGTCAGTTCTGAAACACACAACTTTGGGAAAGAAATCAGTAATTCCAACTTCAGTGAAAATCAAGATTAAAGATCTGTAGCAATGTATTTGCAACACTGACTCACTAATAACACCGAGCTGATTTCAAAGGCAGGGAGCAACCCCCCTCACCCCCCCACTGGGCAGGGCAGGGCAGGGCAGGGCAGAACTGGGGTTTGGTAAGCACCCAGTTGTGGCAACAGCAGCACAGGAACAGTTTCCAGTTTCCGGGTGGTACTGCCAGAGGGAATGCTGGAATAGAGCTGGGAGAGGTTTCAGAGCCCTGAGATTAGGGGTGGAATAAACCATGCAATTAACTAACTGCAAGATGACAACTTTCTCAGCCAACTGGGACACAGCACCCTGAACCCAGCACCAGGGGATGGAAGCCTTCTCTGCCAATCAGGTGACTGTTCTCAGCCCAGCCCAGTCCCAGCAGTATTTTAACTGTGCCCCATCACTGGGATTTTCTTGCACACGTATGGGCATGTTACTTCTAATCTACATAAGAGCACTAGTGTATTGTTATATATGTCTACCAAAAACCTCAAAATTTAACAACAACAAAACAATAAATACAAATAAGTGTTCTAACACATACCCCATAGGATGCTTGTTTATGTAAAGCTCTTATTATCTGGTCCCTAGAAGGCAACGGATTCCTTGTGCTGTGAGAACTGGACACATTACAAAGAACACTTTTCATAGGCACTGTGTTGGGCTCAGAGGTCTCACTTGTCCTAGGAATGTCTGAGTCCTGCCGTGGCTCTGGGTGGGGACATGCTGGTTAAGTATGCACACACTTACCATGTGGACTACTTCTGGATAAATAGGCTCCGTGATCACATTCCGATTATGGGTGATGTATTCCACCATCTCACTTAAAGCAGCTCGTTTCACTTCCTTCCACTTGAGGTCACTCAGTGGGTCAGAAACAAAGTCAAAGAGGACGCAACACTGACGCAACTTCTGGGTAAAAAGCTTCTCTTGATCTGCAGGAGGAACATCTGAAAGGCAGAAAGCAAAGTGCATTGATTGCCAAAATGTTTAACCCATAGGCACTGTGGAATCCTTAAATGTCTGTTTATTTTGCAGTACTTGATTGAACCCAGGAGCAATGAGCGATACCACCAGCCTTTGTTACTTTTTAAAATTCTGAGAAAGGTCTTGCTAAGTTGGCCTGGAACTCACCATCCTCCCACCTCTGTCTCCCTGATGCTGGGATTACAGGTATGCATAACCTCATCTAGCCCTTCTGTTTTTATTTTGAATTAACAGAGTTCAAGAAAAAAAGAGATGGGCAGGAGTGAATGAGGTCAAATATTCCTTAAATGAAAAGAAAAAAATAGCTAGTCACTGATCAGATTATAGGGTTAGTATGGTAAAGTATGTTTTTTTCACTTTCAAACAACATCAAGAATAGTGTTCAAAGGGCCGGGGATGTAGCTCAGTGGTGCCGCTGCCTGCTGAATTAACAGAGTTCAAGAAAAAAAGAGATGGGCAGGAGTGAATGAGGTCAAATATTCCTTAAATGAAAAGAAAAAAATAGCTAGTCACTGATCAGATTATAGGGTTAGTATGGTAAAGTATGTTTTTTTCACTTTCAAACAACATCAAGAATAGTGTTCAAAGGGCCGGGGATGTAGCTCAGTGGTGCCGCTGCCTGCTTCATAAACCCAAGTTCAATCCCCAGTAAACCCATACCAAAAAAAAAAAAAAAAAATAGCTAGTCACTGATCAGATTATAGGGTTAGTATGGTAAAGTATGTTTTTTTCACTTTCAAACAACATCAAGAATAGTGTTCAAAGGGCCGGGGATGTAGCTCAGTGGTGCCGCTGCCTGCTTCATAAACCCAAGTTCAATCCCCAGTAAACCCATACCAAAAAAAAAAAAAAAAAAAAAAAAAAAAAAGGAATAGAGTTCAAAATAAATTCCTTCTCAATATATTCATTCAACAAATGTTTTCTGAGCACCAGTGATCACATGCTAGGCCCTGTGCTGGGTGAACAGTAGCACGACAAGCATTATCCTGGGTCTGGGGTGAGGGTAGGGCCAGCGATGGGGAACCTTTCAGAGCTTTCAATGATAAAGAGTGGGCCATGCCCTAGGTTCCCCACCACTGGTGTGGGTGCTGTGACAGCGGGCAATGGCTACAGAACTCAGGACAGGAAAGTGGGAGCTCAGAGGGCAGCTTGGCTCTAGACCTGGCACAGGCAGTTAGTTGTCTTCTCCGGCCCCTGTCGGCAGATCGCTCACGAGCAGCCCCTTCAGTGCATGAGTCACATGTGGTACCGGTTCACGATGACAGCAACACAGAAGCAGCTCTACAGTAACTATGACTCAGGGAGTACTACCTGGGCCAAGGAGCAAGATGACACCCGAGACAAACGGGTTTAAGGGATCCCTGCAGGGCCAGCAAGTGAGGAAGCTGGATTCAGACTAAGTTCTGGGGAGCTCGGGAACTCCTGCCTGCCCATGTGGGCCCCACTGGTGGTGATGACAAGAGGGATTTACATTCTGAAATGTGTCAGAGGTTTGCAAAATGTCTTAGAAAATTTGCAAAACTTGGTGAACCAATACTTTCCACATGATTAATAAATGGTGTTATAATATCATTCAAGAGCAAAAGAGCCTTTCATACTGCAAGGCGGATCACTGGATTTTAATGGAATAAAACGTACAGACAACTCATCGATCTGGCTTCAGGTTCCACGCTGCAGATTCCTTTAAGAAACTGATTATTTATTAAATTTTGGTGCAATATCAAAGAAAATGCCCACAACTCTCTGGAAGGGCCTTTGCCACCCACTTCTTACACTCAACCAAAGTGATGTAAGGCCACAGGCTGAATGCAGAACTAGACGAGAGGACCAGGTAGACACTGCAGAGATTTGTAAAAAATAAAACTATGCTCCTCTTCTGGCTAAAGCTGTTACTGTTTTTGAAAACATGTCTATTTTCATAAAAATGTTAGCTTTTGTTAACATGTACTAGGTTTGTTACTTTTTAAATTTAAATTTTTATCAGTATATACCTGCACAACATCACAGTCACATTCCTCCTGGGGAGTCGCTCCATGAATGTAACACACTCAATTCTTCTTTAACTAATATGTACATGTTAAATATTTTCTGTAGTTTAATTTTGAATATGGTCAATATTGCCAGCTAAACTCTTTAAACAGAAGCTCTTTGGGGCTTGATGTAGTTCTGGAAGAGGGCGGGACCCTGAGCCACCCACACCAGCCTCCCCCCAGTGAGTGGCCAGGAGCGCCGGGCTGTTCTGCGTCCTTGCACACAGGTGTTTTTTTGTGCTCAGGCCTGCAGCGCACCCACTTCTGCCCCTTCGCACTCCAACTAGATGTCAGCTGCTCGTTCAGGTTTATTCTACTGGTACTTTCCTCAATCCCTTGTTCTGTAAGACCCCTTGGAGCTGGCATTTACACTTGCTATCGTGAGCTAGGGATCCTGCTTAGTATCTGAGCTCCCCAAATGGATGAGCTGTGAGGGCAGGTGCCATGTGGTGACACTGTTCCAACCCCTCAATGCCAACATCAGCCTTGTAAACAGCAGGCACACAGACACTGCTACCTGCACTGACCTGCTGTGTGGAGAACCGTGGTTTCCCGGCTTGCTATACTGGATGCAGAGATAAACAGCACAAGGTAGGGGACAGGGTTTGGGACATAACTGCTTGCAGGATACTTGAGAGAACATGGGGACTCCCAACATCTTGCCCTTTCCTGAAAGGCATTCATTTCCTGAATTACTTCCTTGCTTGCCTTCGATCCTCCTCAGTTCTATGAACTTTTGTTCACACTCTGGTTTGCAGGAGCACCTTATACACGTTCCTGTTTGTCATCACAGCTTGTGTGCTTGGGACCTGTCTCTGGTACTCTCACTTTCTCAGCACCACAGAGAACCACAAAGCCCATTAGAATCCCAAGAGCCCCCAACACCCTCACTCATGACTCACTCACAGCTGGGGCCTAAGGAGGGGCCAGTAAGGTCCCTGAAGTACTTTAGCATTAACTGCCTGTTAAACACTGTATAACAACTAATAAAAATAAAGATTAAGTTGACATTAAAGCAAATCTATTGTGACTAAGGTGGTACAGAAAAAAACATTTTTAATAAAATGTTTTATCCAAAATATTTCTAAAAGGCAAGCAAATCCCAACTCCCTGAAGTATGTTAATTCCTTCAGGGTTCCAAGTAGCTAAAGTACTATACTGATTTTGCTTACAGTCTACAGATGGGTTTGTCATTATAATCTCATGAACTCTTGTTATTTTAAGAACTCTTATATTTCTATTTAAAATATAAAGGGGCCAGGGATTTAGCTCAGTGGTTCCACCACCTGCCTCACAGTGCAAGGTCTCAAGTTCAATCCCAGGTACCAAACAAAACAAAAGAAAACAAACAAACAAAAAACAGTATTATTGTTTCTTAAAAAACTGTAACAAAAATTTGAATAGTGAAAAAACCCTGCATCCTCAGGCATTATCAAATATTTCTGCATTTTTAAAATGCAAATTAATCTAGATTCTTCTTGGTCAGTGTATTTTTAAGCTGTATAAAGTATTTTATTTTATTTATTTGTTTGGTACCGGGGATCGAACTCTGGTCCTTGAGCTTGCTAGGCAAGCACCAGAACCACTGAGCCAAATCCCTGGCCCCTGGTCAGTGTATTTTTAAAAAAATCTTGTTTTCTGCTCTGCTAATAGGGGAATAAAATGGGTGGAGGCAGTAAAGTGTTGTGTATCTTTATGGTTCTGGTTTCTCAATAGTATAAATGTTATCACAAATAGCTCATATTTGCATAGATAATTTCAGCACCCCTCAATTTTCACTAATTTATAGTGAACATGAGCCAGTTTGGAGCAAAATGAACAGACATACTTGTGCAGAAACTGCAGGGCGAAGGGGAGCGAGGAAAAGATGTGAACGTGAAACCACAGCCCCAGAAACCAAAAGAGAAAAGGGGTAAGAATGCATCATTTATTTAACAACTTATCTCCTGAAGAAGAGAGGCCTTTATTCCTGAGTGACAAGTGGCCACTGCAGCAGCAGCTATGGAGAGCCCATCCCCAGGTCCCAGTGGACATGGCAGGGCAGGCTCAGCAGAGCCCCCACAGGGGCTGACTGGACCTGGGTTCCAAGGGCTGCTCAAGTTGAACTGGTGGAATGCAGGATGGAACAGCAGAATACCTACTTATATGCCCCATTTTCTACAAAAAGCGAGAAATTAAGACATCCCAACATTTCACTACAAAGTGGCACACAGAGGAAGTGTGTGCTGATTTTTACTGTGGGCCAGGTATAATCAAAGGAGGCTAGAAATGTCTGCCTGATGTAGAGTCCCGGCAGGCTTTCGAAAATGAGTCCTAAGTGACCACAGCAACATAGCTAAGGTCACAGATGTCACTAGCAATGTATGCCTCAGTTATAGATGGGGCTGACAGATGTAACACACATTTTAAATGACATACAGAATGTGACATGAAAAGGCTGAATTACTAAGTTCTTACCACACACCTGGAGGCTTCATGTGGATTGTCTATGGACAGGAAAATGACTTAAAAGAAAAGCCAAGCTCCTTTTACGTGATGAGTCTTGGTTGAAAGAAATGACCCAGGATACGATAAACGACAGGCTTTCAGCACACAGCTGCAGGAAGCGAAGCTGGGACTTCCTGGACACAGAGGATGGCTTCTTCCAGGTAGAAGACCACAAGCCAGGGGGCAATGACTCCAGAGACACCCGGATGACAAGCTCACCTCAGGGGCGCTGCTTCCTGCACTTATACAGCACACATGAGCAGCAGAGGGGCTGACTAGACACGAGACCACAGCGTGCTGACAGGCTGGACCACACCTGTCACCTCCTTGCATGCACAATGCTCCTGTGGTCCCTCAGAACCTGTGCAAGTCCTGAGTGCAAAAACCATGGCAACCACATGTGGAACAGGAGTAAACGAGTGGACTCTAGAGGGCGAGAGCTCAGCCATCAGCTACAAGCCACCTTGCCTTTCTCCTGTGTGTATTCAATTGCAAACTAACAGTCCAGAGTAAATCTGGCTGGGATGCTTCACTGATAGGATAGGCAATGAATTCCACTTACCTCTCCTTTCTTCCCTAAGCAGAAAAACTGAGCAATGCTACTGTGTCTGTGTGTGTGTATGTGTGTGTGCATGTGCATGTGCGTGCACGTGTGTGTTGTTCTGGAGAATGAACCTAGGGCTTTGCATTGTCTAGGTTGGCCTTTAATTTGTGATCCTCCTGTCTCCCCCACTCAAACAGCTGGGATTACAGATGTGTGGCAACAGACCTGGCCACTTATTTCTTAAAGAGAAAATTTGTGCATCATTTTAAGAGATCCATTTCCCCACTGCTCCGGGCCCTCCTGCACCAGCACCAACACCCAAATTCCTTATATCTGATACCCAAGTAGCAGATTCGAATTCCTCTGGCTTGCTCCTGTCGTGTGTGGACTGTCTATGGTCCCTATCTGTCCATCCAGATTTGAGGAGAGTGGAAGCTCTGTGATGTTGAGTCTTCCAACTCACGAACATACAGTATTGCTCCAATTACTCAACCATCTTTAAAAGTCCGAGGGCCGGGATTTAGCTCAGTGGCACTGCGCCTGCCTTGCAAGCACAAGGTCCTGAGCTCGATACCTGGTACCAAAACAAAACACAAAAAAGTCTCTCCGAATGTCTGAAAATTTTTTCCTAAAAATGTGTTAAACATTGTATTTTAATTTATTGAGTATTTGATATGTTTTGATGCTACCTTCTACCTTAAGTGGTACCTCCAAATAGATTTAACTTTCAAACTACTGTTGTAATAGAAGAAGAAAAAGAAGAGGAGGAGGAGGAAAGAGGGAGGGGAGGGAAAGCAGGGAGGGAAGGGGGAGGAGAAGGAGGAAGAAAAGAGGAAAAAGAGGAAGAAGAGGAGGAAGAAGAAGAGGGAAGATAAAGATGAAGATGAAGACGAAGAAGAAAGATTTTGGGTGCTTACTTTGTAACTGGTGACTCTGCTCAACTCTTATAAACTCTGTTCCTGCACCTGTAAATTGGTTGGTTGCTTTTTATCTGCAATCCCTGACACTGTTCTCTCTCTCCCTGTCTGTGCTGGCCAGAGCTTAGGAGCAATGCTGACAGGAAGGCAGTGGAGCCCTTTCCTCTTGGCCACACTTGCCCCAGGAGACTATGGATAATAACGCTTATCTGATTAAGAAACAGACCCATGGCTTCAGTGCCATCCTGACAGCCACTTCCGGGGACCTGGGTAAGTGGATCCTGCGATGTGCGTGCAGTGAAAAGGGCCAGCACTGACCTCAGCCTCTTGGAGAAGGACAGCATAGAGGGGAGCTGCTGTTACAGAACTGCGGCCTCCTGTGCAGCTCTCTTAATGACAGCAGTAGGCCTCTGCTTAGCCAGAGTAGAGGGGACAAGCTCGTACATGACAGCTAAGAGGTCAGCCCCTCATACAGTGCTGGGTCAACTGGCACTCAGGGCCCAGAAAAAAGAAAAAGAGAAAAAGCTGGACCACATGATACACAAAAATAAATTGGTGGGTAACAAATTTAGATCTGAAAGGCAAAACTCTAATGCTTTAAAAAAATAATACAGAAGAATTCCTTAAGCAGAGAAAAAGCTGAGGACTTCTTTACACACAAGCTCAGTAAACATTAAAAGACTGATCAACAGAACTATCCTAAAACTAAATATTTTATCAAGACACCACCAAGAATGGAAAGGCAAGTAGTAGAATAAATGACTTGATTACATTTACCAACAGACTTGGGTCAAGAACATAGAAGTATTTCTAATACATCAGTGAGAAGAATTTAGAGTATGAGCAGGAAAACAGGTGCACATTCTAACCAGACTCTTCACACACAGTACATCACACGGTTGATCACACAGGACAGGACTGTCACTGCTGTCAATAACCACAGCAATGCAAATGAACCACAGTCAGACCCCACCGGTTACCCACGGGACTGGTACACATTCATAGCTGCAAGGAGCTGAGCTGTGGCTCATACATGGCCAGTGGGCTGCATGGCTGGGTGTCATCAAGAGGCACTGAAGACATCCATGTCCCATGGGCTGGACCTGTACCAGGCATCCGGCCTCATGACATCATGCATTTGTGCAGTACTGCACAGGTGAAAGTATGTCCACAGCCACTTTGTCCCCACAGCGCAAACCTGTAACAGCACCAACTTCCAGTCAGATAAATCCACCATGGCTACAAAACTGTGAACTACAGCTAGATACAGTATGTATAAGTCTTACAAAATAACAGCTTTATGAGAGGAAGTCTAACTTTATTTAGCTTACTTAAAACTATAATGAACCTGGAGGGGGCCCTTGGGGGTCTAGCCTGGGTGGCAGCTACATTACAGGGGTATTTGCTTTATAATTATACAGTGCACTTTATCTGCTTCTGTATGTGAGCTGTTAAAAAAAAAAGGCTAAAGAATCTATGCATGTGGCAAAAAAATGAAAATCATATACACAGAACACATGGTCATTCGTGGTGGGGGCGGCCCTGGGGCTGCAGGATGGTGTTGCAGGTGCATGCATATCTGTGTGCTCAACATGGCTGCAGAGGGGTCAGCACAGACAAAATTCCACTACTCGGGATCAGGAATCACGTGTGCACACGACACCACACATGCCTCCTCTACGCGGTGCTTTATGCGGAGGAATCTCAGCTCTGGGTAACTTTTTTCTCCCAGTCAAGACAAGGATGAGTGAATTCTCATTTTTTCTATTTATATAAAAACCCTCTCTCTTTTCTCTCAAAGAAAAGATCAGCAATTATGATCTCAAACAGATGAAATAAACTCTGTGGTTTGGCGTGTCTGTCAGCTCTCCGGCATCTGTGTGAGCCGGAACCTGACGGCAGGCCCTGACCTTGAGGATGTGGCTCCTGTATTTTGGAGCTGATTCAGAAACCGATCCAACACATATGTGCCAGGCACTGTGCTTGGCAATGATGATAGAGGGAAATTAAAATGAAATACTTAATCCAAAAGAAAACAACTAATAACATGTGAGCGAGAAGTGCTACAATACAGATGCCTGGAAGGCACCACAGGGACAGGGAGGAGGTGGTTAATTCTGCCCTCAGGAAAGACGGAGGAAGGCAGGGGTCACTGCTGGAGGAGGCTGACACCCTCTGTGGAGGTGCCGAAGGCCCCCCAGGTGAGAAGGCCCCCCAGGTGAGTGTGACTATGTAGGGCTTGAAGTTACAGGCAAATTAAGTAGGGTTCTTCTCCCAGAAAAGCAGCTTCCTTCAATAAAGGCAGGGCCTTGACTGATGATCCCGATTACATACCTAATTAGCCACACTAGTGACACCTTTCCCTAGAGGAGGGAGGGGCTCTGTTTGGTTTCCCATTTTATCCTCAGCATCTACAACTGGCCTTTCACACTATAGGCCCTCAAGTATTTGCTAAATGAATGGAATGATTTCAGGGAAATGAGCTCAGATAATTCCACTGAGAGGTAGCAAAAACAACAGCATGTTGTGCGTCAGAGCAGAATGGGAGACCTGGAGCCACAGAGAAACTTGGCAGGCCTCTTCCGAGGGGGCTCTGCACTGGTGGACCTGAGGAGGCCACGGGAGAGGATGAGCCACAGATGCTTGGCAAGCAAGCAGGGCCACTTGGTCTGGGGTGAGATGGTCGGATGCGTAGAAGGTAAGAGGCCTGAAGCAGGGAGACCCACTGGGGAGAAGGCTGACTGCAGCCTGAGACCAGGCTCGGATCACGGTCACTGCACCCAAGCCCTGCTCTTCAGGGTGCTGGCCTGCCTGGCAGGCTGTCATCTGTGGCAACAGTGACCTCTTCACCTGCGAATCCAAGCTTCAGCACACAAGAGCACAGTAAACAAACAGCTAATGTACACGAAGTGACCCGACTCAGTACAATTCTTCCTTGGCCCTTAACACATATAGACTCTCAAAACTGAATTCATCTGAAATCATTCTTAGTGTGGCGATCCCTGAAATGTATTTATTGATTTGATTTTTAAAGACAGGGTCTTGCTATGTAGTCCAGGTTGGTCTTGAACTCACTATATAGCTTAGGCTGGTCTCAAACTCTCCATCCTCCTGCCTCAGCATCCTGAGTGCTGAGATTATAGGTGTGCGCCACTATGCCTGGCACAATAAGTCCTTCTTCGTTTCAGGGTGCAAGTATTGTCTTTCATTATAATGAAGTATATACATCTTCTAAATAAATATCGCTAAAATCAGGCTGCATCTTTTATTTTTCTTGGTAATCCTTAAAAAGTGGATCGATTCACACTGATGACAGGTAGCTTCCTTTTGCTATGGATACTTTTTCTATGGATATTACTTCACTCGATAGCAGCCAGTGCCCCAGCCTCAGATCATGCTGTCTGCACTACCTGATAGAAGGGGGCTGAGGTAACCACCTGGTAACAGGAAGTAGGCAGGACTCTCGAGAATGATGCTGCCACCCAGGAATGCATGTTCATCTACCTGCAGCTGTGCTCTGTGATGCTCCATGAGAAACCAGCAAGCATCTTTTCTGTCACTGGGACCCTGAAGCTGTCCTCCTCCAGGCCTCATGGTGGGACTCAGGCACAATCAAACTGCTGCCTCCAAAACTGACATGGGTATGATTTGGTAGAGGACCGGCTCAGAAACTCCATGCTGCCACTCTTACTGTAAATGCTTGATAGAGAGCTTACCTCAAATACTAGATAGAGGCCACTTGTAGCTCAAATCCACTACAGTGCTCCCCCACAAACTGGAGCTGCTCCGGTCTGTGCACCCTCCTTCTGGGGTTCCTGCTGACTACAGCCTGCCTTTAATGCCTGTAGACGTAGAAAGCTGTCCTCATAACTCATCAGTGCTGACCCCAACCCCATCCCTTTCTTAGGAAATTGCAGTGCAATTTGACAAAAGAGCAGCGGCTGAGTACAAACTCTCTTCACTGACACTTTTCCACCTCTGAGAGCCCGGAATGGGTGAGGAAGGACAAGGCAGGGTGTAGTAAGGTCAGAAGGGGACAAGATGGAGGCCAGGAAAAATTGGTTTCCTGGGAAAAGCTCTTTTCTAAGTGACTGTTTCAGAAAAGTCTTGAAGTCACATGAAAGAAATAAGGCAACTTCTCACCTAGACTCTAACGAATAAGAATATGGAAGTCATGAAATTATTCTAAGACTTGGGTTTCTGAAGCTCTAAAACCTCCTGAGCACACTGGGATTACAAGTGTGTAGCACCACGCCTGGCCTGGCTTTTTGTTTTTTAATAAGAAAGATTAAGACAAGTCAAACAATCTCCTTAGAATGAAGATATAAATCCAATTATTTGTCAGTGCCAGCCATCCTACCTACTTTATAACCCACTTCTAGCATGCACTGTGGGTACAAAATTAGACACTGTGATCAGTGCCAATTAGTAAATGCTCAGCAACTGGGGTGCACCACGTCCCTTCATCTTCCACTCTGTAAATACTGAGTGATACTGCAGCACTGGTAGCCATAGCTCCGGCAATGTGCGAGCTCATTCATCTGCAGAGCAAGAGCAGACATTTCTTAGGAAAGGTAACAGCTTTACATCTGACTAAGAAAAGACTGCCAAAGCAGGAGTCCAGAGCGTTCCACATGTTTTCCAGCAGACAGAATAGTGTAAAGTTGTTAAAAGGATATACTGAAAATAAGTATATATCTATTTCACTTTTTATTCTATGTTTCAACTTCCTTTCTCTGAGCCTCAAACACTCTAGAGTAGGCAGGGGTGCTTCCGTCTGGACTCTTTCTTCACACGTGATGGCTGGACAGTGCATGGACGGCAGAATAAGAGGAGGACAGAATCAGGTCAGCCTAGGCAGGGATAACCTGGGAATCAGGGCCAAGAAGAGACATTGGCACATGACATCAGGGATGGGCATGAGGTGTATCCACCTCTCGGGGAGGTGAGTCAGAGCCAGCTCTCCACACAAGCACCCTCTTCACCTGGGATACAGATGAACCCTTGCTGTGGCTCGGAGATGGCCTGAGTGTCCCCCAGGATGCACCCACTGAAGCTGAGTCCTCATCTTGAGGTAGTAAGAGGCTGGGGAAGTCAGTCCCGTGGTATTTATTTATTTATTTTTCTTTTTATTGAGTTTATTGGTACAATCTAGGTATACAATACAATTACATTCATCATTGGGATTCTGTACCTTTACATAATAGGTCTTGATTCTCATTTTTCCCCTTGTCCCTGCCCTCCCTTCATCCCCTCCTCCCCTCCCCATTTACAAACCCTTTATTTCCATTTTTTCAGTTTCTCATATTTTTTTCCTCTCCCTCATTACCTTTCCCCCACCCTTCCCACTTCCCTACACCTTTAGCCCTTTACTTCCTATTTCATGTTATTAATTATCTCATTAGGATCCTGTTCACTATTATAGTTTTTCACACCAAAGAAATTATTCGGTATTTCAGTTAAAGAAATCTCTGTATGAACATTAAAAATAGGGAATCCTAAAATAAAATTAAAAAGGAAAGTAAAAGAGAAAAGGCAAAGATGTAACATTAAAATAATCCTTAATTCTGGAGATGAAAATGGTCCCTGAACATATTTAAATTGCTTCTCGCTCTTATAGTCTTATCTTATTCTTTTTTTCATTATTTAGAGAATACTTTATTAGTTTCTGTAATCAAACCCATGTAGATATGACCTTACATATTTAGTACGATGTGCTACCCCTGTAC
>NW_022900933.1:39483907-39497015 GCF_012274545.1 Fukomys damarensis | reverse complement strand
AGCGCCATTGACATTGCTGGTTATAACTGATATGTACTAACTTATTATTGACATGTTATTGGCCTTTTGTTGACTTTTTTTACTTTTTCACCTTCTCCTTTTAATTTCTTGCCTTGCCTATTTGATTTGCTCTGGGTGGGGGCCTATGGAAGGTGACAAATGTTAGACAGTGTCATCAGCACAGTGCCCTGAGATTGAGTCCTGGAGGCTTTATGAGAAGAGGGAGAGATCAAGAGACACACAGATGCAGACAAGCACACCACTGTCCCTGCCATGGCAATGTTCTGCAAGACTGTGGGACTTTGGCAGCAAAATGGCTACCACCAGAGCCTCAAATTACAGGGCTACCAGCGCTCAGGCTTTCAGCTTCCAAAACTGTGAGCTAAATAAATCTAGTTCCCCAGCCTCAGGTATCACAGTAAAGAGAACTCACTAATAACAAGTAGTGTCATTAACCTACAGATGGTTCCAGCCTCCATCCTGCCTGGCTGTCAGCTTGTCACTGCTGAGACTCGGCTGTGCTTTGATCTGGCACCCCCCCCCCACTTCTCAGTTCTTGGCCCCCCCCCCCCCCACTTCTCAGTGCTCTGACGCAGGGACGGCACAGAGCAGCCCATGCCTGAGGTCTGCCAGGAGACGGGTAAGTGTCCCTGAGGGCTTCTTGGCTTGCCCCAGACACACAGCTCGCCCTTGTGTGATGGACTGTCTGCAGGGGGACATGGACAAGAGGTGCTGTGCACCCTGCGCTCTGCCCGTCCAGCATCTGTGGGTCCCCAGCCCTCGGCAAAGGGTCCACAAATAGTAGGCACTCTGACAGCCATGTCCTGTACGCTAATGATGGCAACATCTGCACTTGTGCTCATGCCCACCTTCCATGTGCCTGTCACCTGCAGCTCACCTTCGCTGAGTGAAGCTGACTAGAGTGGTGGGGCATCACCTGGGGGGCAGACGTTTCTCTCACACAGGGTGCCCTCAGGTTGGGTAGCAGGGGCCACCACCATGGCAGCTGTCACTCTGATCACTGCCGAGATACAATGCCAACAAATGAAGGAAAATATTTTGGCTCATGTTTACAGTCCATGGCTAGTTCAGCATGGCCGAGGGGCAGAATGGAGAAGCTGCTTACCTCTTGGCATCGGGGAAGTAGAGGAGCCTCCTCAAGGGAGGAGCCGGAGGAGACGCTTCCAGGTCACGCCCACAGTGACTGCTTCTTCTGGACAGACCCTGCTTTCTAAGAGCAAGCCAGCCGTAACACCCCCATAATCCAACAACCTTCCAGACACGTGAGGCTATGGGGCCACTTTAGACGTAAACTCTTACAGCACAGATGAACAAGGATATACCCTGAAGCACAAGCAGAAAATGTCCACATTTCTTCAGCCTATTATGTTACTATCTCAAGAAAGAAATACCACATATGAATATATTTAACTAACTTGGATATGGTGGAAGGCCTTTCCTCCAGGAGCAAGCCAATCACTCTGTCTCTGCCTTTCACAGCCCCAGGGACCCGGACCCTTAGCAGGTCTGAGAAGGGAGGGTGATTCCATGCAGCACCACAATTTCTCCAGAGGGGCCCCATGCGGGCAGGGACACACGGCTCCTCCCTGCTGCACTCCCACAGGCCTGCCACAGCAAGGCTGGCGGGTCTCTGACAAGAACACGCGGGTACTCAGCTCACTCCCGCCTGTTCAGTCAACCAGTCAGCAAAGTGGCCACCACGGCAGCTCTCAGTGCCATGGGCCTTGTCTTCTTTTTATTGGGGACTCGAGGGAAGGCAGCATGCTCCTTGGCACCTTGGCCTTTACCATGCACGGCACCAGCTGCTTCATGCTGTGCACTGAGTTGCACAGCTGCAGTGCGCTTAGCACATGGTTGAAGGCCTGCCCAACAGGTTCATCTTCCTGGGGGAAGAGTGCATCACCTACTCGACTGTGGGGATTTTATTATTCATCAAGTGGGGGAACTCCAGTTCCAGTGGGTAGGTGTGTGCTCAAAGGCCCTTAGCCAGACCCTTCTCCTTCCTTTCTCTCCCTCCCTCTGCAAGGCTGGCGATAGAACCCAGGGCCGTGTGCACGCTGTGTACACGTTCCACCCGGGGGCACACTCAACTCCAGGCCCCTGGACACACCGCCATACGGGAAACTGAGATGTATTCAGTATCACAGACACACGAGCAGGGCTGGGCAAAGGAAAGCTACTGTGTTATGAGCTGTCCCCGTCCCCTCCCCAGGGTGGACTCTCCAGCTGGAAGGTCGGAGATGCGCTGCGGGCAGTGCCAGTAGAACCAGGCAAAGACCTCTGGCAGGGGAGCTGCAGCCTCAGCACCTCAGAGCATGGACAGGCAGGCCTGGCAGGCTGGGTGTGCCCTTCCCAGACTTGTCTCCATGCAGCCCAGGTCTGTGCGACAGCAGCCTCTCAGGGCCACCTGCTCCGCTTGGGCCTGCACTCCTGCAGGGCCCTGTGGCAGGCATTTCCCTCCTCCCTCCCAAGATCAAGGCAGTCTGCCTTTCTCAAAGGAATGAGTTTTACTGCAAAATGCACTGTTCACATGGGCAGCCTCTTCCTGTGGCCTTCCCAGATGAGGGATCAAGCTTGCCTGGATTTGCAGTGCTGGAGCCCTCAGCCCTTCTAGTGAGCTGAGGTGCTGCTGCGGGAGCCTCAGATCTAGTCCTCCACACTTCCAGTTTCTGTACACAGTTCTTCCCAAGACTTGCCCTTTACAGTCTGGACTGTACAGTAGAAGTAACTTCTGCCTACAGCAACCAGAGGCCACCCCAGTCTACTGCCATGCACTTCCCACTCTGAGTCCTTCATTTAGCAGATACTTGTTAAGCCTCTAAGACAAGAGGCAGCCACAGAGTAAAGGTGTTAGAACTTGAGCGGAAGGTGGCCATACCTGGGTAGGAATCCCAGCTCCTTACTGATCTTGAACAGAAAACTTTATCTCTTTGGACTTTGGGTTCCTCAACTGGAAAATGAGACTACTTGTACCTAGCTGGGTTGCTGTGAATTAAGAGATGAAATGTGCTTAAAGCAATCCACAAAACAGAGTGCCCTCAGTAAAGGTTAGTTGTTTTGTTTTCTGTTAAAGCATATGCCAAGTGACTTACTAGCTTCTCTAACCCTTCAAAGATGTCTGTAGGGGAGGCAACACTTCATCTTTTCCAGGTATTTCTAAGAAGGCCACCAACACACTGCACTCAGCAACCAAATCTGTTTAACGAGAGGCTGCATCTCATTTGGACGGTGTCCAGTTCCGCACCACACAGTATGAATGTGCCTGTCTTGCAAACGGAGCCCGTCAGTGCCTTGCTGCTCTGGTGCTCTTAGAACAGGGCAGCAAAACAGCAGCTGCTTCATGTCAGCTCCCAGGGGCTGAATGGAGTCCAAGTCCAATTATTACAGATGTGCACATGGGGTCACAGGGAGCCAGTCTTTCAGGGGATTTGCTGAATATTTTAGTATTGCCATTATGGGCCTTACTAGATTGAATGGAAAAATACCCTTAAAGTTTGATAGGTTTATAAAGGATTACAGTGGAGCTTTTTTCCCTGTTGTTTGGCGGGGGGGTGCTAGAAGCTCACGTGGGTAAGCCAACCAATAAAAACTGCAAAGTAGTAGGCAGATAAAAGTGGCAGGAGATCCTGCTGTTAACCAGGGTGACCAGTTACTTGACTGGTCTGGACCTCAGGCTCTCCATCTGAAAAGTAAGGTTCTTTCTGGCTCCATGAGGCCATGAAAGTACACCTCTTTGGGGAATTTAGGGGCAGGAGAAAAATACTAGAGAGGAAAAATGAAAACACATCAGGGCTCTAAACAGAAACAGGAAAGGATGGTGCTAAGCATGCATGCACGTGTGCATTTCAAGAGATACACAGGTACCTATAAATCTCCAGAAGAATAATTTACTAGGTGCAAACACACATACAAACCCAAGGGCCTGCACTTATAAACAAAGTATCTCTCCTTGTGCACAGGTGACTGGTTGTCTCTAAATGACAAACCTAGGTGTTTGACTGCTAACATATGCATAAACATGTATTACACAGTTTTGAAGAATTTTGCCTTTAGAAACATAATACACACTTTCTGTAAAATAAGATTTTCAAAAATATAAAAAGCAAGAGAAAGGACAACTCAGAGGTCAGTGCTGCTGGCCTTTGGAGGTCCCTTACACAGCGGTCAGGAAGGAGGTGGGGCCAGAGCCTGCACCCCTGAGAAAGGTGCTCCAGGCAGCCGTCTATTTGTACATCACTTGCCATGTCCGGGGTCTCCTGTGTGACAATACACAGTCTGCCTGACATTTCCCTGTACACTGTGCTACAAGCTAATAAATCAAATCAGTCTTCACATAGTGTCCTCTTAAAAATTCCATCAGAAATAACACTTAAATATTGGATTACATGTGGAGGGTGCAACGCTTGTCTAGCTCTATTCCCTTCTAAAACCTCACTAGAAAACAATGAATTTTGTAAAGGGCTTACACTTTCGTGGACACAGGATTGCTGGGCTGGAAAGGGCAGGAAGGGTGGCTGGGAACCTGAGAGAGGGGGACAGTGGGACAGCAGGTGTGGCCCAGGGAAGGTGACCCAGCGGCCCGGTGTGTGCGGGCAAAGACCAAAGGTGCAGATCAGATGCACGGTGCCCGGGTAACAGGGCGCAGCTGACACTGGGAGGAGAAGTTCGAGAGCTTCTCCAACGGCCCCCTGGGATCTCTCCACCACTGATGCTCACTGAGCCTGGAGCCCCATGGGGTTTCTTCCACTAGCAGGGGCACGACCCTCCCTCCACCAGAAAGAGGCAAGCCTAGAGAAAAAAGTCTGGCATCTTGCAGCTTGCAGTGTAGTAAAGATTAACAGGACAGGATGAGCTGCACCTGCGCTGTCTCTGAGGCATGAGAAGCACAACTATCACTTTTTACAGTTCCTGGGCGAAGAGGAGACAAAAAAACAATGAAAAATGAGACGGGCCCCTGAAGGGTGCGGTGGTACAACACCCGTGTGCACTGCAGCAGAAACCCAGTAGAGATGCCACACAGCTGAGGTGGGGAGGCACAGATGGGGGAAAACCAGGACTCATGCCATGCTCACAATTTTGCCAAAAGTCTAAAATTATTTCACAAAGAAACAAGTAGAGAAACCACAAAAACAGAAAAGTTGGTTGTTTCATCAAAGCCATCCTCAGGTGAGCTGAGATGCTCAGATGGACTTCCCTGACTCACCAATGCCACTCATAGTTTCTTCCTTCTTTTGCTAGGTGAGATAGAGGTTTATCTGCTTTTTCTTTCTCCTTCTTAGTCTGTAGCTCATACCCTTTCCAAAGGTAGCTCTTGGGTTTTGTATTTTTAAAAATATTTTTTATTTATTTATTTTTGGTACCAGGGATTGAACTCAGGTCCTTGCGCTTGCGAGGCAGGTGGTGGAACCACTGAGCTAAATCCTTGGCCCTTTAAAAGTATTTTTAGTTTCATAATGCATTAAGTCCTGCTTCTGTGTTAAATATAACAATCGTTTCATTTACACTGGTTCTTTTGCATCCTCTAGAGTTTAAACAGCTTCTCTTCATTCTTATCTAATAGTGCCACGATTCTGAGAGCATCCTCATTTTACTTTTTCATCCCTGGTCTGGGCTCACTGTGGTTCTCTGCTTGTTGCCTACTCCAGTTTAGGAGTGGAGCCTGGGAGCCTGTGCTCAGTTAGAATCCTGTGTGTGCTGTGCTTTTTATTATTAGTTGTTACTTAGTTGAGTTTGCCCATTGTCTACCAAGTGCCAGGGTTCTTTCTAGACATTAAGATCAAGCCTTCAACAATAAAAGAGATACTCCCTGTATTTGTAGAGGTTTCACTTGAGCAGTGGAAACAATCAAGCTAAAAAAACAAAAACCAAAACCAAAAAACAATCCCACAAGAGAAAGTGCTGCACGGCTTGTAATCCCAGCACTTGGGAGGCCGAGACAGGAAGATCACCATGAGTTTGAGGCCAGCATGGACTAGAGGGAGAAACTCTGCCTCAAAAAGCAAACAAACAAAGTAACTTAGGGAAAGAGAAACACAAGTGTCTGAATATGTGATGTGAGCAGGGGCTATCCAGAGCGGAGAGGCTCATGGTGATGACCTTTGGCTACACAGGATGTGTCCCACTCCTCCAGCCACTGTGGCCTGGCTCTCCCTCTAGCTCTGTTGCTGGGGCTGGCACATGTGTGGTTGCTGTGTCACTGTGCACTGCGCATCAGCGTGACACAGCAATTGCCTCATGGAGCACTGCTTTGCCTTGAGATCATCTTGAGATATTAATGCCATGGCCCCTGCTTTTTTTTTTTTTTTTGCATCTGCCTGATGTATCTTTATTCTCTATTTCTTATTAATGCTCTTTACATTATCTACCTCTTTTCAAGATTTAAAGCTGAAGTTAAGTAAAGTATATGCAGGTAAAAGTAAATGTACAGTAAAATTATAGTAATAATACTAAAGTTATGTTAGCCCAGAAAGATGCATATAGCACCAAGACATTTAAATATTGTTTTAAAGCCAGGTGTGGGGGTGCATGCCTGTAATCCCAGCACTCGGGAGGCTGAGGCAGGAGGATCACTGCGAGTTCAAGACCAGCCTAGGCTACATAGTGAGTTCCAGAGCAGTTTGAACTACATAATGAGACCCTGTCTCAAAACAAAACAAAATAAAAAAAAAAAGTATTGTTCTAAAGACATTCAATGCAAATAGCATTATGAAGAACTATTCTCAGACCTCCTGGCATGAACTATACATTTCCAAAATAACAGAATAACCTTATTTACAACAATGTAAAACATGTCCTAGAAGCTAGTTGTGGCTGTGTGCAGGTGCCAGTGCCAGAATCTGGCTGGTGGCTGGCAGAGCAGAGCAGAGCAGGGCAGAGTGGGCGGGCCTGGGTGCTGCCGGGCACGGCTTCTCTGTCCGCTTCCCTGAGGAGGGGAGAGGACTTCCAGCCCTGGCACTCAGTCCATGGCTCAGCTCAAACTCTGCCCAGCTTTACAGCTTCAGCTTCATGATGCATTTCAGCTTCCAGCAAAGTCTGAGTTTCTTACTTATTGTTGCTTATGAATCGAGGACTTTCCTTAAATAATGTTTAAATTTTAATTTACCACTTTATCTTACTATGCCTAAAATAACAGCTCAGCCTTTATGAAGTGTTACTGCTGGAGATTCTTGTCACTTTTCTAGGCCCACAAATGCTCACAGTACATCGAGGGGCTATTTCCCTTTGTACACGAACGAGGCCAGGGAACCACACGGAGGGTGAGGCGACCTGTTCAGGTGTGACAGTGGTGCCTAAGCCCAGCAGGTGGCCCTGGGGTCCCTTGGTGACGGAGGGACAGCTCTGGCTCAGAGCCTTTCCCAGGTGCTGGTCAGGGTGAAGGCCCAGTCTGTCCTCAGGAGCCCTCAGTGGCCTCTATAGAAACAGGACCTCTAAGACCATGAGAAACACCTGTGACCCAGAGCCAGCGGGTCCTCATATAGCATGGTGTGGACACAGGCCAGGCTCTCTGGCAGCCCCCGCTCTGGTGGAAGCAAGTGAACTGTCACCGGTCCTGCCTGTCCTGGGGAACTTCCCAACAAATATGCAGATCAGCCGCTCTCCCTCTACTCTACATTCCTCAGCAAACTGTAAGTCGTGTCCCTAGCTGGAAGTCACCAGCTGTGGCAGCTCCTTGGCATAAGTCACCTGCTGGCTCCTGGCCATGTCTGCCCCTTCCTGTACCGTCAGATGACTTGAGAGCCTCCCCCTCCACAGCTGTCCCACTCATGTGGCCTGTGTTCCCCTAGTCAGGAACAACCCTGTGTCCAGCCGCCAGTGCTAGGTGGTCAGCAGGGCTGGAATCAGAGACCCCAAACCCCCAAATACGTAGGCCACATCACCCTACTGAGAGCATGCACTGAACACATCCCAGAAAGGGTCACTTCCAGCACCTGGCAGGTGGGGTCCTCCTGGCACCTGCATGGCCCTGAGGCTCTGCAATGCCAGGTGAGCTGTGAGGCTGAGGGTGAGTCATCCTGGGACAGGTCTGTTAAGAGGGTAGTGCTCTGATTTCCTAGCCCATAACACTCACTTCTCACCCTGCCCAGGTTCCCAATACAACCAAACTAATGTCCTGACAAATCAGTCCTCAGTAGGAACCTGCTGGTGGCCTGTGGGAACCTCTCCAATCCCCACGGCACGCTAATGCTGAGCAGCACTGTCACACGTGGCTCCATGCAGGCAGGAGCCCCACCGAGCACCCTGCTCCGATTCTCAGGGGGACTCCTGACCTGGGACATGAGGTGTCTTGCTTGGGCTGTATTTGGTCAAGCAGAGGCCAAACAACTTAAAATGTCTGATTCAATAAAGATGGCTGGGAAGCAAAGCTTCCTGGCTGTGGTAAGGGCAGAATTTAAGACAAAAACCCTTTTTGCAGAACTTGGGGCATTCTGGACAGTACACTTACAGACTCTGTGATCCTTAACTCTCAAGAACCCTCAGAGAGGACAGTCTGGAGCACTCACTGGACTTGGCCACCACAGTGAGTGACAGAACTTAAAAGTCAGGTGCTGGCCACTCCTGGAGATTCACTCAGCCACATGACACAGTCCTGCTGGCAATTCAGTAACCCTTTCACATTCTGGCAAACTTAGTCAGGAATCTTAGTAGCCCTACCTTGTGAAAACCTCGATCAAATCAGAAGTACTGCCAAGACTTCCTTATCAAGATGGCTGACAAGCTCCACTTCCCTGCTTACTTCATGGAAACCCAGCGCTGGAGGGTTAACAACAGTGCCTGGCACCCCAGCAGCCCAGCGTCAGCCCAGGGGCAGACCCAGGTTGTTGTGTTTGGTACTAACCCGCACCTCACTCCCAGGTGGCCTCTGCAAGACAGAATAACTCGTCCAAGGGCAATGTTTAGGTCGAGCCAAAGTCATCCTTCTGAAAACTGAAGCTACTAATAATCAGTCTTTTCTAGCTGGGCCTGGAGTCTAGAGATGGGAAGAGCAGGAGATCTAGGCACCACCAGTAACTGTACAGCTCATTTAGGCCAGACCCTGGCCCAAGAGCTCACACCCGCAGTTTCACTGGACACCCCAGTTCTTGTGTGGGGAGCAGAGCTACTGTTCCCACCGTACAGATGGAAAGAAGCCACTCTACAGGTCAGGCAACTGCTTCATGCCACACACCTGGTAAGGTACAAGCTGAGAGACATACAAGCCGCAAAGTGACGTGACGGTGAGAGGCCATGCCCAGAGAAGGTGGGAGCAGAGGGAGAGGACAGGTGAGGTGGGAGGGGAGCCAGGACACAGGCATGCCCCGGGGATCCTCTGCTGAGGGTCTTGCTGCCACTAAATACATTTCCTTTTTTCCCAAGGCAGTGAGCCTTTCCGGACAGCCATGCACCAGCTCCAGAGTTCCCCGCCACATCTGTGCGGTCATGCCACTGTCCACTTGGGGTTTGTTTCCAATGGACACACGGTTTTACTAAGCCCTGTCCTAAGCAGCAGTAACCTCAGAAATCAGGGATTTGACTTGCTAATTACATATTTTCACACTTGCCAATATGTAATTATATGATTATTAAATGAAATAATGTTTAACTCTGAATCACTTCAAATCCCCTCTTCTGCCACCCATGGCAATGTGTGCTGACCACACCTGGAGGAATCCCGGGCTACATCATGGCAAAGCGAAGGGCAAAACAAGAAAGCCTCTGTTTTGCCTAATTTACAGACATATGTGTTAGAACCCACTACTCAGCAAAGTGTAGGATCTGAAGTCTCCAACTCTTACTCTGCATGAGGAACAGGAAAGTCATTTTAACCTCTGGCTATGCTCTTTCTTCTTACTGTGAAGACAGACACGCAAACTGCTTCCTCTCAGCCTCTGCTGACATCTGCCAGTCTCTGGTTTTGCCTTCAAGTCTGCATAATACTGCTCCTTAAGGACAAATTAAATTAGCCAAGGTACGAAAGAGCCTAATCAGACACTTTAGGGATGGTACTACAATAAGGTAGCAAGTCTACCTCACAAACCAAGCAGGGACACACAATCTGCAGTGATTTCAGCACCACCAACTAGAAAGAAGCTTCAAAAGTTGATATGCCCATTGACCCATTAGTGGCATAATTTTTTTTTCCCTGGAACTACTGAATAACTCCTTTCAAAGGCTGGATTGGGTGCAGGGGTGTGGCTCAGTGGTTGAGTGCTTGCCTGTGTGGGGCACTGGGTTCGACCTCCAGGAAAAAAAAAGTTGAACAGGTTTTCTGCCCTGGCTTGCAGTATATTTTGTTTTTCCCTTTTGATATACTTTTGCAGATATTCTAATAGTTTAAGACAGATAGAGCTCTCTTCCGGAAGTAACCAATAAAAGGCAATCCATTGCTCTATATAAACACGAGCATGTTCAACACACTGAAGACGTCAACTGCAACACATCACAGTTTCCAATGCAGATAACAACATACCAAGAGGGACCTACTTCATCTGGGCAAAGCAAACAAAAATAACATGAACAAAACCATGCCTGCATACCTTTCCCAGACAGCCCTGAGCAAGTCCCCTTCTGGCACCTGCCACATGGCACTGTTGTCATGTGCACCGACTGCTCACTTCTAATTCTGGCCAATGTATGACAGGTGGCAGGCACTGAGGTGCTCAGAAGGTCTGCTGAAGGAGTGCACTTACGGTGAGGCCTCGACCACATGATACACTGGGCTCCCCAGCCCCATCCCACGCCCAGCTGCAGGATGCTCCGATGGGTGACAAAGGCCACCCTCATGGGGAGCACTTATTTTTCACTCTATAATCGGAGGCGATCTTTTCATCTTCTCACCCACAGGACTATGGGAGGAGGGACAGAAAAAAAATTCACTACACTCAGAATTCATCATGAAGGATTCTTACTTGAAAGTACTAATGTGTGTTTAAAAATGTTTCCCTTCCCTTTCTTTTTTCGGGAAAGGAGAAGCCAGGTTCTATCTTCCTGTCTTGAAACTCTGGTGGGCCCGACCCACTGCCGTTAGTGAGGGTAGAACACCATCAGACATGAAGGATGGCTGGCTAGATGGAGCAATCAAACTGTGTTTAGATTCAGACTGAAGGTGTCTCTGAAATGTCAAGTTCTCAGTGTGAAAGGATGTAAATAAGTGTCTCGGAGGGAAATGAAGAGACCCTTGGGTCTGAGCTGCATGTTAAACTGTTCTGCTGTCCCAGAGCAGCGTAACTGTCCACCCAAGCAGCTTCCAGGGAGTGAGCCTGGAGAAGCCAATCATGGCCTGAGTGGGCAGAGCCACATGTATCTATGTGTGAGCACACATTCTGCTCACCCCGGATCCATACAGCATCCAAGTGACACATGCCCTCATTATACCACTGAATAGAATGGGCTTTTCTCAAAAACAGAGGTGAAATTCACATAACCTACAATGACCCGTTTTAAAGTGCACAGGTCAGTGACACTGAGAACATCACAATGCTGTACAGCAACCCCCACTCCGTCTAATGTCAAGATGTTTCCCTCACCCCAGATGAACAGCCCATACCCTGTAAATCACTCTCCTCCCCTCTCTCCAGCCCCTGGCAACCTCTAATCTGTTTTCTGTTCCCATGGAGTCGCCGATTCTGGATTTTATATAAAAAGAATAAGAAAAGACTCTTTAAAAGTGATATACTGCAAATCATTTGAATTTTTTTTTTTTATTTTTTTTATTTTTATTTTTTTTTGTACCAGGGATTGAACTCAGGACCTTGTGCTTGCCAGGCAGATGCGGCACTCCTGAGCCACACCCCGGTGATAATCTCACACACTCTTGCTTTGCCTCTATCAGGGTAAAGTCCTGCCCCTGAGTGGCACAGGTACCAGGAGACCACTGACCTGCACCAGAGGAATTGAGCACCCATGAGCCCTTGTCAAAGACCTTGGCTCCCCTAGAAAATAACAGCAAAGGAAGGAGATTTCATCCTGCAAGAGTCAGACTGACAAGACTCAAATTTATTTCTAAACTCAACAGAAAAGAATGGCTGCTTTGTAGAGAAGCTTGCACCTGCATGCCAGGGTGCACTACTCTGCCCCATGTGCGGGACACACACGTGTGCTGCCCTGGCTCTGCAGGAGGCTCAGGGACAACCTTGACCGACGCAGGGACTCCAGCAGGTGGAATGCGCTGGTCTCTCACACCAGGCGTACCCCCTTGGAGGAGCATGAGGTCACAGGGTTACAGACCCCGCTTCCCGGGAATATCAGTGTCCCACGTAGTTAAAGGGTGTTAAACATTTCACACTGAACTGTAACAATTATAAAACAATATCATAGTCACATTGCCATTTATGATAAAGACCTGTAGGCTTTGGAAACTTAAACATCTGGAGGTTCCTGGGGGGCCATCTGAGGAAGTGGGCTCACCCCTCGGCAGTGGCAGACACTTTCAGGGAGGGTGGACAACCCTATCCTCATTGACCTGACCCAGCACAGGAAGGGCACTGGAATAGAAGAAAGCCAGTGACACTGACAAGCTGATCCTAAAATTCACAGGCAATACAAGGGACCAAAGTACCAAACAGTTTTGAAAAAGAAGAGCAAAGTCAAAGGACTCACACATCCTTGTTGTAAAACATAAAACAAAGCTACAGAAGGGGACAAAGGGAGGGCAGGGGAATGGGGAAAAAATAAGAACCAAGATACATCATGTAAAAGTTCAAGATCCCAATGATGAATGTAACTGTATTGTATATCTAACATGTACCAATAAAATTAAAAAAAATAAAATTTAAGTTAAAAAAAAGTGCTGCAGAATCAAGGCAGTGTGTATAGATATAAGGAAAGACTGAGGGACCGAAGGAATAGAACTGGGAAAGAAACCCTCTCACTCATAATCCACTGATACAAGTCAAGTGTGCCAAGTCCAATCAAGGAGTGGAATAGCTTTCTCAACAAACGATGATGGAAAAATGGAATACCCACATGTAATGAAGCTGCACCCTCCTCTTACACTGCACCCAAGAACTAAGTCAAAATTGATCAGTGGGGGCTGGGGATTTAGCTCAATGGTTCTGCGGCCTGCCTCATAAGCACAAGGTCCAGAGTTTGATCCCTGGTACAGAAAAAA
>NW_022900933.1:39461679-39483828 GCF_012274545.1 Fukomys damarensis | reverse complement strand
GTAAAAAAAAAAAAAAAAAAAAAAAAAGGATCAATAACCGAAACAAAAACAAAAAAATACATGGTAAGGGACCGATACCTGGAGTAGATTAGGCCTTCCTTGTGGGAAATGTGTGATCACCACCTTAGGCCACAGCCTTGGCCTCTCTGTACTTTACCCATCTTTGATCAGTTCCCCCATTATTCTTCAAGTTTCCCATTTACTGTTCCACATTCTGTTCTCTGCTGAGGCCTCCTGTCTTACACCACCAGGAAAACCAAGGCCATGAAGCCTACCTTCCCCAACTCCCTTCCTAAATTCCCCTTCCCACTCCCAAAACTTCTAATAGCCCTCTCTGTAGAAGATGACACGCAATGCTCTGACCTCCAGCAGAGTTGGTTTAGACAGACAGTCTTGCCAGTCACATGAAAAAACAAACAGGGCTGACCACACGGCGACAATGCTCGGAACTCAGCAAAACTGGTTCATTCACCTAAATGCAACACAGAGAGGCTGGCTAATCCAGAACAGCTCCGTCTGAATGACCTATACCAGACCCCTGCATTCTTGTGCTGTCGGGTCCATGGCTCAGTGTGCACTGCAGTCAGGTTGGCAGCCGGGTACATACCCTGTGGTAAGAACTAGAAAGGTGTGGGCCGGGGATTTAGCTCAGTGGTTTGGTGGCCTGCCTTGCAAGGGCAAGGACCCAAGTTCAATCCCCGGTACCAAAAAAAAAAAAAATAAAAAAAAAAAAAAAAAAAAAAAAAAAAAAAGAAAGAACTAGAAAGGTGAACTTTTGGCTGACTCTCAAGTGCGAGTCCATGACAATGGTCTTGGAGCACTGTGTTTTAGCCTGTTGGCTGTGTGAAATCAGCATTACCATCAAAGACCAGAAAGACAACAATGCCTTGGTTTAATAACCACAATAGACCTCCACTTTTAATGTCATGCCTTCTTTTCCTTTCACTGTGGTACTGGGGACTACACCCAGGGTGCTGCACGAACCAGGCAGGTTATGTCCTACATCCCGCCTCTGTGCCTTCAAGCATGTGCACAAACACATGCACATAAATAGTGCGAACCCCTATCCTTCCCTGCACCAGCCAAAGGTATCACTTTCGGTTTCTTCTATGTCTCCATTTTGTTGTGGAACCGTAACAAGTGTATTCTCTGCCTGTCCTTCCTGGTAGTGACTACAGCGGCATGCCGCACCCCTGCTTTGCATCTTGCCTCTCTAATGGCTCTCTGCTGCTATCCTTTTATCAGTTCAGAAAGGTTGAGCCTTATTTGATCAAACCCTTTCCCAGGATTTCTCCCACTGCATGGCCACAGGGATCCCCAGTGCCTTGAATCCCTGCATCTCCCCCGAGTATATCCTGGGGCTACCAATTAGCTCCTCAAACTTCAGCTAAGCAGACTTTTGGGAGGGCTCCCCCGCGTCCCGTGCCCTGGACACTGTCAAAGACCAGCAGCCACAGCACCTGTCATATGACCAATTCTCACACAGAGTAGAGGGCCAAGCACCATGCTGGGGATTTCCAGACACTCACCTAACAAATTATGTAAATAAAGTGTGGGGGGGCCACAGGCGGACAAAATTCAACTTTGTTCTCTTTTCTGTGGTAGGCATATCCCATAAAGTTTTCCTTTCCTTTGAAATGAACTTGGTTACTAAAAGTTTTTAATCTCAATTTCAACCTCCTTTGGCTACAAAGGCCACACAGTTGCCACACTACGAATGCTGAAATACTTAAGCAGGGAACGAGGAAGGAATCATGCAGAGCTTTATTAAAATCAAGAACATGAAGTCACCAATTATTTATCATGTCATAAACATCACTTCATTGTACATATCAAGAAATATTTCTGCCTTACTACTGTTTTCCCTTAGAGAAATGGCTAAGCTAAAACAGAACCCGTTTTAGAGAAAGGGCGCCTCTCTGCTCTACCCAAGCGCTTCATACCGTGTCACCAGCAGGAGAAAAGGGTATTGAACTTGGTGCTGGAGTCTGAGAATTACTCCTGCATCTCTAGCAGCAGTAAGTTCACACTCATCACTGAATGCTGTCACCCCAGGACTAAAGTGTAGCTGGGAGTCTCATGGGATGTGCGAGACCCTTAACTGAGTGGAAGTCGAGTCACAGGGGTTATGGGGCCAGACTAAGGGACGAGGAGACAATTCAAGGCCACAACCCCCCAAGCAAAGGCCTTACCTTCATGACCCAGAATCCGCATCTCTTGTTTTTCTAGTTGATACCATGAGAGTAACTAACCTGGTTTCAGCAGCACTGTGCTCTACACCACGGTAAAAGCAGAGAGCAGAAAGAGCTGTGCACATAGATCCTGTGATAAAGAAACCTGCAAAAGCAGCTTCCCGTGCATGTCCAGAGTGGTGTGAGCCCAGAACTGAGTCAGAAAACCCAAGAGTCTGTCTGGTCTCTGCCGCCAACTCTTCTGGGACCTCAGGCAACTTGGGGAACCTCTCTACTCTGGTTTCCACAACTGCAAAAATGGGGCTAATAATACCTGCTTACTACCTCACAGGAAAGAGGGCGACGGTTAATGAACGCTTGCAAGAAGCTTTGAAGATTAGAAAGGTTCCCGGGTGCTAATGACAAACAGTAGTAGTCTGTCTGGTCTCATTTGGGAGCCACAGCCAGCGAACCGAATTGTTCCCGGTGGACTGGTCTTCCATGACTCTCACCTTAGAAGAAAAGCATCACCTGCTGACGCTTGGAACGCCAGAGGCTGTGACAGCCAGGGCTCTGAGACAGGGCTGACTGGGTAAATATTTATGTGGGCGGCAGGTCTAGTTACTATGGACGCCTGCAGTCAGGGCTATTAACTTGGCCCACAAACTCCTGCTTCCTGCTGGAGGACTCTAGTGAATGTGCTCCTTAAACTTATTTTTTTTAAACATTGAAATGTAAAATGTACAGCTTAAAATTATTTCAGGGGCTCCAAGCTTAGATTACATTTCACTTCACGGCCTTCCTCTTCTTCATAAAGACAAAGGTGAAAGGTTCAAATAAGCAAAAGGCCAAGTGCTGTTCCAAATAAGGCTGCAGGACCAAAATGGGTCTGGGAGTTAATCTGACTTCATGAACGCATGTGCACACGCACGCGTGCCATTCCAAAGGGTACTTTTCTAATCTAGGCAGGAAGGGCGGTATGTGTTCACTGAATTGGATCATGACAATGAGATGCAAAAGTTCAACATTAATACTTTGATGCACTCAACTCAGAAGTAAAACAATGCAGGGTTCAGATCCATCAACACTGCAGCATTTGAAAGAAAAAAGTCAACCCAACAAAAAGTATGGCTGCTTACAAAAGGTCAGTTTCAACACCTTAGAATACCTCATTTCCAGAGGAGATGGCCTCATGTGCAAAGTAAATGACACAAAATAAGAATGGGGTTCTTAGGGAGAGTGGGTATAGAAGAGCGGAAGCTAAACAGGAAAAAATCAGAATACAAATTAAACTTTAAAGTATAAATTTAAGTTAACCAATTGTCAAAGAATAATAAAGACAGTTTTCAGCATAATGCCATTTGTGACACTGTGTAAAGAAAAAACTACCTGAATTAGCTATATTGTTTTGAAAAATTTTTCCTGTTTCACAGACACACAAGCTTTCTCCTGGCAGGGCATTTCTGTGTTTCTTGTCCTCGGGGACATTAGACTAGAATGTCAACCTAAGGTCCTTTATTTTGATTTTCTTGAAAATAAGGACAATAATCTAATGCTTTTTTTGGAGACGGGGCCTCGCTTTGTGATGCAGGCTGGCTTCAAACTCATTGTGATCTTCCTGATTCAGCCTCCTGAGTGCTAGGGTTACAGGAGTGCCACCATGCCCGGCTACCTAATGCATTTTAAAACAGAACACACTTGGAGATTTAGGAAGTTCTGGCAAGTGAGTCACAGACCCCAGTGAGTGGCTGTGACAGTGGTGGATTCTGTACGATGCCATCTAACAACTCAGGAAGTGATGTGTGTTGCGGAGGCGGTCAGCCAGTGAGCAATATCTCACTGTTTTCATTATCTAGTAAAATATTTTTGAAAGGGTCATGGACGCTCTCTTAAGTAAAATGCGTCCCAGAACCAGGTCTGAAGAAGTGAGAGATAGAAATCCACATTTCCGGAAGCCTGGTGAGGCAGGGCCTCTGCTCTAAAGTTAGCTTGGTGAGGTTTTGCTCTGGCTGTGTCATTTTTGACACCTGCACAGTGTGTGTGGGGCATGGTGTGTGCTTGCTGTGGAGGTGTGCACTGGTGGCAGCCCCGAGGACAGTCCCAGGCAGGAGGCAGATGTCACACCTGCCTCTCCCTTCCAGATGCTGCCTACTTGGAACTTTTACACCAAATTCACCAGAGGCGCTGTGCCCCTGCAGACTCCAGCCTGGGTGAGACGGAGCAGCAGCAGAGCATCAGCTGGCTGTCCAGGTAGCTCTCAGCACAAACACTTGTAAAAGCTGTCGCTTTCTTAAACTGCTCTCCTGTTAATTTTTTACCTTAAGAAATGAAGAAACATAGGTCCAGGATTCGTCTCAGTGGTTCTGCCACCTGCCTCGTAAGCGCAAGGTCTCCAGTTTGATCCCCGGTACCAAAAAAGTAAAACAATAAAAACAAAGAAACAAAAGCTATCATATGCTTTCTGTGAATAAATAATCTCAGGCACATAGAGAAAGATCTGAAATGGCGCAGTAAACTCTAAACAACAAGTCACTGAGATGTAGGGGAAAGCAGGAGACAAGCAGGATAAGGTGCAGAGAAAGTTGAGGTGGCTGTGTCCACACAGAAGATCAATAGATTTGAAAAAGGTAAGAGGAAACTTACTAAGGCAAGAAGGGAAATTTTAGGTCAGTGGACCCTGGATGTTACCTCACAGGCCCCGAGAGACCTATTTATTAATTATCAGACTCAGCTCACTGTGGGTTTTTGTTTATTTTTGCTTTTGTTTTGTTTTGTGGAGGAAGAGAGAAAACACCAATGCTTACCAAATATTACATCACGGCCACTTCCAGCCTAAGATAGAGAGATTTCCTAGGTCATGGGTTTTGCACTTTTGTGGTGTTTATACTCTTACAAGGACGAGGAACAGAAAGAGCTTTGATTTGGTGGTTATATCCTCTTATTCTGGCCATATTAGAGAAATTTTAGAAATATCTGGTAAAATGCTAGAAATATCTCATAAAAGCAATAGGTCCATTTCATGTTAAGTAGCACCTTTATGAAAATAACTTTTAAAAGGGGGAATGGCAGTTTTACATTTTTTAAAGTATCTTTAGCATCTGACTTAACCAAAGACTGATCTGCACACCTGCTTCTGTATTCCATTTGCTGTGTGGCAATTTTGGCAGAAATATGCACGAAAAACAAACAAGAACAGCACAGGCTTAATGAGACCTGTTTAGCTGGAAAAGGTAGCTACATCAATGTCTTTCAAAAACTTTGGATATTCTTTGCTGTTACACCCCAAGTGGATGTGTCTCAGAGATCAGAGGCCACATGTCTGAAGCCACATGTATGAGTCCTTCTGTCACAGCCAGAGGTGTGCGCGGCCTTCCTGCCCTGGGCCGTGTGTTTTGTGGGCACCATTTACTGCTCGCTGGGAACACACAGGCGCACTGAGTTACATGGCTTTCCCTGGGATCTGACAGTAAGGTGAAAGCATCAGAGAGCAACATCTGCATCTGTGGTTTTTTTTTGGGGGGGTTACCCGGGATCAAACTCAGTCCCTTGTGCTTGTGAGGTGGGCGGGGGAACCACTGAGCTAAATCCCTGGCCCATGCATATAACAGCTCAGATTCCAGCATGCGAAATCACGCTACTGGGAATTAGTCACAGAGGACACTGCTAGTTTTCAAACATAAAACACATGTATGTTACGCTAAAGTTTTTCCTTAAGAGTTAAAAGTTAAGTGCCAAGTTCTTATTTTACTCTGGCTTTGACAACTGACAGAGACAGATCAGAGACCTCAAGTGCCTGGGACCACAGCCACGAAGGTGGCATGGCTCAGCTTGGTGGTGATTTGAGACAGTCTAGAGCACCAAAGACACTAACTGCCCCTAGGAGGCAAAGTGCCACATGGACTGCAAGAGGTGAGCGATGGAAGGATGGACGGGTGGGTTTCAAGATGAACAAGTATAGGAGTAACACAGCTGTGGAAAATGAGAAGGCTGTGGTTAAGCTGCCGGGCTCTGAGGTGCCATATGTGACCTGCAAAAGTTCTTCTGTGGTACCAGTAACACTTGGAGAGTCTTCAAGACACCATTTCAAGCACTTACCCTCACGACACCCCATGGAGTGGGCAGTCCTTACCATCTCCTCCTCCATGGCCTCGACTGCCCCAAGGCTTGGCCAGCCAGGGCTGGGTGGGCACTAGATTCTGGCCTGGGACTCCCAGGGCCCCTCAGCCTGACCACTCACCCAGCCTCCCAAGGGAACCGTGGTTTTATCTCTCTGTGTGCCTTACATGCAGCTTTCCCAAAAGACCGATCAAAATGCCAGTAAGCATCAATCAGAGCAAAGCCCAAACCCCACTAGGTATCGGATGGTGTGGCTACCTGTTCGGCCACCATGGGTCAGCAACCAGGGGACAAAATCAACATACATGGCCACTACTCACCACTCAGTAAACAAGTTCAAAGTGATTACATTTCTGTTGCATGTTTTTTTCCTAAACCAGAACGCTTTACAAGACATTTCCCTTAGGTATGAACATGTTTAGAAGGTGAATCAACACTGGCATAGCTCTTTCCCTAGGTTCAACAGCCACCTATGTTTGGTGTCACTGTGCAGTTATTTTCTTACTACCATCTGAGTAAGCTGCACAGCTGCTGATGTGACACTCGTGACTACTTCTGTCTGTACCCCAACAGTAAGGACAGTCGCCCACAGTCACACCACCACCCTACACCTGGAAAACCAATGCTATTCCGCTCCAGCCAGGCTCACTGTGAGCTCCACTTTCTCTCTCTGTCCCCCAATTGCTTCTATAGGGTCAATGGGTTTGGAATAAGGATCTGATCTAGATTTACTCACGGTATTTAACTGGTGTATCTTTTTAAACTAGAAGGGTTTTTGATTTATAAATAATTCAAGGACCTAAATGAAAACCAGACCTTTATTTTCTGTAATAGGTGTCCGGTGTACTTTAGCCAATGTCTTTCCAATATTACAAAGAAAGGAGTCTTTAGTGAGAGAAGCTATTTTCTCCACTGAAGCTGTCCAGGTGGGGTACACACGGTCCCCATCACAGGGGCGAGGGGGCTTGGCCCGAGAGAGGCTCAGAGTGGAGGGCGTCACCTCGGGCGACTTCTTATGAGCACGGTAGGCAGCTGAAAAGTACACAGGCAGCTATTATTTGAAATAACTTTCTTTTCAATCTACCAACACTGCCTGATGCTTGCCGTAGACATGACGCTGGATGCCTGAGGTAGCTTAAGCTCCAGTGATGTTCTCAGGATATTCTTGCTTTTGAGGAGAAGATAAGAAAGCCAGGTAAGGCCTGGCAGACCTGGACAGTGTGACTGGGGGTGTCATGCGGAACCCCTAACAAGCTCCTGCTCAGAAGGCAAAGTGCTGACTCTGTGCCCACATACAGTCTACGATACAGAAAGCAGCGAACATCAGGAGGCGTACAAAACGTGGACGCTCTACCCAGCAGAGAACAGAACTAGAGCTGAGCTGAGCTGTGCTGCCTGAGGCTCATGACAGTCTCTGTGGCCCCAAGTAAAGGTTCCACTTTCTCTTCTGGAAAAACAGAAATAATGAGCCTAGCAGCTCTAGGCAGACTGGGTGAGAGCAGGGACAGAAGGACAAGCCTTGGGCCCACACCCTAAGGGTGCTCATCAGTGGTGCTTCTCCCTCTGGGACAACCACCAACAGAGCTCTGGGGGCAGCACACCCCCCCACCCCGCCTGAGCCTCCAGGTGGGGTGGTGACCCTGGGGAGGAGACACACTGGGACTTGTACTGCTCCCCCTGCAGGGAGGAGTGCTGAGAGGAAACTAAGCGTTAGCATTCACAAAAGTTCCTCGAGCAGAGCTCTAGAATTAACAGAGAACCATTATGCTTGACATATGGGATCGGAAGCAGCACGTACCATAAACGACTGTGTCCCACAACCCTTTCCTTGACAAACAACCTTGTCTTTTCATCTTTCTCTCATTCTTCCATATAATTAACACACATCATGAAAAATTCTAGGAGGCAGCTTTTGCTGTGAGGCAAAACTCATGAGCAGGCATCATGCCCAAGTTTAAGTGCAGGACTAATTAAGAAAAACTAGTATAGACTTCACAACCCTCCTCCTGAGGGCTGTTACTCTGGTTACCTTGCACACTGGCAGGAACACAAAGAACACACTTTCACACACAGGATCACTTCCGCTAATGTGTGAATGTACTTCTGAAGTCACCTCTGGGAGAGCTGCAGGCACAGCAGGTAGACATCTAGAATGACAGCCTTTTGCTTTGGGCCATCATCTGCAGGCCCCCACTGACTCCATGTGTTCAGGTGTGTCTGGCACGGGCCGGGTGCACATGCACTGCTGCTGTCAGTGCTGGGGAAGCCTCAAGTCATGTGGAAATGAGAGCTGGGGTGGATGTCTTCACAGTTCTCTAAACTTTATCTGAAAAGTGAAGCTCAACCAACTGGCAACTCAGCAAGTATTTGTGAGAAAACAAAGGCTCCCATGATTACATCTCCGTATCCCAAGAAAAACGGGTTTCCCAGCAGGCTTTCAAACACTTACCAAGAGGGGAAGTGGACGGGTGACTAGAACAAGGTGAGAGCAGCTAAATGGAAGAGGTTCCAGGCTGCATGGTTCCTCTCTGGCCCTTAACATCTTCCTTCCTGAGGCAGCTGTCTCTGCCTTAAGTGCAGTGTCCAAAATGGGCGGGTGTGAGCTCCAGGGTGGGAGGAGGCCTGGCCACCTACACCAGGGCAGAGGCAGCGCTGGAAGCCTCAGGAAACTGCTCAACATGTCAAGGATTTGCCTAGAATGGGGTCAGTAACCCATGGCTCCACCTGTTTCTGTAAATAAAACTTTACTGGACCACAGATATGCCCATTCATTTACTATCTATGGCTACTCTGGCTTACAAGACAAAAATATTTACAATCCAGCCCTTTTCCAAAAGTTTGCCAATTCATCTAGAACCATGCTATCCAGTACAGGAACCACTAAACACGTGTCTCCATTTAAGGTTAAAATAACTAAGACCAAAAATTCAGTCTCCTAGCTGCACACTCTAAGTGCTCACCAACAGTCACGTGTGGCCAGTGGTGAAGGCAGCAGGCAGCACAGAGAACATCCCCACCATTGCAGACAGTGAGTGCTCTTGGACAGAGCTGGAAATATAGGATTGAAGTCACCAAGCTAAATTTATAGCCATCAGGTTCCTGGTCACCCTCTCTTCTTCCACAGACAGGAAGGCCTGCACTAAGTTAAAATAGATCCCTTTTACCCTTCAACTTTTCAGGATATGCCAATCACCATGCTAATCACAAGCTCACAACTACTTGGTAGGCAGTAACTATCTTGTGGTTTCAAGAGGGACCACAAGTCACTGTCCCCAGCCCCTGCCCCAGGGACTGTGAACTCTGAAGGCCGGGGCACAGAACAGGCTTGTTTCCTTGCTCTCCTTCCAGGTTAGAATCCTGCCCAGCACATAGTGCTGCTCAACAAATATAGTATCTGTATTGTAAAACCAAAAGAAATGAACCCTGGTGCCAAGCTTTCGTGCAAAAAGAGGCCACCGAACCAAACAGATGATGGGGCAATAGGGGAATCTTACTGCAAAATGTTCTATAGTCACAGTTTCTGTTTTAAAATGAGCTAAGGAAAAAAAAAAAAGATTCCAAACAAAACAAAGCGAAACCAAGAGTCTGGATGTGGATTACACTTAAGGGCTCTGTGATCTTGGGGAGTTGCATTCCCTTCTGAGTGCTGGACCCCTCTTCCGGGCCAAGCCCTCTGTCCCTCTCCTTCCCAGCTCTCTCCAGAGCCCCTGCCAGTGAGGCTTCTTCCTCTGTCCCTCCCTGCTGGCTTTCCCACTGAACCAGCTGAACCTTTGGGGCAGGGGCTGCATCTTACTTTTAAAGGCCCTCAGCTCTTGGCATACAGACGCTACTAACTGCAAGTTAAATCTAAGAGCACAATAAATAAAACACATTTTGCTAAGCCTCACACTTATGTGCTTGCTCCAAGAAGTCCTTATAAGTAAACTTTTTTGGACTTTGGAAATTAGAAATTATCCACACTGTTTGAAGTAGAAGTTAGTCCTAAAGGTTAATACCTTCTTACAAACTCAAGTCAGGTTAATACACTTTACTATATTTCCTTTTACAATTACACAGTGAAAAATCCAACAGGGAAAAGCCAACAGGGACAAAAATCCAACCTGGCATAAAAGGTCTTGGGATTCACAAGTTATGTATCTGATATAAAAATCAAATGATTCTATTTCAGGATAACTTATAATTAAAAGAATACATTAGCTGCCTAATAAAGACCAGTAGACTTACAAACCCAAAAGGGCTGCTTTTTATAAGGCCCCTTACCTGTACACAAATTTACATTTTATACAAAACCAGATTATTTTACTGTCCACTAGTTAGTGTTTGACAATTAATGAAATCCAAATAGTTCCCACTAGGGTCCTGAAGCTAAACACCTAATACTATCTGTAGTCAGCCTTCCTGGGTGCACAACCAAACAATAAAGTCATGGCCTGCCCTACAATTTTGTCATTGTGGATGTTGACTTCTGCCTGCCTTGTCCAAGGGATTTGAGAGAGAAAAAAGGCATGAGTTTCCTCCCAACAGATTGGGTACTTGTGTGCTTCTACTTCCTGGGTACACACCTAGGCTCTGGAAAACCTTTTCCGGCATTTTAGTCACAGGGGTTATTAGTCACCTAGAGGTCCTGCGCCCCCCGCCCTGCCTTGCCATGGGCCCATACAGCAGACTGTACAGGGAAAAACATCCTGACGCAGCACAAGTTGTGATTATGATACATTTTTAAGTGATCTGATGAAGATTAGCACCCATTTTCTCTTTTACCCAATAATGAACAAAAATTTACATAACAAATATCTTAAAATACCAACCCCAAAGAAGTATATATTATCTTGATAGCTACAGTTCAATGTAACTAATAGTAAGTGTTTCACAGTTCAATTTTAAACCTCAAATTCATATAAAGTGTGAGAGGCAAACTTATTATTAAATGATCTGTATACACACTGAAAACTTCTTGCCATTTAAAATTTTAATGCCAAACAACACACAGAGCCTATGTCAATGCAAAATATTCCTTAATACTCTATGAAAATACTAACATTTAAAAAGTATGACCCCGATAGATTGCAGTGTTTCAAGGCATGAGCACATTTCTCTTTCCTTTGGCAAGATGGAAAAACCTTGTAAAGGAAGTTCTTTTCTAATCAGTTCTGCATTATTTTCTGACTGAGATTCATTTTTAATTCAGAGACATGTCCCCGGCAAAACCTTTGCAGTATTAAGCAACACGATGTAACAGAAACTCAGCGTGCAGATAACTTGGCCAGGCTCCGCTGGCCCGCCTCTCCTTCCTACCCCCACCCAATACCTTCCCCAAGCAGTGACTTCACATCCTTTGACATCAGCACAGTTCCAAAAGGGGGATGGGAGAGCGAGCAGAAAGCAGAAAAACCAGCTTTGAACTATGCATGCAAGGCCTCTCTCAAGCCTCAAATTCTGTAAGTAGTTTGTAAAATGCCTGCCGACTGGCAGTGACACTCCCCACCTGCTCTGGTTACGCCTGCGGCGGAGCGGAGTGAACTGTGCGGAAGGGACTTCCTGCTTTTCCTATCTGAAGCACAATAGACATTTATTAGCTGCCCATGGAAGGCTCGGGTCCGGGGAACACACAATAACTCACCTCGAATATGGAGCAGGGCCACGGGCTGGAAAGGCCCATTGGAGTTGGCCGCATCCACCACCATCCCGCTGCCCGCCTTGTTACATGTCAACATCTAGACTCCAGCGGGAAAGGCAGTGTACCCCTTAAGGCAAGAAACCAGCCTCCATTTTAGTTTAAAAAAAAGACAAACTGAAGCTCTCTGCAGCTGGAGGGAACTGGCTGGCTTGTGATGTCAGCGGGCACGGAGCTCCCTGATTGGCCGGAAGCTGCAACTTAAAATGACACTGAAAAAAACTGCAAACGGAAAGAGCGTTCTGTTTGGCTGTCAGTGTGCATTAAAAACCTGGGCATTTTCGGGCTTTCTGCAGGTTTCATTCCTCAGTAACTCTGTGGCAAAGATCCCATCTCTCAGGGGACAGAGATGGAAGCCACAGGCCCCCTGCTGCACTAAACCGATGCCTCAGAACTTAAAAAAAAAAAAAAAAAAAAAAAAAAAAAAAAAAAAAAAAAAAAAAAAAAAAAAAAAAAAAAAAAAAAAAAAAAAAAAAAAAAAAAAAAAAAAAAAAAAAAAAAAAAAAAAAAAAAAAAAAAAAAAAAAAAAAAAAAAAAAAAAAAAAAAAAAAAAAAAAAAAAAAAAAAAAAAAAAAAAAAAAAAAAAAAAAAAAAAAAAAAAAAAAAAAAAAAAAAAAAAAAAAAAAAAAAAGAGGAAAAGAAAAAAATGTATACTTAGGATCTTCATGAATCTTAGATTTTAGCATTTCCTGGGCTGGTACCCCAAGTTCAGTGACAGATGCCCACTCGTCAACCTTCTACCTTCTAGGTCTACTTCGTTTCACATCTGCACCACATGTAGCATTCTTGCAACCCATATTTGTATGTATTTTAATTTTATTTATTTATTTTTGGTACCAGGGATCGAACTCGGGTCCTTGTGCTTGCAAAGTAGGCGGTGGAACCACTGAGCTAAATCCCTGGCCTTGTGTGTATTTTTAAAAGCAAATGGCTATTTAAATATTACACAATTCTCATTCATTAGTCTGGACTTCTGCTCAACTTCCACTCTCAGTAGTGCAAATTAATGTGTTTAGAATCCTCAAACATTTTTTTCCTTGAGACCTAGGTTTTCTGGAAAAAATAAATAATAAATTACATGGAAAATGAAGGCTGCTTTACAGTCAGCAGCTAGAAAGTGCTACAGACGATTTATACCACATGGCCTTTGAAGTGCAAAAGGGATGAAGTGAAAAGCAGCAGGTACTTCCGTGAACCTAAGATATCAGTATGCTAGGTACTTAAAGTTTTAAATACTTTGTTTAAACGTAATGTATCTCACCTATTTTTTATTACGCTATTATTAAAAGTTACTACTCACTGGAGTGTGAGGCAGAAGGACAGCAAGTTCCAGGATGGCCTGGGCAAGTTAGCAAAGCTTTGTCTCTATAAAAAAATGACAAAAGGCTGCAGATGTAGCTCAGTAGTACAGTGCCTATCTAGCACACATGCAGCCGCAGGCTCAACTTCCTGCATCACAGCATGAATAAAGTAAAAGCTACTATTTAGATCTTAGTTTTCCTTTTTTTTTTGGTACCCGGGATGGAACTTGGGCCCTTGGACTTCTGAGGCAGGTGGCAGAACCACTGAGCTAAATCCCTGGCCCCTAGGTCCTACATTTCTATCTTCAGAAAAGGTTAATGTAAAAAGCTATTCCAAGGAGAAGGGCTTCAGATCTGGAGAACTGGAAGAGTGGCAGTGAGAAGATTACCTCCAAAAGGAAACATTACTACTAGCTCCAAAGAAAACAAGTAAAGACAAGAAAACTATCGGGCAGAGCTGGAAACAGTTCTTCATACAGAGTTTCCTTGCACGGTGGCTCCTTCATCATTTCTCACCCATGCCCCGCCTGTCTGGTGTGTGTGTAGCGACACGGAGGCCCCCAGTGGGAGAGCACCCGACACGACACAGGCCATGTGGATGCTCGAGTGCTGCGGGCCTCACACCTGCCAGTGCAGCTCCCTGAGGAGGAGAGTAGTTAAACACAAAGGGCCTGAGCAACAAATCAGGTGACAGACTCCAGCTTCCCACTTGTATCGAAGATGTCTGTTAGGAGGGGACACAGCCCCCAGCCAATGCCACCAAACAGTGCTGAGGGTGGTGCAGGCTCTCAATTCCGGTGAGGCCAGATGAGCTCAGATTCCACCGGCCAGGCTGCAGGGCTCCAAGGGTCACCTTGCTTGCTTTGAGCTTTACAGAGGGAGAGACTGCCCACTGCTCACTTCATACTTCATGTGAGGTGAGATGGACAGATGCACCTGTCCTAGGGCGGTGCTCACAAGCTGGAATACACAAACAGGGAGAGGCTCCTAGAGCTTTAAATAAAACATACAGATTAGAAGGCAAAGAAAAAGTGAAGTCACTTTTTGATGTTTTTCCAAATGATCTCAGATCAAAGGATCTCAACTTTATTAGTGATTTCCCCCATGAAACCCTATGCATATAAAGTAGTTCTTTAAAGAACTCTTAAGACTGTGATCTGGAGATCACACTGATAAGATATATGTTAAAATTAAAATAAATGAGAAAGAAAGATGAACAAATAAATAGAAGGTATATTGCCGAACTGAAAGCAAATGTCCTGTAAACTTGCTGTTATTGTTTCCCTAAAATACTTTATACATTTAAAGTAGTGCCTATTAAAATTCAGGTGAGCCTCATTTTTCTAGGTAATTGACTACATCATTCTAAATTTCACCTGGAAAAATAAAAAAAAAGACTGAGGGCCAGGGATTTGGCTCATTGGTTCCACTGCCTGCCTTGCAAGTGCAAGGTCCCGAGTTAGATCCCTGGTACCAAAAACAAAAACAAAAAACAAGACTGAGAATACATTTAGTGAGAAAGCGAAGTTCTACCATAAAACTGTATGAACCAATGACAGTGTTGCTGAGCATAAGAGGCAGAGCAAGGGAACAGAAGCCACAGCTCCTGTACCAACATTCACTTCCACACAAATGTGACTCATGATAAAGAATGAATCTCAGAGACACTGCAGTAGGAAGACTTGATGAACAAAACCTCAGACGCACATGAACTAGTGCAAAGAATCAACAACTGGGACCTCATCTTGCTAAAAAGCTTCTGCACACCAAGAGAAACCACCAACAGAGTGAAGAGACAACCCAGAGTGGGAAACAGTTTTACCAGCTGTTCCTCAGACAAAGGCCTACTATCTAGAATATATAAAGAACTTAAAAAAAATCAGACCCCCCCCAAATTTAATCCAAAAATGGGCATCTGAAATGAACAAATATTTCTCAGACTAAGAAGTAGAAATAACAAATATACGTGAAAAAATGTTCAACATCACTGGTCATTTGAGAGATGCAGATGAAAACAATGCTGAGATTCCATCTCACCCCAGAAAGGATGGCTGTTATCAAGAATTCAACTAATAACAAATGCTGGTGGGGCTGTGGGGAAAAAGGAGCCCTTCTCCATTGTTGGTGGGAGTGCAGACTGATGCAAGCACTGCGGAAATGAGTGTGAGGTTCCTCAAAGAACTAGGATCAGAGGTCCTATTTGACCCACCTATTCACCTGCTGGGTGTCTTCCCAAAATAATGAAAAGAATCACATCACAGCCCAATTGCCCATCAACTGGTGACTTGATAAAGATGTGTTTTTACACACACAATGGAGTACTACTCAGCCATAAAGAATGGGAAACGAGATATTTATAGCTAAATGGATGCACACAGAGGCCGTACTCTTCTTCATCTTTTTGTTGTTGTTGTTCTGGGGCTTGAACTCGGGATCTTGCACTTTGTTGAGGCAGGTGGCAGAACCACTGAGCTAAATCCCCAGCCCTGTAAGGCCATACTTTTAAGTGAAATAAATAGGACACACATGTGTAAATACTGAATAGTTTCTCTGGTGTGAAAAACTGAAAGTGTAAATGAGGACCAAAATGTTTAACAGATGAAGTGAAACAGGAAGAAAGGTCCAAAGGGAAAGGGGTAGGGGCAAGGAAAAAATGTGAGAAAAGGGAAAAATAGAAACCAAGTCTGTGTAAATAGGGAGGGGTGGAGGGGTTGAAGGGTGGACAGGAGAACAGGGAAAAAAAATAACAAGATACATCATGTGAAGGTTCAAGTTCCAAGGATGAATGTCATCATATTGTATATCTGAAATGTGCCAATAAACATAATGAATATTAATAAAAAGAAAAAAAAAAGAATCTCAGTGGAAAAGCTGAAGAAGGAGATAATGGCCAGGTCTTGGGGTAGACAACTGTAACTTACAGGTGTGGGGGGCAAGTGAAGTCTTTTTACCTCACACTAAAATAAAACTGGAGATGTATTAAATAGATAAATAAGAAACACAGCACAACCAATCCCCTAAGTCCCCTCAGCCTTTAGAGGAAAAGGTAAGTGAGTATCAATTCTCAAGCTAGAAAAGGACAATGAAAGACACCAAACTCCTAAGGGATACTGCTCACATTAAAAAAAATCACAAATTTCTGTATGTTCCCTCCAAAAACCAAAGAAAATGTAAATGCTATAAACACAAGGGCTGGAGATTTAGCTCAGTGGTTCTGTTGCCTGCTTCGCAAGCACAAGGTCCCGAGTTCAATCCCCAGTACCAAAAAACAAAACAAAACAGATATATAAACACAAGACCTTAACGTTACTGTAACTAGAAAAACATTAAGGTCTTGGTTTCTAAATGATCCAGTTCACAAAAGAACTGAAAACAATTAATAACTATGTGAAAAAGTGTTTTCCACCAGTCAGATCAACAGTATTTCTTAGGTGATAATCAACACTGCCAAAAGTGTGAGGGAGCCCTGTCTGGTCCTTCAGTCATTGGGCAGATTCTGTGCCTAAGTCATCTTACTTCTTGGAATCCATTATGGAAATGTAACAGTAATAAGGGAGCATCACTTTTGAAAAATGTTTACTGTATTGCAGGCACGTGTAGTCCCAGCTATTCAAGAGGCTGAGGCAGGAGGATCTCAAGTTCGAGGCCAGGCTGGGGAACTCAGAGACACTGTCTGACAATAAAAAGGGCTGGGAGTTGTGCTCCAGTTGTAGAGTAACCCTGGGTTTGATTCCAGCACCACAAACACGCACCCCACAAGCAAAAAAACCCAATTTAAATTGCGCTAAAATACAACATATAAAATCTACCATCCTAACCATTTTTAAGCATGCAGTTCAGTGGCAGTAATTACATTCATATCCCTGCTTTTAATTCTTTTTGGGCATATACCCATTAATAGAATTGCTGGATCTTATGATAATTCCATTTTCAACTTTTTAAAGAACAGCCATAAAGTTTAACAGTGGTTGTCCCATTTTACATTCCTCTCAACAGTGCAGAGTTCCAATTTCTCCACACCCCCAACAGCACTTCCTACTTCCTATTTTCTATAGTAGCCTTCCTAATGAATGTGAACTGCTTCACTTTAATTTTGATTTGTATTTCCCTAGTGATTAGCATTGTTTCTTTGCATGGGCTTACTGGCTGTGTGTGTGTGTGTGTGTGTGTGTGTGTGTGTGTGTATTTTTTTTTTTTTTTTGGTACCGGTGATCGAACTCAGATTCTTGTGCTTACAAGGCAGACAGGTGGTGGAACCATTGAGCTAAATCCCCAGCCCTGTTTATATTCTTTGCAGAAATGTCTAAGTAATTTAGTCACTTTTTAATTAGGTTTTTGTTATTGCTGAATTTGTTATTGTTGCAGTTTTTTTTAATATAGCCTGGATATTAATCCTTTATTAGATACAAGATGTGTAAAAATGTATTCCATTCTGTGACTTCATTTTGTTGACTGTGGCCTTTCAGGAAACAAGTTTTTGTATTTTCACTTAGTCCAATTTATCTTATTTTTGTTGCCTGTGCCTGTGCCATATCTGATGTCACAAAGTTTATCCTTCTTTATTTTAAGAGGTTTTTTGGTTTTACTTTTTTTGGTACTGTGTAGTGAACCTAGGGCCTTCATCCTACATCCCACCCCTTTTTAAACTTCTAAATTTTTAATATTTTTCTCAATCCTTCTAGATCTACCTACTCACACTTACTTTAAGGCAAGATCTTGCCATGTAGTTCAGACTGGCCTGTTAACTCACTTTGTGACCCAGGGTGTCCTTGAACTCATAGACATCCTCCTGCCTCAGCCTCCTGAGTACTGAGATTACAGGTGTATGCCACCATGCCCAACAAAAATAATTTTTTCTTTGAGGCAGGGTCTTGCTAAGTTACCCAGGCTGGGCTTGAACACAGTGCTGGTATTCTGGGATTGCAGGCATGTACCACCATGCTCAGCCAGTTTTTGGTACCAGGGATCAAACTTAGGACCCTGCTCTTGCAAAACAGGAAGCGGAACCACTGAGCTAAATCCCTGGCCCTAGTTTTAATTCTTGTTTGTTTTTTGTTTTTTGTTTGTTTTTTTGAGACAGGGTCTCACTATGTAGTTGAGACTGACCTGGAACTCACTATGTAGCCCAGGCTGGTCTCAAACTCACAGCGATCCTCCTGCCTCAGCCTCCCGAGTACTGGGCCCTAGTTTTAATTCTTAATGTTTACAAATTTGATCTATTTCAAGCCAATTGTTGTATATAATGTAAGGGTCCAGCTTCACTCCTTTTCACATGGATACTGTTTGCAGATCCACCTTACAGCACACACAGGACTTTCCTTCTGGACTCTCCCTCCTGCCCCACTGGTCTGCGAGGATGATATCTCCATCATGCTCTAAGCGGTCAGAGTCCAACATTACACTCCTCTTGATCACTGCAGCTTTGTTGTAAAATTTATTTTATTTTATTTTTTGAGACAGGCTCTCACTATGTAGCCCAGGCTGGTCTTGAACTCACAGTGATCCTCCTGCCTCAGCCTCACAAGTGCTGGGATTACAGGCATGTACTACCATGCCCAGCCTGTTGTAAAATAAAAAACCAAAATATGTGAGTTCTCCACTTCTGTTCTCCCTGGTGGTGGTGGGGTGCTTGGGACTCCTATGAATTTTAGAATGGATTTCCCCCCACATACACTGGAGAACCAACTTGGAACCTTGAGCTTGAAAGGCAGGCACGTGGGTGCTAAATCCACAACCCTGGAATTTTCTATTTCTGGAAAAAAATCACTGGCATTTGTATTGCAGTGAATCTGCAGGTCACTTGGGAGGTACTGACATCTTCACAACATTAAGTCTTCCAAAATCTATGAATGCAGAAGTCTTTCTGTTTGCTGGTGTCTTTCTTAATTTCTCTGAGGAGCACTCTGTAGTCCATTCCTAAGTATTTTATTTTTTTAGAATATCACATTTTATTTATGGTTCTAAAATATTTAAAGTTTTAAAAACCACCTTAATGTCAAAGGGGCTTAACCCTTCATCCAAAATGGAAAGGTAAGTGAAAAAGGCAATATAGAATTTTTCAGAAAGGTTATCAGAAAAAGAATCAATCCCAAACTATCAACTAGAGTCACTGCTGAGTGGCATGGTTGCAGGTGAGTTTTCTTTTAGAAATATCCTTACATTTTTCAACACTTCCAAAATAGCATGTTTCTTTCACAAGACTTAAAAGTAACATTTTTTTTTTAAAAGGAGTATAGATTGATTCAATTACAGCAGGAAGAATCCCTTAACAAATGCTGCTTCATAGGTAAAAGCTAAGAACAGGGAAAGGGCCGTGATGGGAATCAGGCTTACTGTGGTGGGTAAATAAGATCATGTTTGTAAAAACACAAACAGAAATTAGTGGAAATCAGGAGTTTAGAATTTAGGATGTGCATGCCCTGTGTCAGAGTCAGTTATGAACTGCTAAAACATTCCTGGTGTACTGACCACCTACACCTGGAGTCCCCACGACCCTCCTGGCAATCTGGGTTCAGCTGGTCTCTAGAGCAGGGACTTCTGCCCCATGAAACACAGGAGTCCACTAAACGGAGCACCAACCAGCAGGGCATGAACAGGGTGGAGCACACTGCATCTCGGACATCACTGCTGTCCATTAACCTCTTCTGGAGAGCAGGGATGAAAGACATCCAGGTAAGACCCTCCACCAGGCTGAGCCCTCTAGGCAGCCTTCTTTCTGCCTCCTTGCTGGGCTCAGCGAGAGTGCAGACCTGAGCTCCTACTGTGCCTGGCACTAGGAGGTGCTCTGTCAACATGCAGCAAACAAGTGAATGAAGGAACCATGTGTCAACATTCAATCTGATATTTTTGTTTTGAGATAGGGTCTTGCTATGTAGTTCAGGCTGGTCTTGAACTCACTGTATAACCCAGGCTGGCCTTGAACTCACAGCGATCCTCCTGCCTCAGCCTCCAGAGTGCTGAGATTACAGGTGTGCATCACCATGCCCAACAACCTGATCTAAAACCCACTGTAAAACCATGCCTTCTGTCTTCTTCCCTGGAAGGTGTGACTCAGAGGGATGTGCCACAGAAGCATCTAGAGAGCAGCGTTTCCCACGCTCTCATGCACACCCCGTCTGTGCCCCCCACCTCTGCAGCCGTCTCAGTGATGTCTTCCACAGGAAAGCACAGCAGGCTCACCTGCGCCTCTCCGTGCACCCTCCCAGCAAGCACCGGGAGGACAGAGCTATACCCAGGAAGGAATTACCCTTTCCTCTGGTTCCTCCATCACTGTTTTCTTCTTTACTTGAAAGCAAACTGCCCGTAAATACATTCCACTAATTGTATTTAGAGGTAGCATTACTGAATAAAATTTTCAAAATTCATTTCTAAATTAAACTAAACATTTTATCTTCCCCAAGTTCATAGGTATATTAAAATATGCTTCTATTTTAGTAAAGAAGCTTAACAGCAATTAACAGAAAGCTGGTTCTGTGAACTTAAGAGATGTGTGGCACTAGACCCAGTGTTCTGACTTCAGGCTGGCCGGCCCTGTTTTTCAAAAACACCGGAAACTACGTGAGTCTACGTGATGTGTTCTGTTGAGTAAGAAATCTAACCTTAAAAACTGGCTTCACTTGTGGTTTAAAATAGACTTTTTCCTTAGACAGATCAAAGGTACCTAACATTCAGCTATGTGCAAAGACTGCCAGAGAATGTCTGCTTGCCAACAACAAGGACAAAGGGACAGGGCTTGGTGGCCCTGTTGGCTTGAGTGGGTCCTGCGAGTGATTAAAAAGCAACAGTGAAGCTGATCCATGGGAGCTCCACACAGGCTGGTGGAGTAGATGGGAGCTCCGCACAGGCTGGTGGAGTAGTAGCTCAGGACCAGAACCTTCCCTGGTCCTGGGCTGGGCCTGGACTCACTTACACGTGCCGCAGCTGGCACTGGATGGCAATGTGAGTGTCCTGAATGTGTGTCCTGCCCCTGGCTTCAGAGAACGGAGGGCATCCACACAAAGTATTTAAGTCCACATGCATCCAGGAGCTTCCATACCAACTGTTTGGTTTAATCTGCCCATGCTCTTACCAACCCTATGGCAGGTCACCTGGCAATAAACCTTTTTTTTTTTGGTACTGGGGATCGAACTCAGGTCCTTGTATTTTTGAGGCAGGTGGTGGAACCACTGAGCTAAATCCCTGGCCCAATAAACCTCATTTTTGAAGACACCGAGGTGGTGAGGTGACACACTAGACATCTCTGGAGACTGACAGGGCTGGGACCAGACAGGCAGAGATCCCGGAGGTTATTCATTCTTCTAGCAAACATAGTGTATGTCTCAACCCTTGGCAGGTGACAGGATGGGACACACACAGCAGCCTACCCTCTGTGACTTCAGCCAATGGTGTGCGTGCCGAGTGGCGTGACGTGTCTGTGTGCTCTGCAGCCCACGTGCCCACACCCAATGAGGGATGGAAAGATACGAAAAATGTGCTAAGTCTGTGCAATGGGCTTGGCAGGTATTTACAACAAAGTCGTGCTCTGGCACATGCTGAGACGTGGGCGGGCCTCGAGAACGCCCCGTAAGTGAACTGAGCTGGATGGAGAGGGCAAATGCTGTAGGACTCCACTTCTTGAGATCCGTGGTGTTGTGAAACTCTTGTAGGCATGTCCCATCTGTGGTCCACAGGCTGCCTGTTTTTGGTTTTGTTTTGGTTACATAATAGCAAATAAAGAAAAGGGAAGTTTTGAGCAAAGTGTGGCAGCTGAGGCAGGAGGATCTTGAGTTTGAGCCCAGCCCAGGCAGACAAGGAATTCAGCAAGACTCTGTCTTAAAGTAAAAAGAACTACTGAATGTACCTCAGTGTGAAGGCCCTGGGCTGGTCCCCTAGTTCTGCAAAAAAAAAA
>NW_022900933.1:39457646-39461599 GCF_012274545.1 Fukomys damarensis | reverse complement strand
AAAAAAAAAAAAAAAAAAAAAAAAAAAAGGAAAAAAAAAGAAAAGAAAAAGGAAGCGTTGTTACTTATATACATCACATTCTTCATTCCATGTAGTCCAGGCAACCTGCAAAGCTAGACACAACAGCTAGAGTGAAGGGTACCAGGAAAGAAGGGGACCTGCTGTTACGTGGGGCAGAGTTTCTATAGGGGATGATAAAAAGTTTGCAGCAGGTACACAATGTACTGAATAATGTCAAACTACATACTTATGGATGGCTAAAGGAGAAAAGTATGCTATGAATATTTTACCACAATTTAAAAAGCATAGGGCTAGGGATTTAGCTCAGGGGTTCTGCTGCCTTCCTTGCAAACACAAAGACCTGAGTTTGATCCCCTGTACCAAAAAACAAACAAACAAACAAAAGGCAGACAAGGAAGGGTGAGCCAGGCCAGCTCAGGAGATGCCTGGGTGGCAGAGGCAGCAGCCCATGGCTGCCTGAGGAAGGCACAACACAGAGGGGGAGCCAGGTCTGCAGTTGAAGGGACCAGGAAGAGGTGGGCCATGCCAGGAATCATGCTGTGTGTATGTGGACAGGTATGGAGGAAGAGCCATTCTGGTGTGGGGGGGAATCATGTGAAGGGTACAGAAGTCCTAAGTGAATCACTTCTGTGAAATGTGAGACTGCAGCTGGTGGTGCAAACCAAAACCCTGGTGGGGGCTGAGGCTGAGTGGAGTAGCTCACAGGATGTTCTGAAAGAGAGGTGTGGGAGGGAGGGCACCCCGCAGGGTGGGGCAGGGCCAGCTCTCCAAGCTCCCAGACATGGTACCAGCTGCACCTCTGAAGGCAGCTGTGAATGCCATGGCACCCGGGGCAGGGCTGCCACTGGGCACTGTTCTGCTCATCTCTCCATCTATTACCAGAACAGATGGCCAGATGCTTGCTGCAACTGTGCACCAGCCTCACCAAGCCCAGGGACAGTGGGTGGCCACGAGAGGGCACAAGATGAATCATGTGACAGCTTAAGGGCTGGGCCACAGAGGCCAATACTCAGGGAGCAGAGGCTCCCCGTCCCACTCTCTATTCGCAGACCAAACAAGGGCAGGCACTCTGGTAACTTTTACACCCTCCATTTTCATTATTCTTCAACCGAGAGGCAGAACCTGCTGTAAATATATGCATAATTCATTTTAAGCAGTTAAAAACACAATTTTATGGCAGCACTTTCAAATGTACCAGAAAATAAATTGCTTTGAATGAAGGTGAAATATTGCATTTTCACAAAAGGAAGAAAAAAATACACAAAACATTTAACTGTCCACAAAAGCCAATCTAAGAAAATCCAAGTCAACTCTAACAATAATGCACAAAAGGGCCAATACTTTGTAAATGTCTTGGGCTAGAGGCTTCAGTTAACTGATAATTAGGGCTTACACTGTTCCATTATAACTTTGGCTTCTTCCTTCTTTTTTGTTTCTAAAACAAGACAAAAATCACAATTAATTTACTCCTTCCACAAGTCATGTTAAAAACTGGACTTTTCACTTAACACTTCTACCTTCCAGGGCAAAAATGCCAAATGAAGGAACTGATTCAGAAAAATCTTCCAATAAACAGGTCTGAAGATAACATTCAGCCTGTTGATAAAAATATAAAGTACTATGCTACTTTTCACTTAACAAATGATAAAAGCTTTTCAATGACCTGCACTGGAGAGGCGCAATGGGATGGACACTCCTACTCCGAGGGGACAATGTACCCTGCTCGTCTGGAAGGCATATGGACTGTACCTGGATAGGGCACTTGAAAACTCTTCCACTTTGATCCATTCTTCTTTTTTAACCTGACTTAAGGAGAGGTTCAAAGATGCGAACCACATATGAGCATTGTTTGCAACAGCTGAAAATCTGGATACTCACAGAATCAAGTAATAATGATAAAAAAAAATCATGCCTCTCATTCCCACTATCAGGAACAAGACAAGTATTCCTGCTCTCACCACAGTGTACAGTGGACCCTTGATTTACGAACTCAATTTGTTCATGAGAGCTGGTTGTAACTCAAGTTGGTCAATGAAGACTCCGGCTTCTCTACATGGCTCTTAAAGTCTCTCTTTTGAACACAGGCAGGTCTCAGTGTCCCTAGAGAGACAGTGGCCCAGAACTTCTCAATGAATCCCACACAGGGAAGGATGTTATAATGTTATGACAGAACTCTTCCAGAACTCTGTAAGTGTTAAATCTGTATCTGAGACCACTTGGAGGCACAAGTAGCCTGCACTGGGTCATAACTCAAGACTTTGGTTGTAAGTTAAAACTAAAATTCTGGTCATAACCCAAGTTGTTTGTATGTCATAATTCTAGGGTCCACTGTAACATTTTATCAGTAACTCAAGAGAAAGATATGAGAGGTAAAAGAATTAGAAGCAGAGGTTAAACTAGTCAGGTGTGGTGGTGCACTCCTGTTATTGCAGCACAGAGGAAGGTTGAGGCAGGAGGATCACAAGTTTGAGTTTTGCCTGACTACGGAAGTAGTGTGCCCACTGGGTTCAATCCCAAGTACACAAAAAAGTGGGAGTTATCTTTATCAGCAAACAGTTTAATGAGGTGTTCAAAAGAATCAACTGAAAAACTACTGGAAACAATATGAAAATTTATTAAAGGTACATAATATGAAAGGAAGAGTAGTGAGAGACTTCAATGAAGGAGAAGGCAGGTGGTGCTTTCTCCCTGAGCCCTCCCTGGCTCACGGCATGTGAGGAATGTCTGAATTCAAGCTGAAAGGAAGCACACTGACAGATGCAGGCTCAACAAATCTGGTTCCAGCCTCACAGCCAGAAACCAGCTGGAACTTCAGTGGAACTAAAGGTGCAGGCTGGTTGGAATTATCTACTACCCCTGCTATAAAGCTACAGCTGGCTTGCTGGGATTAATCAACTCAGATCTGGACTCTGTTTGTCCATGTTGCCTACTAGTGACAGCAGAGACATGCCTTGAAGTGCACATTTTAAAAATTTTCTTCTCTCTTCTATTTTTTATTTTTGTTTAGGTTTTTCTTGATTCTTTGTACTTAATTTTATATGAGTATGAGCACAATTTCTAGTTTTTTGTTGTTGTTGTTCTATTCTTATTTTTATTTCTTTCTACTCTCTTTCCTTCCAAATAGGCAGCAACTTCTCATCCCCAATAGATTGAAAAGGTAGGATTCTTACAATAGATTCAAAACCCCCACGCCAGCTATACCTATACCTGAAAGATAGCTCTAAAAAGTAGTCATTCCTAAGCAAAAAGTTACCTGTCAAGCATCAACCCAGGGATTAAACTAAAAAAATTAGAAAATGAGATGCAATTCCAGACTTCTAGCTCACCAAAGGTAAATCCAGGGGGCAACGTGGTGGAACAATTTGAAAGCCACCCACCTGTACTCTCTGACGTGGTAACAGCAGATGATTGAGACTAGAAAAAATCAAATCAGAAATAATTTCTCATATAACTACAGAGATAGTTTATCATAATGAAAGACATACTTAGTGACTCTAGAGCAAATACAGATTTTAAAAAAAGAGGAGCTTAGAAAAAATGATGGAAACCATGAATACCCAGCATAGGAAATACAATTCATGAAGCAGATTCAAACAGATATCCAGATTAAAAATTTCTTTAAAAGTATACACAGCAGAATGAGCTAATGTGAGGACAGAATATCAGATATAAAAGACAAGTTAATGATCATGAAATATTTCCTAAAAATAGCAAGGAACCACAAAAACAGCTGCTAGATGATACAAATAAAAGTAACATAAGATTGATCAGAGTCAATGAAAAAGCAGGAAATGGTACAAATGACATAAAAAAAACCTGTTCACAGAAGTAATGGCAGAGAACCTCCCAAACAGGGAAAAAGAATTTGACATACAGATAAGTGAGGCATACAGAACTCCAATTAGTCATGATTAAAAAAAAAAAAAAAAAAA
>NW_022900933.1:39450577-39457522 GCF_012274545.1 Fukomys damarensis | reverse complement strand
AATAAAAAAAAAAAAAAAAAAAACACACCAAGGCATATTATAGTCAAGCTTCCAGAAATCCACCACAAGAACAGACCAGTTAGAAAAAATAAACAAATCACTTATAAAAGAAAGCCTGTCAGAATTATAGTAGACTTCTCAACACTAATTCTCAAATCAAGGAAAGCTTGGAGTGAAGTATTTCAAGCCCTAAAAGAAAACAACCTCCAAGCCAGATTGATGTACCCTTCAAAACTATCTTTCAAAATTGATGGAGAAATAAGATACATAGATTCATTCATAGGAAAATGGATACATACTGAAGATATACTCCTAAGTGAAATAAATAAGTCACACATGTGTAAATACCGAATAGTTTCTCTGGTGTGAATAAACTGTAATAATACATAAGATCCTAATAAGATTACTGACATTGTGAAATGGGAAGAAAGGGGCTAAAGGTGTAGGGAAGGTGGGATGGGTAGGGGAAATGTAATAAGAGAAAAGAAAAAAATGTGAGATAATGAAAAGATGGAAATAAAGTGTTTGTAGATGGGGAGGGGAGGAGGGGGTGAAGGGAGGGCAGGGATAAGGGGAAAACATGAGAATCAAGACCTGTCATGTAGAGGTACAAGATCCCAACAATGAATATAACTGTACTGTATCCCTAAAATGTACCAATACACTCAATTAAGCAAAAAAAAAAGATACTTCCATGACAAAGAACACCTGAGGAAATTTATGACTACCAAACAAGTACTCCAAAGTGTTCTGAAGGATATTAGAAAACAATAACAAGGAGTATAACTCCATGTACCCCAACAGAATGAATCTACCAGGAATGGCAAGACATTAAACAGAGGGCCAGGAATATAGCTCAGTGATCCCACACCTGCCTGGAAAGTGCAAAGTTCTGAGTTGTCCCAAAAAAAAAAAAAAAAAAAAAAAAAAAAAAAGAAAAAGAAAGAGGGAAGGAAATTAAACAGAGGAGGAAAAAAGGGAACTAGGAACAGGAAAATAACAAGGATAAGTCAATACATCAGTTATAACTATCAATGCTAATGGCCTTAATTCACCAATCAAAAGAACCAGACTGGCAGAATGGATCAAGAAACAAGACCCAACAATATGCTACACACAAGAAACACATTTAATTCCAAAAGAAATTCATAGACTGAAAGTCAAAGAATAGTAAACAATATTCCATGCAACAGGAACCTGGAAAAAAATCAGGGGTAGATATTCTACTTACAGACAAAATGGATTTCAAGCATAGACTGATTAAGAGAGACAAAGAAGGTCTCTACATACTTGTGAAGGGAACAACCCAAGAGAAGCAATCATAAATATATATGCACCAAATATCATTCACCCAACAATATAAAACAAACATTAATGGACATGAAAAATGAAATAAGCACTAATATAATTATAATGGGGAACCGCAATACCCTGCTGTCACAAATAGATCAATGAGACAAAAAACCAACAATGAAGTATTAGTACTGAACTGAACTGACTTAGGAGATGTCTACAGAGTTTTCCATTCCACAACATCAGAACACACATGTAAATGGAAACCAAAATTGAGCAGGAGTAGTTATGCTTATATCAGATGGATGGACATTAAATCAAAACCTGTAAAAAAAGAGACACAAGTAATTGTATAATGATGAAGTGGTCAATTCAATAAGAGGATATAACAATTGTACATATATATGCATCCAACAGCAGAATACTCAAATACATATGGAAAATATTTTAGGTCTAAAGGGAGAGACAGATTCTAATACAATAATATATGGAGACTTCAATACCCCACTTTCATCCATGGCCAGATTATACACAAACAGACACACACACACACACACACACATACACACACACGCACACAAATCAACAAAGAAACATCAGACTTAAACTATACTACACAGCAAATAGACCTAAAAGACATTTACAGAATCCTTCCTCTAACAGTTGCAGAATTCACATTTATATCTTCAGTACCTTCAACATTCTCTGGGATAGACTGTATGTTAGGGCAAAAACAAGTCTTAACAAATTAAAACCACTCAAAATCATATCACATATCTTCTCTGTCCACAATGGAATACAATAGAAATCAACAAAAGGAATTTTAGCAACTGTACAAATATAAGGGTATTAAATAAAACTATCCGGCACGACTAACCACTTAATAACAACAATTAAAATGTATTGGAAAAACTGAAAATGAAAACACAACATGCTAAAACCTATAGGATATAGTAAGAGTAATACTGAGGAAAGTTTGTAGCAATAAATGCCTACACACACACACACACACACACACACACACACACACACACCCACCAGAAAAAAGGAGAAAGATTTCAAATAATGATGTAACTCAAGGAATTAGAAAAGCAAGAACTAATTAAAATCACTAGAAGGGAATACAGATCAGAGTAGAAATAAATGAAATTGAGATTGACACAAATGAGTAATGAAACAAAAATTGATTTTTTAAAAAGATAAAAGCAATACACCTTTATCTAGACTAAGACAAAAAGAGACGATCTAAATAACACAGAAAAGCATTTGATAAAATTCAATATCCTGTCATGAGAAAAAGCCCTCAATGCATCAGGTATAGAAGAAATATGCCACAATATAATAATAATAATATAATACAATAACATTTAGCTGTATATACCAAATGTAGAAGAGCTGAAAGCCATAAGATTTGGAACAAGACAAGGATGTTCACCTTCACCGGTCTTATTCTCTATAGCACTGGAAAATCCTAGCCAAAGAAATAAGCAGGCAAAGAAAAAAGGACACCCAAATCATAAAGGAGGAAGTCAAACTATCCCTTTTCATAGACAACATAATCTTATATAGAGATAAACCTAATGATGCCATGAAAAAATTACTAAAATTGATCAGTGAATTTGGGTCGGGAAAGTTGCAGGGCACAAAATCATTTATTAAAAAAATCAGCATCATTTCTGTTCATAAACAATAAACGCTGAAAAATCAAGAAAGTGATCCTATTCACAATAAACAATAAAATTAAATACTTAGGAATAAATTTAATTATGTGAAAGATCTCTACAATAAAAAGTATAAAACACTGATGAAAGAAGTTGAGGATGACACACAAAAATGAAAAGATATCCCATGGTCATGGATGGGAAGAATGTCTATAGCACCCAAGATGATCTACAGATTTAATGTAATTCCATCAAAATACTAATGATATTCTTCTTTGCAGTAATAGAAAAACAATCATAATATTTGTAATGGAACCACCAAATGCCTCTAAAGGCAAAAACAACATTCATCAAAAAGAATAATATTGGAGACAATACTTAACTTCAAATTATACTACAAAACTTCAGTAACCAAAACAGCATGGTACTGGCATAAAAACTCACATATAGACCAATGGAACAGAACAGAAAACTCAAATAAATCTACATACCCACAAGAATTGACTTACAACAAATGTGTAATACCTCAGAGAAAGAACAATCTGTGTAGTAAATGGTGCTGAGAAAAACTGGACATCCACACGCAGAAGGATGAAACTGGATCCCTGTCTCTTACAGTCCATAAAAATCAATTCAAGGGCTGGGATGTAGCTCAGTGGTACCGCACCTGCCTGGCAAGCACAAAGCCCTGAGTTTGATCTCCGGCACCGGGGGAGGAAAAAAAAAAGCATTTGTAAAAATCAACTCAGGATAGACCCAAAACTTAAGTGTAAGACCTGAAACTATGAAACTACTAGAAGAAAACATAGGGAAAACACTTTGAGACATTAGACATTAGTATAAGCAAAGATTTTTTTAGCTAAGACCCCCAAAAGCACAAGCAATAAAAGCAAAAACAAATGAGATTATATCAAACTCAGAAGTTCCTGCACAACAAAGGAAACAATTTACAGAATAAAAGAAAGTGTTTGCAAACTATTCCTCTGACAAAGAACTTGTATATAGAATATATAAGGAACTCAAGAGAAAAAAATCTTCAGTGGTATGACTTTTAAACAGGCCAAACAATCTGAACAGACATTCATTAAATGAGAATATATAAATGGCCATTGAGTAAATGAAAAAATTCCCAACATCATTAATCATCAGGGAAATATGAATCTATATACTGTTAGCAGAAATGGGCATTGGCATAGCCATTATGGAAAACAACAGGCATATGCCTCAATAAACTAGAAATAGAACTAACTACCATCTGATTCAGCAACCCACTTCTGGGTACACATCCAGAGGAAACAAAAGCGCTGTGTTGAAGAAACACGTGCATTCTCACGTTTAAAAGTCAAAGACTGGGAATCAACTGAGGTGTCTATGGAGAAGGGATGGATAAAAGAAACGTGGTATATATACATAATGGAGTGCTACTGAGCCATAAAAAGAATGAAATCCTGCTATTTGTGGCAACACGAACAAAACTGGAGGACATTAAGTGAAATAAACCAAACACAGAAAGACAAATGCTGCAAGTTCTCACTAATACATGGAAATTCAAAGACCTGATCTCACAGAAGTTGAGAGGAGAAAAGTAATCACTAGAGGCCAAAGTAGAGGCTGGGGGAATGGAGAGTGGCTGGACAACAGGAGCCAAAACACAGATGAGAGGCATCAGCTCCAGAGTTCGGTTGGACAGTAGGGTGACGAGGTAACCAACAACTTATTATAAATTTCAAATAACTAGAAAAGAAGAATTTGAAGGTTCCTAAACACAAAGAAATCATAAATGTTTTAGGAGATATAAACGCTGATTACCCTGATTTAATTTTTTTATTGTAAATACTAATTTATAATTGTACAAATTGATGGGTTTTACCAATTCGTCTTTACAAATTATCACACTGTCCCTCATAAATATTATAGATATCATGTATCAGTTAAAACAAAAACTTTTATCACTGGAAGATGCAGAGTTATTACTTTGAAAATTGGTAAATAGCAGAAAGGATCAAGCACTTAAAAAAAAAAAAGACCACACACTGTACAGTTTCAAATCTAGAGACAGAAAGCAGCCAGCAGTTGCCTGCAGCTGGGGATGCGGGTGGGAGTTAAATGGGCAAGAGGTAACTTTCTGAGGATGATGGGAATGTTCTAAAACCGGAGCAGGCGAGGGTTGCACAACTAAACACAAATGAATTTTCTGCTTATGATGAGTGAATTTTAGGGCAGGTAAATTATGTCTCCATAAAACTCTAAAGAAAAGTTAAAAAACAGCTAGGCACAGTTGAAGTTACTGTCAAAGGAATACATGACTTTACATTTTTTGATTTTTTTTTTCTGGCATTGAACTCAGGACTTTGCACTTCTGATGCAGGTGTGATGCCACTGAGCTAAATCCCCAGCCCTGCACATTTTTTTATTATTAAAAGCAACTTCGCTGGGGATGGTAGCACACCCTATAATCCTAGCACTTGGGAGACTGAGGAGGAGGATCACCGTGAGCCTTGGCTATATAGTGAGTTCAAGGTCAGCCTGAACTATGCAGCGAGACCCTGTCTCAAAAATAAAACAGGACTGGGGATTTAGCTCAGTGGCACCCCATTTACCTTGCAAGTGCAAGGTCCTGAGTTACCCTGGTACCAAAAAACAAAAGAACAAACAAACAAAACAACAACAAAAAAATGAAAATAAAAAGCAATCTGAAAAGTGAACTCTGTACCTGACTTAATAAATGAGGAAAAGGGTAATAGGTTAATTTTAAAAGTGGAGATGAATGATACTGAACACAAACAAAATGGTCAAAAGAAAACAAAATTCCTAAGGAGACAAACCACTGCAGATGTGGAGGAGATGAATGCCGGTCACAACAGGACCCACTCTAAATGGACCCACGATGGAGGGAAGCTGAGAATTGTCAGAGACACAAGCACTCACTCACCCACTGAGTTCTGAGTCAGCCTCCTCATCCTGCCCGCTCCACGTGTTGTTACTCCCCAAAGGCAGGATCTGTATCATGCGAGGGCAGGGTGAGGGGGCCGCACAGAAACCCTCAGGACCACCTTCAGGAAGGGTCACTAGGCCCAGCAGCCCCACACTTTTGGTTTGATGAGATACAGAAGTACAAAAGGAAGAAAACAAGCCTAGCTTCATGTAGTAAACACGGAATCAAAGAGTCAAGAAAATTAGTAAACGAAGCCAGGCAATATATAAAAATAATAATAAACTGCAACAATGCAAAGGTAGTTTAAAACAAAACAAAATCTATCAACACAGCACTCATAATATTGCCTTAACTTTATTTATTTATTTATTTTTCTGATATGGGGATCGAACTCAGGACCTTGTGCTTGGCAGGCAGGTGCAGCGTCACTGAGCTAAATCCCCAGACTGCCTTAACATTTTAAAGAGAAAAATCCCATGGCATTTGATAAGACTCACCATGCTCTGGCACAGAACCATGCACCCCATACCAGCCATTAGGGCCACATGGGTGTGGACCCTGGACCCTGGCTGCCCACCTGTTAAAGACCACATCACAGGCCCATGAGCTCCTTGATGTTATCAGGTGATGCTGAAGCCCTTCACTAAGAATGAACAGGCTGCCTGCCATCCCCTCGGCTGCCTCTGCCTAATTGGTCCTGGCTAGTGGTATAATAAGATTACAATGACTCATATATATTGGTATAAATATTGAAAGAGAGGTAAAAGATGTAATTACCAAGGACAGGACTATTTGAACAGATTCTAGTAAAAGAATCATTAAAGTCAATGAGAAAATTTGGTAAGATGACGGTGTAAGAAAATATTTAAAAGCCAATCACTTTTCAGTTAGCAAGAACCAACTTGACGCATAAATGGAAAAACACATAATCCAGTCATAGGAGTAACAAAAACTACAAAATATTTAGGAATAAACAATGAAAAGGTAGAGATTTATAGAAAAACCATAATATATATATATATATATATATATATAGTTATTTATTTTACACAGGGT
>NW_022900933.1:39436852-39450311 GCF_012274545.1 Fukomys damarensis | reverse complement strand
ATATATATATATATATATAGTTATTTATTTATTACACAGGGTTTCCCTATCAGTTCAGGCTAGCCTCAGATTCTCAATGATCTTCCTGCCTCAGCCTCCCAAGTGCTCAGATTATAGACATATGCCACCACACCTGGCCCTACAAAATCTTTTAATAAAAAAATGGAGAGAAAAACTACTTCCCAGAAGTAGTTAAGTGTCACTAGTGTCAGTCTTCCTCAAATTAATATGTAACTTTATTGTGATGCCAATCAATTCCTGTATTTTCTGAACTACATGATATTACTATAGCCCACATACAGAAGAACTAGTATTTCAGAATCCTGAGAATTATCCAAAAGGACTAGTGAGGGAACCAGCTTGATCAGCGTGAAATGCTCCTGGATATGGGGACTTACTATAGAATTTAGCTTGTGTGGAATGGGAAAGTTCAGTGTCAGTGGAAAAATACTGCATGCCATTCTTACTAGGTACAATGAGAAAAGGAGGAAACGGAGGTTGACAGCAAGAATGAGAGAGCACATGGCGTGGAGAAAGAGCTGTGTGCAGACTCCTCAGGACAGGAAGCGCACCTGAGCCTATGCTGGTACCTGCCTGAGCTCTGATTGTGCATCAAAGGGGTGAGGCACACCCGACATGCCCTTGTTACAGCACAGGCCAAACCCCAGTGGTGATGGGGATGAGGGACAGGGCTTGGAACATGAAGACTCAGTAATCCCAAACATTAAATCACCCCGATTCTGGGGCTCACAAAGGTACTGGAAGGAGGAGTCACACCCATGCATTCCTTCCCATTCCGTCTCACCACCTGGGTGTCCAGGAGAGCACGGGTTTGATTTTGTTCCATGCTAGGTACTCCCAGGACCCAGAACAGGCCAGTTTCATAGGCACTCAATATATGTTTGCTTAATGGGAATGAGTATCATGAGAAAGGTATAGATGGGGTGGGAGAAGACTCACCTACAATAAAGCAGCATACTTACTACCTACCACAAAATTAAAGTAAATATAAGCTGAATGCAGTGAGTGGACAGCCTGGGCTTTTAGCAAGCAAAGGGGAAGAAACTAACACATAATTCTGCTCATTCACCCACCCATCTACCATGGGTCCATCTGTCCACCCATCCACCCACACTCACCCCTCTCCCCGACATTCTGCTGTGCTCATGCTGTGAGAGGTACTCCGGATACAGGAATAAAGAAGACAGATTCCTGCTCTCACTGAGTCCATACTCCAAGACAGTAAACTATAAAACATCTATTATTACATGTTTAAGGTATGAAAGACATCTGTAAAAAATTTAGTGTGCCAGTCTTACATTTTTACGAATACAAAGGTTTTCAGGGAAACCTTTTATGAAGACTTGAGGGTCTTTACCCTAATTTTCTTGATAAGGCTTTTTTTTTTTGGTACCAGGGATCGAACGAACTCAGGTCCTTGTGCTTGTGAGGCACTGAGCTGAATCCCTGGCCCTTAATAAGGCTTTAAAAGCACCTCAACTTCAAAATCTGAAGGAAAACCTTCAGGGATGGAACATACTCAGAAAGGGGTAGGTTCCAAGTAAAAAGCACTTTCCCCTGACTAATCTCAAATAAGGAACCCTGATTAGAGGTGCTCTCCAAATGAATCATAACAAAGAAAGTCCCGAAGGGCTGGGGATTTAGCTCAGTGGTGCTGCCGCCTGCCTTGAAAGTGCAAGGACCTGAGTTCCATCCCTCAACCAAAACCAAAACCAAAACCAAAACCAAAACCCCCAAAATACTGTAGCTACTTCTTTCTTTCCTTTCGTCTTATTTTGCTTTGTTTTTTATTTATTTTTTAATTAAAAAAAATTTTTTTGGTACTGGGGATCGAACTCAGGACCTTGTGCTTGCAAGGCAGGCAGCGGCACCAATGAGCTAAATCTCCAGCCCTGCTTTGTTTTTTAAGACAGGATCTCATTATGTAGTCCAGGCTGGCCTTGAAGCATGGCGATCCTCCTCACCATCCCAGGTGATGAGATTACAGGCATGTGCTACCACGCCCGATTTACTTCTTTATTTCTTTAACGTCAGCAAATGAAGAGGTTCTACTATAACTTTTACAATTATTCTACTTACAGAAACTCCGTCCTGGACTGTTAAGAGTTCCAAAATTACTTGAAAGAAAAATTGGCTAATTCTTAATTACTATGAAAATGCTTTATTTCCTGTTTTATTGTTGTATATTTATATTCATTATTAGATTTTTATCTTAATAATCCCAAATTTTAAAATGTTAGTTGAGTAAATAAGTTAATGCATTCAATCTAAGAACCCTCAAGAGAAAAGATCCTGCAAAATATAAGACATGAAGGAATAAGAAGCTAATAAACTCCCCCGGTCTCCCAAATAGCCACAAGTTTAACTTTAAAAAAATTTACCTTTCAAAGATGGTAGTTTTTGCAGTTCTCTATTACTATTGGCATTAAACCGTGATGAATTTTGCCGTTTGTCTTTCTTCGCCATGGGCTGAGGAGGGGGTTGTACTTTTATTTTAGTAGATGATGAAGACTGGACAGCCACAGCGCTGTTTTTTCTGCTGGAAATTTGCTTCCAAAATAAAATAAAAACAAATGAATAAGTAAAATGCTGTATATATGGCACAGTCAAAATTAGAAAAAAACAAAAAATGCACATAAATCTTGCTCTGGGAGAGTTGCTGGGGCGTTAAGCTGCAGCCCACCTCCAGCAGTGCCAGACTTCGAGGGGCTCACAAGGATCCCTAAATCTTAGGTCTCCGTCAGACTCTTAAATTCAACGTATTTTACCATGGAGGTTGATAAGCTGAGCTGAGCGATGAGGGCCCCCAGGCGATCACAACCTAGGCCCCAAACACTTGCCAACATGTGGCTTCGCCTGGCAAGAGAATGCAGATGTGACTAAGCTCGGGGTTTTAAGGCAGGAAGAGATCTTGGTTATCACAGGGCCCGAAGTCATCAGTGGACTCTTCAAGAGGGAGGCAGGGACAGCTATGAGATGTGGAACAAAAGGTCAGAGAGCAGAGAAGCCTGAGGTCTCCTCTGCTGGCTCTGAAAAGCAGGAGGACTAGAAGATGGCTTCTCCGCAGCCTGCTCAGTCCTTCCCCTCAGCTCCATGTTGGACTCAGGACTCCAAACTGTAAGATGTTAAGTGTGTGTTCATGGAATACTGGGTTTGTGGTACTCTGTACAGAGTTGACAGGCAGCCAATATGGTGGACACCTCCTAGGATGACAGGTTTTCCTCACAAGCTCACCCCTGAGCCCTCAAAAGTCAGTGAGGGCTGCATAAAGGAACTTCCGCTCGGCCAGGAGCTGCTCCTTCTGGCTTCTCTCTCGTTCATCCATCTCTACACTTCTGACTTGCACGTTCATCTCCAGATGGCACTGCCACCCTCAGGCCTTCAAGCCCATTCCCATGCCAGCCTGCAACGCAGCACTGAGATAGTCACGAGGGGCAGAGGAGAGGCCTTAGAAACACATGGCAGAGCCACCGAGGGTCCTCTGTAACCCACACAGCTTGAGGGGCCACGCTAACCATGTGGACCCTGTGGAGCTCAGTTGGCCCTGGGACCCCACTAGAGGGTTTCCTGGGCAACAGCAGGAGACAGCACACCACACCTGCTGCCACCCTCACCTAGCAGTGACAGTGCAGTGCAAGGGCTGGCCAGCCACCAAGCTTCACTCAACATACGTACTGCCATGCCCTCATCTGCCTGCCCAAAGTGACAGGTTAGTTACTGCGCAGCTGTGCTCTGCAGAGAGCCACGGAGTTCTTACCTGCAGGCACAAACCCCAGCCTGTTCCAATTACATAGGGCTACATGGGTGGGTGCATCAACTCAAGCCCCAAACACTTCTGCTCTGATCCCTGAGACTGTCACTAAGCAGAAAGCGCTGCTTTATTTTTTCGGAAGTTGTTTAAGAATACCGGAAAGAGTTTTCCAAGATGAAACCACTTGTAACAGCAGACAGAATTCCAACTGAGGAGTGAAGAGTCTAGGTTCCCTTCCCTCCCACAGCCTGTGGCTTCTGGGTCAAAATATATTTTCCTAGGCTTTGACCTTGATATCCATTATAGTTGGAACCTGGTTCATGTTCCCCATGGGGTGAATGTGCCTATGAAGGGAACATGGCCCTGGGGGTGGTACCAGAGGTGGTGTGGGTCTCTGATAGGCAGGACCTTCCGGGTGGCCTTTATGTCAGGGAGGTGTGGCCTCTGGAAGGTTGTGGGACACCGCTACTCTGCTGCCGGTTTGAAATGTGACTGCTCCCTCTGACACACACTCCCACCCTTGCCACCTGACATTAGGCCCTCACCAGAGCCGAGCCAATGTGGGCACAATGGCTTTGAACTCCAAAACTGTAACCTGAGTAAATCTCTCTCTTCATAAGCAGCCTGTGTCAGGTATTTTGTTACAGCGGTGAGAAGCTCACCAATATAACATCTGTCATCTTCCATCTCATCATGAAAGCATGGGTCCTTCTTCCTTAAAGTCCTCCTGTAACTTACTCCTCCACAGAATGCCCCAGTTAAAATGCACCTGTTCAGCTTTCCTGGGGTACTCTTAGAAAACTAGTCACAGAGAACTACTCCTAGAAACGGTCCTTGTTTTAAATGTTGAATCACACACACACGATCCAGTAGGTCAAACTCTCTATCTTCGTTTTTCTATAATGCCCAATCTAGTGCTACTCACACAATGGGTAGCTAGACAAACAAAACCAGCTCCCCAGTTACTTCCTACCCAAGAGCACCTTACATAACCAGTCATGTAAGGATACACTTGGTGATCTGGTAACTCACAGCCAGGTTAACCACAGTCAGGTCAAGTCCACAGGTAGGACAGCCCTGGTAGGAACCATGTGAGGTAAGCATTCTAATGTCTGAGACAATAAAACTCATCCTCAGACCTCTGGACTCCCAGACACAAGCTCTTCTCCCTTGAACCCTGATGTGGCCTCACTCTCCCCAGAGGAGGGAAAATGAATGTCCAGAAAAAAATTGGCTCTCCTGCCCATGCTTAACCCACTGTGCTGACAACTCAGCTCTCCCTAGCTTCATGCCAGGTACAAACCTCCTCCCAGGCCTCTCAGCACCCTCCCTGGCTCTTCGGGTCCACAACGTGCTGTGGTGATCAGATCCGAGTGGCTCTCTCACCTCACAGGACTGGCATAGCACTAGCCTGTCAAGTCCTGTTATGTCATGTCAGGGGCTCTCGGCCCTGGCGCAGTGTAATTCTAGTCTTCAGTCAACTATGAGGTAGCCAGTTTTCTCCCCAACAAGGACTGGTAGCCCCAGGAGAACAGGGCCTGTCCAGCTTAGCCACCTGTGAGGTCTGAGGGGACCCTGGGGACTGCCAGGCTAGGGAGGGCTTTTCTGAGTAGAGACCCATGGACCCGCACAGGCTCAGCCTGGCCACAGTGCCTCCAGAGATGTGGGCAGGTGCCTGGCCTGGGTGGGAGCTCAGATGCCCATCTGAAAGGCAACCAGAAGGCAAGTGCAGCAGTGTCACAGGCAAGGACAGGAGCAGACTTCCCCTTCTAAAAGGCCACTGCAGCCCTGGGGGGATGGCAGGGTGGGGCAAATGAGCCCAGAGAAGACTTGAAAAATCTGAACAAGAGGTGAAGATGCTAGCTTAGGCAGCGGAGTCAGGGAAATGTGGCAAATGGAACAGAGTCACAGATACTCAGGTAAAATAAAGAGTGTTGGAAGATGGGGTACATGTGAGGGAGGAGCAGGGAGAGCACCCCACTTCTGGACAAACAGGTGGATAGTGGGAAAGCCACTGTTGCATGAGAGGAACAAGTTCAAGGAGACCACACTGGCTGAGGTCCCTAAGTGGCAGTTCCACTATATACAAGAGATGAAGAGTCCGAAGTTACTTCCTCCTTGTCCTTCAGAGCCAATTCTATTTGATTTTCCTTATTCTATGAAACCATAGTGGGCTTCTCTTTCTTTTCTTAGCTAATTCTACCTACCCCACCTCAGAGATAGCAAGCTGTCATTGGACTTCTTCATCTCCATGTCTCAGTGCCCAGGACAGTCCTGCCTGCCACCCCACAGGTACTCAGGAATTCTCGCCTGCGCCAGTGATGTGAACATGGAAGCTGATGTGGTCACTCAAGTCTTGGGAATGGACACCCACCTGGCAGAAGACAAAGGGAGAAAAATGGGCAACACGAGGAAGAGACCACAAAGGAGCCAAGGAATAAGAAATGGTGGGGGGTGGCCTCCTGGAAGGAAGTAGAGGAAGGAAGGATATCAGCCCTGCCAAATCCCACCAAATGACCATGCATTGGCCACATCAAGGTTGCATCTGGGTGTGGCCTGCTTCCTGGAGCTGTGCTTTGCTGACTACAGCTGAGGATGAAGCTGGGATACCAAGAGGATTGGCAATAGTTTTGAGAAATGTGGGTGGGATGAAAGCAGTGTGTTAGAGGAGACCGCTGTGATTCAAGGTGGAGAAGGGGGAAGGTGCCTGTGTATTGGTGTTGTGGGCCCACAGAAGGGAGATGCTGCTGAGAACGGCTGAACCAAGAGCTGGGCCTACACCCAGGTCTGCAGGACCACAGGACCAAAGAGAAAAAAGATGATCAGAGACAAAGACCTTGCCAATTTGCTGGCTTTGTGCACTGGAAAGCAGTATGAGGGCATCTGCCAGGAAGCACTGTACTGGAGGGGAACGATGGGACAAGGCCTGATGAGAGGGAAGAGGACAAAAGCAAGATAGTTGGTAACAATATTCCCCCTCAGCTTCAAACCGCAGTGGCCAGCACACCACACCAATGGTTAGCGCCTGTGTGGAATTCTCAACCACATAGACACCTCACCTCCCTCCTCTGATGGGCCCCATATCCTCTGAAAATGTCTGTCCAGTGCCCATATGGGCTGGACACTGGGAATGATGCAGTGTGGCCCTGTCCTCATGGTGCCCATTACCTGGAGGGGAGTGAGGCAAGGATGGAATTTGTGGGAGCAGCTATTCCAGAACTGAACAGTGTCCTCTAAGTGCTGTCACAGTACTGCAGTACCCTTATTTTACAGACAGGAAGCCAAGGTTCAGAGTGGGGTGAGCACCTAGGTTCATGCAGCGAGTGGTACAGCCAAGCTTGAATCTTGCTTAGGCCCTGGGCTTCAATCCTGGGTTAATCAAAACACTGCCTCTTCCCTTTACCCTACATCACAGCAATTCTATTCTCTACTGTATTTCAAAATTTTCTTCTTCTTCAGTTTTAAAATGGACCAACCAAACTGCTACCACTAATGTGCCACAGACTATTTGATATCTTGGGACATACTCCTAAAGGAAGTATTTTTGCTTCCTGTAAAAGTCCAGTCTGAATGTGAGCAAGGCCTGGGTCTAAGCTCCAGCTGATAGGAGCTCAATGGAAAGGGATGCAATCTGCAAGACACCACACATGGGGACATCACGGTAGGGGTGCCCTGCAGCAGCACTCCTGACATCTGGCTGGCAATCCTGTGTCTGGGGTCTGCACTGTACACTGCAGGATGTTTACAATGTCCCTGGCCTCAGCCCACTAGAAGCAAGTGGCCCCCTTCCTCAAGATGTAACAGCCAAGAATATCTCCAGACATTGCCAAATGTCCCCCAACTCCCAGGGTGCGGGGGGCAAAATCAGCCTTGGTTGAGAATCATATCCTTCAAATGTGTATGAATAACTTGCTTTCTTTAACAATTAAATTGCAAGGAGAAACATACACAGAGTAAGAGATGCAGGACACATAACCAACTGTAATTACACAGCTGATTTGGATGTGGATTCAAACTAATCAACTGAAAAAGTAGAGCAGGAGAAGTGGCAATGTGAACACTCACTTTTCAGGTATGATATAATATTGGTGTGTGTGTGGCAGCAGGGATCAAATTCAAGTCCTTAACACTTGTGAGACAGGTGTGGTGCCACTGAGTTACATCCCCAGCCCTAATAGTATTTTGTTTAAGAGTCCAAAAGCACAGAAAACAAAAACTAAAGTTAACAAATCAGATTATAACAAATGAAAAGTTTCTGTACAGCAAAGGAAATGTCAACAGAAGAGACAACTTACAGAATGAAAGAAAATCTATGCCAGCCCGGCATGGTGGCACATGCCTGTAATCCCAGCACTTGGGAGGCTGAGGCAGGAGGATCAGTATGAGTTCAAGACCAGCCTGGGCTACACAGTGAGTTCCAGATCAGTCTCAACTACATAGTGAGACCCTGTCTCAAAAAAAAAAAAAAAAGAAAAAGAAAAACAAGAAAATACTCATTTGACAGAGGTGTAATACCCAGAATCTACAGGGAACACAAAGATATATATACAGACACACACACACACACACACACACACACACACACACACACACAACAAGCAGTACAATTAAAAAATGAGCAAGAGATTTGAACACATTCTTCTCACAAGAAAAAATACAAATGGCCAATAAATATATGAAAGCTGCTCAATATCAGCCATCAGGGAAACGCAAATCAAAACCACAATAAGATAGCCGGGCATGGTGGCGCACACCTGTAATCCCAGCACTCAGGAGGCTGAGGCAGGAGGATCACTGTGAGTTTGAGACCAGCCTGGGCTACACAGTGAGTTCCAGGTCAGTCTCAACTACATAGTGAGACCCTGTCTCAAAAAAACAAAAGACAAAACAACAACAACAACAACAACAACAACAACAAAAAACCCTACAATAAGATACCATCTCACCTTAGTTAGAATGGCCACTGTTACAGAAAAGAAATGCTAGTGAGGATATGGAAAAAAGGGAACTCTTACACACTGTTGATAGGAATGAAAATTAGTACAACCATTATGGAGAAAGAACATTCAGAGTTTCCTCAATAAACTAAAAACAGACCTACCATATGATCTAGCAATCCCACTTCTGGGTACGTGTCCAAAGGAAATGAAATCAGCATACTGAAGAGATTCCTGCCCACCCATGTTTGCTGCAGCATTATTCACAAAGCTAAGATACAGGAGCACCCTAGAATCCTGTTACAGGTGAATGGATACAAGAAGTACGGTACACACATGAAAAAGAAAATCTTGTTATTTGCAGCAACATGGATGGAAGTGAAAGACATCATGTTAAGTGAAATAAGCCAGGCACAGAGCCAAGTACAGCATTTTCTGTCATATGTGGAAGTGAGGGCAGGTGTGTAGCTCAGGGGTAGAGCACTTGCCTGGCATGTGTGAGGCCCTTGGTTTGGGCCCCCGTCATTGCCCCCACTAACCAACCCCCCAAACCCAAAAAGGCCCAGAGCATGCTATGTGGAAGTCAACCTGAATAAAGAGTACTAATTACTAGGGAAGATGGCTTTGATTGGTGTATGCTGTATGCATCCATCAAAGTATCACACTGAGCCACATGAGCGTGCACCATACATATTAATTTTTAGAAAGTCCTTATTGAAGGATAGAATTTATGGCTCAGATTTGATTCAAAACAATACAAGGAAGACAAGCTGAGGTGGAAGCTGAATAAGCAGTCCTGTGGCATCTGATGATGACGAAGCTGGGTGACAGGGATCTCAGGCTTCCTTATACTTTACACTTTAGTATGTATGAAAATAACTTACAAAGTTCTTAAAATTCTCTCATTTATTTCCATTACCTATGGACAACTGGAATGCGCCACTCCTAGCCTTTTCCCCACCCCTGCTTTTGTTCTAAGCCTCTGAACAGAGCCTCTTACTTGAAGGGTGCCAGGCCCCTTCCGGATTTCTCTAAACAAGGCCTGTGGCTATAGCTGCTCCTTCTACTTGAAACATGCTCCCTGCCTGCTCCCGAGACCCCACCTTCATCGTGGCTGAGTGGCACTTCTGCTAAGTGTCTTCCCCACCTCTTCTCTCATACGGTCAGGCCCACCACATCCTTGATATTCTTATGGTGTTTCCCTTATGTTGTATCTCGAATCACATATCGCTTTACAAAGAGGTTTAGGCTTCTGGAGCACCAGGGCTGTATCTCTTCTCCCTTTTGTCTGCCATCACATGATGGCACAGAGCTTGCTGTCTTTTTACACTATCAGACTCTTACCTTCTGATTCTACCTCTCACACAACTGCTTCTACAAACAGAACAAGTGCATACTTTATGCTCCAGCAATGCCAAACTATTTGTGCTCCCAGATAAAGCCTCAATTAGTGTGTCCATTGAAATCTTTTGATTTTTGTTTTTGTTGGTACTGGGGACTGAACTTGGGACCTTGCACTTGCTAGGTAGGCTATGCCTATGCCAGGCATAGCTATCACATTTAGCACATATTAGCTGTAAGTCAATACTGGGGTTGTCTTAATGTTCCCTAGCCCATTTTTGAAAGAGAATTCTGATCAAAATAGTACATGGTGTAGAAATCAGTGGGCAAAAATTCAGAGCCAAGACCATTCATGCATTTTTTTGGGCGGGTACCGGGGATTGAACTCTGGTCGTTGTGCTTGCAAGGCAGGCCACCGAACCGCTGAGCTAAATCCCCGGCCCTCCAAGACCATTCATTCTGTGGGAAAAGAATATAAGCAGCTTCTTCAGCAGATGGTGCTGGGACACCTGGACACTCAAATAGAAAAGAAAGAAGCCAGACCTCCCCACCTCACGCTATATACAAACATCAACTCCAAGTGGATCACAGACTGAAACATGAAAGTTAAAACCACAGAACTCTTAGAAGGACGCAGAGGTAAATCTTCTTAGCTTTCAATTTGACCACAGTTTCTTGGAATGGACTGGTGTATGCTGCAAGCTGCAGGGGGAGTGTGGGATTCTGCTCCTGTGTGAGTCCTTTGACAGGCAACAGCTGTCTAAGTGCCCGTCATAACCCTGGAGAGAATGCTTGGTCAAACACCATTCCAGGGAAGGGTTGATTGTTTGAGCCTGGGCCTCAGAGCAGCTGTGGGATGGCTTCACTTTGGGGCCCCCATAATTATGCTCCTACAGTGCCTGCATGAGGGACAGCAACAGGAAGAAGCTGTACTCAGGGAGCTGTGGTCAGTCTGCAAAGACACACTCTTGAGGGGTTTGAGCTGATGGACACAGGCCCTACCCCCACAGCCACTGCGTATGCCCTAATCCTATGCCTGCTAGTGTCTGCATTCAGCATGAATCTGGGATCTGACTGCCTTATTTATCTACCAGCATAAGCAGGGACACATCTTGACTTGGATACTGCACCAAAACTGTAGATACAGGAAGAAAAGCACACACTCAAAATCACAGGGAAAAAAAATTTTTTAGGGAGTGTGTATATTTTTTTTGTTTGTTTTATTCGCTTTTCTTTCCTTTCCTCCATTCTTCTTTACCAGTTTAGTGGGGTTTGGGAACTTTTCCTTTGTCCTTCCCCATTGCTTCTTAGTTCTTTCTCACTTCTCTTTATTTTTCCTCTTCTTCCTTTTAATTTTTTTCTCTTATTTTACTCCCATGGGATTTGTTCTCCTTTAATATCTTCTATTTTATCAGTTTTTTCTTCCACTTTTACCTGATTTTATAAACATCTTTCTGTTCATCAACAGGATCCTTTGTACCACTTCTATAGTGCTAAAATTGGAATAATTCCATTCTAAAACAGAAAGCCATCTCATGTAAGATGTGACTCCTAGGTAAACTGCGGGAATTCGTTTAGCAAAAGATAAAGGCAAGGCCAGATGGTTAAAAAAGGGGACCATAAAACTGCGGGAATTCAAATTCGCTTAGAAAAGAGTTTGGTACTGAGGACCCTATGATAAGGAAAACCTTAATAAGCGAAAATTTAGGAAATGTCACAATATAAGATAACTTCTGCCCCTCACCCTGCTTAGTTCAGAATTAACCCTACCAGGAGACACCTAGTTTCCTCACAAAAGTTTGTAAGTGAAAAGAACCATTGTTAGCTTTGTTAATCAAACAAGCTCCCTTCCCCCTGGCTAGAGAAGGCAATTAAATAAATCTAAAAGGTAAATTCCCTAACAAAGAACTAGCCCCATCCCCACCCCAAGATAAGTTTTCTTCCCGCTCTTGCAAGTGCCCAGCAACACCCAATAGAAATAAAAAATAGAAAATAGCACCAATGAAAAAGAGAAGATTTCAAGCTTCCCAAACCCTATAAATTTATGCTTTAGAAGGGTGTCTGCACTCTCGATATGGAGCCACTGTACCAGTGAGGTATGAGAGTCCAGGCTCGAGCTTGCAATAAACTCATGTGCATTTACATCGGACTCCACTCCTTGGTGGTCTTTGGGGACTTCGCGATCTGGGCACAACACTTCTCTCTCTCACATCATATAGTTAAGGTTTCAAATTTTTCCTCTTGCATTTTCCCATTCCCAAGCTCTGTATCTTTAGTAATCTTTTGATAATTAACTCTATAAAAGTTACTGTTGAATTCCTTTCTACCATTAGCAGAAATATAGCTATCACAATTAGCACATATTATCTGTAAGTCAATACCGGGGTTGTCTTAATTTTACCATAATTGTGGATTTGTTCTTTAGGCTAAGGGCAGTACATAATTGGTTCTTATTGTATATTCATATCCAATTTGTCTTGGGTGATTCTTCTGTTGCCAATTTGCTTGATATTATCACGGTTATATAACTGTTGCTATTTCTTGTAAAGCAACTTTTACAGATTACTTTTGTGACATTAACACTACTAGCGTACATTCTCAGAGAACTCATGTTGGGCTAATTACACTGCATCCTCCCCTCCTAAATTAACCAAAGTGGTCAGGTCCTGGGGTTGAGGCAAAGTTAGTCACGCCCAAAGTACATCTCTGAGAAGGGACTGAAAAGATTTCTATCCCAGCAACAAAGTCTTTACATTATAAGTGCCCACAAATCTCAGCACAAAACAAAACAAACAAAAAAATGGAAACGCAAGAAGACAAGGCAACAAAATATCTCCCAAAATTCTTCACTCCCCTGAAGCCAATCCAGGGGAGATCTGAGGGGGAAAATACCATAAGGCACACACCTGAATTACTAAAAAGGACAAGAGGTTAGAAAACAGATCAAAGAGGTACTCAGCAGGATCAAACATGTAACTAATCAGATAATGGGAGTAATAACCAAAATGCTCAGCTTTCACAAGATACTAATAAAAGGCTAGCTGAGCTAAACAAAACAATACAAAACATGAATGACACACCTTATCAGAGACTAATAGTTCATGAAAAGGTTTCAATCAGAAATCCAGGAGATTAAAAATTACACTGTAAGTATGGGCAGAAGTGACCAATGTGAGAAAAGAATTTCAGAACTAGAAGACAACAATGCCTTCAAAGACCAGCTCCTCAAAATTACTACCCAAATGTTGGTCTTTCCTGTGTGGAGTTAATTGAGAAATCTTGGGCCAGTGTCTCTCTAAGGACCTTGAGATCTTCAAGTGTGGCCTAAAATTATACAGAAGAGACAGACAGAGAGAGGAGAGGAGAGACGGGAGAGGGGAGAGGGGAGAGGGGATGGGGGGGAGAGAGA
>NW_022900933.1:39420107-39436807 GCF_012274545.1 Fukomys damarensis | reverse complement strand
GCATGCATTGGAAATAATCCACATGCCACAGTGTTGGCAGTAAGGCCTAACAAGAGGTGTTTAAGTCACAATAATGCTGCTACCATGGGATTCAGCCAGTTATCACAGGAGTGGGTTCCTCATAAAAGCACAAGTTCAGCCACCTCTTTCACACTTGTAAATGGAGAGAGAGAGAGAGAGAGAGAGAGAGAGAGAGAGAGACTTTGAAGGCTGTGTAGAGGAGCCTGAGTTTTCAACTGGCCCTGGGGTGATGACACTGTCACTGTAGTAGAGTCCACAGGCTTGCAGGTAGACAGAGGTGATGTTGAGGAACTGGTGGAATACTCAGAGGAATTATCTACAGAGGAAAGTCAGCAATTTCTGGCTGAGCCACAGAGAATGGCAATTGAGCTTTCTGAAGATGATAGGAGTGTCTGCAGCAATTCTACATGATTTTGGAGAAAAATCATTTCATAATTAAATCATGACTAGGGCCTAGTTTTCCTGTCTACAGGCCAGCTACGGCTTGTCGAGACGTAATTTCTCCTTCACCTCAGGTCACAGTTAAAACCTCAGTGGTCCAGTGATGCTGTGTTGCTCCCCGGCAGGACTGCACTAGCTGGAAACATCCTGGGAGGAACCAAATCTTCATCTGCACAGTTCCTCATTATTATAGAATCATCACCAGGCCCTCTGAGTCATTTGCTACTTTTGCTTTGCTGATGTTCTGAATAAAGGTGTGGCAAGCTCCTGTTCTCGGGTCTTTGCCACCCAGAGCCACATTCATCAGGCAAAAGATCAGCTTTTTCTCTAAGTCTCATTTTCTGTGTATACATTAATTAATTCTCCTTGTGCTGTCATGATTTGCAGGAGACTAGGTCCCTTTCCCTGTGCCCCACAGGGGAGTATCAACAATCAGTGCAACAAAATTCTTCTGAAATAAAAGAAATTCTGAAAAAATGGACAGAGCTATAGACATTGCAAAGAAGGTCCACCCAGATGGAGAAAATGTCAATTGCTGAGTTCACTTGCTTAATGATAATGTCATGTTTTACGACAGAACAGTATTAAAGAAGAGAGAAATAGACAGCCTTAGACCAGTTTTTAGTTCTGAAAAGAATGAGACCTAGTGAGCCAGAAGCAGGTCCTGTGGGCTACAGATTCTCCCAAGGACAGAAAGGATGCCAGAGAGCCAGAGTCCTGATGTTCTTAGGGAAGGGGACTCTTCCAAAGAGCAAGCACCTTCCATTTCATCCTCTCTTCCTGAAAGCCAAAGATGTCAACTTGAATGGTGAGTATGAAATTGCTGTTTATAGTAAACTAGGCATATTTTGTAATTTTTGGGGGAATACATTAGAATTATTGGTGTTTTGGTAAATTATGCACATTACATAATTCTTTTTTATTATGAAAAGTTTAGTTAAGGGGTGCTTTGGGAGGTTTGGATACATTATAGTATTTCCATCATTTCTTATGGGAAAAAGTCCTGACTTACAACCAACTTGAGTTATAACCAGCCCTTGTGAACAAACTGAGTTTGTTAGTTAAGCATCCACTGCAGTTCTCAATGTGAATTCCCCAATAAAAAGACAGATTCACCAATAAAAAGATACAGATTGGCAGAATGGATCAAGAAACAAAACTCAATGATATGCAGTATACAAGAAACACATTTCATTCAAAAAGAAATTCACAGATTAAAAATCAAAGAGCAAAAATACTCCATGCAACAAGAACTTAGCAAAAAGCAAGAGTAACTATCCTAGTTTCAGACAAAGTAAATTTTAAGGCAAGACTGATCAGGAAGGTCACTACATATTTGTTAAAGGACAATTAAACAGGAAGAGATAACAATTTTTTTCTCTTTGTATTTTTCTTTTTGATTGAAGTTAGTGATGCCATTTTTAAAGGAAAAAACAATTATAAACATATATGCAACAAATACTTGCACACAACTTCATAAAACAAATACTAATGGACTTGAAAAATCTGATAAACATCGATACAGTGTAATGGGAGACCTCAATATCCCACTGTTGTCACAAATGGACATATCAACTAGACAAAAAAAATCAACAAAGAAATATCAGAGTTAGGGGATGTAGTTCAGTGGTGCCATGCCTGCCTGGCAGGTGCAAGGTTCTGAGTTCAATCCCCTCGGGTTGGGGGGATATCAGAGTTAAACTAAACTTTCAAACAAATGGACTTAGTAGATATATACAGAATACACATTCTTCTTGGCAGCACAAGGAATATTGTCCAAAATAGATCACATATTAGGCCATAAAGCATACTTAAGTAAAAGAATAAAAATTATCCCATGTATATTATCAGATCATAGTGTAATGAAATTAGAAATTAATGGCAAAGGAAACCACAGAAATTATGCAAACATATGGAAATTAAACAATACCCTTTTCAATAATCAATTGGTCACAGACGAAATTAAGAAGAAATTAGGCAGTTGTTGAAATCAAACAATAATGCTAGTACCATATACTGGAACCTATAGGACACAATGAAAGCTGTCTTAAGAGGGAAGTTTACAGTAGTGAATTCCTACATCAAAAAATGGCATGTTGGTCATGGTGGCACAGGCCTATAGTCCCAGCACTGAGGAGGCTAGGACAGGAGGATCACTGCAAGTTTGAGGCTAGCCTGGGCTCCACAGCAAGTTCAAAACCAGTGTACTACGTGGCGAGACCTGTCTCAAAAAAACAAAGAACAAAACAACTCCCCTGAACACCCCCAGAAAAACAGGGTGGGCTCAAATAAATAACCTAATGATGTACCTCAAGGTCCTAAAAAAACAAACACAATCCAATTCCAAAGCTAGTACAAGGAAGGAAATTATAAAGACCAGAGCAGAAATTAATGAAATTGATACTAAAAGAAATACAAAGAATCAATGGTTCTTTGAAAGAATAAACAAAACAGAAAATCCTTAGCCAATTTTATCACAACAAGGAAAGAAAGACCCAAATCCATGCAATTAGAAATGAAAAAGGTGAACTCATAATGGATTCTGTTGAAATTCAAATCACTGGTAACTACTCTGAGAACCTGTACTCTAATGAAATGGAAAATTAAGAAATATATTCCTAGATGCATATGAACTACAGAACTAAACTAAGAAGATATAAAAATCCCAAATAACCCAATACAGGCAATTAAATTGAAGAAGTAATAATAATAATAAAAAAAGAAAACTACTAAGAAAAGCAAAAGTCCTGATGGATTCTATAAAAACTTTAGAGAAAATCTAATGTCAATATTCCTCAAATATTTAATGAAATCAATAGGAAAGCAATACTCCCAAAGTCATTCCTGGATGCAATCATTACCTTGATTCTGAAACCAGAAAAGGATCCAATCAAAAAAGACAACTACAACCCAATCTCTTTAATGAGCATAGATGCGAAAATCTTCAATAAGATGCAAATAGAATGCAGCAAATCACCAAAAATATCATACAACATGACCAAATAGGATTCATCCCAGGGATGCAAATATGTTTCAACATACACAAACCAATAAATGTACTACACTGCATAAATAGAAGCAAGGACAAAAACGATCAGTTCAACAGATGTAGAAAAAGCATCAGACAAAATCCAACATCCATTCATGATAAAAATCCTGAAGAAAATGGGTACGAAGGTCTTTACCTCAATTTGATAAAGGGCATCTATGATAAACCAATAGCCAACATCATACCAAGAAGCTTTTCCCTCTTAATATCAGGAATGTCTGCTGTCACCACTCTAGTTCAATATAGTTCTCAAAACATTAGCCAGAGCAAGCAGACAAGAGAAAGAAATAAAAGGGAGTTAAATTATCACTAATTACAAATGACACGATCCTCTACATATTAAGATCATGAAAACTCCATCAAAAGACTCCTAGAAATAATAATCAAATTCAGGAGAGTAAGCGGGATACAAAGTCAACACTCAAAAATCAACAGGGTGTCTGTACATCAATAATAAACTCACTAAGAGAGAAATGAAGGAAACAGTACCTTTTGCAACTGCATCAAGCAAAAGGAAATATTTAGGAATTAACCTACTAAGAGAATGCACGACCGGTACAATGAAAACCACAGTACTCTGAAAAAGGAGATCAAAGGGACACCAAAAAATGGGAACACATCCCTTTTCCTGGCTAAACAGAACCAATACAGTCAAAATGGCCATACTCCCAATACTGTTACACAGATTTAATGCAATCCCAATCAAAATACTAATAGCATTCCTCACAGAACTAGAGAAAGCAATCCTAAAATTCATATAGAACAATAAGAGACCTAGAATAGCAAAAGGAATTCTGGGTGACAAGGGGAAAGTAGGGGGCATCACAATCCTGGACCTTTATACTGCAAAGCTACAGTGATAAAAACAGAGTGCTACTGGCAAATAAATAGACTTTCAGATCAATGGAACGGAATAGAGGACATAAAAATAATTCCAGGCACACTCAGCCACATTGTCTTTGACAAAGGGGCCAAATACTTTTGCTGGAGGAAAGTGAGCTTCTTTAACAAATGCTGCTGGGGAGGTGGGGGATTTAGCTCAGCGGTTTAGTGGCCTGCCTTGCAAGTGCAAGGACCCAGAGTTCAATCCCAGGTACCAAAAAAAAAAAAAAACCCAAATGATGCTGAGAAAACTGACTTCCCACATGCCGAAAATTGACCCTTATCTCACCATACACTAACGTCAAAACGGATCAAATATCTCAATATTAAAACAGAAACAGTCTGCTAGAAGACAAAATAGGTAAAACTGCTGAAGACTCTTGAAGACATAGGCAAAGACTTTCTGAACAGAAACTTGGTTGCACAAGAAATACTACCAAGAATCAACAAATAGGATTACACCAAATTGAAATCATCTGCACAACAAAGGAACCCACCAACAGAGTAAAGAGCCGAACTACAGAATGGGAAATTCTGCTAACTACTTAGTCTTCAAAACAAAGCACAATATCTAGAATACAAAATGAACTAAAAAAATTAGACTCCCTAAATTTAAAGACGCAATCAAAAGCTATATGTCCATCAACAGATGAGTGGTTAAAGAAAATGTGGTATTTTCTACACAATAGAATACTACTCCATCATAAAGAAGGATAAACTGAGTCATCTGTCAGAAAATGAGTACAGTGAGACCATAATGTTAAGTGAAACACATCACACAGACAAGTGTAAATATCACATAGCTTTGCTTATATAAGAAACCCAATATATAAATAGAGTGTGAAATAAGCAACAGGCAAAAGGAAAAAAAAAAGGAGAATAAAAGATTATCATAAACCAGCATGGCCAATGTATCTAGAAGTGTACCTGGATTTGATATAACTGTCTTACGTTTTATATATTTTTTTGAGTTTTTAGTCTGGCTGTTAATCTGTGTTTATGATACTTAACCTGACAAAGGCTTACAAAATAAAATAAACAAATCTGATGCTGGCCAAACAAACAAACTAAAAAACCAAACAAATGGGGGTGGAGGGGAATGGGAAAAAAATGTGCCAATTCCCCACACTAAATATTTCATTAGACAGGGGATTAAGCTCAGTGGTGCCACCGCCTGCCTCAAAAACACAAGGGCCCAAGTTTGATCCCTGGTACCAAAAAAAAAAAAAAAAAAAAAAAAGAAAGTAATCATTATGTACTGCAAACATGTACTAATAACAAATTCAATTAACAAAACTGTTCTGGATTAAAAATAAAAAGGACATTACCAAGAAAGTGAAAGAACAACTAACAGATGGGAGAAAATATTTACAAATTATATCCAGAATACAAAAAGAACTCTAACAACTTAATAACAGAAAAGCAACCCAATTTAAAAGTGGCCAAGTGACTGAAATGGAAATCTCTCCGAAGAAAATACACAAATGGCCAACAGGCACACAAAAAGATTCTCCACACTGTCAGCCTTCAGTAAATTGCAAGCAAAAACTGCAGTGACACACCATTTCACAACCACTAGGACTACAATGTTTTTAAAAATGAAAAATAGTGATCACTAGTAAGGATGTGGAGAATGCAGAACCTTTGCACTGCTGGTGGACATGTAAACCAGAACAGTAGCTGTGGAAATGTTTTGGTTCTTCAGCAGTTAAAACAATCCGCACACTGTCCAGCAATCCCACTCCCAGGTATGTATCCAAAAGAACTGAAAATGGGTGCTCAAATGAAGATGTACACACAAATATCCATAGCAGCACTGTTCATAACAGCTGGAAAGAACCCAGATACCCATTAGTTAATGCAATAACGTGTGTCACATACGCTGCAGCCCTAAAGCAGAGTGAAGCACAGACATGGGTCACAGCAGGGATGACTTTGACAGCACAACATCAAGGGAAAGAAGCTGGACCCAAAAGGCCATGTACTGCAGGAGCCCATCTGTCTGAAATGTAAAGAAGGGGTACATTGACTGGGGACAGACTGGAGTTGTCAGGGGTGGGGACAGGAGACTGGTGACACTGGGTGTCACCAGTGAGGCCTACGATGGGGAGTGCTCACTGCTCTCTGATGCAGAGGAGGCATGAGAAGTGACAGGTGTACTTCTGCTGCTTAACAGTACTCACAAAGTAAAAACTGGATCGTGATCTTAAAAGTAGTATTTGTCAGGAAGTATACTATTTAGTCACCTCACTTGAGTAAATCTTAAAAAAAATAAAGACTTGAAGGCTGGACATGGTGGTACACACCTATAATCCCAGCTACCTTGGAGGCTGAGACAGGAGGATCCCAAATTCAAGGCCAGCTTGAACAATATAGCAAAACCCTGTCCCAAAATTTAAAAATAAAATAAAAAGCACTGGGGATGTAGCTCTGAGTAAGGCCCTGGCTCACACTCCAATATTGCATGCATACATACATACATGACTTAATTCTTCCTTCTCTGTCCCTCTGCTGGAATGGAGACTACAGTTAGTTTTATTCTCATCTATTTATTCAGTGAGGTGGGAGATGGCACAGGATTTACTTTACCCTCCTAATCTATGGCTTGATGTTGGGAAATTCTTTATCAAATACAGCATTATTCATAAAGCCACATCAAAATGGCTGCACTTCTCTTCACCAGGAGTCACAGAATGTCAGCAGTCGCAGAGGTTCCTGGTGAACACTACAGGTCCCACATGTTTACAGAACACTGTATCTCTGGGGTATCATAGAGGACTTTGGGAAGATGTGAGATGCATCTGAGGCCCTGGTGGCTATTCCAGCGGAAGCCAGGCTGTCAACAGAAGCTATCCCCTCTTGGGCTCTTCTCAGGACCTCTTGAGTGAAGGACACCTGGCCTTCAAGATGCTGGCACCTGGCATCAAGATGCTGGTGGGTGTGTGTGTATCCCTGAGAAGAAGAAAGGAGAAGTGGTCAGTTCCTGTGGGGAGGTGAGCAGAGATGCCAGCCCTGTTGGGGTTTAGGTGCCAGCCTGGAGAGCTAGACTACTGTCCCTGGGCCTGGCCAGCATGGCCTTCCTTGGGGGTATGAGGCGCGAGGTCCAGATCTGTTCACAGCCGTGGAGCATAGCTGCACATCCCATAAGATGGAAAGCAAGTGGCTTGCCTCACCCTTAATAGAAGGTGTGAAGTTTCTAATGGGAGACTCACCAAGCCTCAGTGTCCAGGTGCCTACTAGTCATCTTCGTGTTCCACAACCTCTGATGTAGCACTCCATAAATGTGAAATAAGAAGAAATCTCGGCAGCAAATACATGTTTGTTAGCCTCTGTACTTGGAGTCCAACTTAAAGGGTGTCTCTTGCACTGAGCTGGCCAGTGCTAGTTTCAGATTCAGGTCCAAGGGCAGCAACATGGAGCTTATCTGAGTGGTCACCCTCATTTGCACTCCTGCAGTCCAAACTAGGAAGCTACAGCCCCTGAGCCACATGTGGACCCCTGCCTTTTTTTGGGGGGGTACCGGGGATGGAACTTGGGACCCTGTGCTTGCAAGGCAGGCAGCAGAGCCATTGAGCTGAATCTCCAGCCCCGCTGGCTGTTTTATAAATAAAGTTTTATTGGAACACAAAGACTATTTACTATCATCTAAACCTGCTTTCCTACAATAAAAGAGGAGCCAAGGGGCCAGGACAGAGACCATGAAAATACATGCAACTACTTGAGGCCCTGCAAAGTGTAGAAGATTTACTATCAGGCCCTTCCCAGGAAGTTTTTTTCAGATCAACAATTCCTGGCTGAGCGGTGGAAAGAAAGGGAGAACAGGGGTGACTCGCCGTAAGAGGTCAACTATGCACTGCACTGAACAGCAGACCCTGAGCCCCCACAGTGATAAGAAAGGAGCCTTCCCCAGAAGGCTGTGGGGGACTCCAACCCCAAGCCACCCTGGGGGGGGAAAATCTGACCCCCACAATGCCCCCAGGCTAGGACGGGGACCCCTGCTGTGGGAGGAGGAGTGAGATTACATTTCTATCTGACACCCCTTGGTCCACAGCCACCTTCTCCCTGGTTGCCTCTGCAGAACCCTGCTGAGAGGTGTCTCCAAGAAGAAAGTGTTCTCCAAAGAAACCAAACTGTTAGGAGGACTAAGGAGCTGACCCTCAGGGCAGGGCACTCCACATTCTGGCCCTCAAGGGCTGAAAGTCTCAGCACCAGGTGCGCTGAGGCTCTGAGTGAGCAGTGAGCTGCCTAAGAGCAGAGCCCCCAGAGGGCATGCTGGAGCCTCATTCTGAAGGTGAGCCAGAGAAGCGTTGGAGAAAGAAGCCCCCCTCTTTCTTCTTCCTTCTCTCTTTTTGCAGTACAGGGGACTGACCCCAGCACCTCTGCCCTGAGCTACACCCCTAGCTTTGATAGTGGGTCTCTCTAAGTTGCTGCCTTGCCCAGGCTGTGATCCCCCTGCACCACCACCTGGCTGAGAGAAGTTTCTAGCTGGTCTCCCTGTTCCGCTCCTGCCCCTCTGTTCCTCCACAGCAGCTTGCGAGATCTTCGCAAATACTTAATTGAGATCATCTCATGTCTGAATCAAACACTTCGACCGTGAAACACAAATCTGAAGCCCTGTCGCAGCAGTTCACGAGATTTCCCTTGCCCCTGCCAGTGCTCACCCCTCCAGCTTCATCTCCCCTCTCCCACTTGCGCATATTTCTTTTCTTCTCTTTGTGGTACTGGTGATGAACCCAGGGCTTTCACACCAAGCCACACCCTCTGCCTTTATTTATTTTTAATTTTGAGGCAGGGTCTCACTAAGTAAGCAGTCCAGGGATTCAAGTTACAGTTCTCCTGCCTCAGCCTCCAAGTGCTGCAATTACAGGTATGTGCCACCCGCCCTCACTTTTTGCAGCTAGCTGGCCTTTCCTGAGCACACACAGGCTCACTTCTGCCCAGCGCCTCTGCCCCAGCTGCTGCTGTGGGCTGGAATGCTCTTTCCCAGGTCTTCACACCACTGAGTCCTTGACAGTCCATGAAATGTCCGTGACACTGAATGTCATGTCTGCGGTGGAACTGTCCCTGACCACCTGAAGCAGAGAGGCTACCAGAGCTTCCGAGAGACACGCTGGGACAGTTCTGTTGTCAGCGAGGTGACACAGCTTGGATGGTCTCACTGAAGGTGACTCTGCTCTCTGGTGCGGAGCCTCAGAAGGCTGGAGGAGAGCACTCCTCCAGCCAGCAGGAAGGGTGTCCATGTCCTGCGCCACCCTCCCCAGATGCCACTGTCTCGGCGGGATCCAGCCCTCAGTGCCATTGAAATAGTCCAGACTCTCCCTCTGAACATTCGGCTTCCACACGGACCCTCTCCTTGGGGACATGGTCCCTGAGCACCTGAGGCAAGCCTAAGTGTGGGGGGCAGTGCTGTATAATTCCATACTATTTTACTTTTTAACATGTATTTTGACCCAAAATAAGATAAAGTGCCAAAGGAACAACCGGAAGGAGGTGCAATTCTCTTGGGTCCAAGGCCCCTTTCCTCACTTGAACACACGGGCAGGCCAGCAAGGGCCCAGCGGGAGAAGCCCCCTTCTATCTTACCAGAGTCTTCCCTTTTCTTCCTGCCTTCTTCTTTTCCTTCATTTATTCACTTCTTCCTCTTTTGCCAAGTTAAGTAACCTCGTTTCCTTTAAATTTAACCTGAAATTGGATGTTTCATCTCACAAAGAGTGATGGCTAAGAAAGTCCCATACATTGATGTCAAAGTTGGTTTTGGGAAACACTTTTTGGCTGCAAGGTGGCTCTGCTGCAGTCTTCTGGGAAGCTGCAAACACCAGACATCTGAAGCCATAGAGCACCCAGAATATGGCTACTGCACCAAGGGGCTGAAATTCTCATTTCATTTTTGTCAAGTTTGATTTAAATGAAATTACCAAGTGTGGCAAATGCTCAACATCCTGTCAGGGTGCATCCTTGTACTTCGATACCACCACTGGGCAAAGACAGCATTTGGAAAGCACTAAAGTCCACAAAGCGTCTGAAAACAAGCTCTTCGGGTCATGAACATAAATCTTATCTTTAAAAAAGTACAGACATAAAATGAAGTAAATCCAACATATCCTTTTTCTGGAGTTTAAACTCTAGGCTCATCCTCTGACTCCCCCAGGTGGAGAAAAAGGAGACAACATTGTCTGGCGGGAAGCAGCCTTTTCTGCAGGGCGCTTCTCTACCTTCCTTAAGAGGCTGCAAGTCTTGGCCAACACACTCACCAGCAGGAACTATGAAGGGTAAAGGACGGGGCTGCACCCAACCTGACCTCAGGCTGGTGCCCGTGGTCCAAGAAAATGCCAGAGATCCTCAATCCTGACATTCCAGAGGAGCTTCCCATGACTTAGGAAAACATCCCTGGGATTCACGCTGGCTCCCGGCTCCTCAAGGGCAGGTGGAAACCTCTCCACTGGTGGGACGGTGCATGCACCCTGCAGCTCCGAATGCAGCTCTGGGCCTCCTCCTGACCCACTCGCTGTGGGTTGCTTTCACCCGGTACTGGGCCACTCCTTCTGAAGTGGGAGAGGAACGATGGCTGTAATTACCACACATTCCACCTAACACACTCGCTGGAACTGCACAGCTCAGCGGGAGCCTGCTCTGCTCCTTGGAGCTTTGAGCTCCCGCCGCTCTTACCCACAGCATGGCCAGCCCCCTCTGTGAGACAGGTTCCATCTTGTCCCACCCCAGCAGCGCAGGGGGAAGGGTCTGACTGAACGGGCCACGTTACTCCCAGGGCACTGAATGGCCTGAGGCCACAGATGACATATGTCACCCATGATGCAATCATCCAATGCTTAAATTCTTAGCAGGATGGGGCTGCACTCTTGTGCACTCTTCCCAATCCTCAAAGTGATGCCTGCATGACATGAGAGGCTCAAGGCCAAACTACAGCTATCTTAAAAACACATTAACACATTCTAAGAAACATTCCTCATATATTTAAGAATTATAAGACTCCAGTGATCCCAGGGGAACATTAATATTTCAGTGGCCATCCTATTTAGAAATGTTTTAAATTAATATCTTATGCCTTCTACCACTGAACTTTATGGGACTACACTTTTTTCTACTAAGTATGTAAAAGCAAATTAAAAAGAAAATATTTCTTACAACTTTCACAAGACATTAGAAAAAGTCCCAAGTACTATAATCTTTTGTGTTAAAACAATATTGAATGAAAATTTAGCTCTGAAGTTCCCTTTCATGATCATAGAGGAGATAAAGAAATAAGCATCATAACAAGGTTTTCCCCAAAATTACAGTATCAGGAAAATCAGCAACCTAGTTAATCTGAAGCTGTCCTTCTTCTTGAGCATTAAGGCTACACACCAAATGCTTCTTGAAACTTGGTCTGGAAATGCAGAGCAAGTGCAGAGAGGAATCCCAGTAAACTGCTGTCCTCACAGGCTTCATCCAGTCAGGGAGGAAAGCCATAGGTAAACAAAGGTGGATGCAAGTGGAGCATTTGTAACGCAAATGACTGCTACACAAATTAGAAGAAAGGAAAAAATACGGTCCAAGTTGCTGAGAAAAGCTTCCCTTAAATTTCAGAATACAGGAGCTAAAAAGATGAAGGACTCCAGCAGCAAAGGATGGGGAGAGTATTTCAAAAGAGAGGTCTTTAACGTATGTTCTGAGGATCCCTGAGGTGGGGGCTGTTAGGCTTTCAGGGTCCAGAGGTCTTCTCTTTTAACCGTCATGCTGTGAAGCTTTTTCACATGTGATATCAAAGTGGACTGAATGAAGAAGCAGACAGCTGAAGAGACTTAAAAAAAATCACCACTCCTCTCATCTCATTATGGTGGCACATGGCTATAATCTCACCACTGAGGGAGGCTAAGGCAGGTAGATTTCAAGCTAAGTTGCACCTGGGCAACTTAGTGAGCCGTGACGTCAAAATTAAAAACAAAAAGGGCTAGGGATATAGCTCAATGGTAGAGTGCCCAGGGTTCAATTCACAGTACAATAAAAAAAAAAAGCCACTCTTCTCAGTGAATTTTTAAAAAAGTTTTCATACAAATGTTATGTCAATGTGTAATTATTCAGTGGTTGAATATTTTAAAACTTTCAGTATTAATCTCTAATACAAATATCAGTAGCTCTAACTCACCTAAACACAAGCTCTTTGGGGTCCTCAATCACCTTGAAGAGTGTAAAGGAGTAACTCCCCTTTTGTTTGGTTGCTGCTGGTGTACAGGAAACAGAATGCCCAGGTGAATGTTTGCCAGGGACACTTATCAGGCAAATGGACAGATTTTGTGGAGGGATCTTTTTAGTGCAGTGGCTTGCCAGGGATGAGCCGCTCTTCTAGGAGACATTCAGCCATGCCTACATGCAGTTTTGCTTGCCACTGGGACCTAGTGGGTAAGGCCAAAGATGCTGGTGAACATCTTACAACTCGTGGGCCCTCAGGACAGCCCCACAACAAAGCAACTGGCCCACACTTCCAGTGTCGAGGCTAAGACTCTCAGTCTAGAGTGGTGGGGGTTGCACGGGGGTACTCAGGGTCGACCAGCTGTGCAGATTCTACCTGAGCAGGAGTGGGATCTACAGAGGTGGGCAGTTAGGGCAGAACCAACTGCTTCTGAGCTCTGGCAGGCAGCTAGCTCAGGGCAGCCCTGCCCAGCAACTCCCCATTTCCACTTGCAGCCGACTTTCCTCCGATGTGCCTCTTTTCCCTGGACCTAAGCACCTGTGCTGATTGAGGACCACTGTGAGGTTGGATAGGGAGGACCAGCATATGGCAACTAAGAGCAGGAATTCTAATTCCTACATGGTAACTTCATATGGGTTTCAGAAAGGATTTTTAAAGTACTATTTCTTTGGTCCTCTCTGGATTTCAATGGAGTTGAGGATGCATGGAAAATAGCTGGGGAGAGAATAACGAAAAGTGAGGCCTAGGAGGCCCCAGTGCAAAGCTAAAGATGGTGGTTTTGGTCCAAGGAAGGAGGGAGTTGGGTCTCTCTGAGGAGTCTCACACTGTTTTCCTCAAACGACTTTCACTGTCCTCTTCCAACTTACTCAGGAGAAAACTCCTGCCACAGTGAACAGAAAGTCAAAAGTATTTTTGAAGAGGTACTTTCACAAAAATCTCCTTTATTTTAGCACGTAAAGGGTATATTTTAATAAAGTTTTGAATTTTCCATTTTAATTTATAAAAAAATTATTCCACCACCTAGCACCATATGACCTCAAGCAAGTTTCAATCTCCCTCACTCTAGGATACCAGGGGTTGGTGGCAAAAGAACGCAAAGGACAGCTTATGAAAACAAAGAAGTCATTCCTAAAGGTGGATGGTGTCAAAATAAGCTCCCAGGTCGGAGAGGATCATTCAGCTTTCCTTTCAGCAATGGGTGTTATGTATGAGTTGCTGTAGTGACTGTCAAACAAAGCTGAGCTGAGCTGAATGTGAGAAGTACGTGATCAGAGAACAATACTCAAATGTTACATCCTTAATGTACTGAAGACAAATCACTCTACAGAAAGCATTAATACTTATAAAACATAACTGTGGACGACACAGTACACAAGTTAAAAGAACAGAACAAAGCAACATGGCAACACCATCCTATGGTCAGATCCTCCAAAATGAACTTTAGGATCTCAGAGCTATTTAAGATTCTGAATATTCCTAAAATGTGCCTAATCATGTTTCCCCAGATTTGAATGTGACTGAGAACAGCTGCTGGAAAATGCACTCCGTCAGTTTCCAAATTTTCCAACTGCAAGTGAACCAGGAGCCCAGTTGCAGCCTTGTTCCATAATGGTGTGCTATGAAATAAACCAGCAGCACACACTGTACAGAAACTTTTATTTCCAGGACACATGTGGATAAGCAACACATAAAATTTAAACATTCTATTTGACAGAGTAAAAAGGAAAAGAAAAGGAAAGAAAAGGAAAATGTACGAACAGGTCACTCAAGATGTAGAAATTTCTAGAATAAGGCGAAAGTTGCACAGTAGCAGTTATGACCCTTTTGTGCCCCTGAAGGATACACCCTGCCATACATTTGGTGGGGGGAAATAGTTAAGAACAGTGGAGCCTAAGATAAAAGTGGCTAAACCCTAAGCTCGTAACTCATTTTAGTGGTGAAGAAGCAGGGTCACACAAGTTACAGCAATACATTTACAGCAATGCATTTATGGCAATGCAGGAATCAGTATGATTTTCTAACCTCAATGCCGAAAAAATAACTGTCATTGAACCACTCTATCCTTTACTCCAGAACTTTATCTTCCTTAATGAAAAAAGCCTATGTCATCAAATGTTCCCTTGTCTAAACAGAAAATGTTCTGTGCTGTGAGCCATTTGTTGCCTTGTCTTCTGCCAGGCTAGAAGACGGCCAGCCAGGATTCCATTACAAGAACCCTCCACACACCTGAAGGCGGGTTAGGTCAGCCGGTCAGCCACAGGCCAGGTTCTTGAATGTTTTCTATGCTGGGTTTATTTGCCAGAAAACTTTCTGGCTGCTCTGTCCTGGATGAGTACCTGCCCTGAATGGCCCTCCAGGCTGTGAAGCCCAATGAGGTAACTGCCCACACCCAGAGGTGAGTTCTAGGAGTAACAAGAGCAACTGCAGCTTGCAAGGGTGACAGGATATCAAGCTTGAAATGCAACATGGAGCATCAAGCCTATTTAAACATTCAGGTCAAAATATTCCAGTTCAAGAAAAACTGAGATTCAGAAGAGAGGAAATTTGTGCAGTAATGGTTTAATTCACCTGCGTGAGTCAATCATACTAGGTAAGTAGGTGGAACAAGAAGAAGCGAGCTGAAGACTGAGAGGAAGAAAATAATAAAAGAATAAGGGTCAACTCAAAGTTCAGAAGAACTGAAGTGCCTCAATCTGTATTACTGCAAAATAATTTACACAATGAAATCGTGCTTAAAATGCCACGTTGCCTCTGGTATCCATATGAGGAAGTAGTGAAGGGCCCAACATTTCAATGGATATTTCAAGCTCTGTGGCTCCAGCTCTTAGGTACAGTAGCACTGGAAAAAATACAAAAAGACAAGTGGGGCATCACACTCAGACACTGCAGGCCACACTTAAGTCTCACGCAACTGACATTCTAAGAACCCTACCCTCCTTATAAACACACATTTTACATAGTAAAATAGTTTTGGCATTGCTGAAGGGTTTCTTGGGTTCAAATTTAACATTATGTCTCCTTAATGTCAGGTTCTTTCCACTAAAAGAGGAATAAATAACACACACATTCCTACTTCTGTGACCTTAATAGTAAGAGGATGTACATATATTAGTAAGAAAGGTTAGGGGGCTGTCGGAAATCTTACCAGTCTTAATGAAAAAGCAACAAACAAAAGAAAGGGAAGAAAAGAAAGCACACAGTATTCACCCCTGCCAGTGACCATATTTCATCTAGATTGTCAAAAGGGTGCCACAGGAAGGAAGTCAGTCAAATTTAACCACAGTAAAACTTGATAGTCTGCTGAAAAGAAAGGGTGGGGAAAGATTGGCACAAATAATTCTAACTATTGGTATTTAAGGAACCTTTTGGATTTCTGCTTTTTGCTGCAGGGAGGGCAACAGATTTGCTGGAATAAACCACCTGCTACAGAGAAGGGAGGCTTAGAATACACCAAATGACAGGGAAAAGATAACCTGGAGCTAAAAAAAGTCTACTGTGTCTCCCAGGCAGAATTTAACTCATTCTAATTCGGCCTGCAGTAAGGGTTCTGATACTCACAGATGAATGTGCTTATGGTAAGACCAGAAACCTCAATTATCCAGCCTGCAGAAGTGACCCTAAATTAAGCAGCTTCTTGACTTTCCATGGCTTCAAAAGGGCCCATGAGCTCTGGCCATGGAGTGCTTAGATCCCTGGCCCTGGATGCTCAAGTTCCAGGACAGTCAGTCACAAGGAAGGAGAGGCGAGGTGGGGGGTGGGGTGTGACTAATGCGGATTCCACCAGGTACGCACACATTCACTGAGCATTCCAGCTGTTCCTTAATGAGTCCAATGTCAAGTAGCAAGAAAAGTCTAAGGGCCCATGAGCTCTGGCCATGGAGTGCTTAGATCCCTGGCCCTGGATGCTCAAGTTCCAGGACAGTCAGTCACAAGGAAGGAGAGGCGAGGTGGGGGGTGGGGTGTGACTAATGCGGATTCCACCAGGTACGCACACATTCACTGAGCATTCCAGCTGTTCCTTAATGAGTCCAATGTCAAGTAGCAAGAAAAGTCTGCACTGTAGTGGGGTGGGGGTGGAGGAAGGAAGTAGAAGAAGGTACCAAAAAAAAAAAAAAAAAA
>NW_022900933.1:39418865-39420016 GCF_012274545.1 Fukomys damarensis | reverse complement strand
AAAAAAAAAAAAAAAAAAAAAAAATCCCAAGCTAGATGTATAAAAAATACCAAAGTTACTGGCTTGAAGAATGCTAAAGGACCAGATAACAACAGAAAAAAAGAGCTTGCCGAAGACACCAGCTGCAGAGACTGTACAAGGAAAACAAGGGTGATGAAAGAAAGACAAAGAGCCACCCAGAAAGCCACCTGGCAGCCTGCAAAGGAAGAAGGGGAGAGGATCCCAGAGCCAAAAGGAACTCGAACTCCAGCCAGAGAGGCCCTGAAAGACCAGTTTACACAGGAGGCCTGCTACGTTTGGGGTGGGGAAATGAACTTAAAAAAAACCAGTTGCCTGGATTAGCACTTTTCCTGAAGTGTAATACTCAAATAACAGAGACATCACCAAGTTTCCTATTGGGAAACGCTTCAGAAGACCCTGGGTTTCATCACTCTGTTTTTTGTCCCAATGAAAAGCTGCTGATGGAAAACAAAGAAAATATGATGACAGTTACCTCTGATTCTACTATGTCTTGTCCTTCTTTCGAACTTTTCCCACTTTTCCCAGCTTTTGGTGGATCCTGGGAAACATCAAACAAAAACAATGAGTTTTCTCAATTTTTAACCTGCTATACACCTGTTTCAAAATCGGTAATAAAACTTGCATGGAGCTTCCATACCATCGGGGTATCTGTGAGTACTGTTTAAAGATAGTCTTGTGACAGCACAGTCCGCTCGCCCACCCCACCCTCCCACAAATTCTCATTCTCTTCGTCTGCATTTGGGTTGAAAACTTTAGGCAGACAGAAACCGGGTGTGGCGGTGGCACGCCTGTAATGCCAGAACGGGAGGCTGAGGCAGGGGCACTACTGGCGATGTGGCGGCCAGCCTGGGCTACAGAGCGGGCCCCGGCCTAGAAAACGAGAGGAAAAAAACGGGAAACTTTCAGCAGAGACAGCTCACCCAATTCTACACAGCGCTTCTGATACCGCAAAGAGGCGCCTCCCGGCCCTCCCTTCTCGCCCCAACCTCAGGAAGGAGGGTTTCAGGGCGACCCCGAAACGCCGGCGCCCACCTGGAGCGCCCCACCTGGAGCACCCCACCGCCCTTGCCACGGCCAAACAGCGCCCCGCCCGCCCCCGCCCCCTGCCCGCACTCACTTTCTCCTTCTTG
>NW_022900933.1:39381705-39418594 GCF_012274545.1 Fukomys damarensis | reverse complement strand
CACCGCCCTCCACGGCACCCTACCATTGGCCAACTCGCCCTCACGTGCCCTAACGTCTCCCCGCCCCCTGCGCAGTCTGGCTCCACTCTCTCCCCACCGCCACCTCGCGTCCGACTCTGACAGGCCGGGTCTGAGGTGAACAGGTCGACCGGGGCAGCCGAGGCGAGTCGGGAAGGAGCGTGTGGCTGTGACTGTGGTGACAGGGCTGAGGCCGCTCTGGAGATGCGAGACCAAGAATGAGGCGTGGAAAATGCACATCCGAAATGTATGGCAACAACTTCTGCAGCCGGCAGGGTACGAACGGCGGCTTGTCGGCCTTACTCCCTCACCGCCGCGGCGCACGTTCTTGGCTGAGGAGGCCCAGGAGTCGCGAGAGCGGCGGTTTCTCGAGGCCCTAACCAGGCCCCGCCCACCGGCCTAACCCCGCCCCTTTCCACGACGGCCCCGCCCTCCAGGTCAGCTCTGCCCCTCCCGGGACAGCCCCGCCCCCGAGGTGCCTCTGCTGATCCCGCCCCCTCCAGGGAGGTCTCCCCCAGCCGATTCAGCCCCGCTGCACCAATGTGATTTTCTTTTCTTTAATTTGGCTTGATCGTAAACCTTGTGAGAACGCTGCATGATGGTCAGGAGTCCCTCAATTTCTCTTAGATCCCCAGAGAGATGAGTTTTACAAGGGAAAGAGTTTAACTTTTGAGTACACTACTTCCGCAGTCAGGCTAGCGCCCCTAAGGGTTGGAAGGGCTGTGACAGACACCCGAGGTTACGGAAACGCATTAGGGAGTCACACACCAGGAGGGCATGGAGTCTACGCGTGAGGGGCATTGAGCACGCACCCTGATAATCAATGAGCTACATCTTAGCTAGGCACTTGAAATCCTTGGGTTCTCTCAGCCCCGAGTTATGCACTTTTGGTTTTGCTCTGCGGTCCTGCTACAAGAAAGCTGAAAGATAGAACAAAAGGAAAGATATAAAGTGAGTGCTGTTATGGGAGGTACCGAGAGTGGGTTCTGCCTGCAGGTAAGCAGGGCAGCCTTCAACAGCAATCTGTGCAGAACCTATGATTAGTCTTTTAACTGGATTAATAGTTTATGCAAAACAAATGCACCACATGGCGGGGTGGGAGGGAGTGGATACCTTTAGCTAATTTGATAATATTTGAAAATAAAACGTGCAATCAATTAGGAAACAAAGTATAAATGTGTATCAAGAAGGAGTAGCTTGTCGGGCATGGTGGCGCACGCCTGTAATCCCAGCACTTGGGAGGCTGAGGCAGGAGGATCGCTGAGAGTTTGAGACCAGCCTGGGCTACATAGTAAGTTCTAGGGCAGTCTCAACTACATAGTTAGACCCTGTCTCAAAAAAGCAAAAAAAAAAAGAGTAGTTTGGGCCTGGAAGGAGGCTGGGGGGCTTCTCTGAGGTAAGTCTGTGCCACCACGTCCTGGTGTCACAGTCCGATACAGTGTTGCACATCATTCTTCCATTCACCAGACATTTGTTGACTGCCCATGGTGTGCTAAGTATAGTTCCAGAGGTTCCATAATGAGTGAGGCAGTATCCTTGGCCTAAAGCAGTTCACACAATTAGATGGAAACAAGAAAACCCCTCTCAAAAGGCCATGACACGATGCAAGTCTGGTGGGGGTGGCCAGGCCTGGAAGCATGAAAGAACACTGAGTAGAATGTTCTGTTGTGACAAGAGAGGAGATTTAAGAAAGCAGTTCACACAATTAGATGGAAACAAGAAAACCCCTCTCAAAAGGCCATGACATGATGCAAGTCTGGTGAGGGTGGCCAGGCCTGGAAGCATGAAAGAACACTGAGTAGAATGTTCTGTTGTGACAAGAGAGGAGATTTAAGAGTAAGGGCTCTATATTAAGACTTTGGTTTGCCAAGGAATTGACAATTGTTTTAAGATACAGTTCAGGACCCTGAAGGATCTTAAGCTGAGGAGTGATGCACTCACCCTTGCACTTTAGAGAATGTGTGTGTCAAGAGAGTGGAAAAGGGGCTTGGGGTCGGGGTGAAGGCTGAAGGCAGAGTGACTTGGTATTGTTCCAGTGCAGGTGTGTGTTGGTGCATTGTCTCCTTGGCAGGAAGGAGGAAGGGCTGCAGAGGTCTAGGGTTGGATGAGCTTTGGCAGCAAAAGAGCCAGAACCCAGAGGTAGTGCTCATGTCTGCAGCTTGGGCAACATGGTGAATGATGTGGATGGGATGCATATGGAAGGCAAGTTTGCAAGGAAGCACAGTATTTCAGTCTGGGACATGTTGAGTTTGAGCTGTATCTGTAGAGTATAGTTAGAGAGATCCAAGCTGGCAATGAGAAATATAGTATAGAGGTCTAGCTGCTTGCCAGGTGAGGTGTTTATTGGTCTGGCTTGTGTTTGAGGGGATCCAAAGGAGCAAGATACATCTGCCTGGTTGCCACTGATACTTGGAAATCGTGGGTGCTAGAGAAGTCTGACTCAACACTGCCACCTGATGTGTGTATCTTGCTGGCCATTGAACTGGCTTCATTTGCCCACATTAGAGAAAGATATCCCATGACCAGTGTTAGCAGATGGTTACTGACCACTAAGAGTACTGGGGGCTGTGGCCTGAACAGAGTGCCAAAGATGGACATGACTCATGCTTTCTAAAGGAGGGATTGAGAGTAGGCTATCGAGAGGGGACACAGCATATGGGTGTGCATGTGTGTGAACACGTGCTGTGTGTGTATTCCTAGTTGTGTGTGTGAGTGTGTACCCAGCGAGTACTGCTTCAGGGATGGCCCCACTTTCCACATTCACAAAAGTACCTCCCATGTCACACAAAACTCCCTTTCTTCAAGTGCCACTCTTCCGGGGTACTTTGAGAAGGCCCCAGTCCTCAGGGCTTGCTTTTTCCATGCCCAGCTTTTAGAGAGGTGGATAAACAGTGGATTGCTTCACTTTTGTCCCCAAGGGCTTTCTCAGGGTCAGAGAGGATCCCGGAGGGCCCACCAGCCACTTGTTGACTGAGCCCTGCTACGTCCTGATGGGAGCAGAAGTAGCACAGAACAGCAAGGTGGAGAGAAGATGGCCCTCACCCCAGACTCAAGCACCACACCCCACCCTTCCCATAGCTTATTTCCGTTTTCTGCAGTGCCTCAGGCCCTGTCGCTCACCTCTGTGGCTGGTGGGAAGCCCCTGCCTGATAAGCTGCAGCTTTGGTGTCCTTGACTAAGGAAGCTGCCTCTCCTGTGGACTTAGCTTTCTTTCTGTCCAGCCCGGACTTCCTGGAGTTAAGCATGCTTGCGTGCTTGGATTTTCAGGCCTGCTCCGTGGAGGCAGTGATTAGGTCTTAGTTGGAGGAAATCAAGTGTACCATTTATTCTTGTTTGGCTGGCATCCCAGCCTAACCTTATGCCACCTTTCTTTGGGCTTTGTCTCCCTCAGGCTTGTCTGTAAGGCCCCCTTGTCCATGTCACGGATCAGAGCCTTCTCACCTCTCGGGACCTGTTTAAATTACTCAAGTGGAGGCTTGGGAACTTCTTAAGACAAAATGGAACTCCAGCTCATCAACCTCCCGCTCTCTATTCAATTCATTCCCACAGAAATGTCACTTACAACCAGTCTTGTTCAATTTGGATCTTTTATTAACACACTTGTCTCCATCCCAAGCACACAAAATTGCCTGCAGATTTACAATAGCAGAGTTAGGAGTACATTTAAGTGAAACACTTTAAATTATCCATATATAAATAGTGCTGAATATAGTGCCTGGAACATAGTGAGTGCTCAGTAGAATTAGTCTCTAACTAGTAGACAATGATTTTTCCCTCAATTTTTATTAGTATATTTTTGCAGTGCATCATAAACACATTCATCATTGGAGAATTGGCACATAAACGTAGTGCATCCTGATCCCTTTTATTTCTGCTTCTCCCCACCTTCCTCCTATCTCTCCCATCCCCAGGTTCTTTTCCCATACTTTTTTTTTTTCTCTCAAGACAGGGTCTCACTGTATAGTCCAGGCTGGATTTAAACTTTCAGTGATCTGATCCTCCTGCCCCAGCCTCTCCAGTACAGGGATTACAGGTTTGCATCACTATGCCTGTTTCCCATACTTACAAAGAACCAACTCTTTTTTTCCCTTAAGTTTATTGGTATGTTTTAGGTATACAATACAGTTACATTCATCATCGGGATCTTGTACCTTTACATGATGTATCTTGGCTCTTATTTTTTTCCCCATTCCCCTGCCCTCCCTTCACCCCCTGCACCCTTCCCTATTTACAAAGACTTTGTTTCCATGTTTTTCCTTTTATCATATTTTTTCTTTTCCCCTACAAGAAGCAACTCTTTGATTCATTGACCTTTTGTATTGTGTTTTAGTGTCAATCTCATTAATTTCTGCTCTGATCTCTAGAATTTCTTTCCTTTTATTAGTTTCAGATTTAGATTGTTCTCTTTCTGGTACTTTTAGATGTATTATTAAGTTATTTATTTTGGATCATTCTATTCTTTTTATGTGTGCATTTACAGCCATAACCTTCCCTCTTAGAATTGCTTTCACTGTGTTTCATAGGTTTTAGTGTATTGTGCTTCCATTGCTATTCTTCTCTGATTTCTTCTGTGACCGATTGATTATTCAGTAACACATTACTTAATCTCCTTATGTTTGTGTAGTTTCTGTGGCTTTTGTTGTTGATTTCTGGGTTCATTTTGCTATGATCCAGTAGTATGGAGGAGATTGTATTAATCCTTTTGTATTTATTTACATATGCTTTTTGGCCTAAAATATAATCTATTTTGGAAAAAATTCCATGTGCTGTTGCGAAAAAATTGTGTACTCTGTTGTTGTTGTCTGTGGGTATCTATTAAGTCCCTTTGTTCATTTGTGTAGTTCAACTCTGATATTCTTTGTTGGTGTTTTTATGTGTGTAGTTGACTTGTCTAACTATGAGAGTGGGTTATTAAAGTCCCCCACTGTGATTGTATCAGTGTTTCTCTGTTCTTCAAGGTCTAGTAGTTTTTGTTTTTTTGAAATTGGGTACACTGACATCCAGTGCATGGATATTCACAACTGTTACCTCTTTCTGTTGAATTGTAGCCTTTATCAGTGTGCAGTGGTCATCTCTGTCTTCTGATCAGTTTTGGCTTGAAGATCAGTGTCTGAAAATAATGTAGTTATTCCCTGTTTTTAGGCTCCAGGTGAATGGAGTATAATTTTCTATGCTTTCACTTCAGTCTGTGTACTTTTTTGAATAAGGCATGTCTCCTGTAGGCAATATATCATTCCATTTGGGGTTTATCCAGTCAGCCATTCTGTGCCTTTTGATTGAGCAGTTGAGACCAATGACATTGAGAGTTATTGTTGTAAAGTGTCACATTATTTTTTCAATGCTGATTCCTTTATTTTTCTCCTTTTGTTTAAGTACTCTCCCAATAGGATGTATACTTTCCTTTGGGCTTTTTGGTGCTGAAGGCCTCCCTGTCTCTGTCTTGGATTCTGTATCAGTCAGTGCTTACTAGAGAAACAGATTTGATCCAAGATATATGAATGTATAAGAATTTACAAGATTGACTTACAGTGGCTGCCTGCAGAGTCAGGTATGGAAGAGTACAGAGGGTCTGTCTGTGCCCTGGAGACCAAAGGATCCAGTCTGAGGCTGGAGCACAGTGTGCTGTTCTGTAAGAGTCTGTATCAGAAGGCCGAAGGGTCTGTGCTGAAAGTTGAGAGACAATGTCCAAGGTGAAGGTGAAGACTGGCGCTCCTCCGAAGAAACAGAAGCAAGCCTTCCTTCTTCATTTCCTCTTTATACCACTCAGGTGGCAAGTTACCCTAGGAGTCTTCTGTCTTCAGCAAATCCCCTCAGCTGCACTCAGAACTAAGCTGATCCAATTTAGTTGGGCATTTTTTATTCACGTTGACACACTCAACTAACTACAGTATCATAGATTGCCTTGAGTATTTTTTTCAATACCAATACTGATTTTGTGGTCATGTATGTATCTCTTGAGGGTTTCTTTTCTATGGAAAGTCTTTACTTCTCTGTCATTTTTGAAGGCTAATTTTGCAGGATGTAAAAATTGGAAAAAATTGTTTTCTTTTAGGGCTTAAAAAACGTTGCTATAGTTTCTCCTGGCCTTTAGGGTTGTGCTGAGAAATCCAGTTATTCTGATGGTTTTGCCTTTATAGGTTACTTGTTTTCTCCAATAGCTCTTAGTATTCTCTCCTTTTCTAAATTTCACATTTCTGGAATTTTGATTACGATATGTCATGGAGAGGTTCTTTTCTAGTTATGGTTATTTAGGGTTCTATATGTCTCCCATATTTGAATGTTGCATTTTTTTCCTTAGATTTGGAAAATTTTCTGCTAAGATTTCAGTGAATAAATTTTTATACTTTTGAGTCATCTTCTAATTTTTCCTTTATTCCTATAATTTATAGATTTTTTTTGAGTCGTCTAGCAGCTGTTGGTGCTAGCACCAGCTTGCATGGTGTCTTGTTTTTAGGTACTGAGTTTATGACCCACTACCTCTACCTTGTCTTCTATTTCTGACACTCAGTCCTCACATTGGTCAGGTCTGCTACCCATGCTTTCCTTTAAATTTTTTGTATTATCTGTATCTGCTTGCTTGCTATTCATACTTTCTAATTTTTTTCCAAAGTAGTCATCATGTATTGTATTATCTTGCTTTAAACTCAACTAGTTCATTGTTTGTTTCTTCTTTAGGCTCATTGGACATTTTATTGGTAAAATCCTTTATCTGTTTAATGAAATCCTCTGAGCTACTTAAATATCATATGCATTTTTAATATTTTTTTTCTTCTCTTTTTTTCCTGAGACATGGACTTGCTATATATAATTCAGGCTGTCCTTGAACATGTGGTGATCCTTCTGCCTCAGCCTCCCGCATGCTGGGATTGCAGGGGTGAGCCACCACACCCAGAACTTCTATGTTTCTTCTTTTATAACTTCAAACATTTGACTGTGTTTTGATTTCTTTGCCGATATCATCCTCTACTTCAGTGCTCATAAGATCAGCTTTTGGGGAGTTAGGGTTTTGAGGGGTATCTTGCCATCTTGAGTTCTCATGTTTTTATCATTTTTGTGCTGTGGGTTGAAGACCAGTTAGGGTAGAGAAATTCTGGCTCTACTATGGAGGTCTCTTTAGTTAAATTCTGCCTCCCTGTGATGTGTCCTTGGGTCTGGCTATGATTTGGAGTTTATACCCCTTTCAACCTATTCTACAGAACATTTAGGGTCTTCTTATTGTACAATCTTCTTGTGGAACTAGGTCCCCAGAACCTCTTGTGTCTGCGGAGCAAGACCTCCTGCCTGGAGCTGGGGTTAGTATTCCAGACTGCTTCATTCTTTGTGTCGTCTTCAGTTTCTCCATAGTTTCTAGTTTTCCTGTTGGCTTTTCCTTGTTTCCCAGAGCTCTGCTACTTTTTTTCTTCATTAAGTTATTGTTTTACAGGTATCTTGATTCCAGGTCTGAGAGAAGCTGTATTTTGCTGCTGGTCTTTACTCCACCATTTTAAATCTTATCATTAAATATTTTATTAGAGGCTACAATTAGGGATGATGTTCTGATTCTGTCATTCTTTATGGAATTCTGGGGGACTCTACATTCCTCAGGCAGTCCCATCACAGGTCACAAAAAGTGATACCTTCTGAAGAGAGCTCGAAGGCCGGTGACCTGAGTGCCCAGTCACCTGTGAGCCCCAGGTGGCAGCCTGGCCACACCCCCAGGTAGACAACAGTTTGACATGAGGTGCCATTCAGTTCTGAGAATCCAAGGAAAAACCCCAGAATTACTCTTGGAGGCTCAGGGACCCCCCAGAGGGCTCTGTCAGGCCAGCAAATCTCATACTTGGTGCTTGAAGAGCTGTGACACCTGCTGTGGCTCTGGCAGCCCCAGCTGGGTACAGTTACCACCCAGAGCTGCCTGAGAGCCAGGAAAACCAGGAGGGAGAACCCCGTGAACTTCTGTAAGTTTTGTGGATTGTACTGAAAACTACTTTAATAAAATTTTGTATTGTAATGGGAAAGAACACAAAAATAATTCATTTTCAGACAAATAGAGTGAAATACAATCCCTTTCTTCTCACCCCTCCCAAATCCCCAAATCCAGCAGAGGAGACAAGAGAGGACAGAAACAACCCTAGGTGGAGAGACAATACCTCAAGAGCATTACAGCCCCAGATCAGGAGCCTGCAGAGAGAGTAGGCCCCATCAGTGGGCAGCAGAAACCTGGCTGGAGGGGAAGGCTGTGTGAGCAGCCATGACGTGATACAGTGCTGGCCTTCAGTTCTTGTCCTAAGTTTGGTTTTAATAGGCAGGAAATAGATGGCACCATCAAAAGGGGTTGACTGGCCAGAATTTCATGAAAGGTCTGTGCATGGAGGTGAATGGGTGAGAGGAAGCGGAGTGAGCAGGGCTGATGGCCACAGGTGCTGTTCCCATTCCTGGCCTAACCCTAAACCAGGGTCCAAAGTGGGGCAGAAGCCCTGTCAGAACTGTGTGCAGAGCAAACCACTCATCCTCCCTCCTCTCCCCTCCCACCAGCAACCACCCTATCCTCAGCAAGCACTGAGCCAGGGCCTGGGAGCCCCCTAGGGCAGGGAATGTGTACCCCAGGGACGTTAGGTGCTGTGTGGTGGAATGGGAGGTTTGGAGTTAGCAGGCTTGGGATTGTGTGGGGCAGGTTAGGGTTGGGGTCTCAAACCTGTAAATGAATAGTTCTCAAACAAGGGCAGCATTGCTCTCCAAGGGACATTGGGCAATGTCTGAGACATTTTTGATTGTCACAGGTGGGTGGGTGGGGTGGTACTGGCATCTAGTGGGTAGAAGCTGGATGCTACATAAACCCCTCCAATGCAGGGCATCCCCACACCAGAGGATTCTCCAGCCCCAGCAGTCAGTAGGATGGTCTACATTCCAGTGAGATGGGTATGATACAACTCTCCTTGCTCTCTCCTGTGGTCACTGAGCATCACAGACAGCAGTGACCTGAAAGGCAGTTTTGTGTCTATAAACTTTGCTTCAGAGGAAATTCTCCATCCAGAGAGAGCTCTACCGTCAATGAAATGCCCTTCATGCCCACATGCTGTTGCCTTCTTCCTGACCTTTCTGTGGGGGAAAGAGAGGCCTCCATGTGTCTGGGAAATAGAGTTGTTGTGCCCTGCCAGTGGAGGTCTCCTCTGGGTCACTGCATCCTGAAGAGATGTCCTTGTTCCTGCACCAGCAGCCAAATATATAACCCACACAGGTACCATGGTCACCACATTCAAGTGGAAACTTCCATGGTTACTGTTACCACCAGTTATCTCCAGAACTCTTTTCATCATCTTGGCAACCACCATTTTCTGTTCTGTCTCTGTAACTGTGCGTACTCAATAGACTTTATACAAGTAGGAAGAGTTGTGTGACCTCATATAAGTGTTGTGAAGACGATAACAGTATTCATCCTTTTGTGACTGGCTTGTTTCACTCTGTACTGTCTGTAAGGTTCATCCATGTTGTAGCACATGTCAGATTTCCTTTTTTTTTTTTAAGATGAATGATATTTACTCTATGTACCTACCACAGTTTGTTCCTTCATTTGTCTCTCCATGGACATTCGGTTGGCTTCTGTCTCTTGGCTGTTGTGAATAATGTTGCTGTGAACAAGGATGTGAAAATATCTCTCTGAGACCCTGCTTTCAATTCCTCTGCAGACCCAGAAGTGAAATTGCTGGACCATATTGTAATTCTACTTTTAATTTTTTGAGGAGCCACCCTGCTCTTTCCATAGCAGCAGCATCACTTGACAATCCCACTGACAATGCACAAAGGTTGTAAGTTCTTCACATCCTCACCAACGCTTACTTTCTTTTGTTTTGATAGTAGCCGTCTTGCTAGCTGTAAGAGGTTACCTCATAGTTTTATTTATATTTCTGTAATGATTTGTAATGCTGAACATCTTTTCATATACTTGTTGTCCATTAGTATATCCTCTTGGAGAAATGTGTGTTCATATGCTTCCTTGGGTGGGGGGCAGTCTTGCTAAATTGCCCATGCTGGCTTCAAACCCTCTATTCTTCTGCCTCAGTCTCCTGAGTAATCAAGATTATAGGCATGTGTCACTGTGCCTGGCATCTTTTGCCTATTTTTAAAAATTGAGTTATTTTGGATTTTTTGTGAAGGTATAAGAATTCTTCATATTTTCTGGATATTAACTCCTTATCAGTTGCAGTCATACTTTGTTACTCAAATTATTTAAAACTTGTCAGATTTGGCATTCGATGCATTTTGATGTGACAGTTTTTGTCCTGGTACTTATTTGTTTGCTGAAAGCTAGAACTTGTTGGTGTGGATTACCTTGTGATCCACTACCCTTTACAGCCAAAACAAGTTGGTACTTACTACACCTCCCAGAATCAATAAGTGGTGGGTACCAAGGTACCATCTATCTTAGTTACTTTCCTCAGTGCTGAGACAAAATACCCAACATCTAAAGTTAAAGGAGGAAAGATTTCTTTGGCTCACAGCGTGTCGACATTTCAGTCCATAGTCAGCTGGCTCCAAGGCAGGGTGGCATGGCAGAGGGGCATTGCAGAGGGTAAATAGCCCATGGCAAAGCAAGGCAGGCAGAAAGCAGCCTGCAGCAAGCTACAAGTGACAAGCAGCGACCCTCTTTCTATCCCTTACATTTTAACCAGTCTACCCACCCTTAGGCCAGGTAGTGCTCACACCCAGGGTGAGACACCCTTAATCCACCCAGAACTATTCCAAGCCAGTCAGTGGACTGATTTAGTAACCACACACCCCTGAATCCAGCATCACACTGTGACTACATGAGGCTTGGGTGGTGGTGTCTGGGTCCAAGCCATAATACCAAGTATGATTTACAAATATTTTATCCCATTCTATGGTGGCCTTTACATTTTGTTATTTTGGCCTTTGAGGCACGGAGGTTTTATTTTTTGATGTATGTTTCATCTGATTTTACTTTTGTTGCCCATGCTTTGTGTCATATCTAAGAAGTCATTGCCAAGTCCAATGTCATGAAGCCTTTCCTTCATGATTTCTTTTAAGAATAGTTTTTAAGCTCTTAATATTTTAGATCTCTAGTTCATTTTGAGTTAATTTTTGTATATGGTGTAAGATAAGGTCCAAACTCACTCTTTTGCATATAGAAATCTAATTTTCCCAACACTGTTGAAGAAACTGTTCTTTCCCTGTTATGTGGTCTTAGCATTCTTGTCAAAAATCATTTGACTGTATATGCCAGGGTTATTTCTATGCTGTCCATTCTATTCTATTGTTCCATATATGTGTCTTTGTGCCAATGTCACACTACTTTGATTTTTGCAGTTTCATAAAATGTTTTGAAATCAGGAAGTGTGAGGCCTCCAACTTTATTCTTCTTTTTCAAAATTGTTGTGGTTACTGGGCAGTCCTTCAGAGTCCATCAGAAACTTAAGATGGACTGATCTTCCACGGATCAGTGGAAAATGCCATTGCGATTTTGATAAAGTTTCAATTAAATCTTTAAATCATTTTGAGTATTAATGATATCTTAACACAATTAACCCTCCCAATATACGAATTCAGGATGTCTTTCCACTCATTATGCTCTTAAATATTTTTAGTAGCATTTTTGTAGTTTCCAGTGTACAAGTCTTTTGCCTCCTTGGTTGAATTTATTCCTAAGTATTTTATTCTTTTTGATGCTATTACAAATGGAATTGTTTCCTTGATGTCCATTTTGGATTGTTCATTGTTAGTGGTGTAAGGAATGACGTGTTTTTGTATGTTGATATTTGCTAGCTTTAACTTTGTTGAACTTGGTTTGTTCTAACACCTTGTGTTATGGTGTAGATCTCAAATGTGCCCCAGAAGTCTCATGTTGGGAGGTGGGGCTTTCAGAAGGCAACTGGATCAGGGGGATGCTGAGTGGACTGCTAAAAAGTGGGCAGTGAGAAGTGGAAGAGAAATGCACACACTAGCAAAAGGCACAGTTTAACAATGTGAGCATGGAGTAAATGCAGAGATTGGTCATTCCTGGCTCCAGAGGAAGATTTAGATGAGCTCATGCTCAGACCATGGAAGCCATCATGGTACTAAAGGCTGGCAGAAAAGCATTTTCAGGAGATGTCATCAAGGTAATAGACTCTGTGAAGTCAAAGGAGTTGCAAGTCACAAAGAAGATTGAATATTCAAGCTTGAATGGGGCCTGTGGCAAAGGACCTGAGTGGACTGACATGACCTCTGCTGGATCCGGTTTTCCTCTCTCTCCACCAGGCTCATCTCCCCCAAGTGCTACCCATTCAGGCACTGATGAAGTGCTTCCTGCTCAGCACTGTGTGTATAGACTAATCAAGAGGAGAGCATCACGTGCCCTGAAGCATGTGTCTGATAACATGAGGACTCATGAGAGTCCTGCCTTAAAGGCTCAGAGTATGTAGTGGAGCCAAACCCCAAACTAGCCACAAAGAAGGACCCAGCTCTACTTGAACTGAGGGCAAGAAGTGGAGAGGGGAAACTGGGAGAATGTTTCCAGCCTGGTGGTTGATGACATGGAGTTGAACTAGGTGGCTTACATATTCAAGTGTGTCAACAGAATACTTCAAATAAGGGCAAAATTAACTTCATTATAGTAGATAACTGTAAGAAACTTGGTCTGAGGCTCGCGATTTAGCTCAGTGGTGCCGCACCCGTCTTGCAAGTGCAAGGTCCTGAGTTCAATGCGCAGTACCAAAAAAAAAAGAAAGAAACTTGGTCTGGTATTAGATGATGTGGCAGGTATTGTGGAGATAATCAATAGTAGAAACATCAAAATTCAAGTAAAGTGCCAACTATTTCCTTTAACAAAATGTTGGCTGCTAGTTTACCTAAACAAGAATTCCTTGGATTGGAAGTAGTCAGTGCCAACTTTTCTGAGATGAACTTCCTCATTGCTATAGAAGACAGTGTTTTCAATGATTTCTAACTCCCTGAGCAGTTCAAGACCCTATGGAACAGGCAGAAGTTGGTTACCACAGTGTCAGAAATTGCCAGAGAAGCAAAGTGCTGGTGAGTTCTTTGCCTTCTTCCTTCACACCATGGGATAAATCTGTATTAAGATGGCTCTTCTCTAGATTTCCTCTGCCTTTCTGCTGTTTAACTGTATCTCTTCTGTGAGAAGCCCAGTCACCTACCTTCACTGAAATATACCTCAGGCTGAGAGTTGGGGTGGGGTTGCAGGTCAGTTAATTTGCAGGAACCTGTCTCTTCTCCATATCAGTGCAGCTACACCATAAGCCCACCCCCAAGGATTGCATACCTGAACTGGTTGGTGCATTCTAGCTTTCAGCACTTGGGGGTCACTCTACCAACAGAAAGTCCTGTGAGAAGAGTAAAACTGTCCCAGAAATTAACATCAGAATGTGCACACCTACTTTTTTCTAACAATGAACATGAAGGTAGTAGAAATGGGTGTGATTCCAGGTGGTTCTAACAAACTAATTTTTCACTGTTAACAAGTGAGGCAAAGGTCATACTGGACCAAAGGTTGAAGCTTGACCATCTGGCCTTCCAAGCAGACTTGTTTCCTACAAGCACTGCTTCATTCTGCATTCTGTCTGGGTTTGATCAACTGTGAGGTAGTTGGAACTAGCTATAGTAGCAGTGCCCTTCATCCAGGGCAGTCCAAGGAGTCTTGGACCATTTCTTTCTGTGCAATCCCTGCCCACCATCCTCCTATGCAAATGACTAAACAAAGAACAAAAGAGAAAACATACTATCCCAAGGAATTCAGCGCTCTTCCTCCTCCTGCTAGGTGCCTGTCACCTTTCTTTACTGCCTTGCTTTGCCTGTCACGTTTAACAGTTTAGGGCTTCTGTGTAGGCACCTGAATTGAGGACTAAATGTATCATGGCAGGCAGGTTCTAGGTCTTGATTTGTAGAAGAATCTTGTTCAACATTGCTAATGTTGCAGTTTAATCCACTAGGACACACTTATCAAATTATGCAACCTTTTTTTTTATGGGAAGAGAAATAGTCCTGTGACTTTTACCAATTTTCTGAGGCCTGTGGAACTAAACTTTTACATACTTAAAGTTATACAGAAAATAGAATACAGTTAGTACAATTTTGCAAAAAAAAAAAAAAGAAAAGAAATAGGGCCTAGTTGGAGGAGGTGGGTACCTGGGGGTGTGACCTGGAAGGGTGTTTTCTTGTCCCTGCAAAAAAAAAAAAAAAAAGAAAAGAAATAGGGCCTAGTTGGAGGAGGTGGGTACCTGGGGGTGTGACCTGGAAGGGTGTTTTCTTGTCCCTTACTCCTTTCTCTTTCTCCAGCTCTTTCCTTGTCTTTCTCATTGCTTTTGACCACCATAAACTGAGCAGCTTTCCTCTGATGATGTCAATTTTCCCTTCTCATGATGTTTGTACCTTTTAGCCAGCCAACCATGGACCGAATCCTCTGAATCTATGCGCCAAAATAAACCTCTCCTCCTTTAAGCTGTGGGTGTCAGGTATTTTGTTCTAGCAATGGGAAAGCTGACAAAAAAATTGTAATCTGTAGTGCTTTTCACATTTAAAATATTTCTTATGTCTAGAGATAATTTTATTTCTTCCTTTCCACTTTAGTTACATTTATTTAACTTCTGGAATTGCTCTGGCTATGACTTCCAATACTGTGTTGAATAAAAGTGTCAAAAATGAGCATTTTTGTCTTGTTTCAAATTTTAGGGGAAAATCTTTCAGTGTTTTCCTACTGAGTATAATATTAGCTTTTGGCTTTAATATGTAAATGTTATTGGGCAACCTACTTTTTGGTCCCCCTTCTGTCTCTTTTAGACAGAAGCTATCTTTCAATAATTTTTTTCCTACTTAAAGTTATTATATTGGCATAATTTCCTTCTACTACAAGTTTGTTGAGAGTTTTTAATCACAAAAGTACGTTGAATACTTTGTTAAGTACTTTTTCCTGCATCAAATGAGATGATCCCCATCATTTTGATAATGTAGTGTACTATACTGATTGATTTTTGTGCATGGAAATACCCTTACATTCCAGGAATAAACCTACCTTGATTAGGGTATCTAATCTTTCTAATGTTCTGTTGAATTCTATCTGATAGTATTTAGTTGAGCTTTGTTGTAATGGCATTTTTCAGGAATATTTGTCTACAGGGGTATTTTTCTGACTTTGGTGTCATATTTACCTTACAGAATGAGATTAGAGTGTTCTCTCCTCTTCAGTTTTTAGAAGGAGTTTGAGGATGATTGCTGTTAATTTTTCTTTAAATGCTACCATTTCAGATATGTAATATAGACTGTACCAAGCTATAAGTTTTAATCATAGTAAGTGAGTTTATAGCTGATGGGTCCTTTTGCATGGAAATTCCTAGGCAGGAGTGTCCATGGGCTCTGGAAGCCATCATTTTATGGGACGACTAGAGAACCAGTGTGAGGGTCTTACATGAGTACAGGTCCTGCTGCTTTGCTGCCTGTGCTGTGTTTAGTGTTTGCAGGGCTGAGTTCCTGTGGTTGTTCTATTTTATTGCTTTGCCATGTTGGGGACAGAACTCAGGGCCACCTGTGTGTTAGGCAAGTGCTCACCACTGAGCTCCACCTCTAGTTCTTGATCTCATAATTTTTTTCTGAATCTTTTATTTTCTTTTTCTTTCTCTCTTTTTGTTTTCTTTGTAGTGCTAGGGATTGAATCCAGGGCCTCACACATATAAGGCAGGTGCTTCACCCCTGAGCCTCAGCCACAGCCTTTTCTGAGCCTTTTGGGAGTAAGTTGCTTATATTATAGCCCTTTCTCCCTGTGAACCAGAGTTTGTACTTTCCAAGACTGGATCTCACTATATATTTCAGGCTGGCCTTGAACTCGTGGGAAATCCTCCTGCCTCAGCTTCGCAAGTGCTGGTATCACAAGCTGTGCTATCATACCCAGCTGTGATACTGACATTGTTAAACATACCCACCAACCCCTTAAAGAGCATTCTTCATTTTTGTTGTCTGATGTTCTCTTGGATTGGGGTGAGGTTATCCATTCTTGTGTCTTTCTCAGGGTGTTGCATTTGAAGACATATAACACCCTCAGCTTTTTACCTGGTGATCTGAACACAGGCCTGAGTCAAAGTTAGGAAGTAAAAGAGAGTTTTCTTCGGGTAACCCTTTCCCTCAGTACATTTCTTTCCTACCTAAGTAGCCATAATGCAAACCTGATGCACAAGAAGATTCCATAGCTGGTTCACAGAAAGATAGGAAATATGAGAGTTTAAAACATTACCCCATCCTTATATCTTTCCTATCTTAGCTCTGTCCCAAGCCTGTGCCTTTATTGCTTAGGGTTCTTTGGTTCCCAGTAACAGGAACCACCCCCATCACATATACAACACACAATGGAGATGCTCAGGAGTACAAACCACCAGGCTCTGGGAAGTCAGAGCAGGTTTGGCACAGCAGTGAGTCCAGGAAGTCTTGCAGGTGCTCTGCAGGGTTCAGCTCTGCAGCTCTGCTCTAGGGGTTCCAGCCTGGGGAAGGAGAGCACAGGAACTGTGTTTGGGTTACAAGGAATTAAAGGAGGAACAGTCCCCCGAAGGAAGAAGCAAAGCAAGACAATTAAAAGTACAACAGATATGCAGTGCCCTACCCTGCCATTTTCTGGGCCTCTTAAATCCAACTTCTTTCATTCCCCACAAAGACACTGCTTTTGCTTTGCAGACCTATGAATACTTGGTATGTCTGCCTCTCCCTTGGTATGTTGCATGCCACATTGTAGTAGCCACAGTGGTGGCCCAGAGGTAGTGAAGCTCATAAAAAGCTCCTGCCCCAAGCCCTTTGCAGGTGATATGTTCCAAGGCCCCTGTTGATGCCTGAGCCCTTAGATGGTACTGAATCTGATACACACATTGCAGTGCCACCATGGTGACCTGATAACCATGGCTGCCAAGCAACTAGTGGAGGCTTATCTTGTGCCAGACCAGGAGACAATTCACACCCAGATGGGCAGAGCTGGGCAGAGCAACATTTCAGTACCCTAGTTTTGATGGATTAAAACTTCTGAATTATTTCTGGAATTTTCCATTTAATATCTGCAGACCCCAATTGACCACAGTCAACTGGAACCATGGAAAGTAAAGCCACAGATAATGAGGAATACTGTGTAAGGGAGCTAATGGTGTTCTGGGCAGTAATTTAGAATGGGTCCCAATGCCAAAAGGTACATGAGTCTGTTGGAAATGAGAGATCAGGAGAGAAAGAGTCAGAAAGCCAAAGGAGCATGCAGGAGAGCTTGAAAGTATGGGGGAGAGAGAGGTTGTGGTGGCCACATGAAGCCCAAGTTCTGAGGGACAAAGGTAGATGCCGCTGTGTGGGGTTGAGAGGCAGGAAGCTTGCAGGCAGAGGGACAGAACAAAACCCCATGCATGCTGGAAGTAGTCTTGGTAGCAGAGGGTCCTGGAGCCACTCACATTGACACCTGCCCTGCGACCTGTCCTGGTGGCCAGGCCTTGTGGTAGCCCCTGCCCATGGCCTTCCCAGGATCCTGTTGTCTGTGTGTCATGACAGAGAACTATCAATTTCTTATCTGGTCAGAATGGATTTCCATCCTGGAAGCCTGAAAGTGTAGCAGGTCCTCGTTCTTCACCATTCCTTGAGTCCATGCCCTTGACCCTGTGATTGTCAGGGCCCTGCCAATCACAATTGGCTTCAGCAGTGGATGTGCCCGGGCCAGCAGAATGAGGCTGAAGGGATGGCATTTCAGCCCCATGGCTATATACCAAAGGGCCATGAGGGCTTCTCTCTGCCTCCTGTACTTGCACTGGGGAGAACATGCCAGGCCTGCTAGGCACAGATCTGCATGTCCTACCTGCACCACCACCTGGCAGCTGCAGATTTGCCCAGCTGGGACCGGCTGACCATCAGGTTACCCTCAGACAACTTGTATGCCAGGAGATTAAATGCTTCTTTTTGGTCACTGAGTTTGGGGTGTTTTGTTACACAACATATTTGGTAACAGATACATGGTACATGATCTAACCACACCAAAGACCTGTGAAATTCACCTTCCCTCCTAGTAGTCATTCATCATTTATTAGACTCCTGTTGTGTTTTTGAAGTTGGAACTATGGTAGTAAAACAGTCAAACCCTCCCCCACAAAGCCAGATGACCCCTTCACCATACAGAACCTACTTCTTTTTTTTAATTGAGTTTATTGGTACATTTTAGGTATACAGTACAATTACATTCATTATTGGGATCTTGTACCTTTACATGACAGGTCTTGGTTCTCATTTTTTCCCCTTGTCCTTGCCCTCCCTTCACCCCCTCCCCCTCTCCCCATTTACAAACACTTTATTTCCATCTTTTCATTTTCTCACTTTTTTTTTCTTTTCCCTTATTACCTTTCCCCTACCCTTCCCACTTTCCCTACACCTTTAGCCCTTTTCTTCCCATTTCACATGATTAATTATCTCATTAGGATCTTATGTACTATTATAGCTTTTCATACCTGAGAAACTATTTGGTATTTACTCATGTGTGACTTATTTATTTCACTTAGGAGTATATCCTCAATATGTATCCACTTTCCTATGAATGAATCTAATTTCTCATTCTTTACGGCTGAGTAGTATTCCATTTTATAGAAAAACCACATCTTCTTTATCCAATTTCCAACTGATGGGCAAATGGGCTGTTTCCAAGATTTAGCTGTTACAAACTGTGTCTCTATAAACATGGGTGTGCATATATCACTGTGGTATGATTCCTTTAATTCTTTTGGAAAGATACCCAGCAGAGGGATGGCTGGGTCAAATGGAACCTCTAGTCCCAGCTCTTTGAGGTATCTCCATGTTGATTTCCATAGTGGTTGAACCAGTCTGCACTCCCACCAACAATGGGGAAGGGTTCCTTTCTCCCCACAACCCCGCCAACATTTGTTATTGGTTGATTTCTTGATAGCAGCCATTCTTTGTGGGGTGAGGTGGAATCTCAGTGTTGTTTTCATCTGCATCTCTCGAATACCAGTGATGTGGAACATTTTTTCATATATTTACTTACTGCTTTTACTTGTTTGTCTGAGAAATGTCTATTCATTTCAGATGCCCATTTTTGAATCAGGTCTTTATATTTGGGGGGGCTGATTGTTTTGAGTTCTTTATATATTCTAGATATAGTCATTTGTCTGAGGAGCAGCTGGTAAAAAATTTTTTCCCACCTTGTAGGTTGTCTCTTAGTTCTGTTGATGGTTTCTTTTGCAGTGCAGAAGCTTTTTAATAAGATGACATCCCAGTTGTTGATTCTTTCTGCTAGTTCCCATGCTACTGAGGATTTGTTCATAAAGTCTTTTCCTTCTTGTACACAAATAACAGACTCACTGAGTAGAAATTAGGGAAACAATTCCTTTCACAATAGCATCCAAAAAATGAAGTATCTAGAAATCAATCTAATAAAAGAAGCAAAAGACCTCTACATTGAAAACTACAGCACTCTGAAAAAAAGAGATCGAAGAGGATATAAGAAAATGGAAAGATATCCCCTGCTCCTGGGTAGGAAGAATCAACATAGTGAAAATGGCCATACTACCAAAACTGCTATACAGATTCAATGCAATACCAATTGAAATTCCAACACTATATCTCACAGAACTAGAAAAAAGAATCCAAATATTCATTTGGAACCATAAGAGACTTAGAATAGCAAAAGCCACCCTAGGCAACAGACACATGGCGGAGGGTATAACAATTCCCAATTTGAAACTATACTACAAAGCCACTGTGATAAAAACAGCATGGTACTGGCAAAGAAACAGACCTGAAGATCAGTGGAACAGATTGGAAGACACAGAAACAACTCCAGATGTACTCAGCTACCTCATCTTTGACAAAGGAGCTGACCATTCCCACTGGAGGAAGGATGGCCTCTTTAATAAATGGTTTTGGAAAAACTGGATCTCAACATGCCAAAGATTAAAACTAGACCCTTAACTTTCACCATGCACTAAATTAAAATCCAAGTGGATTAAAGATCTAAATATTAAAACAGAAAAACTAAACTTGCTGGAAGATAAGTTAGGCAGAACTCTTGAAAACATTGGCATAGCAGAACCTACTTCTAATAGGGGAAGAAAGACAATGAGTTTGCAAACAATGGATGAGTGAAATTGTTTCAGAGTGATATACTACCAAAAAAAGTGGGTAGTGAGTCAACTCATACCTCTTAATACAACAGCCACTAGCAACGCTTTCATTTAAATTGCTTAAAACTCAGTAAAATATAAAATTCAATTCTCAGCAACACCACCATTTTTCCAGTGTGTGGCAGTGACTACCAGAGTAGATACAGAACATTTTCGGTGTTGCACAGCGTTCTGTGGGCAGAATTGGATAGGACACTGGAGAGGGCCTGGTTAGGTAGCTATAGTGATCAGCGATGGTTTCTAAGGAGATAGAACTTGAACTGGTGTCTGGCGAAGGAGTTGATCATCTGAGATTAGGAGACAGCATGACAACTAAGGACCCACTGGCACAAAGGCCCTGAGGCTTAGGCCACAAAGGGTCGCGTCTGCTGATGGGTAGGGATTGGACTATGAGTGTGGGGTAGGTGGAGAAAGCTTGGCAGCTAGTTTTCAGATTTTGTGGTGGTCCTGGCAGGACGAAAAACTGACTGCGTTTTCTCCCTCCCCCACTGTTGCTCCTGTTTGGATAATGTCATGTTGTCATCTCCTTTGGGCTCTTTATTCCATTGCCATGACACTAGCCAGCACAGTGACACTGTTCGCAAGCTGCTGTTTGAGTAAGCTCTGGATATGAATGTGAAGGACTTGTTATGGTTGTGTGCTTTTCTCCTTTTCTCAAAACTGAACTCATTCCAAAAGAAAAATATTGCATGGCTTTTAGCAAGAACAGGTAAACAAGAGAAAAGAAAGTTTAAAAATGCCATAATCCTACCTCCTAAGGAACATCAGTGTTCAAGTTTTGTGTATGTCTCTTCAGTTTTCTATGCATATATATATATATGTGAGTGTTTTTTCATTGACACAAATGCAGTCATACTAAACCTACAGTTTTGTAGTTGGATTTCACCCAAGACGATGCCATGTGCAAATTGTGGTACTGTTAGTTTACTTACCCACATGGCAAAGGCATAAGCCACCCCTCCTATCTTTCCCTTTGCGCTTTCCACTAGACTCCTGAAAAGGCCCTTCTCTGAGACTTTCAGTCCCTGGAGCCACTCACTGCATTACGAATGAAGGACAGTAGGCAGAAGAAGAGACCTGCACTACACAGGGTCCTTGTTCCAGACAGCCTCTCTGATCTGCCTGTCCACTGCCCTTGGGGACACACCCATGGCTTTCCTGATTTAACCCTTGGTGACCTCTGAGAGGTATGGCCTCTCCTCCCACATCTTTCCACCACTGACTGCTTGGGTAGAACATATGCCTTTCTCTGGCTTCCTTCCTCAGCGTTTGGTCATCTTACTTCTGATGTGGAAGAGTTAGAGCATCAGAGGTTTTTCATATGACCTCAGATCTCCAGTGACCTGATTCCCTTCTTGGATTAATTCTGCTGTTGTTGGCTACCACCCACATCATTGGCTGGATCATGTCACCCCTCTCAGAGGCCAGCAACCAGACAAATCTGGCTTCTTAGTCTGTCCCTGCTCCTTACATATTGCATAGAACCCCTGTTCCCTTACCACCCTGACCCTGGGGTCACCTCTCTGCCCATGCCTCTTGCTGTGCTCTCTTTCCAACCCTCTTCAGTTTTAAAACTCCGCCCACCAGATCTCTCCTGGTTCTCCTTGTTGGAGTCACTCCCTTCTTGGTTCCAAGGACACTGTCTCACACTTCCAGAAATGTTTCTTTGTCCTCTCCTGCATCCTCCTGGACTGCTCCCCGGCCCCTGTTTTTTTTCCCCATTCTGCTAAGATGACCACTTTAGCCCAGTACTGGAAGGTGCCTAAGTCCACATTGCCTCCTCTAGTTCCTGACCCCAGTGCAGGGAGGTGACCAAAATCCTATCCATAGTTATATCATCTATAAAAGCAGCTGTGGTAATTGTGTCTCCTACAGAGATTGCTAGGTGAATGAGAGGAAATAAGTCACTCTTTATGATTCTCTCTTCATGAACCTATGATTGTCTTGCGGGCAGGAATCATGGACCATTTATCTCAATGTCTCCACTTCCACTCCATCCTAGGACAGTGCTCAAAAAGTGATTGAAGAGCTGGACTCTCAGGCCTTGGTGTGCACCTCTTGCACCTGAGCCCTTCCTGGGTTTCCACAAGACCTTCGACAGTAAGCGCGTCTCCAGTGGAACGTGAAGGCATACTCTTCTGGACTTTGGAGTGTACTTCATTTATTCCCAAAGATCAGGATGCTGAGGCCAAGTGCCAAGTCATGCTGCTTTCTCTGGATCCTGAAGGAGCAAAGAAAAGTGACATGAAGTCAGGAAAGGGCCATATGCCCAGCCTATTTTCATTGAGATGCTTAGCATCCATAATTATCCCCTGTCTGCATGTGCTTGGCATCCTTGTTCTTGTGCTGAGTGTCCTTCTGACCAGTTCACATGATGTTGATTTCGCTCCAAAAATATTGTCTTTTCTCCTTTCTTCCATCCTTCATTTCTCTCTCTGAACAGCTTCAAAAAGGCCATTCTGAGACAACCTAAACAATTACTACAATAATTAACCTGTGTGGGCATTGCTGGAAATGCCTTTTGTCTGTAGTCTGGCTACACTCAGAAAATGTAACACACTCTGTCCCCATTCGTGGTGGGCTGAGGCTGTGAAGGCAGACAATATGCCACCACTCCAGGCTCCATAGCTTGTGCCCTCCCGAATGGGGCAGGCCTGTCATGGTGCCAAGTAAACAAGGCTATTTTGGACTCATGCTGTGATTAGTTTCTCTGGATATTGCTGAACTATAAAATATTTAGCACCCACACCCACACCCAGACTTGTGCATTGAAAACTTGCAGCGACTACAAATCCATAGAAGTCAGCTCTTTAGGTATTTACCAGGCACCTTTAGGTATTTACCAGGCACCTACTGCGTGTTAATGATTCACGAGTTCTGTGCTCCTCGGATGTGGACCCTGTTTCTGAAGAGGCCTGGAGAATGACTCGTGAAAAGGAAATGGGCCGTGCAGCCTGGGCACAGGCCCTAACACACCGTGGGTGCCTGGTGATTGCTCATGGCATGAATGAATGAAGGCACCCAGCACTCCAGGTGACAGCCTCACTGCAGAACGCCAGCTGGGCGGGCAGGGACTGACGAGGGTCTGAAGGTTGGGGAGTAGCATATGGAAAAAATAGATCAGTCTCTGAAGCGCCAGTGCTGGAGTCCCGGAAAAGTTCAAAGTCGTGAGTCTGGGCAGCTGAGAGAGGTTTCCCAGAGGTGAGAAAACCGGAGGCAGAAGGACTGCATGTGTGGTGACAGCTTGGGAGGGACGAATCCGGAGCTGTTCCTCTAGGAAGGGAGGCAGCCTAGGGACTCAGGGTGTGTCCCTGTTAACCAGACTGGTGGCTGGCCTGGAGCACCTCCCTCCTGCCCAGTGCAGGGTCCTGCCCATTCCCTCTTTCTCCCACCAGAGGTGGGCAGGGCACTGTGAGCAGGAGGGGTAAACATTCTGTAGAACCTGGTGCGGTTAGGAGGGTAGGCATTCTGGGCAACATTGGCGGGGCCTCAGTCTCTTGCTGGCTCAGCTCCACCCCTCCCTGGGAGAGCATCGCTGTCCCAGTCAGCTACCAAACCCCCGCAGGCAAGGACGAGTGTCAGCAGGGGCTAGAAAACAGGTTGGTGAATTTCATGCCCTGATTAAAGTGAGCAGTCATATAATATCTGGAAAACAGTTGCTCAGTTGGTTTTTCTTTGCAAGATTCCTGAGTGCAAAGTCCCATCAGGCAACCCAGGGGTCTATATCCAGGCTCCGCTCTGGCCCACCATCTCCAACAAAGTCACATAGCTGGAAAGGATAACTAGAGGCCACCCTGCCACCTTTCTGCATATGTGTGATCCTGCAGTTCCTTGCCACCAGACCTCAAGTCTTCTCCCCGTGTCCCCCAGGGTTGACCACATTGCTGACATGCAAGTCCCTAGAGCAGGGTCCTGCGCCAGAGGCAGGGCAGGTGGACCTTGGATATGAGTGCTGGTGTGCTGGCAGCCAGACAGGTTTGGGAGGGCCCAGCATGGGCTCTGGCCTGGCCTGATGAGGGGAGGAGCCAGCCTGTAGGCACACACAGTGATTATCAGTCTGTCTAAACCAAGAGAGGTTTTATAGCCAAAGAATTTCAAAAGCAGGTTGAAAAAATATCTTACAGCATAGACAATTTACTTTTCAAGTGTATATTGTGAACACGTTTGAATGTCGGATCTGGTGCTCACAGGGGCTTTTAGAGCTCAGAATCTGTAGCTGCTAAAGTGCCCATCTTCACTCCTCAAAACCGTCCTCTCCCTGCCAGTGCCTCTGTGCCTAGCAGCCAGACTTGCCCACTACAAACCCTACCGGCACCTGTGGGTAGCTGGCCACTGCCTTCAGGATAGTCCTCCCTCAGGCGTGCCTCCCACTCACTCCTCCGCCCATCACTTACTCTAGACCCACTCTGACCTTGCCTTTCTTCCCTGGACTCCCATCAGCTTTGTCCCCACCTCCTCTTACATCTGTCTGGCTGTCACTGGCTCCTTCTGGGGCTCCCTTCACCCCTGTCCTCCCCTCCAGTCTGTTTCCGCCTGTCCTGCCTGCAGGAGCCTGTAGGCTGCCTCCTCCCGCAGCATCTGCCTGCCCTGGACCCACAGAGCCCATCAAGTGTTCCGTGCATGGATTTGAACACAGCCAGTTGTTAAAGCAGAACTAAAAACTTAGCTCATGTGAATTTCCTTTGGAGTGAATGGCCTTGGCACTTAGGTCAGTGCTGTCACTCTGGGATGGACCTTGCAGGATCTGTCACCAAGACCAGTCCTTCACTGGCTTTGCATCCAGTACAGCTCTGCACAGGGCAGGCCAAAGCCAGGCATGTGCTTCCCTCCTTCCCTGGCCACCGAATGGTTGCTGGTTGGTTAGCCTCTCTGAGCCCAGGGCCACTGCCTGAGGATCTCAGACTTGGTCTTCCTGTACTGAGAGGTGAGTATGCATCCCTGCAAGTGTGGGTGTTGCTGCTCATTCAGGCAACCTCCCAGCTGCAAGAGCTACTTGGGGGATGATCTCCAGCAATACAGCAAAGTCATTCTTACCAGGAAAAGTGGGGAAAAATTATCTGTATAGTGAAGTTTGAATTGTAGATTATCAGGATTCCAGGAAATGCATTGCTGATTTTTACACATGTATAACATAGTGATGACAACTAGATTCACAAACTTACACCTGACAGTCCTTGTTAGAGGCTAAATACAAGGAAACCATGATGACTTATATGTTCACCTTGGGTGTGCACGGCAGATGATGCTTTTGAGGACAGCTGAAACAAGACCCCTTCCCGCTTGTCTTCTGACAGTGTCAGGAGGGGGCTGTATGCTCCTTTCCCTTGAGTCTGGGCAGATGTATCCCTGTGTAACTACTGGGATCTACTTATCAAAGGTGACCCAGCTTCTGCCAGCCTCTCTCAAAATTTGGGGCTCAAAACTGCCCCTGTGCTAGGAAGAAGCCCAGTCTCCACACAGGTGGGGTGTGTGTGTGTGTGTGTGTGTGTGTGTGTGTGTGTGTGTGTGTGTTCAGCTAGCATTCCCAGCTAAGATCCCTGCCACCAGCAGCACCAGACTAGATGTGCCCTGAGTAAGGCTTCAGATGGCTCTGTCCCTGCATGTGAGATCTGGGTGGAGAACAGCTGCTGTAAAATATTTATTGCTCTTCAGCCACTTCGTTTGACGTTGCTGCCTAAGGCTGCAACAAGTAATTGGAACAGAACTTAAATGGTGCTTGCAGGACATGAGGCAAGTGAACAAGCGAGCTCGATTCTGTCCAGTTGTTTGCACATGGCAGGCTTCGACATGCAGGAGAACTGCCTATTAGGTGCACAATTACATCTGCCCCATTTAATCATCAGCAAGCCTCTCAGGGTGGGTGGGTGTAAGCAGCTTTGAAATGCAGAACATCCCTGGAGCTGAGGACTCATAGACAATGCAGTGCTCATTAATTAAGCAGATATTATTAGGCATGTTTACCTGGGAGGAACAATCTGTGAAATAATAAACCTGCTGGTTTCTAATCTTGTTCCTTTGCAGGTCAGATTTTTATTATTTTGATCCCAGCACTGATCAGAAAAGCTCAGTGTCTAAATATTGAAATGCTTTGCTTCCAAAAGCTGCTAATGTGTACTGGCAAGGGTATTCTCACAGTGTGCTTGTATCTTGAGTCCCAAGCTTCAGAGAGACACAGGTCCTCCAGGTCAAGAGCGACAAGATAGTGCTCTGGAGAGTTGGATGCCTTCTTTTCTAGAACAATCTGGAGGTGATAACTACTGACATAGGGATTTGCTTTTACTTTGGAATGATCCTTGAAGGAGAAGAATGGGAGATGAGGAACACGAGAGGAGCCAGAAGCCTTGGAAGGGCTGGTACAGAGAAGCTTGCTCAATTCCAAGTGAGTGTACTCTTCAGCTTGTAAACGATGAAGTTGGAAGTTGACCTTGCAGCTGCGGAATGCTCTATCTAAGGTCTTCCTGCTCCTTGACTCCTCTTTGAGGAGGACCGTCCAGCTGCTGAGGTCACACAGTAGATGCCTTCCTTTCCAGAGGCAGGAATGGAAGGCTGGCCAGGGAGAGCACTTTTGGCTCAGCAGCTCCAGTGGGGACCCTGCTTTCCCTCTCCCCCATCTCCTGCAAAGCTGCTGTTTTTGTTCTTTTGCTTTCAGAGAGGAGCAAAGTGTCTTCCTTTCAGCTCCTAGTTCCCTCCTTCTACCTTTTCAAAGCAGTTAGGTGGGGAAGGCGAGGAAGCACAATGATTCTGCTGTTGACAGGTGGCCTTTTTATGGGCAGCTGGTTGCGGCTCCCTGGGGACTCTCTGGTCCAGGCTGATGGTCCATTCCTGCTGAGCATGCTCTGAAGGTGTGAGCTGCCGCTTTTACACCCTCCTTTTCCCTCCCACCCTGCAGCAGGTCTGTGACTCAATCCACAGGCACCTCCATTAAAGCCAGTCTTCTTTTTATTGTGGAACATTGCCCTCTTCTGGCTCCTCCTCTTGCCACCACACAGTAGAGAACACAGGGAAATGGACTTCATTTCCACACTGTCAGGGACAGCCCTATAATCAAGCTGATTGTGAGGTCTGAATTCCACCAAAGAGCTTTTATTTTTTTCCTTCAGCACTATTATGAACAGATGAGCTAGGCAGAAATATTATAGGCAGTCAGATAGGGCTGGGTCCTTGAGAAGGTCAGGATAAAGGTGAAACACACCACAGCTGCACCAGAGATACATCAGCTGAAAACCAGGCCTCAGGATAAAGACAAGATGACCAGACCTGTATACTTCCTCAAAGAACAAACACTGACACTAATGAAGTCTAGATGAACATCAATCACCTCAATGGGTGACTGGAGACCTCTGGACCCAGTACTTCCTAAGAGAATCTTTGTTCTTTCCATCCTCACTTGTTACACGACTTGTTTCCCAACTGGACCACCATTAAGTGACTGTGCTTGTAACCTTATTGGATGTTCATGGCTCTGGCCCATGTTGTACCCATATGCATTTCACCCTGTAAACTCTGTAAAGTGAGGTTCCTGGGCTACCCACTCGGGACCCCTCCTGCCCTCCTGGAGCTTTCCTATCAATAAATATCTTCTTCCTCTTAATCTCCATTGTTCCCAGGACTCATTCTTCAATTTTTAGAGAACAAGAACTCAGTATATCATATAGTTAACAGGTTGGGGGATATAACATTTGTGTTAGTTTTCTCCTATTGCAGAGACAAAATACCAACACCCAGAGTTGGAGGGGAAGGGGTTTATTTGCCTTACATTTTGTATAAGTTTCAGTCTATTATTGGCCAACTCCAAGGCAGAGATAACAGATAGGCATGGCAGAGCAGAAACAACATGGCGGGCACAAGGTAGCAAAGGCAAGAAGGGACCTTCACCGAGGCTTTCTGCCTCTTTTATCCCGTTCAGGTCTCCAGGATTAAGGCAGTGCCAAACTAATCACTCACATGTAGTGGTTTAGTAATCACACAACCTTAACCCCAGCATCACACGTTCCAGATTCAGCTACCTCTGAAAAAGAAAGTCCCACCTCATCCATGTGAGTCTTGGGGGATATCTAAACACAAATCATAACAATATTTCATATTTCTTCTTCTGTATTATTTTCTGTGGCACTAGGAATTGAATCTAGGGCCTTTGCACTGAGCTACATCCCCAGCCTTTTAAAAAATACTTTGTGACAAGGTGTTGATAAATGGCTAAGCTTCCCAGGTGGGGCTTGCACTTGTGATTCTCCTGACGCAGCCTTCCAAAGTGCTGGGATTATTCTACCACACTAGGCTTGCCCAGACACCTGTACTTTCAACTGGTCTACTAGGCATCTGGGTATCACTGTCTCTGGGAGGAAGTTCAAATCACCAGGAGCTGCCAGCCTAAAACACAGGGTGCAGGAGGGAGAGTCTGGCCCTTGCCTGGGGCAGCCTGTATCATTGGGTGATACCTCTGGCCCTTGCTAAACGCTGACATGGGCACACACCTGTGAACCTTCACCACATGTGTTGTGATGAACAGATTTGACCCCAGAGTTTCCAAATCCCTTTGGAGTCCTCATGCTCCTCCAAGTCCCCACCACCTCAGACAACCACAGAGCTGCTTTCTGCTCCTGAATGTAATCCAGGACTTCTAGTTTGGTACAATGTGGTCTTACGGTGTGCACTCTTGACCTATTGCCTTCTCTCACCCAGCATTCCTGAGCTTCACCCATGTTGTAGCTGGCATCCATAATTTATCCCAACATTCTGGGACAGATGCCACTACATGATGACACGGTAGACTTGAATATGTTGTTGCATCCTGTTTGCTTTGTTTGCAATCTTTGTATGTGCCCGAGGACTGCTGCTCTCTCATTTTCTTACTACCATCCTCCCTTCCTCTTTCTTTTTTTCCTTTTGTTTGTATTGTCTGTGTCTAGTTCTAATATCTGGGTAATCCTGGTCTCAAATAAACTGGGAAAATATGCACTCTTTCAACTTCCTGGAAGAGGTTTCATTGCTTTGGTGTTGTTTCTTCCTTAGTGTTTGATAAAATTCATTCTATGAACACATCTGCACCCGGAATTTTCTTTAGGGAAAATTAGCCATAAATGCTATTTCTTTAATATGTAAAGATAAGTCAGTAGAATATAAATATATTACATACATTTTTCCTTTTTTGGTTTCTAAAAGTTGCTGCTGTGGTCATCTGCTTGGGATCAGTGTTCTAATATAAGTGCTTAGTGGAATAAGTTTCTCCCAAGTCCTGTTTTAATGATACATTACAGGGTTGCCATGATCCAATCCCACTGATGAGGTGGTTTACGCAACAGAAGACCATTTCTCACAGTTCTGGAGGCTGGAAGCGTGAGGTCTCTTTCTGGCTTGTAGACAGCCACCTCCTCTCTGTGTCCTGTGACTTTCCTACATGCTTGGAGTTGCCCCTTCCCACAGGTCTCTCCTGTCCCCCACACCCCGTTATAAAGTCCTCAGCCATAGGGCTGGGGGATGTAGCTCAGTGGTGCCAGCACCTGCCTGGCAAATGCAAGGTTCTGAGTACTGGGGGTGCAGGGGGAAGTCCTCAGCCCTATCAAATTAGGGCACACACACACACACACACACACACACACACACACAGCCTTATCAACCTGCATGGCCTCCCTAAAACCCCTGTCTCCAAAGACAGTTATGTTGAAGAACAGGACTTAAACATATGGGCTTTTGGGGTACATGATTCAGTCCATAACAAATGGCATCCCCTGAATTCAGGTACTCTGTGTTTTCATTTTCCTTCCATTCAAAATATATTCTAATTTCCCTTTTGATATCTTACTTGATTTTTGGTTCATTTGAAAGTGTATGGTTTTGTTTCCAAATGACTGAAGAATGTGAAGCTACTTTTTCCTTAAACATATGGGCTTTTGGGGTACATGATTCAGTCCATAACAAATGGCATCCCCTGAATTCAGGTACTCTGTGTTTTCATTTTCCTTCCATTCAAAATATATTCTAATTTCCCTTTTGATATCTTACTTGATTTTTGGTTCATTTGAAAGTGTATGGTTTTGTTTCCAAATGACTGAAGAATGTGAAGCTACTTTTTCTTTTGTTTGTTTGTTTGTTTGTTTTTGAGACAGGGTCTCACTATGTAGTTGAGACTGACCTGGAACTCACTAAGTAGCAGGCTGGTCTTGTTTGTTTTTGAGACAGGGTCTCACTATGTAGTTGAGACTGACCTGGAACTCACTAAGTAGCCCAGGCTGGTCTCAAACTCACAGCGATCCTCCTCCCTCAGCCTTCCGAGTGCTGGGATTACAGGCATGCGCCACCATGCCTGGTTTGAAGCTACTTTTTCTTTTATTGTCTTATCATTTAATCTCATCGTAGCCAACATGCTTATTTTACATTACATGAATCTTATTTTATGGCCCATTCTATGATCTATCTTGGTAAATATTCCATGTACCCTTGTAAGGAAATGTGTATTTTGTAGTTCTGGGTGGTGAGTTTACTAATGGTCAGTTAGGCCAAGCTGGTTGATGGTGCTGTTCGACTTGGCTGTATCCTTGTTGGTTTTCTATCTGCTTTTTTATGACTTATTGAAAGAAGGTTGCTGAAATCTCTACTTTGATTATGGACTTCTCTATTTCTTCTTGCAGTTCTAGTAGTTCTTGCTTTATGTATTTTGAAGTTCTGTTGTTAAATGTGGAAGTTAAGTTCTCTTGATGAGTTGACTCCATTATTATTATGAAACTGCCTTGCTAGTCCCTGAACATAGTCTTTGATCTGAAATGTACTTCATGTGCTATTAACGTGGCCATATCCACTTTCTTTTGACTAGTGTTAGTGTACGGTGCTTTTTCCCTTTCTTTGATTTTTTTATTATTTTAACATTAGCATGAAAGCTGACCCAATTTTTATCACTTTCACCTTTTTTTATTATTGCCTGTTTCTTTTTCTTTTCTTTTTTTTTTTGAGACAGGGTCTTACTATGTATTTGAGACTGATCTGGAACTCACTACGTAGCCCAGGCTGGTCTTGAACTCACAGTGATCCTCCTGCCTCAGCCTCCTGAGTGCTGGGATTACAGGAGTGCACCACCATGCCCGGCTTGCTATTATTGCATGCTTCTAGTACATAATATTTATAGTCCTTGTGGCGAATCGCTACATACATCTTAATTCCTTTTTTTCATTCCCTTTCCCTTCTCTGTCTTCCCCCTCCATTTGTCTTTTGATCCTCTTCCTTTTCTTTGTACATATTTGCAGTACATAACATTTGCGCTCCTTGTGGGGAATTAGTACATGTGCATTAGACATCTTAATTCCCTTTTCATCTCTTTTCCCTGCCCTCCTTCCCCTCTCCCTCTCTCTCTTGATCCCCTTTCTCTTTGAGAAAGATTTATCTCTCTTCTTCCTGCTATCTTTTATTTTTCCATTTATTTATTTATTTTTTTGTTTTTGTTTTTTGGTGGTACTGGAGATCAAACTCAGGACCTTGCGCTTGTGAGGCAGGCACAGCACCACTGAGCTAAATCTCTGGCCCAATTTTGCTCTTTATTTATACTTTCGGTTTCTTTTATAAAATAAATCATGATGTTTAAACTTATTGGTCTGATTTATTTCTCTTAATTTTATGGTCTCAAAGTGCATCCATTTTCCTACAAAGTCTATTTTTTGTGGCCGAACAGTACTCCATTGTGTGTAGATACCACATTTTCTTTATCTGTTCATCTGTTGATGGACATGTAATCACTTTCAAGAGTTAGCCATTTTAAATTGTGCTGCTTTAACATGGATCTGCATGTATCACTGTAATATGATGTCTTTAACTCATATTAAACACTCATGCATGTTGCTTTTTTATCCTAGAGGGGGAATAGCAGGGTCAAATGGAATTTCTAGTTTCAGTTTTTTGATGAAAATCTTCATACTGATTTCCATAGACGCTGAACTAGTTTACATTCCTACCAGTGGTGTAATAAGGTGTCTTTTTTTCCCCAGAGGCCTTGCCAGCTTTTGTTATTATTTGATTTCTTGATGATTCTTTCTGGAGTAAGATAGAATCTCAGTGTTTTAATTTTCATTTCTCTAATGGCTGCAATGTTGAGCATTTTTTCATGTATTTATTGACCATCTGTTCTTCTGAGAGAAGTGTCTATTTATTTTACTTGACTTTTTTGATTGGGTCTTTCATTTTGGAGTTCTAATATTTTTGAGTTCTTTATATATTTTAGATATTAATCCTCTGTCTGAGGCATAAATGCTAATTTTTCTCCTATTCTGTAGGTTGTCTTTTCATTCTGTTGGTTGTTTCTTTTGCTGTGCAGCTTTTTTTTTTTTTTTTTTTTTTTTTTGTACCAGGGATTGAACTCTGGCCCTTGCACTTGCGGGGCAGGTAGTGGAACCACTGAGCCAAATCCCTGGCCCAGAAGTTTTTTAATTTAATATGATCTCATTTGTTGATTCTTGCTAATATTTCTTGTGCCATTAGTGTTCTGTTCAGAAAGTCCTTGTCTATGCCTTACTTCAAGAGTTTTACCTATTTTGTCTGCCAGAAGGTTAAATGTTTCATTTTAACATTTAGGTCTTTAATCCACTTATTTTATTCTATTTTTTTGGTACCGGGAATCAAACTCGGGAACTTGCTCTTGTGAGGCAGGCAATGGAACCACTGAGCTAAATCCCTGGCCCCGATCCATTTATTTTATTTTAGTTTTTGATGAGAGATGTGGGTCTCGACTCAATCTTCTGCGTGTGGGTAGCAGTTCTCCCAACACCATTTATTAAAGAGGCTGTCTTTCCTTTAGTGTATCTTTTTGGCCTCTTTGTGAAAGATCAAATAGTTGAATGTACTTGGGTTGTTTCTGCTTCATTGCCTCTCATGTCTGTTTTTATGCCAGTACCATGCTGTTATTTTTTTCACATTAGCTTTGCAATATTATTTTAAGTCCAGGATTGTGATGCCTTTTGCTTTGCTATTTCTACCAAAGATTGCTTTTACTATTCTGGGTCTCTTCTGGTTCCACATGAATTTTAGGATTGTTTTTCTAGTTCTGTGAAGAATGCTATTGGGATTGCATTAAATCTGTGTATCAATTTTGGAAGTATGGCCATTTTCACTATATCGGTTCTACCTATCCAGGAACAGGGGATATCTTTCCTTTTACCTGTTAGTATCTTTATGTTTAAATTGTAATTCTTATAGGCAGCAAATATTGGAGCATTGTTTTTTTAAGCCATTGTGGCAATTGCTGCCTTTAAATTGAGGTGGTTAGACCATTTACATTTAATATGAATATAAATCTTTTTGCAAATGGGAAGGGAATCAAGAGATGGAGTGAAGGGGGATGATGGAGAGGGGAAAAAGACATAAAAAGAATTAAAATGCCTTATGTACATGTGCCAACTCTTCATGATGAATGTGGTTGTGTGCTGTGAACATGCACTAATAAAAATAAAAATAAAAAGTGGGATGGAAAAAATGATTAGGTTTAGGTTTATCACTTTGCTGTTTTTATTTTTCCTTTTCTTCTTTGTTCCTTTTTTCTCTTTTTCTACTTTCTCTTGTACTGAATAATTTTTATGATTCCATTTCAATTACTTTATTGATTTTTAAGCTATAAGTCTTTGTTATTTTAAAGCTTGCTTTAAGGCTATGGGGTACATAATTAACTTAGTCCTATCCTCATGTGATGTTATACCACACTGTGTTTAATGTAAGAACCTGATAATAGCATGCCTCTTGGCTTTTATCCCACGGTCATGCATTTTATTTATGCATATGTTATAGAATCTCACCACAGATGATTTTATTTAAATAGTACATTTTAAAGGAATTTAAATAAAAATATTTTTAAAATGATCTATTAATAATATAGCTTCTATTTTCAGTGGTCTTTATTCTTTATTGTGTGGATTCATATTTCTACTTGATATCATTTGCTTTCTGCCTTAAGCCTTTTGTCCTTAAGCATTTAATATCTCCTAGCGTGTAGTCCTGCTGGTGAAGAAGTCTTTAAGATTTTGCATGTCTGAAATTGTCTTTATTTTGCTTTAAGTAGAAAAAAATATTTTCTGAGTGTAGAATTATAGATTGGTAGGTGTTCCCCCGCCATTCAATACTTTGAAGATATTTCTGTACTGTCTTCTTGCATGCATCATTTCTGGTAAGAAGTTTGCTGCCGTTCTTTATTTCCCTGTCCATTTGGTTTCCTCTTGTTGATTTTAAGGTTTTTCTCTTTATTACTGGTTTTGAACAATTTGATTGTGATGTGCTTTGGTGGAGTTTTCACCATGTCTTTGTACATTGTGTTTGTTGAGATTTCTGGATCTGTGGGTTTAATTTAACAAATTTGGAAAAACTTTGGCCACTATTTTTTTCGTTTTCTGAAATCTCTTTCAGAGACTCAAGTTATATATAAATTCAACTGTTTGAAGTTGTTGCACTTTCATTGGTATTCTTTTCATTTAAAACATTTTTTTTGTCTGTGCTGTAATTTGTGTGGCTACTGGTGAGCTAACTCATCTTTTTTTTTAACGTATAGTTTTGTATTTCATCCAGTGTTTTAAAATTTTATACATTGTACTATTCTTCCCCCAAAATTCAATTTGAATCTTTTTTGTGCCTTCCATATCTCTAGTAACATTTGGGCATATGGAACACTGTTTTAATAACAGTTTTAATGCCTGTGTTTGTCTAATTCTAACATCTATGCCAGTTTGAATTGATCTAAATTGACTCATTATTCTCCTCTGTATGTTTTCTGTTTCATTGAATGTCTGAGAAGTTTTGATTGGATGCCAAGTAGATACTGTCCATTTTATCTTGTTGGGTGCTAGAAAGTTTGTGTTTCTAGAGATATTCTTGATCTTTGTTGTGAAATACAGTTAAATTTCTTATTAACAGTTTGATGCATTCTAGGGTTGCTTTCATGATATGTTAGGTGGGTTCATGGTAGCATTTAGTGGAATATTGATTAATTCCCATGTTTGAGGCAAGGATTACCTGAGTACTTTACCCAGTGGCATGTGAATTATGAGTTTTCCAATCTGATGGTTGGAGCCAGCACTATTCCCAGCCCTAAGTGAGAGCTGAGCATTGTCACCTCTGATTCTTTCTTGTGGTTCTTTCTCCAGGCTTCTTGCTTCCTGACAGCATCTGCTGATCAGCTCTCCCCTGTATGTCTGAGGGAGGCTCTTGCACACCTCTAGGCACTGTCTCTGCAGCTCTCTTCTCTTTGATACTCTGTTCCAAGAGTCCTGGTCACCTTAGCCTTCCCTGGGCTCTCAAGCTGTGTCTCCTGAGTCTACAGAGCCCACCCACCAGCCCATTCTGTGTCGGGCTCTGGAAACCCTTTTGAGGAGGTAGCTGGAGTAATTGTGGGGCTCTCTCCACTTATTTCCACGTCCTCAGAGATCATTGGGTTTTGTTGCCTGATACCCAGTGTCCCGAGACTTTTGTTTCACATACCGTATTTGCCTCAGTTTATTTTGAGTGTTTCAGGAAGAAGGTAAATTCAGTTCCTATTATTCTATCTTTTTCAGAGTGAAAGTTCCATTTTCTTTTAAAATTGAAAATTCTTTTCCAGTTATAAAATTAATTCACATTCACTGTAAAAAAACCTCAGAAAATAACAAAAATATTGAGAAAATGAAAATCATGTCTAATGTCAGCGCTCATAACCACTGTTAAATTATTGATAGGTATATCAATAATTTATATATGTATAATTTATTTATTTATTTATGCAGTCATGGAGATTGAACCCAGAGCCTTTGCACTAAGCTGTATCCCCAACCCTTTTTATTTTTTAAATTAATTAATTTTTTTTCTTTTATTGAGTTTATTGGTACATTTTAGGTATACAGTACAATTACATTCATTATTGGGATCTTGTACCTTTACATGACAGGTCTTGGTTTTCATTTTTTTTCCCTTGTCCGTGCCCTCCCTTCACCCCCTCCTCCCCTCCACATCTACAAACACTTTATTTCCATTTTTTCATTTGCTCCATTTTTTTCTTTTCCCTTATTACCTTTCCCCTACCCTTCCCACTTTCCCTACACCTTTAGCCCTTTTCTTCCCATTTCACATGATTATCTCATTAGGATCTTATGTACTATTATGTGAGAGACTGCTTGGGCCTGCATAAGATGGCTGCCCTCAACCTTAGCCTTTGCCTCAGTGGAAAAATCCCACTAGACTACATACGTGACCTTTGGCAGGTCTAGCCCCTGGGCAAAACAGGAAATCTTACAGAAAAAATAGCCCTTTGTGCTAACCACAGGGTCACCGGATCTGGAGCAGGAAGCAGGTGGTATTTTCCCCGTCCTACTTGCCCCTAGGGATTGTGCACTTACCCCTCCCCACATTTGGTAAAATACTGATTGCTGTATGGTTAAATGCTTGAATGACTCATGTGATTGGTAGAGGATTTGCTTGAGCTGTCCAATAAGCTTGCTGAACCCTCCCCCTGGGATAACAGTATATAATCGTTTTGCTGAGCCAATAAAGCGCCTTTGATCAGAAACCAGACTTGGGCCGTGTACTCTAACTTCTTAAAGATTTCCTTCACAGACATTCAAGATCGGATCGGCCTCTGATGACCCACGAATAAGAGGCGGCTCTCACCTCCTATTCCCCGCGGGACGGGGTCCCCCCAGAGAGCCGCAACTGGCGCCCAACGTGGTTTACAGAGGTTACCGACTCCCGATCGGACGGCAGAGAGACGACGAGTCCGGAGCCCGCCCGTCAGACACCAGGTAAGCCCCATC
>NW_022900933.1:39371032-39381641 GCF_012274545.1 Fukomys damarensis | reverse complement strand
GTATTCCATTTTATAGAAAAACCACATTTTCTTTATCCAATTTCCAACTGATGGGCAAATGGGCTGTTTCCAAGATTTAGCTATTACAAACTGTGCCGCTATAAACATGGGTGTGCATATATCACTGTGGTATAATTCCTTTAATTCTTTTGGAAAGATACCCAGCAGAGGGATGGCTGGGTCAAATGGAACCTCTAGTCCCAGCTCTTTGAGGTATCTCCATGTTGATTTCCATAGTGGTTGCACCAGTTTGCACTCCCACCAACAATGGAGAAGGGTTCCTTTCTCCCCACAACCCCGCCAACATTTGTTATTGGTTGATTTCTTGATAGCAGCCATTCTTTGTGGGGTGAGGTGGAAATCTCAGTGTTGTTTTCATCTGCATCTCTCAAATGACTAGTGATGTGGAACATTTTTTCACATATTTACTTGCTGCTTTTACTTCTTTGAGAAATGTCTATTCATTTCAGATGCCCATTTTTGAATTGGGTCTTTATATTTGGGGGGGCTGATTGTTTTGAGTTCTTTATGTATTCTATATAATAGTCCTTTGTCTGAGGAGCAGCTGGTAAAAATTTTTTCCCACCTTGTAGGTTGTCTCTTAGTTCTGTTGATGGTTTCTTTTGCAGTGCAGAAGCTTTTTAATAAGATGAGATCCCCATTGTTGATTCTTTCTGCTAGTTCCTGTGCTACTGAGGATTTGTTCATAAAGTCTTTTCCTGTGACAATGTCTTAAAGAGTTCTGCCTAACTTTTCTTCCAGCAAGTTTAGTGTTTCTGTTTTAATATTTAAATCTTTAATCCACTTCAATTTTAATTTAGTGCATGGTGAAAGATAAGGGTCTAGTTTTACTCTTTGGCAGGTTGAGATCCAGTTTTTCCAACACCATTTATTGAAGAGGCTATCTTTCCTCCATTGGGGATGGTCAGTTCCTTTGTCAAAGATGAGGTAGCTGAGTACATCTGGAGTTGTTTTTGTGTCTTCCAATCTGTTCCACTGATCCTCAGGTCTGTTTCTCTGGCAGTACCATGCTGTTTTTATCATGGTGGCTTTGTAGTATAGTCTCCAATTGGGAATTGTTATACCCTCTGCCATGTGTCTGTTGCCTAGGATGGCTTTTGCTATTTTAGGTCTCTTACAGTTCCAAATGAATTTTTGGATTCTTTTTTCTAGTTCTGTGAGATACAGTGTTGGAATTTCAATTGGCATTGCATTGAATCTGTATAGCAGTTTTGGTAGTATGGCCATTTTCACTATGTTGATTCTTCCTACCCAGAAGCAGGGGATATCTTTCCATTTTCTTATATCCTCTTCGATCTCTTTTTTCAGAGTGCTGTAGTTTTCAGTGTAGAGGTCTTTTGCTTCTTTTATTAGATTGATTCCTAGATGCTTCATTTTTTGGATGCTATTGTGAAAGGAATTGTTTCCCTAATTTCTCTCTCAGTCTGTTATTTGTGTACAAGAAGGATATTGATTTTTGGGTGTTGACCTTATATCTAGCTACTCTGCTAAAAGTGTCAATTAAATCTAGAAGTCTTTTGGTAGAGTTTTTTGGTCTTCAATGTAGAGTATCATATCATCAGCAAATAATGACAGTTTAACTTCTTCCTTTCCTACCTGTATTGTTTTAATTTCTTTCTCTTTTCCAATTGCTATGGCTAATGTTTCCAGAACTATATCGAAGAGGAGTGGTGATAGTGGGCATCATTGTCTTGTTCCTGATTTTAACGTGAAGGTTTTCAGTTTTTGGCCATTTAATATGATGTTGGCTGTTAGTTTTTCATAGATAGTCTTTATTAAATTGAGATAGAGACCATCTATTCCAATTTTTTGTAGGTTTTTTTAAAATCATGACTGGGTGTTGAATTTTGTCAAATGCTTTTTCTGCATCTATCAAGAGGAGCATATGATTTTTGTCCTTGACTCTGTTAATATAGTGTATTACATTTATTGACTTACATATGTTGAACCATTCTTGCATCCCTGGAATAAATCCAACTTGGTCAGGATGTATTATCTTCTTGATGATCCTCTGTATTCTGTTTGCTAGTATCTTATTAAGGATTTTTGCATTTATATTCATTAAGGAGATTGGCCTGTAGTTATCTTTTTAGTTGTGTCTTTCCCTGGTTTGGGAATCAAAGTGATACTTGCTTCCAGGAATGAGTTTGGAAGTATTGCTTCCCTTTCAATTTCATTGAAAAGTTTGAAGAGTAATAGCAGTAGTCCTCTAAATGTCTTGTAAAATTCAGCCATGAATCCATCAGGACCTGGGCTTTTCTTTGTTGGTAAATTTTTAATTACATTTTCAATTTCATTGATTGTAATTCAGGTGTTTAAAATGTTTTTATCTTCTTTGTTCAACTTTGGTAATTCATAAGTATCTAGAAATTTGTCCATTTCTTCTGTGTTTTTCATTTTTTTAGAGTACAGGTTCTCAAAGTAGCTATTGATTATCCTCTGGATTTCTGTTGGATCTGTTGTGACTTCACCTTTTTCATTCCTGATTGCATGGATCTGAGCCTTTTCTTTCCTTTTTTTGATAAGGTTAGCTAAGGGTTTATCAATTTTATTTATTCTTTCAAGAAAACCAACTCTTCAATTCATTTATTTTTTGTATTGTTTTCTTAGTCTCCACTGCACTGATTTCTGCTCTTATCTTTATAATTTCCTCTTTTGCTTGAATTTTGGGTTTTTCTTGTTCTTGTTTTTCTAGGCATCTAAGATTCATCATTAGGTTGTTTATTTGAGCTTGCTCTGTTTTCCTAGTGTGGGCATTCAGTGCTATGAATTTTCCACATAGAACTGCTTTCATTGTGTCCCATAGATTCCTGTATGTTGTATTGGCATTTTCATTTATTTGTAAAAACTGTCTGATTTATTCTTTAATTTCCTCTGTGATCCATTGATTGTTCAGGAGAGTGTTGTTCAATTTCCATGTGTTTGTGAAGTTCCTGTGGTTTCTTGTGATATTGATCTCCAGCTTGATTGCACTATGATCTGATAATATACAGGGAATAACTTCAGTTCTTTCCTATTTATTCAAACCTGTTCTGTGAGCTAGTATGTGATCTATCTTGGAGAATGACCCAGGTTCAGCTGAAAAGAATGTATATTCTGATTTTGTGGGGTGGAACACTCTATAGACGTTCTGTTAAGTCCATGTTTTCAAAAGCTTGGTTCAGTTCTAGTATTTCATTGCTGATTTTTTTGCCTGGATGATCTGTCTATTTGTGAAAGTGGGGTATTAAAATCCCCCACTACAGTTGTGTTAGTGCTTATTTGGTTTTTCATGTTTCTTAATATTTCTTTTATATAGTTGGGGGTGTTAATATTTGGTGCATATATGTTTATGATTGTCATCTCTTCCTCTTGAATTGTTCCCTTTACAAGGATATAGTGGCCTTCTTTGTCTCTTTTAATCAGTTTTGGTTAGAAATTTACTTTGTCTGCAAATAAGATTGCTACCCCTGTTTTTTTCTGGGCTCTTGTCACATGGAGAATTGTTTTCTATCCTTTCACTTTCAGTCTATGGGCTTCTTTTTGCACTACGTGTGTTTCTTGTATACAACATATTGTTGGATTTTGCTTCTTAATCCATTATGCCAGTCTATTTCCCTTGATTGGTGAGTTGTGGTCATTGACATTGATGGTTATAACTGATATGTACTAACTTATTATTGTCATGTTATTGGCCTTTTGTTGACTCTTTTTACTTTTTCTCCTTCTCCTTTTAATTTCTTGCCTTGCCTATTTGATTTGCTCTGTTGGGCCTCATGGTGTTGTTACCATCATTGTCTTTTTCTAGGATCTTGTTTAGAATTGCTTGTAGTGCTGGTTTGGTATTGATGTAGTTTCTCAGGCGTTCTTTGTTGTGGAAGTATCTTATTTCCCCATCCATTTTGAAAGAGAGTTTTGCAGGATACATCAGTCTAGGTTGGAGGTTGTTTTCTTTTAGAACTTGAAATATCTCATTCCAGGCTCTCTGCCCCAAGGGTTTCTGTTGAAAAGTCTGCTTTGATTCTGATGGGCTTTCCTTTGCATGTGATTTGTTTCTTTTTTCTTACTGCTTGTAGTATTTTGTTCTTCTGTTAGGTTTCTGGGATCTTGATTATTATATGTCTAGGTGTAGATTTTTTTTGATTGTAGCTAGTTGAGGTCCTATATGCCTCAGTTATCTGAATGTCAAATTCTTCCCCTCTGTTTAGGAGGTTTTCTATCATTAATTCTGCGAACAGCTTTTAAAAGTCATTTGTAGTTTCTCCGGCTGCTTCATGTATTCCTATCAGTCTTATGTTATTCTTCTTCGCATCATCTAGGAGTTGTTGGATCGATTTCTCATGATCCCTTACTGTTTTTAAGAGATCTCTCTTTTCATGGTCAGTGACTGCAATCTTATCTTCTATATATGAGATTCTATCTTCTCATTCTTTTATTCTATTGCATACACTTTCAGTGGAGTGTTTAATCTCCTGGATAACTGTTTGAATCTGTTTTATGGATTCCATTTCTTTTCAATGTTGGGCATTTATTGTTTCCATTTCTTTCTTATGCTGGGCCTTCATGGCTTCTATCATGGTCCTGAGCTCATCTATTTTTTTTGTCAGTTTCTGTTCTAGAGTCTCGAGTCATGGCTTTCATTTTGCTCACCATCTCTATGGTTATCTGGGGAATAATTTCTGTTTTGAATTTTTCTAGAGCCTGATTGATCTGTTTTGTTACTTCCTGTGCTTTGAGTTCAGGGTGTCCTGGTGGTTCACTATAGGCCTTTTCATCCTCATTTTCCCTACTGTTTGCCATCAGTGAACTGGAAATCTGTCTCTGTCATGCTTAAGTGTTTTCTCATTTTTATTTTTGTTGTTGGGCTGTCCTTCGTTTAATCTCTGGGTTATCACCCAAATCTTCTTGATATAGTTGAGCCCTAGCTTCTGGGTCTCTAACAAACCATAAACATTCTCATCTTCATAACATCAGAGAAAACAGCTCATCAAATCAACCACAATCCTTTATCCCAACTGATACAATCAGCAACAAAATATGATCAAGCACAACTTGGAAACTGACCACTTGTGGTAGTCACTGGTCTATCACCATTAAACCATGTGAATTAAATTGAAATCAAGAAGCAGTGCAAAACATGTCTGCAGTGAACAAACTTTTCAATATAGTACATTTACCATATAGGATGGGGGCTCAGACAGAGCTAGGATGCAAGACCCCTGATCTCAGCTAGCTGATGGCAGAACCCCATGATGCAGACTGATCTTGGGCTGCAAGGCCCAGATTGAGTTCCCAGACCTGAACAGTTGAACTCCACACAGTTCTACTACAGGTTTCCCATGCCCTTTCTTTAAAGATGTTCAAAGTTGGGAACTGAGAAAAATACCCTTTATGACCACCTCTGCCTTTGTAGAGTGGGTCCAAATACTGGCACAATCAGGAGGTCTGAAAGTGTGGGGGCAGGAGAAGGGTTCAGGGCCGCCTGCGCAGCTACCTTCTTGGACCTGGAGCGATGGCAGCATCTGGCAGGAGAGGATGGGGCTAGCCAGCCCAAGGTCTGGGCCCATGCAGGCCCTCCTGGTGCTGGAGCGATGTCGGGGGCCTTGTAGGGGAGCTAATTTTGTTTTTTTAAGACAAGGTCTTGCTATGTAGTTCAGGCTGGCCTTGAACTCGTGATGATTCTCTTGCCTCAGCCTTCTGAGTGCTGGGATTACAGGTGTGTGCTACCACACCGGACTCTTACTTTTTTTTTTTTTTTTTTTTTTTTGGTACTGGGGATTGAACTCAGGACCTTGCGCTTGTGAGACAAGCGGTAGCACCACTGAGCTAAATCCCTAGTCCCTCCAGCTCTTTTATTTTTTATTTTGAGACAAGTTCTTGCTTAGTTACTAAATTGCTTACTCTGGGCTTGAATTTGTAGTCCTCCTGCCTCAGAGTGCAGGGATTACAGCTGTGCACCACCACCCATGGCTAATATTCTATCATTCTGTGTGTGTGTGTGTGTGTGTGTGTGTGTGTGTGTGTGTGTGTATGAGTGCATGTAGCAGGGTCACAAACTCACTACATCAGAAAAGAGAGCATCTTTATTTTCCTACTTAGTCTGATATTTCTTGATAGGCACTGTCTACTGGGTAATCAGACAGGGGTGGAGAAGAGTCTATTCTAGTAGCTTTAGTCTGTACATTTAAATAGTTATTTGAGAAACTTGATTCATAGATAAAAATGCTTCACCAATCTGATTTTGTTTTTTGTTTTTTTGAGACAAGGTCTTGCTGTGTAGTTCAGGCTGCATTGAACTCACTATGTAGCCCAGACTAGCCTTGAACTCATGGCCATCCTCCTGCCTCAGCCTCCCAAGTGCTGGGATTACAAGCATGTACCCCCACCCTCCCACCAGCTTCACCAGGCTGATTTCTGATTGTTTCCACACTCTCCCCAGTATGTCAGATTGTCTCTGGGCACACAGGGAACTGGCTGTGGGGCTTCTGGGTTCTCTTGATGGCCAGGAAGGAGGGGTCCTCTGGTTCACACCTGTCCCCAGATCTTATCTGACTTCAGCTACAAAGTCACTGTCCCTGCAATGATGGCTACAGATAGACAACAGAAGATAGAAGATCAGATCAAATAGGGTCTTAGGGGCCATTTCAGTGACTGTGGCTTTTATCCTAAGGGCAAAAAGAGAACCACTGGGAAATTTCAATGGAGTGATAGGAGGCAAAAGTCTGATTGAAATGGGCTGGATACTAAATTAGTCCACTGATTGGTTTGGCATAGTTCTGGGTGTGGAAGTGGGAAGGCCCACCCTGTGTGTGAGTGCTACCCAATCTAAGGGGGTGTACCCTGGATAAAACCTAAGGGACAGAAAGAGGGCTGCTTGTTGGTCACTTGCTGCTTGCTACTTTGGTGCCTTCTGCACACCATAAACTGTGATGTCCTCTCTACTGCGCCCCTGCCTTGGAGCCAGCTGATCATAAATTGAAATCTCTACAATCTATGAGCTAAATAAACCTTTCCTCATTTAACTCTGGGTGTTGGGTATTTTGTCTCAGCAATGAGAAAAGTAATTTTGACTGGGATGGCCATTTTCACTATATTGATTCTTCCTACCCAGGAACAAGAGATGTATTTCCATTTTCTTATATCTTCTTCAATCTGTTTGTTCAGAGTGTTATAGTTCTCAATGTGGAGGTCTTTTGTTTCCTTTGTTAGGTTGATTCCTAAACATTCCATTATTTTGGATGCTATTGTGAAAAGGATTGTTTCCCTAATTTCACTCTCAGTGAGTCTGTTATTTGTGTAGAAGAAGGCTACTGATTTTTGAGTATTTACCTTGTATCCAGCTACTTTACTGAATCTGTCAATTAAGTCTAGAAGTCTTTTGGTGGAGCTTTTGGGGTCTTTTATGTAGAGTATCATATCATCCGCAAATAATGACAGTTTCACTTCTTTCTTTCCTATCTTTATTGCTTTTATTTCTTTCTCTTGTCTAATTGCTATGGCTAATGTTTCCAAAACTATATTGAACAGGAGTGGTGATAGTAGACATCCTTGTCTTGTTTCTGATTTTAGCGTGAAGTTTTTCAGATTTTGACCATTGAGTATGATGTTGGCTGTTGGCTTTTCATAGGTAACATTTATCAAGTTGAGATAAAGACCTATTCCAATTTTCTTCAGGTTTTTAAAAATCATAAATGGGTGTTGAATTTTGTTGAATGGGTTTTCAGCATCTATTGAGATGATCATATGGTTTTTGTCTTTGACTCTGTTAGTATAGTGTATTTCATTTATAGATTTATGTATGTTGAACCATCCTTGCATCTCTGGGATAAATCTGACTTGGTCAGTGTGTATAATCTTCTTGATGACCCTCTATATTCTCTTTGCCAGTATCTTATTGAGGATTTTTGCATCTGTGTTCACTGGGGAGATTGGCCTGTAGTTCTCTTTTTCGGTTGGGTCTTTCCCTGGTTTTAGAATCAAAATAACATTTGCTTCCAGGAATGAATTTGGAAGTATTGCTTCTTTTACAATTGCATTGAAAAGTTTAAAGAGTAATGGCAATAGTTCTTCACTAAATGTCTTGTAGAATTCAGCAGTGAAGCCATCAGGACCTGTGCTCTTTTTTTTGTTGGTAAATTTTAAATTACATTTTTCAGTGTCACCAATTGTAATTGAGGTGTTTAGAATTTTTATGTCTTCTTCATTTAACTTTGATAATTCATATGTATCTAGAAATCTGTCCATTTCTCTGTGTTCTCCATTTTGTTAAGAGTACAGGTTCTTTTATTTTTTTGGTGCTGGGGAATGAACTTGGGTCCTTGCACTTGCAAGGCGGGCCACTGAACCACTAGAGTACAGGTTCTTGAAGTAAGTATTTATGATTCTCTGGATTTCTGCTGGATCCATTGTGACCTCACCATTTTCATTCCTAATTGCATGAATTTCAGCCTTTTATTTCCTTTTTTTGATAAGGTTGGCTAAAGTTTATCTATTTTACTTATTCTTTCAAAAAACCAAGTCTTCGATTAATTGAATTTTTGTATTGTTCTCTTAGTCTCCATTGCATTGATTTCTACTCTGATCTTTATAACTTCCTCCCTTGTATGAGCTTTGGGTTTCTCATGCTTTTCTTTTTCTAGGAGCTTAAGATTCACTGTTAGATTGTTTATTTGAGCTCACTCTGTTTTCCTAATGTGGGTATTCACTGCTATGAATTTCCCACATAGAACTGGTTTCATTGTATCCCACAGATTCCTGTATATTGTACCGGCATTATCATTAAATTGTAAAAACTGTCTAATTTCTTCTTTAATTTCTGCTGTGACCCATTGATTGTTCAGGAGAGTGTTGTTCAATTTCCATGTGTTTGTGAAGTTCTTATGGTTTCTTATGCTATTGATCTCCAGTTTAATTGTACTATGGTCTGATAGTATGCATGGGATAACTTCAGTTCCTTTGCATTTACTTAAACATATTCTATGAGCTAGCATGTGGTCTATTTTGGAAAATGACCCATGTTCAGCCGAAAAGAATGTATATTCTGATTTTGTGGGGTGGAACACTCTTTAGACATCTATTAAATCCATTTGTTAAAAGTTTGGTTCAGTTCTGGAATTTCATTGTTTTTTTAGTCTAGATGATATGTCTATTTGTGACAGTGGGGTATTGAGGTCCCCCACCACAATTGTATTAGTGCTTATTTGGTTTTTCATGTCCCTTAATATTTGTTTTATATAGTTGGGGGCATAGTATTTGGCACATATATATTTATGATTATCATCTCTTCCTGTTGAATTGTTCCCTTTACAAGGATATAGTGACCTTCTTTGTCTCTGTTAATTAGTTTTGGTTTGAAATTTACATTGCCTGCAAATAAGATAACTATCCCTGCTTTTTGCCATGTTTCTCTTGCATAGAGAACTAATTTCCATACTTTTGCTTTCAGTCTATGAATTTCTTTTTCTTTTTATTGAGTTTTTTGGTACAATCTAGGTATGCAATACAGTTACATTTATCATTGGGATTCTGTACCTTTACATAATAGGTCTTGATTCTCATTTTTTCTCCTTGTCCCTGCCCTCCCTTCACCCCCTCCTCCCCTCCCCATTTACAAACACTTTATTTCCATTTTTTCAGTTTCTCATATTTTTTTCCTCTCCCTTATTACCTTTACCCACCCTTCCCACTTTCCCTACACCTTTAGCCCTTTACTTCCTATTTCACATTATTAATTATCTCATTAGTATCCTTTGTACTATTACAGTTTTTCACACCAAAGAAACTATTCGGTATTTCAGTTAAAGAAGTCTCTGTATGAACATTAAAAATAGGGAATCCTAAAATAAAACTAAAAAGGAAAGTAAAAGTTTAGGATCCTGTGTACTATTATAGTTTTCCACACCAAAGAAACTATTCAGTATTTCAGTTAAAGAAATCTCTGTATGAACATTAAAAATAGGGAATCCTAAAATAAAACTAAAAAGGAAAGTAAAAGAGAAAATTCAATGATGCAACATTGAAATAATCCTTAATTCTAGAGATGAAAATGGTCCCTGAACATTTTTAAATTGCTTCTTGCTCTTATAGTCTTATCTTATTCTTTTTTTCATTATTTAGAGAATAGTTTATTAGTTTCTGTAATCAAACCCATGTAGATATGACCTTACATATTTAGTATGATATGTTACCCCTGTACACATGGAAAAAAAAAAAAATTAACATTCCTAGACCAATATGGCTGTCCATTTCTGTACAGTGCCACCTCAACACAGTAAATTGGGATGACTTTTTCCAAAATTGGCAGCACCATTGGTTTCCCAAAATTCAATTTGTATATATATGTATATTTATATAAAAAGACTAATAATAGCAGTATGTTATGAATCGATAGCAGCAACAGCTTTTCTATGTTCTGCAGTCATCTGAACAAAATTATAGACATTCAGCACATTCCATTAAAAAAAACCCAACAAAACAAAAACAAAGAAAAGAATGATATCTAGAAAACAGCAAAGTTCTGTTGCTGCTGTGGTACCTGGCACCATTTTTTAAATTAGAATCTTAATCATCATCTGGAAAGAGAACATTCTAGAGTAATATAATTAAATGT
>NW_022900933.1:39362163-39369918 GCF_012274545.1 Fukomys damarensis | reverse complement strand
GGTGAACTGGAAGTCTGTCCTTGTGTCTTGCTTAAGTGTTTTCTCATTTTTATTTTTGTTGTCAGATTGTCCTTGGTTTAATCTCTGGATTATCACCCAAATCTTCCTGATATAGTTGTGCCCTAGCTTCTGTGTCTCTAACGACCCACATACATTCTCATCTTCATAACATCAGAGAAAACAGCTCATCAAATCAACCACAATGCTTTATCCCAACTGATACAATCAGCAACACATTAAGAGCAAGCACAACTTGGACACTGACCACCTGTGGTAGTCACTAGTCTATCACCCTTAAATCATTTGGATTAAATTGAAATCAAGAAGCAGTCCAGAACATGTCTGCAGTGAACAGAATTTCAGTATAGTGTATTTACCATTTAATGGCTCAGACAGAGCAAGGATGCAAGACCCCTGGTCTCAGTTAGCTGATGGCTGAACCCCATGACGCTGACTGATCTCGGGCTGCAAGGCCCAGATCGAGCCCCCCAACCTTCTGAATGGTTGAACTCCACAACGTTCTATTACAGGTTTCCCATGCTCTTTCTTTAAAGATGTTCAAAGTTGGGAACTCAGAAAAATACCCTTGATGACCACCTCTGCCTCTGCAGAGGGGGTAAAGACTGGCTGGTCTCAGTTAGCTGATGGCTGAACCCCATGACGCTGACTGATCTCGGGCTGCAAGGCCCAGATCGAGTTCCCCAACCTTCTGAATGGTTGAACTCCACAACGTTCTATTACAGGTTTCCCATGCTCTTTCTTTAAAGATGTTCAAAGTTGGGAACTCAGAAAAATACCCTTGATGACCACCTCTGCCTCTGCAGAGGGGGTCCAAAGACTGGCACAGTCAGGAAGTCTGAGAGTGTGCGGGGGGGGACTTATGGGGGTTCAGGGCACCCGCGTGGCTACCTTCCTGGCACTTGAGTGATGACGGCTGGGGTGGGAGAAGGCATGGCTCTCCTTCCTGGGGTGGATTGGGACCCAGGCTACCTCCCGGCGCTTGAGCAATGGCGGCTGGGGCGGGAGAAGGCATGGTCTCCTTTCTGCGGTGGATCGGGGCCCAGGCTTGAGTTTCTTTTTCAAGTAAGTGTGTTTCTTGTATACAGCATATTGTTGGATTTTGCTTCTTAATCCATTCTGCCAGTCTATTTCTTTTGATTGGTGAATTGAGGCCATTGACAGTGATGGTTATAACTGATAGGCATTGACTTATCATTATCATGTTATTTTCCTATTGTTGGTTATTTATTTTCCTCTCTCTTCTTTAAATTCTTACCTATTGGATTTTCTCTGTTGGATCTCATGGAGTTGTGACCTTCATTGTCTTTTTCTAGGATATTTTAAAAAATTGTTTGGAGTTCTAGTTTGGTATTCATGAAGTTCCTCAGTTGCTTTTTGTCATAAAATCATCTTATTTCTCCATCAATTTTGAAAGGTAGTTTTGCAGGATGCATCAGACTAGGTTGGAAATTGTTTTCTTAAAGCTTGAAATACCTCATTCCAGGCTCTCCTTGACTTGAGAGTTTGTGTTGAAAAGTCTTTTGTGATTCTGATGGGCTTTCCTTTTCATGTCATTTGTTTATTTTCTCTAACTGTTTTTAGTATTTTGTACTTCTATTGGGTTTCCTGGGATCTTTAGTATATGTCTAGGTGTAGATTTTCTAAAATCATAACCAGTTGGAGACTTATATGCCTCACTTATGTGTATGTAAAGTTCTTTTGCTCTGCTTGGGAAGTTTTCTATCATTAATTCTGTGAACAGTTTTTTTATGTCATTTGTGCTTTCTCCTTCTTTTTCTGAGACTCCTATTAATCTTATAATATTCTTCTGTTGGATTGATTTCTCATGGTCCCTTACTATTTTTAAGAGATCTCTCACTTCAGGGTGATTTTCTGAGTTTCACAACTGGAGGGTTCAGGGATGATAGGATGGATGATGATATGAAGGTGACCTTAAGGGTCAAGGAGAAGCCCTCTGTGAACCAGTTCCAGGCAGAGCAGGAAGGTGGAGGAGGGAGGATAGGAGTGTTTTTGATCTGCCAGCTCTAGAGGCCCAGCAAGAACCTTTGGGGGTTGGGGGAGAAGGAGGCTGGAGTTGGTTGAGCCGTGAGCATAGCCCGATGGTGACAGGAGCTGGTGGCCCCAGGGTCCTGGGTGTCTGTGGTGACCCAGGAGAGCAGCAATGCAGGGTGTTGTGCCAAGTTAGCCTCACTCTTTGGAGTGTGCAGTGTGTGCTCTTTAAATGGTGCAGATACCTGCCAGGGTCCTTCCATGCTGCTGTGGTTTAGCAGCTGGCTTGCTGGAAGAGGAAATGTTCCACTTGGCATCATGCAAGCTGGTGTGGGACAGGCCCATTGCCATGGCAGCCCCTGGGCCAGCGTGTCATGGGGCAAGTCTTGGGTCTCCAAAGCAGATGGTGTGGAGTGTTGTGAGAACTGGGGATGTGGGGTTCTGTCAGAACTTCTCTGGTCTCTAACTCCTCTGTGATGGAGTAGGGCGAATTTTGGTCACACATCTTAATAACTTTTTTTTTGGTGATACATGCAGTACAAAATCTGCCATATCGACCATTTAAAGCATACGGTTCAGTGTCACGAAATGCATCTCTTTTAGTCTGGATGTTCTATAACCAATTGGAGTGAGCCACTGGTCAGCCCTGTGCCTCTCTCACAGCTTGGGCCTGAACTTGTCTTTGGCTCATAGATATCTTTTCACTGCTGTGTCCTCAAAGGACAGAAGGAATGTGGGATCTTTCTGGGGTCTCTCTTATAAGGGCACCAGCCCCATCTGTGTGGGCTACATGTTCATGATTTAATCACTTCCCAAAGCCCCCACCTCCTATCACCACCTCAGAAGTTAGAGTTTCAACACACACTTGGTGGGATACAAACATTGAGATGAGAATATTTTGTCTCTAGGTTTCCAAATTCATTCCTTTCCCCACAAAGTACATTAATTCCATCCTGTATTAGCTTTCTTATTGCTAGGACGTAATACTTGACACTCACAAGTTAAAGGAGAGGAGACTTAATTTAGCTCCCAGTTTCAGGGGATTCAGTACATGGTCAGCAGGCTCCAAGGCAGAACCATCATGGTGGAAGGGTGTGGTGGAGCAGAGATTCTTAGTTCATGGTGGGTGGGAAGTGGAGCAGGGGACAGTGTCAGAGAGGAAGGGGCCAGGGACCAGATAGAGCAGCCAGGTCATGCCTGCACAACACACCCATACACACTCACCCAGAAGTGTGCCTTGCTAGTCTGCTCGGGAATAGCCCCAAGCTATTAACTTGTTTGGAATCAACTCAAAAGTCTAAAGTTCAAAGTCTCATCTACGTATCATCTAGACAAATGTGGGTGAGACACGAGTTATGAGCCATCCTGAAGTGACAGCTTGTGTTCAAAACACAGTAGTGTACCAGCCTGGGACAGACATCTCTGTCCAAAGGGACAAATAGGAAAGAAGAAAGGAGTGACAGGTCCCACACAAGTCCCAAGCCCAGCAGGATAAATCCATTAGCATTAAGTCCTGGAAATACTCTTCTCTGGCCAGGCCCGCCCTCTAGGTCTACTGGGACTGGGCCTTCTGGGCATGCAGGGTAGGGCCTCAGGGTGGAGTTCCCAAGTATGAGCTGCAGAGGCAGGGACCCTGTCTTTGCAGCTGTGCCAGGCAGGGCTGGCAGCTTTGCCCACAGTAGCATTCCTCCTGGGCCTTCCCCGGGAGCAGTTTCTTAGGGGTCTCACCTCCGTGGTGGCGTTGTCCCAGGTCAGGCTGGGTCATGGTCCCTGTGGCTCCAGTGAACACTGCTGCTAGGGCTCACTGTGGTGGCCCCACTCTTGCTGAGGCTTGGTGCTCAGTCTGCAGTTGAGGCACAGCCCTGAGATTCTGGAAGTGCCCTCGGGGCATCTGCCCATTGTTCTGAACAGCAAATAGGTCCGGCTTCTGTTCCGAAGGCCAGCGGATCCATCTGCCATGTGCTCCTCTGAAAAGCTTGTCATCCTTCACAATATGGTTGGAGCTGAGCATTTTCCAAATCTTTAAGTTCTGCTTCCCTTCCAATAAACACATTTCATAAATGATAAAGCAAAACCAGGCTGCTCCTTCAACGCTTCACTTAGACACTGCCTCAGCCAAATGTCCAGTTTCATCACCTGTGAGTTCTACCTGCCACAAAATACTGAGACACAGCTGTGATCCAGCCATGGGCTCACCACCTGGCGACAGGCACGCCTTTCCTCCGTCACCCTCTAGCATGCTCCTTGTCCCACCTGAGGTCTCATCAGAATGGCCTCGACTGTCTGCACTGTCACTGACGCCTGGGGTCACATGGGCATCACATGGGCATCCTGGGGAGGCGGCACTCTCTCCACAGCTCTCTGCTTTCCTTCCTGAGCCCTTGCAGAATCAGCCTTAAATGATTCATTCATGGCTGTGCACTGTTTTCTACCATACATCTCCAAATTCTTCCTGCCTCATGTTATTGCCAGATTCGAGAGCTGTGCCCACTCTCAGATATTTGTAGCAATGCTCACTTCTTAGTATCAGTCTGCTCCTAATACAATTGTAACTGTTTTTGTTGTTGTTTGGTCCTGTGTGTCAAACTCAGGACCTTTTGCTTTCAAGGCAGGCGGTGGCATCACTGAGCTACATTCCCAGCCCTGCTCCTAATGCAATTATCAGGAGAGTCATGATCCCAAGATTGAATTTTGGGGCAACACAAACATTTAGACCATAGATAGCATTCTCCTTCGAATTGCTGGTATTGTTTTTTGTTGTTGTTGGTGGTTAGGTATACTTATTTTATTTTATTATTTTCCACCTCTCTAGAGGGCCTAAGGACAGAAATTCGAAGACTGGATGACCTAGCAGAAGCATGTGCCGCTCATCCCCTGAGTCTGTGTCAGCCCCCTGCCTGGTACCCAATCTGGACAAAGACTTCTAGAGGGGGACAGAAAGTGGCTCCAGAATCTTGGGTGCTAAATATAAAATGAAAAGACAAATCATCAGATGAAACCAGCCAGGAACCTCCCAGGCAGAGCCGAGGAGCCAGAGGAGGCGGCCCAGGAAAAGCACCTGTAGAGCTGCCCTGTGAGGAGACAGAGGCTTTCCACCCAAATCTGTGCCTCTGGGTGCCTGGGACCTCGCCGCACCTGTCTCCTCCATGCAGGAGGTATCCATATGGGCATCACAAGATGGTGTTGAGGATTGAGCAGCCCCCTGAATTCTCCAGAGCAGGACACCCCGTATTCCTAGTGAGTCACAGCTAAGTGGGAGAGCTCTGGGCCTCAGCCCCTCAGCTTGTGTGCCTGTGGTGTCTGAGTCCCCCTGGGAGGCTCTGGGTAGGGGACTTCCCAGCCAGCTGCTCACGAGCCCCACCCCACGCTTCCGCTTCCACTGAATGTTCCTGCAGTGGCCCATCTCCACTTGGGACCCCATCAGCAGCCGGTTGGCCAGTAGCTGTGGTCCAGGGGCAGGACCACTGCATGACCCATGCTGCCTCTTCCCACTAATAGAGGAAGGCCGGGCAGGGACAGCCCATGCCCAGGGTGTGTCCGGGCAGACCCATCCTTTGTCTCCTCATCCCGGCCGCATTCCTCCCTCAGCTGGTCCAGGGATGATAAAGGCGGAGGGACGGTGGAGGCTGAGATCTCCCTCCCCGCTCCTCAGCTCCATCTCCCCACCAGTCCCTTCATCTTCATGACAGCAATGCCCTGCCTGTCTCTCATGCCCACTTCTGGCTTTCGACTAAAGTGGCTGGTGATATGGAGAGCCATGTGTGCCCTGCGCTCAGTCCTCCTCTCCCTCCTCATCTCTGATGATTGCAGGGCACAGAAGGGGAAGTGGACTTGCTGGCCAGTGCACCTGTCCCTGCTGCCCCACTGTCCTGCCTGTGTGCAGTGAAAGGTGGCGTTGGTGAGAGGCCCTTGCCCCAGGTATGTGTGCAGCAGCAGTTTGAGGCAGAAGACAAACATGCAGCACAGGGGGAGCCGTGCTGAGGGTATGGCCGGGCTGTGTATCAGGTTAGAAGCTGAACTGTAGTTCCAGCACTCTGTGAGGCTGAGGCAGGAAGATTGTGAGTTTAGGCAACTTAGTGAGACCCTGTCTCAAAATTTAAAAAAATAAAAAAAGGGCTGGGGATGTAGCTCACTGCAAAGGCCCTGTGTTCACTCCCCAGTACTGCAAAACAAAAAAACCAAACCAAACCAAACCAACTCAAAATGAAAAAGAAAGCTGGGTCTGTTGTCTGAACTCTCTTCCTGGATGTGGTGAGAGGACAGGGTTTGGGGCATCTGGGTCTCTGTTTCTTGACTTGGTTGGTGCCGCTCATCTGGCACTCAGGATTTGAGACCTGTCCTGGTCCCAGCCGGACCCTGGGCTTCGCTTGTTCCAGCCTGGTGCTTGGGTGGCTGCCAACTGACCGTCCCGGTGCTCAGATCTTCTCTGGCACAGCCTCACTGGCGGTGGTGTGCTAGGTGTGAATGCTTGGGAGTTGACTCGGTGGCTTTTGGCACATGGTGTTAATCTCACTGAGGCCATTGCCGAACCAGCCCTGAGGTCACGACTGAGCACAGGAGGTGGGGAGAAACGCACAGAGCAGGCCACATGGACATGTGGGAGAGGCAAGGACAACGGAGTAATAGGTACTTTGGTGTATTTGTGCCCTTTGTTTCTAACACGGCTTAATTTTTAACAATGGCTATCCTGTAGAATCCCTGAACTAGTACTAGTTCCTGGACTAGTCAGCTCTCGAGAGCACTCATGCCACATGCAAAACCCAGACCCCTGAGACCTCCAGGGGCCCACCCTCCTCAGCTGTGCTCCACGCCCACACCAGCCCCTTGCAGCCACGTGCTCCCACTGCCCTCTGCCTGAAGCCCCCTCCCCCTCCCTTCCTACTCAGTCCCTCTCTGTATTTCTGGGGAGCACTAGTCCTTGTCAGGGCTTTGCCGAGCTGGGTGCAGACGTGGCTACTGTCCCTCTGGAGAAGCTGCAGATGGGGGTGGGCAGGGCGGGGCAGCCCCTCCTCAGCTGAGGGCCCCACAAACGCCTCTAGATTGGGACAGGACCCCCTCAGACATCTGGACAAGGCCTTGGTGACAGTGGCCCACCCTGGGACATGTCCTCAGCAACCCAGTGGGAATGCTTGGTGGGCTCTCATCCCAGAGTGGTGGCTGGGGTGTCCCAGTGTGGCTACCCGTGGTGAGGGGAGCACGTGGGCACTAGTGGGGCAAGGGCATTGGGTACTACTGAGCACCCTACGACTCGGCCATTGTGCGCACCCCACCCAACATTTCAAGTGAGAGCCTGGCTTCTGCAGGTACATGACTTTCCCGGACATGAACTTAGATGCGTGAGCTGGCGAGAAGGCCCACAGGTCTGGCCCGGGTCCCACCTTTCAGGGTCGGGCTGTGTGACACAAGGGTTAGCCAGTGCACACAAGCTACAAGTTTGCAGCCAGTGGCTTGAGGGAAACACTAAAAACAAAGCTGATCCTTGCTTGCCCCCTGCTGGTCAAAGTCTACCATTACATCTTAGGCTGCACCCCCCCCCCATTGGGTAATTTTTCAGTGGTGGCCGCTGGTAGTCTACTGCCTGCACAACGCTCCTTCCCTTGCTGCCCTGACCTTGCACTGCTGTAGCCTACCTAGGCCTCCTGTCTCCAGGAGGGTACAGGGGCTTTTTAAATTGAAAAGAAAAAACTTTTTTTTTTTTTTTTTTTTTTTTTTTTTTTTTTTTTTTTTTTTTTTTAGGTAGGGTCT
>NW_022900933.1:39358095-39362099 GCF_012274545.1 Fukomys damarensis | reverse complement strand
AAAAACTTTTTTTTTTTTTTTTTGCAGTACTGGGGACTGAACCCAGGGCTTTCACACTGAGCGACATCCCCGGGCCTTTTTAATTCTGAGACTGATTCTTGCGAAGTAACTAATTTGCTCAGCCTGGGCTCTGACTTGTGCTCTCTGGTCTCTTTACTGGGATTACAGATGTGCACCACCATACCCTGCCTATTTTGGATTTTTAAACCCAGCTATTGCCCTCCCTGCAGTTCGCCCAGCCTAGAAGTTTGTCTCCCATGAGTTGAGGGCTAGGGTCCCTCTCCTGACATCGTTATTTTAGTTTTATTAGGGCAGGTGACCACGTCTTTCCTGTAGCGTGGTGACAGTCACATCCTGGAGCCACAGAAAATGTGGGGAGTTGGCTGTGCCTGGAATTGCCTCCTGCCCCAGTTCTGCCCACCTTTTGATACTTTCATGTTGGATTTTTGCATTTATACTCACAACTTGTACAGTCTTTGTTTTCCTTCCTTCATTCCTTCCTTCCTCCCCCCTCCCTTCACCTCCTTTTTCCTTCCTTTCTTCTTCGTCTTTTGTATCAGGGTGATAACTTGCCTCATAAAATGAATTTGAAATTGTACCCTTCTTTTCAAATTTGTGGAAAAGATTGCACTGAAATCTTGTTATTTCTTCCATAGATATTTGGTAGAACTTGCCAGCCAAACCATCTTGGCCTGAGTTTTTCCTTTGGCAGAGCATTTACAACTATAAATTCAGTTTCTTTCATGTGACCATCAGGTTGCCCTTTGTTTCCTTGAGTGAGTTCTGGAAGATTGTGCCATTTGGGAGATGGTCATTTCATCTCTGTGCTGACTCTGCTTGTATAGGGTTGTGTGTTGTCAGTGAGATCTGTAGTACTGTCTTCTCTTTCATTTCTGACATTAGTAGCTTGTGTCTCTTGCTTTCTTTCTCTTTTCCTTTTTGTTTCCGGGGGTCAAACTCAGATTCTTGTGAATGCAAGGCAGGTGGCAAAACCATTGAGCTAACTCCCTGGCCCTGCTTTCTTTATTGTAATAATAGTGCCTTTATTTTTTGTTATCCTACTAGTTGTATGTCAATTTTATCCATCCTCTCAAACAACCAGCTATATGGGCCTGAGTTTGATCCCCAGTACCAAAAACAAAACAACCCACAACAACAAAAACAAAGAAACAAACAAAAAACCAACAGCTGATTTCATTGATTTTTCTCCTTTATGTTTTCTGTTTCCAGTTTAATTGGTTTCTATTTTTGTATTTATTACTTCCTTCCTGTTGTTTGCTTTGGCTTCATTTTTGCAGTTTCTTCTGGTGAAGAATTAGACTATTGGTTTGTTGTCTTTCTTTTTTAAAAGATAAGAATATAATGTGATGCATTTCCTTTTAAGCATTGCATTTAGTTTTTATCCCACATTACAGTTTCATTTTTATTTAGTAGACTAGCTCTTTTTTACATTTTACATTTTAATTATTTTAAATTTGTGTATTCTTCATATTAGTTTCACTGGAAATTTATCCTTTTGGGGGGCATTGAGACAGGATCTTGCTGTGTAGTTCAGACTGGTCTTGAACTGACTATGTAGGTCAAGCTGGCTTTGAACTCACAGTGATCTTCCTTCCTCAGCCTCACAAATGCTGGAATTACAGGCATGCGTCATCATGCCCAGCAGATATTTATCTTTTTATTAATCTATTCAAAGAACTAATTTTGATTATTGATTTCATTGTTTATGCTATTATTTTTCCTTATTTTATTTAGTTTTACTCTCTACTTTATTTCCATCTTCTTAAAATGAGGTCTTAGCTGATTCACTGACAGTGTTTTTGTTACCAACGTGCATATTTAAGTCTATAAATTTTAAGTATTGCTTGTTTCTTATTGTTAAAATTTTGATATGTAGCCTTTTTTTTTTTTTTTTTTTTTTGGTACTGATTATTGAACTTGGGACCTTGTGCTTGTGAGGCAGGCAGCAGAACCACTGAGCTAAATCCCCAGTGATATGTAGCCTTTTTACTACAGTTTACTACTCATTTTAAGACTTCTTTTATCATTTAGTAAAAACATAAGCTATTTTTATTTATTTATTTATTTTGGTAATGGGGATCAAACTTGGGTCCTTGTGCTTGCGATGCAGGTGGCGGAACCACTGAGCTAAATCCCCAGCCCTACAAGCTATTTTTTAAAAATCAAGTGGAAATGTTTAAATCCTCCCTGTGCTTGGTTGTGCTGTTGAAGACCTCAGGGCCCAGTCCATGGCTGATAATCAGCGCACGACCTGGAAATGTCTGTAACTGTCCCAAGCGCTTGTGACTCGCCTCTCTGGCTCAGTTACAAGCAACCAGGAAGAGCAGCACTTTTCTGGTGTTGGAAATGTGCAACACTGCTTGTAGAAACGTGACAGAAACCAGCCACACAGGAGATAGGATCTGCGAGGCAGTGAGTGGAGGGCCTGCAATGTCGTCTGGAAGCCCAACAAGGCATCTGCTGAGTCTCGACTCCATGGACCTTACAAAGACATCTTTGGGGCATAATTGGCTGCCTGGGATCCCCCAGAGCATGGCGGGCAGAAGGGTGCACCGTGGTGAATTTCAATGAAGGAACACACTCTACAGCCAGTATGCAGGTCACCGAGATAAGATCGCCAACCTGGGAAGCCTTTCTCACGCCCCTGCTGGTCATTATCCCCACCAAATTAGGAGGTGACTAAATGTCTACCAAGACAAATGGGTTTTGTCCATCTGACCTTTGTATAAGTAGAACCCTGGCTTCTCTGGCTTCTCATAGTACTACTGATCCAAGGGTCATTTTGTTTGTTCTTATGCTGCGTTGTGTTGTGCACAGTGACTGAACAGTTATCCCTTTATCTACCTGCATAGACATTGTTCAGTGCCCAGTTAATGGAGCAGACATGCAGTTTTTATGTCACCTAAGTCAGGATCTTTTGTTTCTTTACCATTTTTTTAAACGTTTTTTTCCTTGCTTGTTTTATCAATTACCCCAGTTCTATGTTATCATGCTCTGACAATGGGTTTGTCTACTTTCCTATTAATTCTGCCAAATTTTATTTAACTCATTCCCAAGCTGCATTGTGAAGTGCTAGATTCATGGTGTTATGCATGCCTGCTGGATCAGCCCCTTTGTTTTGGTGAAAGACTCTTCTTTTCCTCTAGCAATTGTTCCTGTTTCAAATTGCACCTGGTTTGGTGTCAGCATAGTTACACCCGCTTCTTTTGTCTTATGTTTGCCTCTATTCCTCTTCCCATCCCTTTTAACCTTTTTGTGATCTTATATTCAACTTAAAATTGTGTTTCTTCCAAAGTGATAGACATTTAGATTTTGTCTTTTTAAAATCATGTCTGACAATAGTAATGACTTTCTTGTAATTACTAATAGAGGTACATTTTCTGATCTGTGACATTACCATTCCTTTTGTATTTTACTCTCCTCTTTTACTTTTTTTCTTTTCTCTGGCCTTCTTTCAATTTTTAAAATGATTCTACTTTTCTGCCTACTTTCCTCCTTTCCTCAGTTTTCTTTATTAGTGTCTACTTTCTTGTAGGTTTCACATTCTCTTGCCGTCTTTGAAGATCTCCCTGGAGCAGTGGTGGTGAACGTACGGCATGCGCTCCGCAGTGCGCATGCAGAGCCCTCTCTGTCACCCCAGCATTGCCCAGTGCAAGCACCAGATGACAGCACACAGAAGATGCCACACAAACTTTTACCTTTTAATAAAAAACTGTTTATATCATTGAAAGCTCTGTCAGTGAGTGTTTCTTTTAGGACAAAAGATGTGTAGGTATGAGTTGTTTTTTCTAAATGAAACCCTCAGTGTTCAGGCTTAATTGCTGGGTGGGCACTTTGTGATAAAGGAGTGGGCTTAGTTTGTGGTTTGGGCACTCATCCCTGCAAGGTTTGCCATCACTGAGCTAGAAATTACAGCATATATGTATGCATGTGTGTGTGTGTGTGTGTGTGTGTGTGTACACACACACACACACACACACACA
>NW_022900933.1:39328842-39358026 GCF_012274545.1 Fukomys damarensis | reverse complement strand
ATATATATTTGTTTGTTAGTTTGTCTTTTTGTTTTTTGAGACAGGGTCTTGCTTTGTAATTCAGGCTGGCCCTGAACTCACTATGTAGCCCAGGCTGGTCTCGAACTTGTGGTGATCCTCCTGTCTCAGCCTCCTGAGTGCTGGGATTACAGGTGTGCACCACCATGCTCGGCTCAGTGCATATATTTTTATTCATCAGGGTGTAGTAAATATTTTTATTTCTTTCATTTTGCCAATTATGCTGGGCCTGAGAATATTTTTTATCTCCATTATTGCTCTATTATTGTAACACAGTTCCTTTCTCTGTGTATTTTATTTTATTTACATATTAATATTTATTAATTTTTGAGATAAAGTCTCACTATGTTGCCAAGACTGGCCTCAAACTCATGATTCTCCTGCCTCAGCCTCCCAAGTAGCTGGGATTACAAGTGTGTATCACTGTGCCCGGCTCTTCATGTCTTTTAAATTCCGCACATTTCTATTTTACTTGGCCCTGACTTACTTAGATTCAGCGGTGTATATGCTCTCTGTGGTGTTCTGCATGCCTACCTGCATGTCTGCAGTGCTTTGGACCATTCCCCTCTCTGAGGAGAACTCTATTTGTCACTCGTGCTGGCGCAGCCCACTGCTGACAGGCACCTCAGTTCTCTCCATCTGAAGGTGTTCTCATCAGCTGTGGCTGCGAGTGTCCGCTCAGTCTCCTGGGGCTCCGTCACTTGTCCCCTGGCCCTTTCCCAGCGGGCCTCTGTCCCCAGTATGTGAGGCTGAGGACACTCTGTCCTGCTTCTCTGGTCTGGTCTGTTTTAGCGTCCCAGGCTGTGAGGCATCAGGATTCAGCGGAGGGGTCTGAGGCCTGGGCCCTGGATTCGGGTCTCTCCAGCCCCATCTGCCAGGCAGGAGGGTGTACATCTCCAGGTCAGCAGCCTTGTTACAAAGGCAGAGGAACCGGCACCCTTTCCACAGGGCATAGGGAGACTCAGGGACTTGAAACTGTCAAGTACATGCGCTCACATGTCCTGATTTGGGGGTCAGAGCCCCAAGCGTGGCCAGAGGAGATTTGCTGGGTTCCTCTGTGGTGCAGCTCATAGCCAGGCCCTCCCCTCCATGGCAGGGGTCCAGGCTCAGGTGAGGTGCAGCCAGGGGGGCCTCCTGCTGCCACTGTGGTGGTTTGTCCTCCTTTTTCTTCTTCTTTGATGATACTGGCAATTGAACACAGGGCCTTGCACCTGCCAGCTACCCACCAGCCCCTGCCAGCTACCCACCAGCCCCAATCCCTTTTTAGAGACAAAGTGTTGCTAAGTCTGGAAGGTGCCCATGCTGAGCTCCAACTTGCAGTCCTCCTGCCTCAGCCTCCCAGACGTCACCGCCACAGGAGGCCTGAATCAGTGCGAGGCTTCTCTGAGCTATCTTTCCTTTCCTGCAGGACATCAAGGCTCTGAATAGCAGCCAAACACTTCTCCTGCATGTGACCCACATTTCCTCCATCTCCGCCGAGCTAGGGACATTTCACACCCTGTTTCACCTGCTCCCTGTGTCATAGGTGGCTCCCTTAGTGGTCGTGATGCTGTGACATGTCATGGTGACAACTGTCCCACCTGTGCCCATATCCTTGTTACTAGAGGTCTGATTCCAGAATCCCACGGGGGTCTGCTTCCCTGGGCTGAGCCTGGGGCCCACTGTCATTAGTTTCATTGCTTCCAGTGTTGATCCCGAGAGGTGTCCCTTGGGAGGGGTGAGGGGGACCCCAGAGCACAAGGTGTGTTAGTTATTAAGCTGGCTCCAAAAGGGGCACCTGAGCCCGGCCTGTCGGGACCTCTGGGAAGAGGTGCCCAGCACCGACCTTGGGAGGTCTCTCTGGGTGCCAGCCCCTGCCAGTCATCATGGCAGGCTTCAGCTACTTGACATCTTTTGTGGTGCTATATAAATTTTAGTATTTTTTTTCTATTTATGTGAAAATACCATAGGTTTGATAGGCATTATATTGAATCTGTAGATTTCTTTGGGCGGTATGGATATTTTAACAATATTAATTCTTTAACTCGTAAACATGGAATATACCACCATATATTTGTGTCTTCGATTTCTTTCATCAGTGTTTTGTAATTTTTGGTGTAGAGCTCATTCACTTCGCTGGTTAAATTTATTCCTGTTTGTCTGGTTTTTGTACAGGGGATCAAACTCAGGACCTTATGCTTGCAGGGCGGGCACAGTGTAGTTTATTTATTTATTTATTTATTTTTGTAGCTATGTAAAAGGATTATTTTATTGATCTCTTGTTCAGATAGCTTGTGTTAGTGCATAATGTTATTGATTTTTATATGTTGATTTTGTGCCCTGCATCTGTTCTGAGTTAGCTTACTCGTTCTAACAGCTCTTTGATGGGACCTGTAGAGCTTTCTATGTTTAAGATCATGTAGCCTGCTAACAGGCAATTTGCTTCAACTGACCATTAAATTTTCTCTCTTACCTAACTGCTTTGGCTAGAACTTCTAGTACCATGTGGAATAAAAGCGGTAAAAGTGACCATCTTTGTCCTCTTCCTAAGCTTAGAAAAAAAAATTTCAACATCCTGCTCTTGAGAATGATGTGAGCTATGGACTTGTCATCAGTGACTTTTATTGTGTTGAGGTGCATTCCTTATACACCTAATTTGCTAAAAAATTTTAAGGATAAAATGAGGTTGAATTTTGTGAGATACCTTTTTTTTTGCATTTGTTGAGATGATCATATGGGTTTTATTCTGTGGTCTGTTACTACAGTGTGTCACATTTATGGATCTGTGTATTTGCACAATTCCTGCGTCATAGTGACAAATCCCACTTAACTGTGGTAAGTGAACCTTTTAATGCACTGTTGAATGTGTTGTTAGTATTGTGAGGATTTTTGCTTCTGTGTTTATCAACAATAAATTTTCTTTTCTTGGAGTATTCTTTTCTGTCTCTGGTATCAGGACAATGCTGCATGGTAAAATGAGTTTGGAAGTACTCCCTCCTCTGGGAGAATTTGAGAGGTCTGACATTAGTTGTTTCTTAAATGTTTGGTACAGTATAGCAGTGAATAATCAGGTTCTTGTCTTTTTTTCCCCCCTGTACCAGGGATTAAACTCAAGACCTTGAGCTTGCAAGGCAGGCGCAGCACCACTGAGCTAAATTCCTGGCCCCTTCTTGTCTTTTTTTCTGATGGGAGATTTTCATTTACTGATTTAATTGCCCTACTTGTTCTTGGTTTGTTTAGATTTTCTATTTCTTCAAGATTTAATCTTGGTACACTGTATGTACCTAGAAATTTAGCCATTTATCTAGGTTACTTATTTGTTGACATATAATTAATTTCTCAAAGTAATTTTTGTGACCCTTTGCATTTTGTGGTATCAATTTAATGTCTTTTCTTTCATTCCTATTTTATTTATTTGAATCTCTTCCTTTTTTTTCTTTTATTGGTATTGGGGATCGAACTCGGGTCCTTGCAATTGCGAGGCAGGCACCAGAACCACTGAGCTAAATCCCCAGCCCTCTTCTTTTTCTTTTAAAATAAAGCACAGTATTATTTATCATGACTATATTTACATAGACAAATTATTGGAAACCAAACTATCGGCAGTAATACATACTTATGGTTTTCCTTTTTAAAAATCTGAATTTCTTTTTATTAGCACATATTTGCAGCACAGAAGAGAATGCTTGTGCTGGTGAATTTGCACATACATAAACATATCTTGATCATTTTGATCCTTGTTATGGTTTATATCTCGATGTCCCTCTGAAGCCTCATTTGTTCGCAGGTGGAAACCTTTAGGATGTAATCAGATCACAGGCGCATTAGAGCTGACTTGCTGCTGAAGCTGGGTCCCTTGTGGAAGTGGCTGGTTACAGTGGGCGTGACCCGGAAGGGAAGCATCTCGCCTCGGTCTGGTCTCCCATGACCAGAAGTGAGCAGCTTTGTCCTGAGGCAAGCCCTCCCCCTGTGCTGGGCATGCTCTGGAACCAGATGACTACAGACTGAGTTGAGACTGTGAGCCAACATAAGCCCCTCCTCCTTTAATGTGAGGGTGTCTGGTATTGTGTCCCAGTGATGAGAGTGATTAATAATCCCTTTAACTCATTTCCCTCACTCTCTCTTCCCGAGTCCCTTCCCTAACTCCAAGAGCCTGTGTCCTCGATTCATACTGTGATTCATTTGTTTTATTCATTTATCTGTTTATATTTTAGGTGTCTCATAGAAGAGAAAACATGGAATCTTTAACTTTCTGAGTCTAGTTTATTTGTTGTAGTGTGGTGGTCTCAAGTTCCATCTATTTTCTTGAAAATGCCATGATTTCAATTTCCTTTATGGGTGAATAATATTCCACTGTGCATGCATATTGTCCATTCGTATGCTGACAGGTATCCAGTGTGTTTCCACAGCTTAGCTATTGTGAATTGCGCTTCTGTTAACATGGGCATGCATGAAGCACCATAGTCTGATGTCTTGAATTCATCCAGGAACCTGGCAGGAGTGGGATAGCTGGGCTAAGTGGAATTTCCCTTTTCAGTTTTTTGAGGAATCTCCCCAGTGGTCACACGAACTCACTGTCATATCAACAATGTTGGAGGTTACTTTTTCCTGGTGTGCTCACTGGCACCTATTGATTTTTGTGTCCTTGATGATGGCCATTCTGATTAGGGTAAGGTGGGGCCTCAAAGTTGTTTTCATTTACATTTCCCTAATGGCTAGAGATATTGAACACATTTTCATCTACATAGTGGCCATTTGTAGATCCTCTTTTGAGACGTGTCTAGTTGTTTTATTTGCCCATTTTTGATTGGGTCATTTGTTTTTTTTTTCCAGGTTAATTTTTTGAATTCTTTATATATTCTATTCTTTTTCTTTTTCTTTTTTGAGACAGGGTCTCGCTATGTAGTTGAGGCTATCCTTGAGCTCCAGAATGGCCTCCAACTTGTAGCGATCCTCCTGCTTCAGCCTCCCAGGTGCTGGGATTACAAGTGTGCACTACCATGCTTGGCAGTTCTTTATATATTCTAAATATCAGTCCTCTATCAAAGGACTAGCTAGCAAAATTTTTCTTCTTGTCTGTAGCCTGTTTTCACTCTGTTGATTGCTTCTTTTGCTGTACAGAAGCTTTTAATGTTTGATGTAATTCCTTTAGTTGATTCTTGATACTGTTTTCCTATGCTATTGGAGTCCTATTCAGGAGGTCTTTGCCTGTCCCTCTGGTATTATCTTTCAGCAGTTTTAAAGTTCTTGATTATATATCTAGGGCTTCAATCCATTTTGATCTGGTTGTGGGTAGGGGAGAGAGAAGGATCTAACCTGAGTCTTCTGCAGTTGAGTATCCAGTTTCCTCAGACCTCTGTAAACAAGCTTTCTTCCAGTTAACATGCATTTGGTTCCTTTGTCGAAAATTAAGTGGCTGTAAGTACAAAGGGTTTTTCTGTGTCTTCTGTTCCATCTCACTGGTCTACATGGCCATTTGTGGCCAGCACCCTGTAGTTTTTGTTACTCTGGCCATGTAGTATAACTTGAAGTCAGGTATTGTGATACCTCCAGCTTTCTTTCTTTTGCCCAGGATTGCTTTGGCTATTCTGGATTTTTTTGATTCCAAATGAATTTTGGGATTTTTTTTCCTAGCTCTGTGTGGATATTTTAATAGGGATTACATTAAATCTATAGATCGTTTCTGGTAATATGATCATTTCCAAATACGAGTTCTGCTGACCCAAGAACAAGGGATATCTTTCCATTTGCTAATTTCTTCAATTTATTTCTTCAGAGTTACATAATTTCCATTATAGAGGTCTTTAACCTCCTTGAATAGATTGATTCTAAGGTATTTAATGTTTTTGAAGCTTTTATGAATGGAGTTGTTTTCTTGATTTCTTTCTCAGTGAGCTCATTACCAGTGTACAGACCTACTATTGATTTTTTGTGTGTTGATTTTGTATCTCTTTTTCTTAGTTTAGCTAATGGTTTGTCAATTTTATTTATCTTTTCAAAAGCTTTGCTCTTAGTTTCATTGATTTTTTTTCTATTGCTTTTCTAGTCTCTATTTCACTTATTTCTGCTCTGATTTCTGTTATTTCCTTCCATCTAGTCTCTTAGGCTATAGTTTGTTCTTTTCTATCCCTTGAGGTGTAATGTTAGGTTGCTTATTCTCTGTCTGTCTCTGTCTGTCTCTCTGGCATTTACTGCTCTTTCCCCTTAGAATGCTGTGTCTTGAAAGTTTTAGTATACCGCATCTCTCTTTCCCTTTGTCTCAAGACATTTCAGTTTCTTCATTGACCCACTGGTTGAAGAGGAGAGTGTCATTTAATTTCCATATATTTGTGAATTTTCTGAACTTGATTTTTAACTTATAGTTTCCTACCTCTGGGGTCAGACAATATCTGAACAGGACTCCTATCTCTGTGAGTGTGTGAAACCTTGTTTTGCAGTCTAACTCAGGGTCTCTGCCAGAGAACATTCCATGTACACTTTGATCGTTGACCATTGATTACAGTATTTTTTATGGTAGTCATGCTTGGGCAGAATCTTGTTGGAAACATAACTTTTTTGAGTGTGGATATTGATATCTTTCCCCAGGTTTGGAATTTTTTTTTTTTTTTTTGCTGTAGTTTCTTTCCTTTTATTTCTTTTTTTTTCCCCCTGCAGTACCATAGATTGAACTCAGGATCTTGTGCTTGCCAGGCAGGCACTACACCACTGTGCAGTTGTTTCTTTAAAAAAGCATTCTGCCCTTCTGTGTCTGTCTTGTCCTTCTCAAACTTCCAGAGCTTGAACATTAGTTCTCTTGGTGCTGTCGCCTGCATCCTGGAAGCTTTCTTCATTCCTTTTCATGCTGACCTTTATTCTCCTCTCACTGTACTTTCAAATAGCCTATCTTCAACTCAGATTCTATCTTCTGCTCAATTAATTCTTCTGTTGACCTCTTTATTGTATTTTAAGTTTCATGTATTGTGCTCTTTAGCGTCAGAAATTTCCTCTTCCTCTCTCTTCCCACTCTTCCTCCTTTTCTTCTTCTTCCTCTCCCACTCCTCTTCCTCTTCTCCTCCTCCTCCTGCCCTCTTCTTCCTCTTTCTCTCCCCCCTCCTACACCCCTCTTCCTCCTCCTCCTCCTTCTTCCTCTTCTTAATAGGGGGTCTCTCTGTCTTGCCCAAGTTGGCCTCAAACGTTTGGGCTCAAGAAGTCTTCCCCACTCAGCCTTGCCAGCAGCTAGGATTGTAGGCATACGCCACTGCCCGTGACCTGATCCCTTGGTGTCTCCCAAAGTTTGCTTCCAGCGCTCTCTGTGGACCCCAAGCCCATGGATGCTGAAGCTCCGACACCCGAAGGCCGTGTGTTAGAGGTGCGGTCCCTGGAGAGATGCTAGAGGAGGCAGTGCCAGCTTTAAGGGCAAGGCCTGTCCGGAGCCTGTAGGCCACTAGGCACTGCTCTTGTAGAGGACGTGGGCCCTGGGCCCTTCCTGGTTCTCTCTTTTGACTTCTCTGTCACAGATGAGTGGCTTTCCTTTGCCACCTGCTGCTACCAGGACACAATGCTGCCTGGCCCTGGGCCCAAAGCCCCTGGGCCACAGGATGGTGGGCCAGAGACTGGATAGCCCCCTTTTTAAAAAAATCCCTGTTATGTTGTTACAGGGGCAGAAGGTTGGCTGACAATGTTCCTGTATAAAGTGGTGTGGCGTTTGGTATAAGTCACACACACACCCTCCTGATTATGTGTCGCACCTGAGATGCTGTAGCTGCACCGTGAGTAGCTGCTGTGTGTTGCTGTTCAGGGAACAGCCCGTTCACACTGGGTACACAGCATCGAAGGGCAAGTTTGAACCTCTCCTCCCTCTGCTCTCCGGGTACGATCTCCAGGCCTTCCCAGTGTGGCTTTCATGCCATCACTGCCGATTGTTCAGGGGGCTCTTGTGCCTTCCCCTTGGCTATTTGGGTTGGTGAATGGCCATGTGTGCATGTCTCTTGTGTGTGCCTGAGTGCGTGCGTGTGTGCATGTGTGTGTGTGTTTGTGCTGTTCTGCCATCTTGCACACCTGCACACGTGTTTCTGGATGCTGGGGTAGGGAGGCCAGTGCACTGGGTGAGACTGTGCTGCCCGATCCCCCTCTCCCTCTTGCCTCTTCCCTTCCTTGCGTGGCTGGTGACCTTGACCATGAGCTTGTTGCGTGCTTTGCCCTGGGGCGGTCTTCTAGCTCACACTGGGGACAGTGCCCTCCAGAGAGGGCTGATGACATCCTTTGCCAGTAATCAAGGGATGGGTCCAATCGGGGTCACAGGGACCCTCTGCAGGCAGCCGCCGCTGTGGCATGGATCCTAGGCTGGGTTCCTCTGCCTCTGCCCTGGCATGCAACCCATGGCCCTGGGTACTGCCACAGTCTGTTCTCACATCTGCCCGCCTGTCCCTCTGGCCACCTGGCGCTCAGCCTGCATCTCAAGACTTTTTCTCCCCTCTGTCTTTGGTGAGGCCAGTGAAGCCTCTTAAAGAATTTATTCTGCACAGCATTTGGATCTTCGAAGTGGTGCTGAAAGCTGATTCTGCTTTCCCATTTTCAGCTTTCTAACTTGGCTGTCCCTTCCTTCAACTACACCCAGGACAGAGGTCACTGAGGTAGCCTGCTCTGCTTGGTAGCTATAGAAACTACATTGGTATTTTACTGTTTAAGCTGATATTTTTGTTGATTTTTGGTAAATAGCCTATTAAGTTTAGGAAGTTTTTTTCTATTCCAATGTAGTTTTTTTTTTTTGGTACCGGGGATAGAACTTGCGTCCTTGGGCTTGCGAGGCAGGCAGTGGAACCACTGAGCCAAATACCCAGCCCTCCAATTAATTTTTTAATTCTCTAATTTGTCACTTTAACTAATTTTGTCCAGTTTGCCTTTGTAACAGTACATCCTTGTTTTCTTGGAACAAAAACAACTTGATCATAGCATGACTTTAATGTATATTTGATTTCATGTTTCAGTGTTTTATTTATTTTTTCCCTATATATTTTAAGAAATGAAAAAAAATGTTTATTTCTTTATTTCTTTTTGGAATTGTTACCAACATCTGATCCAAATTGGGTTCTCTGTCTTGGAATTGTCTAACCAATAACAAAACATCTTTTACAATCCATTTTTAGTATTTTCTCCTTTTTTAATCATAGCGTATTTAGATGTATATTTCTTTTACTTTTTCTCCTTCGGTGTTTGATCCCTTTTGACATTTTGGGTAAATTCTAGGAAAGATCTCTATTATTATATTATTCTGCTCCGCCAATATACTGAGGTCTGCTATCATTTTGTCCTTTTACATGTGTATTTTCTGACATACATAGATAAGTTCTCCATGTACCTCGGACCGATTTATTCTGTCTTCTGTTTCTTTTATCTCTTTGGTTGCCTCTGCCCGCTTCTTTTACTGCCCCAAGCTTTCTTCTGGACGTTCTCTTCTAATCCATCTTTAGCTCCATTCCATTTGCTTTTGAGCTCATTAGTTGAGTCTTCCGTTTCAGATGTTTTGTTGTTATTTAGGGCTGGAAGACTTACTTAACTGATGTCTTACCTCGGGCTCTCTAGTGATGCGTGTTGACTTAACTGATGTCTTACCTCGGGCTCTCTAGTGATGCGTGTTGACTGTGACCCCCTCCGAGGGATGTTGAAGCTCAGAGTCCCAGAGCTCCCGCATGCCACCTTATCTGGAGGTGGGGTCTTCACAGAGGAAATCAAGTAACCACCAGGTCCTTATGTTGGGTCCTCATCCCATATGGCTGGGGATAGCCGCAGAGACAGACAGAGGGCACGGGATGGAAGACGCACAGGTGGGAGCACCTAGTGGAGATGCAGGCAGAGACTTGGGGCACTTCAGCCAGGAGCTGAGGAGCATCTGGTCCTACTAGAGGCAGGAAGGCTTGTCCCTCAGAGCCCTCAGTGGAGCATCTTGATTTCAGGCTTCTACAGCTGTGAGTCAACAAGTTTCTCTTGTTTTAAGCTCCTTGACTTGTAGTACTTTGCTACAGTACCCACAAGAAACAAATTAGCAGACAGCATAGTGTGAGGCCCAGGGTTAGCACTTCTGTTTCATTCATTCATCCACTCATTCATCAGTGCTGCAGTTCTAGGGATTGAAAGCATTGAGCTAAGGCCCCAGGTCATATTTTATCTTTCTTTATTTTGAGACAAGTTCTTGCTAAATTGCTGAGCTGCCCAGGCTGGACTTGAATGTGTGATTCTCCCCCCTCAGCCTCCCAGTGTGCTAGGATTACGGATGTACACCATGGTCCTTGGCTGAGTGCTTCTGTTTCTTTAGGGAGCAAAGTCCAGGGAGTCAGGGGTGAGAAAAAAGCAGGGTGACACAGGACATGACAGAGAACCAGGGCTGGAGATGAGTGTGACTGATCACTTGTTCTCATAAACACATCTTCTGAGAGCCTACAGAGTGAGTGACTTTCAGCACACTTCGTTCAGCAAGAGGACCAGGGAATAACTGATTTACCAGTCAGGGCCCAAATCCCATTCATCAGAAGTTCACATGTGGCACATATGTGAGCAGTTTTGTGAGTCTTGGGACTTTTCATGTCCTGGGGTAGCCAGCAAGCCTGGGTTGGGGCCCAGCTGGGTCTGGTGTTGGCTGGGGATGAAATGCTGTGGTGTGGCACCTGTGTGGAGTCAGGTCTTGCCTGCACGAAGGGTGACAGCCACGACAGCCGAAGCAGAGTGGCTGCTTTGGACCAGCTGTTTGTATTCCTCCAGAATTCCTGTGTCGAGGCCTTTCTTGGACGTCCAGTTTTTTGGGTTGCCTGGGTTGCACTGAAGAAAGAGGAAGTACCTTGTGCTACATATAAAATATTGAATATAGTTCATGTGTATACATAAGAAAACCTTTTTTTTTTTTTTTTTTTAAGATGGGGTCTCACTATGTAGTTGAGACTTCCCTGGAACTCACTATGTAGCCCAGGCTGGTCTCAAACTCACAGCGATCCTGTTGCCTCAGCCTCAGCCTCCCGAGTGCTGGGATTACAGGTGTGTGCCACTATGCCTGGCTGAAAACCGCCTTCTAAACATGCGTTACAAATAATAACATTAAAACCAAATAACAATCTCATGGGTAGCAGATTGGATTGCGCGGGGGTGGTGTACTCACTATAGGGCCAGTTCTCTTACAGGAAGTGGGGAGCCAGAGCCCCTCTCTCTGTGCCTGGCAGGACATGGCCACCTCCATACCACAAGTGTCACCAGCAGGAAATGATTCAGCTGCACCTTGATTTTGGTTGTCTTGGCCTTCAGAACTGAAAGAAATAAGTGCCTCTTATTTACGCCTCCAGTCTGTGGACCTTGTTATAACAGCTTGAGCTGAATAAGGAGATGAATGAAGGCTGGAGGTAGTGAGACCAGGAGAGTTTGTTCTGGTCTTCACAGGCATAGGGGGCAAATTCTATTTTTTTTTCTTTTAGATCTCTGCCCAAATCCTCAATCTCATCTGTTATCTCCATAAACAAAGAACACATTTATTTTGAGATTTGTGCATAGTAATTTGAACTTCTGGGTGCCCGTATCATTACTATCTGGTCTTATCTTTCCACAAGTTGTGTCTTGTCTCCTTGTGTGTTTATTGTGTGACAGATCTCACAGGTCTTGCGATTGATGTGCTCTGGGTTTGCTCTGCCTGGCACCAGGGGGCGCCAGAACTCCATTGCTGCCTTAAACCAGCCGCAGGATGGACGGTGATTGATTGCAAAGGGAGCTTTACTTCTCCATCCTAAAATGCAAGGGGTATTTCTGGGTCACATTTACAGCAAGCTCCTTGGTCCCCTCTCAAAGCAAGGGAGCTTCCAAAGCCTACTTTGCTGTGATGAGTATTCCCACCTGCTTACTTTGAGCAGAAATGAAGGCAGTCAAAGGCATTAGACAAATATCTTTAAAGTACTGGGAGAAAGCAGCCTCTGAAACTAGGATTTCCTATGCAAAGAAAAAACCCTTCAGAGTTAAGTAAAGTTATTTTCACACACAAAAACATATTGCCATGAGAATAATCACACTAACAAGTACTAAATGATATTTTTTCAGGCAAAAGGGTGAACACAGGTGAACAGTTAGAGGTGCAGTTGGTTATAAGGGAAATTAAAATGGTAAATCTAAATGAATAGTCATCATATAGGACAACAACGTCTTGTATTAGAAATATGGATACAATGGAAATGCAGGTGCCATTGAGCTAGAATTTGTGAGAGGATGGGGTCAAAATATTCTAAGATTTTTACATTGTTCATAGAAGCATCATTTAATATTTGATTGTGTTAAGCCCAGGAAGCATGTTAGAATCTTTAGGGTAACTACTAAAAGACTAATGAAAAACTGCATGTTACAAGCTCATAGAATAAAAATATGGATAATAAAAAATGATTCATTGAGAAGTAGGTAGTACAAGAGGGAAAAAGAAATACAAATCAAGTGAGAGTGCTTGGAGAACTTGATAAATTCAAACATGTCAGCAGTTACAGGTATATTTCAGCCCAAGTCAGTCAGTGATTACATTGACTTTGAATGGCTAGAGACTTCCACTTGTAAGCAATATGGAAAAACAGGAATCAAATATCCCCTATCATCAGACCCATTCAAAGGATGGACAAAATGCATGAAGCATCCATTGTTTCTGTAACAGACCATCAGGTGACAAATGGTAATGACCCTGTGAGGTGAGAGTATGCAAAGCAAGTGCTATCGCTGCTACTGTGAGCGTGTTGCAGGGGGAGCTCAGCAACTGTGGTGAGGAGTTGGGGTGGGGAGTCTGGGAGGATGGGGTGCTGCCTAGTGTGGTCAGCACAGACAGCCAGTGAGGAGAGATCTGCATGGTTTTCCTGTGAATGTTTACGTCTGTAGCAATCAGCATGCATGCGAGGCTGGGGAAGGAAACATCCAGAAGTAAGAGTTCTGCTCACCTCGGGCTCTGAATCATGTCCTTCCCACCAGCCCTACAGGAAAAGCTCAGATCCATAGCTGGCAAGAGTACCTGGCAGAGTTTCGTCTCAGTAGTAGAGAGTACGAGGCTGCATACTGTTCTAGTCTACTACATCTTAAAAGGAAGACCGAAAAGGATCACAGTATTTCTGAGGACATTGATGGCATCCTAAAAAACAGCTGGAGACTACTTCTATGAATAAAAACAATCTAATATGGAACTAATAAAATTCACAAAATTTATCATGGAGGTGAACATTGCCATACACACAGCAAGGGGAAGAATACAACTCACAATGAGAAGAAAGGCCAATCAATAGAAACCAGCCCAGAACTGACACAAACGCTAGCACTGTACGAAGGAGAACTATTGAAAGTTATTGTAACTCTTTTCTCTGTGTTTGAGAGTTTAAGTAGAGAGAGACCTGGAAGATGTAAATGATATGAATCAAACTTGTGGAGATGAAACAATAGTATGTAAGATGAAAATACACTGAGTGGTGTTCATGGATGTTGGACACTGTGGAAGAAAAGATTAGAGGTCTTGAGAATAGGTTAGTAGAAGCTATCTAAAATGAAACAGAAAGAAGAAATGATGGAGAGAGGGGATTCTGTGGAGACGGAAGCGTGGGCAGCTTCAGGAATGTGTCTCCATGGAGACTGCTGGTGGGCACAGTTCTGCCATGTAACTCTGTTGGAGTGCTGGAGTCCCTTGAAGGCTGGGCATTTCCAGGGAAGGCTTGGGTGGTAAACTGCATTTATTTTGGTCAATTTCAGCTACCCTTCCCCTCCTCCATGGCAGGCAGTTGTGTTCTGCCTGAGAGCAGTTTAGACACAACTTGCATTATCAGGAGGGGCACAAAGCACCCTGCTCTCAAACACCAGGGATTGTGCTCTGGTTGCAGGTTGCTGCTTCTGGCCACAGAGCTGTGGCCAAGGGGCTGCAGCCCCTGTGTCCAGGGCTGAAGCCCTCCCCTCCAGTGGCAGTGCCTTCCAGGGGTTTTGGGTTGGTGTCCTTTCCCGCCCCTCTTCAATTTTCTCTTTGTCTACTTTGGTGAACAAACATTAAAGACTAAGACATTAAAAAACAACTGCACGTATGGAGAAAATTATAAAATGACCACACATACCTAAGGAAAGGCTCAAAAAAGACTTGAGGAGACCTTACATTTACATCTCAGCTGATCCTCTGCACAGAAAGAGCCTCTAATATTAAAAATAAGCCAAAACAAGTAAAGTAAGTCAGTGAAAAACAAAACAAAATGAAAATAACAAACCCCAGCAATATCCAGAAAAGGGGAAGAATCTTATTTCCAGATATCTACCTTTTCAGCAAAAATATTCAAGATATACAAAGCAGTGGAAAAATATGGCTAATTCATAAGGACAGAAAATAACAGAAATTCACTGAAAAAGACATGATAGTAGATCTACTAGATAAGATTTCTTTTTTGATACCAGGGATTGAACTCAGGACCTTGTGCTTACAAGGCAGGCAACAAAACCACTGAGCTAAATTCTTGGCCCTAAATAAGAATTCTAAAGCATTCTTGGTTTCTTTCAATCCATTATGTTATAACCCAGCAAAATTAAAGGAAGATGTAGAGAAAGTTAAGAAAGTGATATATGAACATATTGGAAATGTCAACAAAGAAAACCAGAAGGAAATTCTGGAGTTGAAAGTACAGTAACTGGAATAAAAATTTAGTACGTTGATTCAAAGGCATATTTGAGCAGGCAGAGTAAAGAAGTATGGATTGAGGATAAGATAATGGAAATTATCAAGTCTGAGGGACAAAAGGAAAAAAAAAGATTGAGGAAAGAATGGAGTCTAAGGGACTTGTGGGGACACCATCAACCCACTGAAATAGACATTGTGGAAGTCTCAGGAGGAAAGGAGAAAGAGATGAAGAGGCAGAGAGAAATAATTGAAGAAATACTGGCTGAAAGCTTTCAAATTTGTAAGCCATGACCATAAACTTGGAGAAGCTCAGTGAACCCTGTGTGACACGAGCACAATGATATCCACATGGAAACGCATTATAATCAAACAAAAGTCAAAGCCAAGGACAGAATGTTGAAGAAGCATGAGAAGTGACTTGTCATTTACAAGGGATGCTTAATAAGATTATTAAAGATTTTTCATGAGAAACTTTGGAGTCCAGAAGGCAATGGGCCAATATATTCAGAGTGCCAAACAAAACTTAAACAAAACCTCTCAACCAAGAATTCTATATCCAGAAAAACTGTCCTTCAGAAATGATGGAGGTCCTGGGATTTAGCTCAGTGGCACTGTCCCTGCCTCACAAGCACAAGGTCCTGAGTGGGATCTCTGGTTCAAAAAACCAAACCAAACCAAACCAAACCAAAACAACAACAACAACAACGACAAAAACAGAGAAATAAAGACATTCCCAGATAAACAAAAATGAAGGGATTTTATATGTAGAACTACAACTGTCCTACAAAAAGAGCTCAAAGTAATCCTGCAGGGTTGGAATGAAGATACAAGATAGCAACTTGAAGCTGTATGAAGAAATAAAGATCTTAATAAGCGTAAATGCATGATCAATTGTAAAAGCTAGTGTTACTATTACGGTAGCTTACAGTTCCAATTCTTTTCCTTGTGTGATTTAAGAAATGAATTCGTTAACATACAGTTCATGAGCTCAATTTGCTCTATGACTTTGGAAAAGATGGCTATGTTTATACTTGTGCAGGAAAGATGGCTGTGGTCATGCCTGTCACCCAATGTAGCATTTGCAAACAAAAACAAAATTTTGCCAAATGCATTTGGTTTGCAAATAAAAGTATTCATGAATTCAAGCACTGCTGTATTAATCTAAAGACTAGTGTTGTATGTTTGATTTGTAACTACACATGTTGTTTCCTACAGAATTTAAGAGACAAGGGCATTTAAAAGAACAACTAGTTTAATTATTAGTTTGCCTTTTAATTGCTAAAAGAATTACTAGTTTTGGCTGCACAATGTATACAGTTGTAATTTTGTGACATCAGTAACTGAGAGGGATGGGATGAAATATAAAGGAGCAGAGGTTTTGAAAGTTCTTGAGGTGAAGCTGGTGCGAGTTTAATTCAGAGCACTATAACCCTAGAATGGTAAATAGCATCCCATGGCAACCACAAAGAAAGTGGTGCTAAAATATAGTCCCCCTCAAAAAAAAAAAAAAAGAGAGAGAGAGAAAGGGATTTTATGTATTAAAAACAAAATGAAAAAAAAATGAACTAAGCACAAAAGAAAATAGTGATTCAGGTGCCAAAAAGCTATAAGACATATAGAAAGCAAACAGAAACAGCAGAAATAATTCCTTGTAATCAGCAATTACTTTAAATGTAAATGGATTAAACTTTCCAATCAAAAGGTGGGGACTGGCCGAGTGAGAAAAATAAACAAACAAATAACAAACACAATCTAACTTTATACTAAGTGGAAGGATGTAGAAAACAGGTTTACTAATAACCTGAAGAAGGCTGATACTGATATCAGGCAAAAATAGTATTTCCGTAAGTTTACAAGACAAGGAAAGACATTGTGTATTTAAAAAAGGTTTAATATGGAAGAAGATTAAATATTTCCATACCTAACAATAAGTCACAAAAGTATATGAAACAAATACTGACAGGATCAAGGGGAAGTAGATAGCTTTACTGTCAGTTGTGGGCTACATTACCTCACTCTCAATAATGGATACACAACTAGGCAGAAGATGGGCTAGGAAACAAGTTGGAAAAACACCATAAACCATCTCAGGTGAACAGGCACAGTCTTTACACATCCTTTTCATACACATTGGGATGTTTTCCAGGTTACATCATATGTTAAGCCACAAATTAACTCTCAATCAATCTTAAAAGATAGATATCATATCCAGTATCTTCTCTGATTTTTATTTGGATTGTTCTATCTCCTAGTTCATTGATTTTTGCCTTTGCCCTCTCTGTTCTGCTATTGGCCTGAGTCAGTGTGTTCTTAAATATTAGTTACTATCCCCTTTAATCCTAAATTTCCTTTTGGTTATTATTTATTTTTAAAGTTTTTGCTGAGATTTTCCGTGATTTCCTTTGTTTCAAATGTGTTTATAATTGCTTGTTATGATGAGTTGCTTTCAATCCTTGTTAGATAATCCCAGCATCTGTGACATCTTAGTGTTAGGTTCTATCGGTTATCTTTTCTTATTCCAACACCTCTGATGTGAATTCCTAGATGCAAAAATCCTCAATAAAATGCTAGCAAATGGAACTAAGCAAAAGATTATATGTCATAACTAAGTGAATTTTATCCCCTAAAATTCAAAACAGTGATATATCACATTGACGGAATGAAAGATGAAAACCACATAGTCATCTCAGTAGATGAAGAAAAAATGGCAAAGTTCAACACCCTTTCATGATAAAAATACTCAATAAAATAGTGATAGAAAGAAATTTACTTCACTGTAATGAAAGGCCATTTATTACAAGTCCATGGCTAATATATCATAATGAAAGTTTTCAGTTTTTCCTCTAAGATCTGGTACCCATTCCTCAAGGATGCCCATTCTTGTCATTTCTTTTTTTTTGTCCAGCTTTAATTGAGTTTATTGGTACATTTTAGGGATACAGTACAGTTACATTCATTGTTGGGATCTTGTACCTCTACATGACAAGTCTTGATTCTCATTTTTTCCCCTTACCTCTGCCCTCCCTTCACCCCCTCTTCCCCTCCCCATCTACAAACACTTTATTTTCATCTTTTCATTCTCTCACATTTTTTTCTTTTCCCTTTTTACTCTTCCCCTACCCATCCCACCTTCCCTACACCTTTAGCTCCTTTCTTCCCATTTCTAAATGTCAGTAATCTTATTAGAATCTTATGCATTGTTGCAGATTATTCACACCAGGGAAACTATTCGGTATTTACACATGTGTGACTTACTTATTTCACTTAGGAGTATATCTTCAATATGTATTGTCATTTCTGTTTAACACATTATTGGAAATACTAGTAAGAGCAATTGGGCAAGAAAAAGAAATAAAAGCCATTCATATCAGAAGTAAAATTCTCCCTATTTGCAGAGCACATGATCCTGTAGAAATTTCACACTTACACAGTTAGAACTAATGAATACAGTCAATATGCAAGATACAAAGCCAAGTACACTATTGTTTGGTGCATATATGTTTATAATTATTATCTCTTCCTGTTGAATAGTTCCCTTAAGCAATATGCAGTGTCCTTCTTTGCCTCTATTGATCAGTTTTTGGCTTAAAGTTCACTTTGCTGTTCTGGCTTGTTTTTAGGCTCCCCTTGCATAAAATATTGTTTTCTGTCCTTTGGTTTTTAGTTTGTTAATTTCTTTATTTTTATTAAATGTCTTTCTTGTATACGGCATGCCATTGGATTCGGAACCATTCTGCCAATCTAACACACACACACACACACACACACACACTCTGTGTGTGTGTGTGTGTGTGTGTGTGTTTTGGTACTTGGGGTTGAACTTGGGACCTTGTGCTTGCAAGGTAGGTGGTGGCACCACTGAGCTAAGTCCTGACCCCAATCTATGTCTTTTGATTGGTGAATTGAGACCATTCACGTTAATAGTTGTAACTGATATGTACTGACTTATTTCTGTCATTGTATTATTTTCCTGCTGCTGACTTTCTCTTTCTTTTCTATTTAATTGCTTGCTCTATGAGGGCATTCATTGTGTTGGCCCTTTGTCAGTGTTAGCTGCACTGTCTATTTTTAGGATATCTTTGAGAATTTTTTGGAGTGCTGGTTTGGTGTCATGAATTTCTTTAGGCATTTTTTTTGTCATGGAAACATCTTATGTCTCCATCAATTTTGAAAGATCTTTTTGCAGGATATATCAGTTTGGCTGGGAAGTTGTTTCCTTTTACAGCTTGAAACACTTCACTCCAATGTCTCCTGGCCTTTAAGTTTTGTGTTGAGAGGTCTTCTCAATTGTAATTTATAAGTGATTCATTACTCTTCTCTAACAGCTTTTAAGATTCTGTTCTTGGGTTGGATTTTTAAGATTTTGACTATGATGTGTCCTGGAGAGGTTCTTTTCTGACTGAGGTTTGTGGGGTTCTGCATGCCTTATTTATCTGTATGTTAAATTATTTTTCCATGTTTGGAAAGTTTTCTGCTATTATTTCTGTTTATTTTGCACTTTGTATTGTGTTATGGCTTGTGTCTAGATGTCCTCCCGAAGTCTCATGCGGTCAGAGGTGGGGCTTTTTCAGAGGTGGCTGCCTCTAGAGTGTGTGAGGCTGGAACTGATTCCTGGTGCAGTGTTAGGCTCAAGGACACAGGATTAAGGATGGGAATGCTCACACCCTATGGAGCCTGGATAAGATAAAAGGGGCAAGGACGCTGTTAAGGTCCCTGGTTGCTTTTGCTATGCATCTGCCCCCATGAACTGTTTCTCCTGCCAAACCTCTCTGCCTTGGAGACAGCCAGTATGAACTGAAGCCTCTATAAACTGTGAGCTAAATAGCCCTTTCTCCCTTAACTTTGGGTGTCCGGTGTTTTGTCTCAGCAGTTAGAAAAGTAACTAAGACATATTGCTTTCTATTTTTTGTTAATTCCAATTAATTTTAGATTAGTCTTGTGTTATCTAGCAGCAGTTTGATCCATTTTTCATCTTCATTTGTTCTTTTTAAGGTATCTGTCATTAATTGTCTACCAAACACAGTCTTGCCTTCCAGTTCTGACACTTTATCCTCACTGTATTTCTGTTTGGTAATTTTAAAACTCTGTTTTCTGTGTTGAGCATTCATGTTTTTCATCTCTTTCTTTAGCTCCACTAACTTTTTATTCATGTCTTCTGGTGACTTGCTCATCGTGTTTCATTAGGATCATTCTCTGTTTGGTTATATCTTCTTGGAATTTACCAAGCACCTTTCTGGTCTGTTTTGCTGCCTCCACTGTTATCCTTCCTGATAATTCAGCTGTATAGCGTTTGGTTTCCTCTTCTTGATCTCTTCTAGGTTGGCTCTGGGGGAGTTGAGGGGTTTTGGAGACATTTTGTTGCTTTGTCTTGTGATTCTATTTTTTATTTATTTGTTTTCTGTACTGCAACTCGTTGGTTGATTATAGTGTAGCTTTGTTGGCAGCATAGGACTCCTTAGTTAATATCTACTGGGCGTGGCTAAGTATTGGCTGTTGTCTCTGTCCCAGGATTCAGCCACCTTTGTTTATTTGGGAGGGGAGGTTGCAGATTATTTGGCCCAGAAGTAAGTTCTTCAGGAATGGGCTACAGTATTGTTTATGGACCTGAGGAAATCCAGATATTGGCATGCAGGGAAACACATTGATAAAACCATGTAACCTTGCCTATAGTGATAAAAATCAGCAACAATACTGTCAAGTACAAACTGGATGTGGATGAACCCTAAGAACCTATAATGTACCCACCCTTAGCCATAGAAAGAGTTCTATGATTATAGTGTTAACAATAAGACAAACCATATATTGACCTATGGTAAGTATCTACTCAACAGAACAATCATTGTTCTCTTCTAACAATAGAACGTTCAACAGTAATAATTAGATATATTTAGCTACCTATGATCTATAGGTTCATAAAGCTTAATGGTTATACTAATAGAGATAGAGGGTGTGGGGAAATGACAGCATGAGAAACAAAGTTTGAGAAGCTAAACAATGCAAGATGACAAGAATGTGATAAAAGTGAAATAGAGAATCCTATTAAGGAGTAAAAGGAAATTAATAGCATTAGATAAAGATAACTGAAAAATAAACTAGAAAAAGGACAAATAAGGGCTGAGGATTTAGCTCAGTGGTTCTGCCACCTGCCTTGTAAGTGCAAGGGCCCAAATTTGATCCCTGGTACCCCCCCAGGAAAAAGAAAAAGAAAAGGGACAAATAAGAAAAAATAGAAAGTAAACTAAAGGAAAAAAAATTTGGCAACAAATTAAAAGAGAGAAAAGAAGAGGACCAAAATAAATATAGATGATGATGATAAAAATAAAAAGAAGAAATAAAACTCCAGACACCACAAAAAAGAAAACACCTAATAATGGAGAAAAACATGGGTTAAAAAATTTCCTGGTATATCCGGATGAGTGGATGAATGCTGTCTCTGTTATCCAATGTGTCACAGTCCTCTCTGCCCTGCAGTATAGTCTGTGGGTTTGTGAGGAGACCCTCCTGTTCAAGAAGTCCCCATCTATAAACCCCAGACCATGTCAAGCATCCAAGCCAAGTTACATCCCTGTCCATACTGATACACAGTGAGGTTTTCAGACCACGTGTCTCTACTGGATGTGGGCAGAGTGAGTGCTCAAGTGGACCGCTGGGCTCAATGCCATCGCCTTCAGATCCAGCCACCTCCAAAAGCCACACTGGTGGAACCTAGTCTCTTACCATGGAATACAGGGCCCGTGACCTTCCTGGCCTGAGCTTCAACTTCTCAGGGGACCTTGGGATCTGTGTCTAGCCCTCCCCCTCCCTGTGGCTGTCTCCTATGACTGACTGTCACCTGTGTTCTGTGGTAGGGTAACACTTCGGTCCTGGGGTGAAGCTGTAGTACCAGTGTTTTGCAGCTCAGCCCCATACCATCAACCCCTTCCCAAAATGGTGCCTGATTGAAATCTCTCTGGCAGTATGGGGCCTCTGCACTGCATTTCTTCTCTGGCTCTATCCTGCTGTGAAGGAGTCATTCTCAGGGCAAAATCTCATGCTGTTTTTATAGTTAACATTGGCTGTGGCTTTTCTGGGGGTAGTGCTGCTGGTCCATCCATTATTTCTCCCTCAGATTTTCTATTTCTTCACATTTGTCTTGGAAGACTTGGGTTTCTAGAAATTTGTCCATTTCACCTAGGTGCACCTGTAACCCTTTTTATTTCTGTAGAACTGATAGTAATGTCTTCACTTTTATTTCTGACTTCAGTATTTTGAGTCTTCTCTTTTTTCCTTAGCACACTAACTAAAGGTCAATTTTGTCAGTCTTTAGAGTCGCTGTTCAGTCCCAAGGACTTTCTATATTATTTTTATCATCTCTGTTTTATCTTTATTGTTTCTTTTCTCCTGCCAGCTCTGGGCTTCATTTGTTCCTTTTCTAGTTTCTTAAATTTTAATGTTAGATTGCTGATGTGCCATCTTGCTCGTGTGTCGGTCTAAGCACGTATAAGTTCACATTTCCCTCAGGTCTGCTTTTATTGTGTTTTAGAAGTTTTGGTGTGTTGTGTTTTTGTTCTGTTTTCATTCATTTCTAAGCATTTTATAATTTCTGTTGTAAATGTTCTTTGATTCATTGGTTAATTTCCATGAATTTGTGAAGTTCCCGGTTTTCCTTTCATTATTGTGTTTGAACCAGGACCCACAGAGACTTTTGCTGTTTGCTTGGACTCTGCCCGCCTGCACTGGGAAGTGGAAAATGAAGAATGGGCGTGGGATGTGCGGCACACACTCCTCTCTCCGCACTGTCCAGAGCCCGGTCGACCTCTGCCTCTGCTGGTCTCTGATGTCTTCCCACGCTGTGCTGTACACTTTGCCCCTGTTGCCGCTGTGGTCATGGACAGCATTTGTTCTGTGAGGTGCTCTGCTGTGGCTCCTTGTTACAATTTATTTTTGGATTCAATGCACCAGTCATAAATTTCCCCCTGATTTGTCAGATGGGAACCTCTTTATGTAGCTCTCAGGAACTTTTGATGTGTCTCCACGAGTTTGGAATGCTTCCTTATTGTCTAGAACAAATCATTTTTATTTTTCTTGCTCCAAGCCTGTAACCAGCTTCCATGCCAGTTTAGTGAAAAAAGATTAAAAAGCAAATATTTGAAAATTACTTCATATATTAATACTTCTCGTTTCACTTCAACACCTGGAGATTCTTTCTGTGTACTCCACTTTTGTTTTTTCTCTTTATTTGTTTCTTGCATTTCCCTTCTTCCTAAAAGAATCCTTGTTTTCAGTAACATTCACAAATTTAATTTTTGCTCAATGTCACAAAAAGAAAAGGATTTGAGAACTGCAGACCCAAATCCCCTACCACTAACATATTTTCAATAAAGTTTAGGGTTTCTCTTAGTTCTTCTTACCCTTATATAAATAATGTGTTCAAAAAGTTCTTGGATTAATTATTTTCTTCTATGTGGTTATATTGTGAAACTCCAGATCTTTCTAGTTTAATTTAATTTTATAAATGTATATGTATTAATATGGTTCAAGAGTCAAAATAATTTTAAAAGGTATATTTAGAGACGACTCATTTCTTTTCCTTTCCTTACTGTAAGTAAAGCTGAACATTTAAAAATATGTAAGGGTTTTACTCTTACAGCTAACTGATTTCATTTTGTTCTGTTTTATTCTATTTATTTTTTCAGGTATTTACATTTTAAAATATTTCTTATGTGGAATTAGGCTGTTTAAACTTCTTATCTTTGCTGAAATCAATTTTGGTAAATTATACTTTCCTAGGAAATACCCCATTTCATCTGAATATTCACACTTTTTCATACAATTGTACAAAATAATCTGATTTTCAAAAACTTCTTTTTCATGTATATGACTTTCTTATCATTTCCTTTTTTTTTTTTTTGGTACCGGGATCAAACTCAGGCCCTTGTGCTTTCCAGGCAGGTGGCAGAACCACTGAGCCAAACCCCCCGCTGTATTTTTTTTTTTTAATAACTAAACATTTGTCTGTTTTTTTTTTAAAGCACCAGAATTTTGAGCTAGTAGTTCTATCAATTTTCCATTTTCTACCTCATCATTTTTTTCTTTTTCTAAATTGAGGTGTGATTCATGCAGCATACAGTTAACCTTTTGAAAGTAAAATCCAATGGTGTTAGTGTGTTCACAGTGTTATGCAACCACCATTCTCTCTAGTGTGAAACATTTTTAACCACCCCATAAAAATACCCCGTACCCATTAAGTAATCCGTTTTCATTGCTCATTATTAACATCCTCTAGCATCCACTCAGTGGGTTTGTCTGTTCTGGACAGACCATGTGAAAGGGATCATGGCACATGTGTGGTGACAGAAGGGTTAGCATTCTCAGTGCATGAACCTCTTTGATGTCACCCTTCTGCCCAGCACATACTAGACAGTCACAAATCACCTTGCTAACAAGGCCTAAGAGCAGTGCAAGATTGAAGGTCAGAAGATACAGATTCCCTTATCTAAATCTCAAGAGCCTTTCCAAGGCCTAAGGGAGGGAGAGGCCCTGACAATCTGCAATTTTGATGTCCCCTGAAAGATTAACGCGGACCAGGGGCCCTGTAAAGCGTATTACTAAGATGTCTATTGCCCATGCGGACCCTTTCCACGGCGTCTTCCCTTAGCAAAAGCCCAGTCTTCACCCTGGCTGCACAGCTGCTCTCTTGGACGCTCCCCTGCTGCTCCTCTTGATAGTGCCCTGGGGATCTCAATAAGCTCTGGTCTTCCTGCTGATAAATTCTTTTACTGCTGCATCACTGGCCTGTCTGGCACGGCAATCCGTGACCTTTTGTGTCTGCTTACTAGCACTGAGCGAGATGATTTCGAGGGACATTCAGAGCTGCAGCATGGATCAGCACTTTGTTCCCTTTGGCACAGGAAGGACACTGTTCTGGCATAGGAGAACCACATTTTGTTTCCCGTCCTCCACTGATGGTCAGTTGGGTTGGTTCTATCTTTGGGTGTGAGAAGTCCCCGATGTGCATGTTTCTGGGTGTTTCCATTTCTCTTGGCAGGGGAGGAATGGCTGGGCCCCCGGACATCCTCTGTGTACCTTTTGAGGAACTTCCAGACCATTTGTCCTGAGTGGCTGTGTTATTTTCTGCTCACATTGCCTATTAATTTCTGCTTTTATCTTCATTAGTTTCTGATTGTGCAATTTTTGGTTTACTTTATTGTTCATCTTTATGTTTTAGTTGGGAATTTAATTCACTTATTTTCATTAATTTATTATTTCTGGTATAAGTTATTTACACTTACAAATTTTCTCTGGTAATTACATTGCAGTATTCCAAAGTTGCTGATAATGCAACTTTATTATTTTTAAAGAAACTATATTTTCAGTTATTTTGCCTTTTACCTAAGCATTTTTTGAGTGAGGTTTTAAATTTTTTGGCAGAAAATGTGTTTTTAATTATTTTTGAAATTCTGTTTTCAATGCATAGAATCAACACGGGTTGTTTGCATCATTTTTACTTCATGAAAAGTATGACCAGTGTGTGTGTGTGTGCGTGCGTGTGCACGCGTTTAGGGGTTGGTGAATGTTCTCTGTATGTTTGAGAAGAATGTGTCTTTTCTTTTATCATCATGTATGTTTTATTGTTTTGTTTCTGGTGCTGGGGTTGGAACCCAGGACACTGTGCCTGTTAAGCACAGTCTCTACGAGTGAGCTACAGCCTGGCATGGTATGAAATTTATTAATAAGCTAAGATTTCCTATTTATTTATTTATTTCCTAGGCCAGGGCTTTGCTGTGTTGCCCGGTCTGGTCTCCACCTGGGGAATTCCAGTGATCCTCCCACCTCAGCTTCCTGAGCAGAAGATCTCCCTTACCGATTACACTGTTCAGTTAATCAATAACTTGTCTTTGTTCACTGGCTAGGCACAGTGTGAAAATCTCCATTAGTGGCTTTCTGTGTGTGCGTGTGTGTGTGTCTGTGCTTCTTGGATTTCTTGTAGTTTTTGCTCTAAACGAGTGATTGCTGTGCTGTCTGCAGCATTAGCATTCAGAGTCATGCGTCTCCACTGACAAATAATGTCATATTTTTTTCACATTTGATGTTTTTTTGGTCTGCATTCTACCTTGCCTGATAGCAGAGTCAAAGCCCTGCCATTTCCTGGATTTTTCTGTCGTTCTCTGTTTAGAGCAGTAGCTTGCTCTGGAAGCATAATTGAAAATCTTTCCCGTTTAATAAATGAGTTAACCTTGTTCACGCTCCCTGCTGTGCCTGCCATGCTGGTCTCCAGTCTGCTGACAGTGGATAGAACATTTATTGGAAGGGTCACGTTACGTGTATTCTGTGTCTTGCTCCATATGGTCTGTTTCATTTATTTATATTTTTTCGTTTTAAGGCATAATTTCCTTTATTATTATGTTACTTAAAAAAAAGCTTCATTGAGATCTATTTCACATATGCAATTCGCTTACTTAAATTATGTAATTCATAGTATTTGTGTATTATATTACTTTTAAAAATGTGTGGTAAAGCATACATAATAAAAATGTTAGCATTTTAGCTATTTTAAGGGCACAATTCAGTGGCATTATGGACATTCACAATGTTGTGTGACTGTCACCTCTATTTCTAAAATTGTTTTTTAGCCCAAGCAGCGATTCCCCATCCCTCCTGCCTCTTGGCTTCTGTTACCTCTATTCTGTTTTCCGTACCTGAATTCGCCTGTTCTATCTGCTTCGTGTAGGTGAAATCATACAGTATTTATCCTTTTGTGTTTGGCTTATTTCACTCAGCGTAGTATTTTCAAGGTTTATCCACATTACAACAGGTTTTTGTTTTTGCTTTCCTTTTGCAATGGAGGGAAGTTTGTGTTTTTGTTTGAGTGACTGTTTTACTCTAATATCTTTTGTAATGTTTAATTAGCCGGAGCAACACAGAACTAGCATTTTTGTAAGTAAAAGATGGTCAGATCTTGGCAGTTTCAGTGGGTGCCAACTAATACTATTTGGTTTGTCAGCATGAAGTGACTCCCTTTGTCTCCCATCTATTATTTATGTGACAATCAGCGTGCTTATTACTCCCGCCTTTCTCCTCCCCTCTCCTCCCACATTAAGCCGCGTTAGAGCACATAGCAGTTATGACTTACGCTTCCTCTTCGGCCTCAGTCTCCGTGAGTCTCAGAGGGACGAGGAAGTGTGTGGAGTGCTCACCACGACCTCCTCGTTGGTGTCGGGAAGGCTTGTGCATATGTATTTCTTGGGTTCTTGCACAATTGAGGCTGTTTTTCAAATCCTGGGTGGTTGAAGGACAGCTTGGCCTGATGTTCTTTGCAATTTCTGATTAAGCTCATTCAGGTGCTCAAAAATGTCAAGTTAAGTACACCGTTTTTTGAAGCCAAGTGAGAGAGCTAAGTGAGAATCATTTACACTTTCCCACCCCCATTTCGTCTCTTAGCTCTTCAACTCTTGACAAATCTCATTCTTTGGACAGCCACTTTGGCACGGCACAGCCCAGCCTGGTGCGCAGTAGCCATTTTCTCACGTCACGTAGAAACAGACCCTGCTGTCACAGCTTGGATTTTATTAGACTCACCCGTTTGATCCTGTAATTTACTGTGGAAGGCAGGGCTGCGCGCAGACTTCTGCACAAGAGGCTGTGAAGGACGCCGTGCATTCCGAGTGCACCTCGGCTTCTCTGAAACAGTCTCTGTGCAGGGCTGTTCCACCTTCCATCCTCACAGCCGAATGTGCACAGGACACCCAAGGCCTCGCACAACTTCACCACCAGGTCGAGGGGCTCAGTCCCTGTCACCTTAAAGAGAGAGCAGTGTCCTCCCCAGTCCTCTCCTTTAGGGATGCTAATTGGTGCCATAACGGAGCCCAATTAGTAGATTAATATGCAGATTCATGGATCTGCAGTGAAAACTTTTTGTCAAATTCATAAACCTCTGGATCGGTGTTGTCTTTGTCATCTGACACGTTGTCAATTCGTTTACTAATAATATTATTTCAGAATGTCACCTTTTCTATTTCCTTCGCTTCATTAGTCTCAGACGTGGTGTTGACAGTTTCCAATCAGGCTGCTACAGTGAGCGATTCTGCAATTACGTGAGTCATTGCTGCTTTAGTGCTTAATTGCTCGACCTTGTAACCAGCTCCTTGGGCTCCACCAGTACTGGGGCAATCGATCTCCGGGAAGAACTTTGTTTCCTAATTTGTGCTTGCGGGTGCTTCTGAAAGGTCACAACTTTTCCATTCTTTTCTTTTCTGGGCAGAAGTCACACTGCGTGGTGAGGTGCTGGTGCGGTCGGCTTGGCACCCTGGCCTGGTGGGTAATTCTTCCATCCAGGGAGATTTGCAGGCTGAGGGGTGATTGCAGGGGCACAGGGATCCCAACGTGCGACAGTTCTCATTATGTCGCCTAATTAACGATAGACTTGGGGGTTACTGCTTGTCTTATGGCTGCGATAACTTTTCCAGCTTTAATTAAAATGCTGTCAATTGTGGAGGGAATAAAAAGACCTGTAAAAGTACATCCGTTTAGACACGAAATACTTAAGGAGACTTGAGGCTTTTACGGCTTCTGAAAATCAACTTTCAAGGGTTGTTGTTTTAAAGATGGTCTGTGTTATTTGGTGTTTTAGAAAATATAAATAAAATTAATCTTAGTATGGAGTAAAAAAATAGAATGCAGTATTGATTTACATTTAATTAATTAATTTTTATTTACATTTAATTTAGGTACTGAATATCTGAAAACTTCACAAGATCTGACTATTACCTACTCACACGAGTAATAAAATACATTTGAAAAGATGGATTTCCTGATGCCAAAGTCACCACTAATGCATTGATTTAAGTTTGTTAAATTATTATTTTTCAAAACATAATCATTGTTTTTAATATATAAAGCAAATTGTTTTTAATTTCTAAAATAATTCGTTATAAATTTTGTGAAGAGTCAGACTTTGACTAATTATAAATGTCAGTTTTTAAAAAATAAATCAAGAAATAGCAGTAAGGGAAATGAACAAAATCAATTATGCTTTATTTAGAGACAACCTAGTGCTGAGGTAAGGGTCTTCACCATTGCAGTGAAGAAAACATGTAGACTTTGGGTGACAGAACTGAAAAAATAAGAACTGCTCAAAAGGGAACAGTATTTTCACCTCTGTGTAGAACAAGGAGCTTCATCGTGAACAGCTGGTGTCAGCCTTAGTCCAGGCCGAGGGCTGGTTGGTGTGAAGTCTGGAGTGTGGCTTCTGGAGGCACTGTGTGGACAACGGGCCACTCTGACCATCTGAGGGGCCAGAGCTGAGAGCTGCATTTGGGATAGGCTCCTCCCACAGCGGCGAAGGGCTCTGGAAGAGGAATTGTAGCCGGCTACTGCAGATGGCCACTGTATTGGCTTCAGTTTGCAGACCAAAGCGAGGCCAAGCTATAGAAATGCACCTTGTTTTCTGTGCTGTAACACAATACCCAAGACCAGGTGATGTATAAAGCTAGAGGTCGAGTGGCTGCCTTGCCTTGAAGGGCTGGAGCCTGGCAAGGGCCTCTTGCTGCATCCCAGCATGGCAGAGGGTGTCACGGAGCCCGCGGGGC
>NW_022900933.1:39321157-39328109 GCF_012274545.1 Fukomys damarensis | reverse complement strand
AACCACTGAGCACTGAGCCAAATCCCTGGCCCCCAAAGTTATGTTTTTTGATTCCACAAAAAAGCCTGCCACTGTGGAAAGTTGGCAAGGTGCTGAGGTGGCTGAGTCAGAAAACAAAACAGCACCTCACCGGGCCCGAACTATCGAACTCAGGTCCTTGTGCTTGTGAGTCAGGCAGCAGAACCACTGAGCCAAATCCCTGGCCCCCAAAGTTATGTTTTTTGATTCCACAAAAAAGCCTGCCACTGTGGAAAGTTGGCAAGGTGCTGAGGTGGCTGAGTCAGAAAACAAAACAGCACCTCACCAACAGGAGGGCCCGAACATGGTGACCTCCTTCCCGGCTGCTCTCTTTGGCTGCTTTCCTTCTCACATCCGTGCCTCCCACACACATTTCCTAAGCACCTGCCCCTCCCAGAGCCCCAGGGAGCCGTCTGTACCCGCTCCAGCCCTCCATTCCCAGCCAGTGGGAGAGCAATGGGCACATGGGACTGGGTAGCAGTGTGGGGACACGGTGGGGGCCAGGGCTGCTTGGAAGTGGAAGGAAAGGGATGGAAGAAGGGCATTTTTGCAAGGGTCACAGTGAGGCAGGAGGGAGCCATGGGGACTCCTGGGGAGGAGTGATGTCCTGAACCTGACTTGGGCTGGGACGCAGGTGGTGGGTGCTCCCCACGACACCTGGACTCAGGAGCACCCTCTGGCTGCAGCTGCATCGAGGGCTGGGCAGGTGAGTGGTCCCGAGGATGGCCCTGGCACTCACCTGCCACTGCCAGCTTGCGTCCAGGTTGTGGGGTCCCCACTTGTGCCATTCTGCCCCCTCACCCCAGGAGCCATGAGTGACTAAACTGGACAAACTCCCGAACCCGGCTGCCTCTGTCCAGTGGCAACAGACATCTGGCCTCTCATGGGGTCGCGGGTAAAAGGCCCCAGGACCTGTCCCTGTGTGTGCCCCTCCCTGTCCAGCCGGGGACTCCTATCCCCAGCTGGACATACTCTGCACTCCAGACCCACATCTCCCCAGGATCCCCTAAACTCCCAGGGACCCCAGAAGTCCCGGTGGGGGCCTGGGCTCCACTCCAGGTGGGTTAACCTCCCTGCTCCCTCCCTCCAGGGCCCCTCTTCTTCTTCTTTTTTTTTTTTTTTTTTTTTTTTTTTTTTTTTTTTTTTTTTTTTTTTTTTTTTTTTTTTTTTTTTTTTTTTTTTTTTTTTTTTTTTTTTTTTTTTTTTTTTTTTTTTTTTTTTTTTTTTTTTTTTTTTTTTTTTTTTTTTTTTTTTTTTTTTTTTTTTTTTTTTTTTTTTTTTTTTTGGTACTGGGGATTGAACTTGGGACCTTGCGCTTTCCAGGCAGGCAGTGGCACCACTGAGCTAAATCCTCGGCCCCCTACTGCTCTTAAGAAGTGTCCCAGATCCCCAAGGACACTCCCTGTGCTGCCCAGCCTGGACCCGGAATGGATTAATGGGGTGGGTGTTGGAGTGGAGCTCTCCCTGCCCTAACCCCAGGACAGAGCAGTGACACGTTCGTGTATAGAAACATGCGTAGTACAGACAGCTGGCACCTGCACATTTATGGGCTAGTTCAGCAGCGGGGCATCTTGCATACATTAGCTTTAACCTCTACAGGTTAACTCCAGGAGGCAGGTGCTGTCCTCACTGTACAGGTGAGAACCTGACACGCAGAGAGGTTAAGAAACTTACCCAAGGACACTCAGGGAGGACTGTACCCAGATAGTCTGTCCCCAAGGCCAGGTTCAGAAATAAAAAATACATTAGCTCATGTGAGGAATGCAGAGAAATTAAAAGAGGAGCATCTGGTGGGGTTCTTTCTGGACTTTCCCTTGTGCCTGTATAGACACAGATTTCCACATCCCCACAACAGGGCTGGTGACAGACTGGCCACAGTGCTTTGTAATGTTTCCCTCCATCAGGCTGGCATTATCACCTTTTCTCCATATCATCCTTGACAGTGTTTTTATTTGTAGACCAGGGCTTGGTGGGCCAGTGTGTGCTCTACTCAGCCCCTCTTGAGAAAGCTGGGCACTTCCTGCTTTACCAACTTAAAACATCAGCGCAGTAAACCTGCCAGGAACTAAATCTTCCTGTCCTTATTTCCCAGGATCAGTTCCTAGAAGTGGAGTTCATGGGTCAAAAGTCAAGCAGAGATCTGAGACTGGGAGGAGCTGGGCCACATGGTCCCCAGGAAGGGTGGAGGGACGCACAACCTGCCTGCCAGGACAAGCCTCTCCTGGCACCCTCTCCAGCCCAGGCTGGGCCTTCCACATACAGTTCAGTGGGAAATTTGAAAAGAACTTTCTCTTGCACCCTTTCTTCCATGGACATCAGGCCTGTTGTCCCTCCCTTCCCTGTGCTTTTCCCCTGGGGGGCTTGGACCTGCTGAATGAGACCCTTTCAGGGAGCTGGGCGCAGTGGTGCATGCTGTAAAGCCAGCATGGTGGGAGGCTGAGGTGGAGGATTACAAGTTGGATCCCAGCCTTGCCAACTTAGTGACTTAGTGGGATTCTGCCTCAAACATTGTAAAAAGGGCTGGGGATGTAGCTCAGTGCAAAGACCCTGGGCTTAATCCTCAGCACCACAAAATAAACACCAGTAGTGGCTGGCCCAGGAGGGTTGTCCAAGAGGACTGAAGTGGAGCATTGGCACCAGGGTGGCGTCTCTCAGTGCCCCATGTGCCCCTTGTTCAGACTAGAGCCAGCCAGGAAGACACAAGTTCTGTCAGCCATGACATGTGGTCATTCTTTTCTGTCCTCTCTTCCAGCCTGGAAACTTCTGCAGCTGCTGAGTTAGTATGAAGAAAACCCTGGGCTCCCATTAGTGGGGACTTGGATTCTTTTTCAAGGTACAGTTTTGTTGGTTTACAAATATCCTGGACCACCTGGACAAGCCTAGTATGAGAGTCCACCCTGCTGCCCCTGGCTGGCAGTTTGGAGGGCACAGGTGGGTGGATCACAGGAAGGTTTTTGGGGTCTCTCCTGGGCTCCTCTTCTGAGAGCCTCCAGGGAAGCCCTGCTGGAGGCCCCTTCCCAAACCTCTTGGGTTGCAGGGGCAGAGGAGGGAGGTGGCCCTTCTGAGGCTGGTAATACACAACAACTTTTACTGCCCTTTCCAACTCAGGAAGGAAAACAGCCTTTGAGCACCTGTGTGGAAGGCCCCACACCATAATCCTCGCGGGAAGCCTGCCAGTCAGGCGTCAAGTGTGGCAGGCGTTGTGTTCATGAGGAAACCAGGGCCAGAGAGGTGAAGGGACATGCCTAGGATCCTCAGGGATCTGCCAACACCTGTCTCTCCACGCTGCCTCCCTACCCAGAGATTAAAGAAGTGGGAGAAGGAAAGCCCAGGCATGGAGTGGGTGGTATTGGCTCCCTGCTTCAAGAAGGGGTGCTGGCTTAGGTGGGACCAAGGGGGACACAGTCAGCCTTGGAGGCACAGGGACAGAATGGAAGTGGGCAGCTGGAGATGCTTTGGGGGGCTTGGCTGGGCCTTCCAAGGAGAGCAGCCTCCATTTGCTGTGAACCTACTATGTGCCACACACTTGACATTCGTTGCCTCTTCCCCACGTCTGACTTGGCAACTGTGAGTCCCTCATGCCCCTCTGCCCAGGGCTGGGGACCCCGAAGCTCAGAGCTACAGAGTCACATCCTCCAAGCCTTGTGTTAAGTGGGATGGGCCAGGCCCCAGCTGGGGTCAGTTTGAAAGCTCTGTCACCAGGCCTGTGCTTCTCAGACTTGGGACCCTGGGACAGCGGGGTGCAGGGTGGGCTTGAGATGGGAAAGTGTGGAATAAACATGGCTTGGGGCCTCATTCCTGCTGCCAGGCCACTTGCTGCCCTCTGCCCTGGTGCTGTGGGCTACAGAAGCCCTCCAGATCCTCCCCTGTAAAGGAAAGGGTGGTGACCCTGTGCTGCAGGCACTTGGGGACCCAGGGGAATGTGTGTGGAGGGCCCTGGAGCAGCCTGTGGGTGCCCAGTTGTGCCTGTCTGGGGCCTGGCCAGCTGGGGCACCGAGGGTCTGGGTGGGGCCTCGGGGGCTGACAGCTGGGAAGGTTCCAGCCAACTGTGTGGATGGCATGGGGCCCTTAGCAAAGCACCTGTGTTCACTCTGTTCAAAGTGTGGCCCTGGTCACTCGGAGGACACAGAGCTGGATGCTGGCCTCCCAGCTGCTTTCTGACCTCCTGGACAATGCTCAATGTGTGGGAATCTTTTAACTCGATTTATTTATTCTTTAACACTGAGTCAAGTTTAGTCAGAGAGCAGTACAAGCACCTGCTAAGACTCTCAGTGAAAAGCAAATGCTGCTGTCAGCCGAGACCTGGGGCAAACGCTCCTGAGAGTTTGCTGCCATAAACCGATGCAGTTGCAAGCACACACCCTCAGCCCCTCTCCATGGGGGACACTGTGCACTGCCATCTCCTGGAAGTCTCCTTATACTCGCACAATCCAATCACTTCTCCTTATGGCTACATGATGTGCTAGAGTGTTCCCTCTAGCCGCGCCTGGCCAGGGCACCTGAGCTGTCAGCAGCCACTGCCATGGCAAGTGAGCTTCATGGACATCCCATAGAAAGTACAGGGAGAGCCTTGGTTGGGGGCTGACTGTGGGTGGAAGTGCTGGGCACCTCACAGGTGAAACAGGTGCTCTGGTTTGCAGACAGTATGTTGCTCCTCCACAGAATAGCACCGCACCCCAGTAAACACCTCTGTGAAAGTGATAGGTGCACTGCACTGCCGGTGCCTTGAAAAGGGCTGGGGACATCATGGGTGCTTCAGAAATGCTGAATACTCAAACAAGGGACAACTGCTGTGGCTTTGCCACCAGGAGGTCATTTTGCCGGTGCTCGGTGTGCTTTCCTCTCAGCGTTCCGCACGGTCTAGCTGTGTTCTGCCTTCATTGTGCTCACCATGCAGACGGAGTTTTCTTACTCACTGTACCTCATTGGCTTGCACACCCCCCGCCTTGTAAGCGGCATCTTAAACAGCTCTATAATTTGTTCGCAGGTGTGTGAGCCATAGCTTATTTGAATCTCCTGTTATTGTCGTTTTAGGCTGTTTTCAATGTTTCTTTTTATAAATGATGCGACTGATAGCTTTATGTAGAGAACTGTTTCCATATTTCAGCTTATTTCCTAAGGAGAGAAAAAGTACTCAGAAGAAAGACTGACTTGGTCAGAGGTTTGAAAATCTGATTACATATTTCTTAAGAGGGAGACACCTTATGAAACAACTTTATATCTGTTGAAAAACCTGGTTATGTTCTTTTTTTTCATATTGTTTTTAAAAATGACTTGTTCTGAACAATATCCTGTTCCTTTCAGAAAGCAGGCATGGATATGAAAGATTTGTTCCCTCTGAGCTCTTAGGGGGCGATCAGGCTCAGGAAACAGACACAGAAGATGCTTGCGTGTATCTGATGGTTGCCATGGGAACAAGTCATTTAACATGACACTCGGCTAAAGCATGGATCAATAAGGGAGGGGGCAATATTGAAACAAATTAGTTGGTGTCTGAGTGGCCCTGAGAGATAGCAGTAACACCAGCCCGTCAGCCCCTTCCAAGCAGGCAGGAAGTCTCATCTGTCCTTGCCGGGTTTGCGGGGGTGGAGGGCTGTGGGGGAGAGGGCCTGAGACAAGAGAGGGCATCTGGGACCTGGGGGCACAAAAGACTGTTCAGGGCTTGGCAAGCCGCTTCTGGCTTCTCCACTCCCACAGTGGGGTGATGGCCGGCTGGGCACTTTGCGGCACCCCACTGCTCAGGGGAAACTGTGGCCCAGAGAGAAGCTAAGATTTCCTCAGATAGAGGGCAGATACCCCAGGTCCACGGGGGGCTCCTGGCACAGGTGGGAGCCGTGGTGACTCACACCGTAGAGCTCATGGGGTCATATGCTTCCCCTGCTGGGCTGGGGGCTGTGTCCCAGGCTGGGCAGACAGCAGGAACCTGAAGGGATAGCAGTCATGGGCCTCTGGAGACAAATCACAAGGCAGGCCTCTCGGGGTACGAAATGACGTGAAGTGCTCAGCCAGGTTGGGGGGGTGGTGTTCCGGGCGGCTGTGACTAATGACCGTGTGACTAAGAAGTGAGGGGGGCCAAGCCTGATGGGCCAGGAGGATTTTCTGGGTGGAGGGTACCTGCTAAGACTTGAGTGCACCCCATGGGGCTGACAGGGGAGCAGGAGCACAGTGTGGGGTGCCCCCCCAGGGGGCTGCATCTGGTCTCATGGGAATGGGGAGCGGGCTGGCTCAAGGGCTAGGGTCATCCACAGAGACGTGTGACAGACAGCCAGGAAGCTGCACACCCACAGCTGGCTGGCTCTTGGGGCACCCCTCAGTGGGGGGAGCAGGGTCCCCCTCCCTCAGCCTCCTCCCAGAGGGTGTGATTTGGGACACTGACTAGGAGGCAGAAACGTTAACCCCAAGCTGACTGCCCCAGAATTGACTTCAGTGACTGGAATTCTGGGGGTCTTTTATAAAGAACTGCCCCTGAACCCCACGTTATATGCTGGTTACCCACAACATTAACTGCTATCAGCTCGAGCCCCCCACATCGCACCCTGGCTAAGGAAAGGCCGGCTTATTTCCTGCTCTGACTCAAGGGTTCCCCAAAGCTCCCTGGTTTGCCCTCTGCAGAGTGGCCACAGTGGTGCTCCCCACCTCCTCCTGGAATGGGGAGACTGGCCTGGCAGGGCCCAGTATTACTGCTATCCTCCCCTGCTGCTGGGTCGCCCGGAAAGGGACCCCAGGGACCTGATCTTCAGGCCTCCCGCTCCTCCAGTGGCCCAGATTAGCAGTCTCGGGCCCCTCCACAGCAGAACCTGGGTTGTACAGCGTTTGCAGGGCACAGGACATCTCTGGGCCCCGTTTCCTTCCGGTGTATGTGGGCTCGGCATTGCGAGCACAGAGGCCCTGGTGTCTACCCCAGGGTGTCCCACATCTGCAGGGCCGCGCACTC
>NW_022900933.1:39290831-39320989 GCF_012274545.1 Fukomys damarensis | reverse complement strand
CCCTCTCCCGGGGCCGCTCCGCCCGCCGCGGTGGGGCTCATCATTTACATTTAATTTCTTCGTGGTTTAATGTTTAATTTTAAAAACTGATTCATTACCATATTAATAAATAATAACATTTATTATTCTCCTAATGAGTGTCCAAAATACAAAAGCAATTACATGTCTTCTATGTTGTCTCATAAATGGAGACTGTGGCGCATTCGTTATGACTCGCCTGGACTGTGATCCTCCCCTGGTCCCGCAGCTTCCTGTCTCGGCCTCCGGGATGGGTGCACACAGTCCCAGCCTCCTTTGGCTCGGGCCTCCAAGGGACCCCTGGGTCTCGAAGGGAGGGTCCTGTGCAGCCACCTGGAAGCCAAGCCGGTCCTGTCGCGTCTGCGGGGAGAGCTCCTTACCTCAGGCCCCTTCCTTCCTTCGCAGATACAGGGGTGATCAAAAACACGGTGAATGCCACTGTGCATGTCACCCACCCAAAGGCAGGATTGAGAAAAGTGCGCTGCGTCCTTATCCATCGAATCTGGTGCCATGTGGTTTCTGGCTTCCCCAAAGTCAAAGTGACCACGAAAAGGAAAAATTTGCAATCAATTCAGGAAGCAGAGGCAGCCAGGACAGGGCAAATAAAAACCTTCACAAAAGAGAACTCCCAGAACTGCTGCAGAAAGTGGCTGGGATGATGGGATAAATGTGACAAGTGAAGGGGAGCGTTTTGAGGGAGATTTGTGGTAATGTATCATTCATTGTAATGCATTTTAAAAAAGAATCTTTAAACATTCACTGCATTTTTGCATCACATTCTCTCTGAAGTGTGATTATCCTCCCTCCAGGAGGGGAAACTGAGTCTTGGATGGGGCCTCCTGGCTGGCAGCCCCTCTCCCTGCTGGCATCCGTTGCGGGACCTGCTCTGCATGTAGTAGCAGGCCTGGCCCTGGGAAGGCAGATCTTCTGGCCAACGCCCTGCTGGCTGCGCTCCGCTCCGCTTCTCCCCTGACTTGCAGAGCTGCCCTTGCTCACTGGAGAAAATGTGGGCAGTAAAAAAGGCACAGACAGACAGCAAAGCAAGCTCCTCCGCGGGATGCTCTTTCTGCGAGGCCAGAAGGAAGGACAGGAGCCTCACGCACCCGGTGTCTGAAGGGCCCAAGGGGCCCCTCCTTGCTTCTGAGTTCTCTGCGGGTCCCAGGAAAGGAAGGCCTCTCGTGGCGCCATTCGGGTCTGTACCCACAGAGTGCAATTTGGAGCATATGGAAGATTACCAGCAAGAATAAAAACCCTCACCTCCTTGGGGACAGTCTAGCATTGAGGTCTGAGCCGACTAGGTCCCCTCGCTGGCGTGGGCTCTCCCAGCTGGCGCTCACTTTAATCATCCGGCGTTTCCGAGTCATAGCGCCTGACCTTCTTCACTCAGAAGCCCAGGGTCACTGTGGAGAACCGCCCCATTTTCACCTGTCCCCGTCCCCTTTGCTGCCGCACACGCAGCTGCTGCCTCTGATTACCCCCGGGATCCATTCCTAAAAGTGGGTCACTGGGTCAGAGGGGAGGGGTGCCGGAGGCAGCTGGCTCCCTCGGCCTGGCGCCTCGGTGCACCCATGAAACCCCTGCGGTCTGGCAGGGCCTGCCGACGCCTCCCCGGGCACCCTCCCAGGCTCATGGAATCCCTCCCTGCAGAGGGTTCCCCCGGGGTCCTGCGTGCCTCAGGCGTGGCCTCTCACGCTTTCCTACACGGGGACCCTGAGGCCCAGCCGGGCACTGCTTGGCTCGGAAGGTTTTACAGTCCCCATGCTGGGGACCAGATCCGGGATGTTGTGCATGCCAGGTGAGCGTGCTACTCTTTTGGGGCCTCTGAGACCTTAGGGACCATCGAAGCCTCCTTAGTTTCTGCTGATGGGGAAGGGAAGGCTCTGTGCGATGTCTCAGGGGAGCACTGTTGCCGAGCCCACTGCCCACCAGCCCCAAGCTCATCCAGTGCCTCGTCTGGGAACGGGTCCACCCTGCCACCCACCCACTCACTCATGCGTCTGTCCAGGAACCCATCCATCCGTGCATGCACCCGCCCACTCATCCATGCAGTAAATATTTACTCCTAACACTCATATGGAACCACAAAAGGCCCTGACTAGCCAAAGCAATCTTAAGCAAAAAGGAAAAAGCTAAAGGCATCACTGTGCATGATCTCAACTCATATTATAGGGCTTGAGTAATGAGACAGAGTAGTGGGCGGGGCACAGTGGGAAGGAAGAGAGAGCCCAGAAATAAACCCATGCAGCTGCAGCCAATCAAAGTGCAGCCATGGCACAAGAGTCGTACCTGGGAGAAAAGACAGCTTCCTGTACAGGTACTGCTGGGCACGCGCTGTCCATGCACCGAAGGCTGAACTTCACCGCACAAAACATCATCTTAGAATAGGTCAGAAGTGTCGGTGTCAGACCTGAATTATGGAACTCTTAGAGGAAAACAGGGAAAACACATTAGTACGTTGGTACAGGCAGTGAGTTTTGGGGTAAAACCCCCAAAGCACAGACAACAAAAGATAAGACAGGTGGGATTATATCAAGCTAAGAAGGTTTCCCACAGCAAAGGAAACAATTCATAGAGCAAAGACAACCCATGGAAAGGGAGAACGTTTTTGGTAACTATTTCTCAATAAAATATTAATATCTAAAATATATAAGGACAAACAACGACAAAAAACCCACCAAGAAGACCCATATAATCCAACTTAAAAGTGGGCAAAAATTTTTATTGAAGAATTTTATTTTTTAAAAAGTTAATGTGTTTTAAAAATGTTTGTTTACTTCTCCTGTTCCCCCTTCCTTCCCTTTTCCCCCATCTGTTGATTGCTTCCCATTTATAAAGGATGTATCTCCTTATTTCATATTATCTATCTTTTATTTTGATTTTTAAGTTATTTATACTCTGGGATTATTACAGAAGAGAAACCACGTGATAATTGTGCTTGCCTGTCTGATTTATTTTACTTAACGTTATGGTCTCTAGGGGCATTCATTTTCCTACATATGATTCAGGTATATCCTTCTTTATGGCAGAGTAGTACTCCATTGAGAGTAAATACCACCTTTTTTTTTTTTTTTTTTTTTTTTTGTACTGGGGATCAAACTCAGGTCCTTTCACTTTCAAGGCAGGCAGAACCACTGAGCTAAATCCCTGGCCAATACCACATTGTCTTTATCCATCCCTCTGTTGATGGACCTATAAACTGCTGCTAAGATTTAGCCATTCTGAGTCCTGCTGCTATAAACACAGGTGAGCTGGATCACTGTGATCACTGTAATGTGATGTCTTTAACTCTTGTGCAGATAGCTCAGAGGGGTTGAATGGAATTTTTAGTTTTAGCGTTTCACAGATCTCCGTAGTGATTTCTGTAATGGTTGTACTCGTTTATATTCCCACCAACAATGTAAAAGGGCTCCCCCCCTTTCCCCCACATCCTCTACATTTGTAATTATTGATAATTTGATTTCTTGATGATAGCCCTTTTCCTGGAGCAACACGGAATTGCAGTATTGTTCAACTTACATTTCCCTAATGACAAATGATGCTGAACATTTTTTCATGCATTTTTGGCCATTTGTCCTTCTTCTGAGAAGTATCTGTTCATTTCAGTTGCCAAGAAATGGACAAATAATTTGAGTGAACATTTTTCAAAAGGAGAAATCCACATGACCAACAAATTTATGAAAATAGCTGCCAGAGAAATGCAAATGAAAACCGCAGTGAGATATCATTTTACCCCAGTGAAAATGGCTGTTATCAAAAGGACAAAAAGGAAAATGCTGGTGAGGATGTGGCGAAAGAGAACTCTTACAGATGGTCAGCAGGAGGTAAAGTAGCACAGCTCGAAGCCTCTGCAGACCCTAAAAACAGAAGTGTCGTATGATCACCACCCCACTTCCGGTCTCACTCCTGGCGACCGGGCCAGCACACAGGAAGACCCCATGTCCATGTGTCCCACAGTTCTGCTCACAATGGCTAAGACAGGAAGTCAACCCAGATGCCACGGACAGTGGGGTGGATGGCTGGCTGGCTGGCAATTTCAGCCTCTGTTTGGGCCTATATAGATGTACAATTATTATGGACCAATTAAAAATAAAGTAAAACTCAAAAAGAGGAGCATAAGAGTATCCTCCAAGGTCTCAGGCTGGTTGCAGGCACCTTGTAGGGGCAGGGACTACTATTCCCACTTTACACCACAGTTGTGTCCCCTGCGCAGGGTCACAGCTGGAGTGCAGTGTCTCCATGTCCCTCCCCGGCCCCTCCTCAGTGATGCTTCCTCTTCTTCAGTTCCTGGAAGTCACCAGACACCCTGACCTCAGGAGGGGTGGAGGGATAACCGGACACACCCAGGACCAGAGTTGAGCTGGGTGGCCTTGCACACATACCTCGCCCTCTCTGAGCCTCTTGTTCCTTGCTCCAGGGAAACCATGGATGTGAAAGAATTCAATGAGTGGGAAAGCACCAGGAAGAGAGGCTGAAACTGCCATCCGTCTCCATGCACAGTCAGTGAAGATAGGTGATCCAACCTGCTTCATGCTGGGCCCATCTCAGAGCTGGGTTCCAGCTGGGAACAAGCTCAGGACCCGGACTTGGGGCACTGACAGTCCAGGGAGACAGGCAGACATGGACTAGGTGAATACTGACCTAATCGAGTGTGAATATTCGGGGCTGTGACAAAAACCCACAGAGGGGACTAAGACTGTTGGGAAGGCTATCAGAGCGGCTGTCAGGCCCAGGCCCTCAAATCCAGAGGAAGAAGCCATGGCTCAGGTGACCAGGCAGGACCCTGCCAGGGAGGCCAGGGCCCTCCATGGAGTCTGCCCCTTCTTCGTTCTCATCCCCACCAGAGGGGCACCTGCCAGCCCTGGACGGGGCTGTCACTGGCCGTCTGGCTTCTCTGCTGTCTGGCCAGTGTGGTGGCCTTGGGTTCCTAGGTGGTGGTCTTTGTAGTTGTGTGTGCAGGACTCACAGGCAGAGGTGGCAGCTCCTCTCCCAGGTTCTGACCTCTTCTTTCCTCCTAGGGGAGGGGCCAGAGCCTGGGCTCCTTCTGCCCCATGTGGTTCGGGGATCCTGGCCCTGCTCTGTAGCCCACCTTGACTTTCCAGCCTGGACTAAGCCCCGGCCTCCAGGCCCAGCCTCTGCTTCCTGCTTGCAGGCTCTGCTGCTCCCAGGATGCTGGAGGGAGAACATTGTGTTGCATGAACGAGTAGGACATCTGCAGGTGGACGGTTTTACTCTTTCCTCTCCAACCTTATGCCTCCCTAATTGCAGCACTAGGACATCCAGTTCATGCTGTATAGCAGTGGTGATTGTGGGCACCCCTGCCATGTTCCCAGTCTTGGCAGAGTCACAGCATTTCAGTATTAACTGTGATGTTTTTCCATAGATGTCCTTTATTGGGTTGAGGAAGGTCTCCTTTATTCCTAGTTTTTTGAAAGAATCATTGCTGGATGTTGAATTGATTGATTTTTATTTTCTCCTTTCCTTGTTTAATATGGTAAATGTATTGGTTTGGATATTAAATGTAAAGGCCTGTGGCATTATTGGGAGGCATGGAAACCTGGAGAAGGTGGACCCTAGAGAGAAAGTCAGACCACTGGGGTGTGGGCTGGAAGTGGACCCTGGGATTCTGCCCCCCACCCCTTTATTGGCTTCCTGAAGTGAGCAGCTTGGCCAGCTCCCATGATTCCCTTGGCCCAAAGCAATGTGGCCCAGTGACCATGGACTGAAACCTCTGAAACTGTGAGTCCAAACCAGCTTTTCCTCCTTTGGGTTGATTTTCTCAGGTATTTTGTCACAGCAATGGAAATCTAACACAGTGTATTACATTGGTTTTTCAAATGGTAAAGCAACATTGCACTCCTGGGATAAATTGCCTTCACCTTTTTAATACATTATTGGATTCTAATTGCCATTATTGTGTTAAGAATTTTTGTATTTATATTTTCAGGAGAAATTTTGGTCTATTTCTTTTTTTGCAATGAATTTATCAGGTTTTGGTATTAAGATTATTTTAGCCTCCAAAAATAAGTTGAGGGGTGTTCTTTCTGTCCTTTATTTTCTGAAAGAGTTTGAGTAAACTTGATATCCTTTTTTTCAGGGTTTTCTCGGTATTGGGAATCAAACTCAGGACCTTGTGCTTGCAAGGAGTGGCACCACTGAGCTAAATCCCTGGTTTCAGGGTTTGATATAATTCAATAAGGAAAACATTTAGGCCTGCAGTTTTATAGCAAAGTTTTTTTTTCATTTTCCCAAAACTATTAAAAGAATTATACCACAGTGATATATGCGCACCCATGTTTATAGCAGCACAGTTTGTAATAGCTAAGACTTGGAAACAGCCCAGTTGCCCATCAACTGGAGACTGGGTAAAGAAGATGTGGTTTTTAAAAAGAAAATGGAGTACTACTCAGGTATAAAGAACGAGAAACGAGAGACATTTATAGTTAAGTGGATGCACATTGAGGCCATACTATTAAGTTAAATACGTAAGACACACGTGTAAATACCGAATAGTTTCTCTGGTGTGAAAAACTAACAGTGTAAATAAGATCAAAATGTACAATTGATATCGTGAAATAGGAAGAAAAGGTCTAAAGGAGTAGGGGACGAGAGAGGGGTAGGGGAAAAGAAAGAAGGGAAAAGAAAAATATGAGAAAAGGAAAAAAATGGATACAAAGTCTTTGTAAATAGGGGAGGGTGAAGGGGGGAAAGGAGGGCAGGGGCATGGGGAAAAAAGAGCCAAGACCTGTCATGTAAAGGTACAAGATCCCAATGATGAAGGTAACTGTACTGTATACCTAAAATGTAGCAAAGGGTTTTTTATAATAGACTCAACTTCTTTTTAGTTTTTTATTTCATCTTGTGTTATTTTTGGCAAGTTGTATATTTCGTGAAAATTTCCCATTTTATGTAAGTGTTGAGCTTGTTGATATAAAGTTGTCTGGTCTGCAGTGACATACCTTTTAACTCCTGGCCCTGGTGATTTGTGGCCTCCTTCCCAGGATCAGTCTAGCTACAGGTTTGTCAGTTGTATTCATCTCTTCAAAGAGCCAGCTTTTGACTTGGGTAATTTTCTCTATTGTTTTCTGCAGAAGGATCTCAGGTATAAATTTTTCTGTAAGCACGGTTTCAGTTGTAGCCCATAGATTTTGACATTTTAAAAAGTTGTAATTTAGTTCTTGTGACTTCTCTGACCCATTGGCGATTTAGAGGTATTTTGTGTAATTACAAAAATACTTGAGAGTTTTTAGATATATTGTTATGGATTTAATTTCATTGTTGTCAGATACTATTTTCAGTCTTTTAAAATTTATTGAATGTTGTTTTGGTATTAAATTGAGAAGTGTGCTCATTATCCTTTATTTTCTGAAACAGTTTGTGTAAACTCCATATTCATTGTTCCTTCCATTGTTTGAAACAATTCATCAGTGAAATATTTAAGACTGGAGTTTTATTTTGAATGCTTTTGATTGTAAGCCTCTAGTGATGATTAAAATGTTGTCTATTTCTCCTTTAATCTGTGGACTTTTGCTTCCTAGATTTGGAAATTTTGTTATCATGTGAATATACATTTGTGTTTGTTCTGTCTCCCGATGAATTAACCCTTTTATCTCGAGGAACGGATCTTGATGGCTGCTAATAAAATCCTTGGCCTTGAAGTCTCCCAATCTGATATTGAGACAATGGCTTCAGCCTCTTTATAATTATTGTTTTCTCCTCTCTCTGTTCACATCCATTTACTTGTAACCACTTTGTCTTCATACTCAAAATACATCACCTGTAGAAGCTTTTAGATAGTTTGCTCTTGTGCCCACTCTGACAATCTGTCTTTTGATTCCAGCATTTAACCCATTGAAGTGCCACAGTTTACCACTTGCTTTCTGACTATTCCCTTCAGTTTTGTGCTGCGGATTCTCTTTTCTGACTTTTTTTGGGATAATTGTACTATCTTTTAGGGTTTTGCCTCAATTTATGTATGCATTTTTAGCTATTTCATCTTGTATTTAAAAAAAAACTTTCGTAGTTGTTCTATGGATTAAAAATACATTCTTAACTTTTCACAATCTACTTAGAATGAATATTTTACCACCTCATGTAAAATGTAGAAATCTCATAACGGTGTATATAATTCTATCCTTTCTATCCATTGTTATATTAATATAGCAATGCACATTAAAAATTCATAGAAAAATGGGACTTGCTTTTTTAAAGTAGAAAAGGGAAGCATTTTATATTTCAGATGTTTATCATTTTCCAGGCTCTGAATTCCAGCCTGAAGATCTGAGTTTCCAGGGGTATCGTTTCCTTTTAGCCGAAAGAACTCCCTGTAAGATTTCCTGCAGCACAGTTGTCATGAGTATGAATTCTGTTTTCTTTTGTCCAAAAATGTCCTTATTTCACCGGCATTTTTGAAGGGTGTTTTCTTTGGAGCCAGAGTTTTGAGTTGAAAGCTTTCTCTTTTGGCATTTTGGAGGTCTGTTGTCTTCTTGTCTCCATGGTTTCTCATGAGGAATTACTGGTGGGTCGGCCTGTTCTTTTACTATCTGTGACTGTCATTTTCTCTAAATGTTCTTGGGGTTTTCACTTTCTCTTTAGTTTTCTTTAGTAACTTGACTTTGTGTGCGTAGGGGTGTGTGAGTGTGTGTATGTGTGTGTGTGTAATTTTCATTCTGCTTGGGATCTGCGGATCTCTTTTATATGCAATTTTATTTATTTTCTACTTTTAAGTTTTGCTTTTTTATCAGTGCATTTGCAGTACATAACGATTACACTTGTCGTGGGGAGTTGTTGTAGGTACAGCACATCTCAGTTCTTGCTGTTCTTCTTGAATCCTTCAATTTTTGGATTATTATTTCAAATATTTATTCCTCCCATTTTTCCCTTTCTGCTTTTATTTTTGTGATGCCAGTTGCATTTGTGTTTAGCCTTTGGATATTTCTGTACAGGTCCCTGAAGCTCTATTCCCTCACCTCTCATCTTTTTTTCTTTCTGTCCTTCATGCTGAACACTTCCTGCTGATCTATTTTGAAGCTCATCCTTGCTTCTCTTATCTATTGCAAGGAGTGAAACGATATTAACACATTTCATTCACCAAGGTCTGTGTTTCATTTGGATTTCATTAGTTATTACTTAATGTTGTCTTCTGTTCCCTAATCCCATCCTGCCCACCATCTCCTCTCCCCCAGCCCCTCTCCGTTATGACAGTCTCTTAGTCTTTGTTTTTTTTTTTGTTTGTTTGTTTATTTTTTGAGACAGGGACTCACTACGTAGTTGAGACTGACCTGGAACTCACTGTGTAGCCCAGGCTGGTCTTGAATTCAACACGATCCTGCTGCCTCTGCCTCCTAAGTGCTGGGATCATAGGTGTGTGCCACCACGCCCGGCTCTTAGTCTTTGTTTTTGATGACCTCTGCACTTCTGAGGAACACTTGTCAGATAGTTTGTGAAGTGCCCCTAAGCTGGGATTTATTTGATGCGTCTCTGATGATTAGGCTGGGATTTTGCACACTGGTGCCGTGTTTCTGATCCCCTCAATCATGAGTGTCTGTGCTCCACAGGGCTGACCACTGTTGTATTGATCCTGGACCACACATCCAAGGTGCTCCCTGGATTTCCCCATTGTGGAGCGACTTTGCAGACTTTCTTTGCACTCTCAGCTGTTTGGAAGAGTCACTGTGGATGGTCAGAACTTCAGGAATAGGGAGTGATGCTCCTCTTCTGGGCTGTCAGGATACTTACATATTTTGGATCTCCTGTAAATGAGCTCTCCCCTTTATTTATTAAATCATTTGCTTATATCAGTACAGACTCGTGGATATTTGTTTTATATCCTGAGTTACAATCCAATAATAATTTATTTTGTTGCTCAAATGGTTTCCTCTTTGGCCATGGGGAACCTTTCAGCTGGCTTCTGTCCTTTGACAGATCCTTATCAATCTGGGTTTTTTTTTTTCTTTTCTTTGAGCACTTTCTCAATTTCTGGTACTACACGATGCATAGGGTCATCTTGCATATTTGCTGCCCTGATCCTAGAATCAGCCCTTTCCCGGAAAGCACTGGCTCTTTCTGCTGGAGACTAGGGTCAGAGCCCAGGCCTGGATGCTGGGTGTGCTCAGGGAGTCACTGCCGGGGTCCTCTCCGCGGATAGAGCAGGGTGACCTGTGTGTGGGTAGGAACCTGTGAATGCACCCATTTACGACACTTGCAGATGTTTCTAGAGGTAACTTCCGGGGTCTACCCTAAGCTAACAGTGATTCCACACAGATGTCTCTGACTCCAGCCCAGTGGCACAGGGTTATTCCAGCTTCCCCCTCATTTGTCTTTAAATTCCCACCACCCATGGTGCACATGCTTCACCGGTCAGTTCTGTTCCACACAAATGGCAGTGTCACTGTTGTGAGCCAAGACCACCATGTGACTCTTCCAAGAAGCAAGCACCAACTAGGGGCCAGATCTCATGCCCAGTTCCCTGACACCACTCATTTCCAGCATTCCTCGGGAGAGCATCTTCTCAGCCTGGCAGTCTGTGGTTTCCTCCATGCGGGTGCAGGGAGGGTCTGTGTTCCCTCTTGGAATCCCTGAAGTCTGCCCCAGTATAATCTGCTTACTCTGTGCTGTCAGGGTCTGTGGGCTTTCCAGATGCATGACGTCATGCATCCACTGTGACAGGGTCATGCGGAATGGTTTCATGCCCCTGGCCTTACCTCTTCGATCTTCCCCCTCCTCCCCGACACCTGCACTCGAGTGATCATTTGATGTCTCTGTGAGATTTGCTTTTTTGAAAATATTACATATATATCAAGCCATGTATTATGTAGCTTTTTCAGAAGTGCTTCTTTTCCTTAGTAGGATGCATCTAATGTTCCTCTGCCTGTTCTCTTTTCATCGCTGAATAAAATTCCATCATACGGACATGCCAGTTTGCCTCTCTAGTCATCCACTGCAGACCCCCTCTCTGTGGCTTCCAGCTTTGGGCAGTTATGAATAATGTCTCAGTAAGCATCAGCATAAGGTTTCTGTGTGGGTGTAGAGGTTTCAGATCCATGGGGAGAGGGAGCACTGGGTTATGTGGAGTCTCTGCCTGGGTCCAGAGAAACTGCCACTCTGGTTGCACTGAGCGACAGGAAGGCTTCACATTCTCCCCCTGATGAGCAGGCTTGCTGCTGTCTGGAGTCCTGGCTAGCACTTGGTGGAGTCAGGGTTTCAGGCTTTGCCCGTTCTAGTAGGTGTGGAGCAGTGTCTCCCTGTTGGAATTTGTAATTCTCCAGTGACGGATTCGAGTATCTTTTCATATCTTAATTGCCACATTTAAATCTTTGATGAGATATCTACTTGGGGTTTTTCTGTGCTATTTAAAAATTCAGTTGTTTTCTTACTGTTGATTTTAATGCATTCTTTGTATATTCGGATGCCAGTCAGATATATGTTTATCGGATATATATTTTGTGAAGATTCTGGGGACTAGTCTGTGGCTGTTTCCATTCTCTGAGCAGTGTCATTTGCAGAGCCGAAGTTTTCATTTCATTTCATTTAAAATTTTTTAAGACAGGGTCTCTCTATGGAGTTCAGGCTGACCTTGAACTTGCTATGTTGCCTAGTCTGGCCTCGAACTCAGGGCAATCTTCTGGCCTCAGTCTCCTGAGGGCTGATATTACGGGTGTGTGCCACTGTGCCTGGCTAAAGTTTTACGTTTTGATAAAGCACAATTTGTCAGTTTTTCACAGTTTTCAGTTTTCGGTGTTGTATCTGAAAACTCACCATCAGACTCAGAGCTATTTACATTTTTCTGCTGTTTTCTCTTAGAAGTTTTATAGCTTTTACATTTAGGTTTATAAACCATTTGGAATTAGTTTTTGTGAACAGTATCAGATCTGTTTTCAGATTCTTCTCCTTCCGCTTTTGCATGTGGAGGCTCAGTTGTCCCGGCCGTGTCTGAGGAAAAGCAAGGCTTTCTCTGGGGTCACTGTGCTTCTCTGCCAGCGGTCAGCTCCTGGTACCGGTGTGGCTCTGTCCACGCCATTGATCTGCTTGTCCATTCTTCACCCGCATGAGGCTGTCTCCTTTGCTGTAGCTTTACAAGAAGTTTTACAGTGGAGCAGTGTGGTCCTCCCGCTCACCTCTAACTCTCTATGGCCTTGGCTTTGAGGGCCTTTTGTCATTTCACGTATACTCCAGAATCAGTTTGTCAATATCCACAAAGTAGCTTGCCAGTTTTTGTTTGTTTGGGACTGTGCCGAGTTTACAGGTAAAATTGGAAAGAGGAGACCTCTCTCAGCACCAAGCCTTTCAAACCTTGAATGCAGAATTTTCCTCCACTTACTTAGATATTTGTTCATTTATCTCATTAGAAATTTGTAGTTTTCTGCATACAGACTCTGAATGTGATTTTTTTGTTGTTGTTTTTTTTTGTTTTTTTTGGTACTGGGGATTGAACTCGGGTCCTTGCGCTTGCAAGGCAGGCCACCGAACCGCTGAGCTAAATCCCCGGCCCTTGAATGTGATTTTTTTGTTGTTGTTTTTTTTTGTTTTTTTTGGTACTGGGGATTGAACTCGGGTCCTTGCGCTTGCAAGGCAGGCCACCGAACCGCTGAGCTAAATCCCCGGCCCTTGAATGTGATTTTTTTGTTGTTGTTTTTTTTTGTTTTTTTTGGTACTGGGGATTGAACTCGGGTCCTTGCGCTTGCAAGGCAGGCCACCGAACCGCTGAGCTAAATCCCCGGCCCTTGAATGTGATTTTTTATAAAATAAAAAATAAAACAAAATTTCATAACAAAATAAGAGAATAACAAATAGCTAACAAATCTATCACAATCTTAAAAGTAGTTATTCAGAGTATAAGATAGACAAAAAAGACTCTCTTACAAAGGAGAAACAAATAGATAATAGCTCAAGACTTTCTTTTGAGTGAACTAAAAGAAACTAGTGTTATAAATTAAACAAGTTTGCATATGTAAAGAAAGGTAAACTTGAGGCATTCTGGGTAAATGAAAGCAATTTGTGAACATCATTTTAAGTGAAATAAGTCAGACACACAAGCTTACATATCACATGATTTCTCTTGTATGAAAACGTCAAAGTATATACATATATTACAAATAAAGCACAAAGTAGAAGATAAATAAATAGGAAGTAGGGAGAAATTCAAAAGATTCCCAAAATTACCAAGTTTTCTGAACATATTTTGTTAGACTTGACCTACATATCTTATTTTTTGGTGCTTTTCTTTTTTTTTTTTTGCTACCGGGGATCAAACTTGGGACCTCGCCTCTGCAAGGCAGGCAGCAGAACCACTGAGCTAAATCCCCAGCCATTGGTACTACTTTAAATGAGACCATGTTTTAGTTTTAACTTCCAGGCATTCATTGCTGGCTTGTAGGGAGTCCCTGCCTCGTGTGGGGGCATCCTTTGCTCTTGCTTGATTGCTTGTATGTCTAGGAGGTTTTGTCCATGTAGCTATGAGAATATTTGGGGGTTTCTTTATTGGTAATCATGTGGACCCTGAACAAAGGCAGGGTCAGTTCTGAGCACTTTCTGTTTCTTTCTTGCACTAGCAAGGACAGGAAGGGTGAACTTGGATTGGAGTGGGAGAGGGGCACCCTTGCCTTGGCCCCCGTCTTAGAAAGCAGCTACCATCTGTCAAGTATGGCATCACTGTAGCGGATTTTGCAGATAGCCTTTGTCAAGCTGAGGAAGTTCCCCTCTGTTTATTCGCTAAGAATTTTTCCTCCTTTAAATCAAGAACGAGTGCTAGATTTTGTCAAATGCTTTTTCTGCATTAGTTGAAGTGATCGTGATTTTTGCTCTTTGTCCTGTTGATGTGGTATTAATGTTACTAACGTTAGTTAATTTTCAAATATTGAACCAGTAGTGCCCACTTGAAATAAATCCTCCTTGGAGATGGTATGGAACTCTTTGCTTATATTATTAGATTCAACTTGATAATATTGCATTGGAAACTCTTATAATAATGTCCATGAGACCAACTAGTCTGCAGTTTTCTTGAAATGCATCTATCTGGTTTTGGCATTAGGGCCAGGATAGTCTTGCTGAATGAGTTAGAAGCTTTTCCTGCTTCCATTTTCTGGGAGACAGGACAGGGAGTTGCGACCGTTCCTTCCTTACACTTTGGAATGGAATTCACCTGTGGGATCATCTTGGCCCAGGCCTTCTTCCTTAGGCCCTTGATTATGGATGGGTCTTTAGATAGGCAGCCGCACCAGCATGGCCCCTGTTGATCGTCTTACTTCTGCTGTGTTCCTAGGAAGCAGCCCATTTCATTGAAGTTATGGAGAGTGTGGACACGGAGTTGTTCATCGATTCTTTTCTCACCCTTGAATGTCCATGGGGTCAGCAGTGTTAAGAATGGGATCATTTCTGGTGTTAGTAATTCATGTCTTTCATCTTTTTCTTGGGTAGCTGTTCTAGAGGTTTATCAGTCTGATCCATCTTTTCAAAAAACCAGCTTTTGGCTTTGCCGGTTTTCTCGGTTGTTGTTTTTCGGTTTTTCATTCCATTGATTTCTGTTCATTTTATTATTGCTTTTCTTCTGTTTGCTTTAGACTTAAATTGCTCCTTTTCCTCAAAGTGTCCTAATGTACAGGGTTAGATTATTAACTTTAGATTCCTATTAAAAATATTGTTGCTTTTTTAAAATTGACAACAAAAGTTGTATTGACTGCACACGACATAAAAGCTCTGAAATCTGTGCATAGTATATCGTGGAATAACTATACTGAGCTAATGAATACACTATTACTATTTGCAGGCTTGTTCTGTCCCCAGCCCTTTCTGGTAGCCCAGGGGGCTCCCTCCTGAGTCTGGACCTTTGTCCCTGGTGCTCCCAGTGCCTTGGAGAACGCTGCAGTCTCACACAGATGAGAGGCATATGCCCACATCACCCACACCCTGTGCTTTTTAATATTTATTTGCCCGGCGCTGGTTTGCTGCTTGGATGGCTGTTGTGGGGCGTGGCTGTGAAATGAAGCAAATGCAGTTTGAATTCTAGGGGGCATGTCTTGAATATGGGGACACAGATCCCATAGTGGATTTCTGCTATAAGGTCACCTGGCCTCATGCTTTCACCACTGAGTGCATATTTGACTGAGAAATTGATCTTAGGCTTTCACACTGAAATAAGAGCCACACAAGGGAACCTCGCTGTCAGTGGTTCTGCATGACAGCCAGGGCCCTGGCCCTGAGGAGTTAGCTTCTGGTAGAGGTCTGGGATGGGGAGGTCTTCACTTCGGGGACCAGCTGTCAGCCCTGTCCTCGTCTGGGGCTGGGTGGGGTGGGGACCAGGCAGGGAGGCTGCTGTCCCTGGCTGTGGCCAGTGACTTTCCTCCTCTTAGGGGGTCATCTCCTGAGGCAGAGTCCCCAAAGCAGGGCAAAGAGTTACAGGCCTAGGTCTCCTGGTCTCATGGGGTGCCCCACAGTCGAGCAACTGTTGAGGAGCCCGGGTCCCTAGTTCTAACTCCTCCTGTTGCCCCTAGCACAGACTCAGCCATGTGTGGGATGGAAATGAGATGGGAGCTGGTTCTTGGGACCGCTGGTGGCCATTACTGTGGCCTGCTCTCTTCTGAGAGAAGGGAAGGTCCCCACTCTGGCTTCCAAGATGTCACCCATTGGCTGAGGGCTCTTGCTGCAGTCACACAGCAGTCACAAACTGGAGAAGTGTAGCTCTTTGATGTTAGCAGCTTGTGCTTTGAAGGCCAGAGGCTGTTAGTTCTTATAATACCACTTCTTGGCCTTTGGCTAGGATCAAGCGTGGCTCCTATCATGTTAGTGGCCCTCCTTGCATGCTATGGTTTGTATCTAGCTGTCCTCTGAAGCCTTTTGGGACATGGGTAGGGCTTCTGGAAGGTGATCTGATTATGGGGTGGGAACTGGAAGGGTGCATCTCCGTCCTGGCCCCTCCTTTCACTATGCTTCCTGTCCACCATGCTATGTGCAGCTCTCCTCCACCTGGCCCCTCTGCCATGGTGCCTGCCTTGAAGCCGGCCTACCATGGACTGAACCCTTACAGTCTGTGAGCCAATTAAACCTCTGCTCTTTGAAACTGCAGGTGTTGGGTATTGAGTCTTGGGGATGAGGAATGTGACTGAGACATTGCTGTTTGGAGCCAGTAGGTATCTGTAGGCCTCAGGAACTCTTCTGACCATTGGAGGTGGCCGCTGCCCTCAGTTCTGCATTGCTGTCGCTCCTTCTCCACTGTTGGCTGCCTTCAGTGTTAGTGCCCCATCTGCTGCCCACGTTTGGTGCTGGTGGCTTCTGAGGCCACCAGCTCTGGGGTCACGGCTCAGTGTGCTCTGTCTGAGATTAAGATCAGAGTAGACAAGTCTACCACTGGGAAAAGGCTTCACCAGGGCTTGTCCCGCAGCACATGGCTGTAGCCACGGAGGATCTGAGCGTGCCTGTGTGCAGTGCCAAGGTTCTGTCTATGCACGGGGAGACCCTGTGGGCCTGCCTGAGGAGGCTGAAGGGGGTGGCATCATCAGGAGAGGCTCCAGGGTGGAACCTTGGGTGCAGGTTGGTGAGGAGAGCCTGCTGCAGTCAAGGCAGATGTCTTCTGAGTGGCCCAGGGTGCCGGACCAGGCCGGCTGTGTTCAGGGCAGTAACGGGGGAAAAGTAAGAAATACCTGCTGAGCATGGTCCCTTCCTCCATCTGTCCACCTTTCTCAGTCCCATAGGCAGGGCTGCCTTCAGTCTCCTGCACGCCTTTTCCCTCTTTTGGCCCAGCCCAGATGTGTTCGGCTGCCTAGTCTGTAGCCCAGAACTGGGACATTGGTCTCCGCCTAAGGGCACAACAACCTGGGACATACAGGAGGGAGTGTTTTACACACCTCACCTGGACTGTCGCCCAGCCTGGTGGTGTAAGGCTCCACAGAGCACTGGACAGGTGCCCAGGGCTCTAGGCTCTCCGCTCTCCATTCTGCCCCTGGCACTGCCTGGCCAAGCTCACAGGCGTGATACGGCACCTTTCTCTCCTGAGACTCTGACGTGGTTCCATCTTGTGAACAGTGTGAATCTTATCACAGGCCACATATCTGTTGTAGCTTTGGCTGCTAGGAAGCTTAATGCCAAAACTGGAGCCTGCTTTAATTTTAAAAATCTACATCTTTATTAATTCTTTTTCAGCTATTTCTGACTTCATAAGTGCTTGGCGATGCAATAGGAGTAAGAGGCTGGGAGGAGGGGGCTGTGCTGATGTTGGCAGAAGCACGTCTGGCTTCAGCAAAGCCACGCCAGGCAGTACCTTCCTGTGTGCAGCTCTTAGGGATGGAACTGGGGCTGGACCCAGAAATGTTCCTGGCACTGAGGAGCAAGTCTTGACTCCTTCACCCCACTCAGGAAACTGGGCTCCCAGCTCCCAACTTTGGGAAGTGCCCTCTCCAGCCTCTTGTGAGGCCAGCGTCTACCCTGGCCTTGCCCAGCATGCCCTCCATTGGTTCCTCTGGGGTCATGGGCAGGATCCCTTCTCCAGAGGCCTCTGGGACCCTGGGAAGGAGGGCAGCCCAACTTTCGGGAAGGCCTGGATGTCCTGGTGTTTGTAAATTTCCCAGCCAGCCTCAGCACTTGTTTCATGGGGCAGATGTGTGGGCGGCCCCTCCTCTGCATCTGGGAGAGTGCCAGGAACACAGTGCGCCCCAAAGCTGCCTGTGGAGGACGCAAGCACTGGGCTTTGGCTTCTTGAGACAGAGCAGGCTCTGCATCCTCATCCATGGAGGCTCCGAGCCCTGGAGGAGGCCGGGCAGAGCCTGGGTGCCAGAAGGGTGTCAGCTGAAGCCCTCTGGGGGTTGAAAGGCATCTCAGGGCGTCTGGGGACTGCTCTCCCAGGCAGGATTCCAACTGCTTCCTCGGATAACCCTGAGGACCCTGGTGCAAGGCTGGGGTCTTTGAGATCTCTACCTTCTGCTCCTCAGGGCACTCAGGATGAGCAGCCCATGGGTGTCACTGTCCAAGGCCCAGCTGGGTCAGCACCTGCCCAGAGGCTCAGGCAGTGGAATGGCCACAGCCATGTTATAGATGGGACTCACCTTCTCCCTCTCCGTCCACACCCTGCTCGTCCCAGCCCCCAGCCATCCAAGGTATCCCCACATCTTCCTGGCCCCATTCCTGTGACCACCCACAGGTCCTGCACTTTCTTCCCTGGCTGCCTCCCCAAGCTCACCCCAAGTTGCAGCCAGATTTTGGGGCTCAGAAGAACCTCAGGCCCTTGTAGCAGAGGCTCCTGGTTTCCATACCGACTTCCTGTCTGTTACCTGGCTGCTGTCACCCTTCCTTAGTGATGGTGGTGCCTAGCAACAGCAGCCCATCCTGCCATCCCATCTGTGCTGGGCCCAGTGTCAGACGCCTGCTCTGTGACACATGTCAGAAGCTCCCCTGCCGGCACCCTCCTGGGTCCTCCTGGGGGAGACCAACGCCCTGGCCACCACCTTGACACTGCCTGTGACTGGCCTGAAGCCACCACCCTGCTCTGGTCTCTTGGGCCACTCCCAGTGGCTGCTGTCAAGGCTGGTTGTCTGGGAGAAGGGTGGATGGTTCACTCCTTAGTGGGGGAGTGGGTGGGCTTCTCAGCCCGGTAAAGCCCTTGCCAGCTTCTGCCTGGTGTCCTGGATGGGGTGGGGACCTTCGGGGTGGTGGCTTCCACCTGTCCTCTGTTAGATAGAACTCCACCATGACAGCGGGCACCACAGCCCTGCCCCTCTGCTCCCCAGAAGGGGCACAGGGCTGGGCAGAGGGGGAGCTGGTGAGGGCCCTGATGACAGCGCATGCTGGCTGGCTGTTTTGACACGTGTGCCTGTCCCGCACCTTTGCGGCACCCCGGAGCAGGCCTGACACCCCACTTCACAGGTGGGGAACAGAGCTGGACCTTCTGACGCTGGCCTCAGCCATGGTTCCAGGCCAGCTTCGACAGACCCGGGGCCATGTTGTCTCTGTCCTTGGACTTCATGGCTGCTGGCTATGATCCGTCTCCTTCCTCGGGGACAGGGCACCCTGGGGATGGCACTCCTGAGCTGGGGCATCACGATGGTGCCCTGGTCCTCTGAGGGCTGGGGATGGTGTCTGGCAAGGGCTCCCCAGTGCAGCCCCTGATAGCACCCCCGAAGGCTGGCCCTTCCCTGCTTGTCCTTGCCCAGGGTGCAGAGTACCTCCTCCAGCTGCTGTCCGTCCTGAGGAGGAGGCCTGCTGGGTTCTGGAGGTTCTTCTGTCCCTGCGGGCTCAGGGACTCGAGGACTGAAAGAGTGACCTGTCCTGTGTGGGCAGAGCCAGCTGCGCAGCCAGGACAATGGCAGCAATTGTCACCACAGGTCACCAGGCCAGTGCCGAACTCTGACCAGTGACCTGCCTGTCCTGTCCCCCCTGAGGCCACACCCCAGTGAGGGAGGTTAGGTGACAGGAGCAGCTCTGCTCCAGCCTGTGAGCGAGGTGATGCGGGTTGTCCCCACGGCTCCTGGCCTTGTCTTGGTCAGAGTCCGTTTCTCCAGGTCAGCACAGCTCACCGGGCAGGGGCATGGGATCTGCTCTGCCAGCTCTGGGCCCAGTGTGGCCCGCATGATCCTGGGGCACCCTGGACTGCTGCTTGCACCCCTCCAGGCCCTGTTTCCAGCTCTGGATGCTCAAGGCAAGGCCTTCATGGCTCCCCGCGCCCCCTCCAGGTCCTGTGCTGGAGTCTGGCGGCCAGCTGCCTCCCTGTGTAAACTTTCCCATTGCATGGCTCCCTTAACTCCGCGGCAGACACCGAGCAGAGCGGCTTCCGCAGACAAAGCCCAGGAAGGATCGGGGAGGGCCAGGGGCTGGCCACAAGAAGGGTCTCAGGGTTGCCCACAGCGCCATCCTGTACAGTAGAGATGGCTTAAGCAGAACACTAGGTCTGTTATAGGAAACCTGGGAAATACAGAAGAGTATAAAAAATGATAAAAATGACCTGCAGTTCCAGCCCCAGTGAGAGCCCCAGTAACACGCCCTAGGTTTCTGTTCAGTCTTTTTCCTCTGCCTGGCACACGCATGTGAGTCTGCCCGCCGGCCGGCCCACCTGCCTTTCTGCAGCTGACACCATGTAGGTTTTATGCTGTGGGGTTGTCTGCTGCTCCATCCATTCCATTTCCGGTCCTGCTCGCTCTCTGCTTGCTGAGGGCCTTGGCCCTTGGGTACCTGGAACAGCTCTTGGCCACCAGCCCGGCCTCCTCCTCAAGGCCTCTGGTTGGGCAGCCCTGCAGAGGGTTGCGCCCCTGCCTTCACCACACTGGACCTGAGCCCCACCGCTAGTGGTGTCCAGCAGGCTGTGGTGGGTGTGAGGAGTTGATCCTGGCGTGGTGCAGGGCCAGGGCCTTTAGCCTCCCAGAGGAAGAAGCATGTGCAGTTCTTTGCATGGGGCAAAAAGTGGGTCTTGGCTCAAGTGTCGCAGTGTCTAGCATGGACCTGGGTGTACAGAAAGTGCTCCATAAATGTCTGCAGACTGAGTAAGCACAGCTGTCATGCTGCAGATGACAGAAACACAACTCACACTCTAAAGGAAACATGGCATCACAAACCAGGAAGTCCGTCTGCAGCTCTGAATCCAGGAGCAGACTCAATTTCTCTCTCTTAATTCTTCCTGCTCTTCTTTCCTCTGGCTCAGTTCATTGCATATAGGGAACAAGAAGGTCTTGAGACTATAGTTTTATTTTTATTTTTACTTTTTTTTTGCTTTTTGAGACAGGTTTTCACTATGTAGCCCAGGCTGGCCTTGAACTTGTGCCACCCTCCTGCCTCAGCCTCCTGCATACTGGTATTACAGGCACACACCCCCCATGCTTGATTTAAGACTGTATTCTTAAAAAATAGTTTAAGATCACAGCTAGAGAGTAGAGCTCTCCCAGGGTCCATGTAATAACTCTCTAGGCAGGGAAGCAAAGGCAGGTGTAGGCTATAAGCCTTTTCCGGTGGTCACTTGGGACTGGCCATGGGGGTGGGTGCTGGTTGAAGTGAAAAACTCTGCCTCCAGGGATGGGCTCTGAGAAGTCACGTGACTGGCTGTGGCCAATAAGAAAGGGCCTTCTGTGTTGGAGGGGACCAGGAGAGGCTTGCTCCCTTTAGGGTGTGGGGAATGCCAGACCTGAGGGTGCCTGTGGGAGGGGAGGGAACTCTGGAGGCTCCAGCACCCTTCAGGGGACCCATTGGAAGGTATTCAGCCGCTCCTCAAGGCGGAAACCAGCCTAATTGATACCAGCTGCCATGTTTTCCACGGCCCCAAGCAGAACTGAGACTTATGTTTTACGATTTCCTAGCAGAGTTCACAAGCTTTTGACAACGCAGTCATATTTCTGGAAGTTACACACGTTTCTCCTCTGGGAGGCCCTGTCCTTGCCTCATCCTCCAACCTGGTGAAGAAAGGGTTTTGCTGCACGGATGGGGTCCTGAGATGCGTGGGTTGTAGTGATGGAAGAAGGCTCTCAGACCCAAGAGAACTGTGGCTCACAACAGCCACGCCAGGGCTCCCGAATCCTCACAGGGGGAGGCCAGGAAGCTGGGGGTCATGGGAGGGCTGTTAAGGGACTCAGCACACCAATCCTGGGAACAACCCAAGTCTCAGGGGCCAGCCCAGAGCCAGAGGCCCTCAGTATTTGTTGACTGTCTTCCCACTGCAGCCAATTGGATTTTGATTTGACTGGGTGAGTGGATCCATAGACTTGTGGGCTAAAGTTTGGACGGAGGGAGGGTTGGATGCAGAGAGGGATGGAGAGAAGGATGGAGGGATGGATAAAGGGGGGTATGGATGGGGGATGGACAGATGAACAGAGGGATGGATGGGCCCCTGGGTACTTCTAGGCTCTGCCCCAAAGGTAGGGGAGAAGGAGAGGAGAAGCAGGAAGGGGAGGGCCTGGTGGTGGGACTGCATGGGTCAGGTGTGTATGTGTTCGTGCTTGTGCGTGTATGTGAGGGTTTGTGAGTGAGCACGGGGGTGTGCTTGTGCATCAGTATATGTGTGGGTGTGGCACCTGGGCCTGTACCCACCTGGCCTGTGCATGGCTGGTGCATGTCTGTGTGTGTGTGCAGGGAGAAGATTCACCCAGGCGCGGGGCTGTGTGTACCCTGGTCTTAGGAGTGTGACCCCCCTCTTCAGCAGAGTCTGCTTTATGTTAAATGTAAACTTTCTCAGGGGCTCCAGACTCCTCCAGATTCTCTCCAAGCTCCAGGCTCTACACAGGAATAATCAGATTTTTGTGCATGGCACAGGCAGTTGGAAGGGCCCACCAACCTTCCTGCAAACAAGGAGCCTCACAGTACCCGGCCAAAATGCCCTGGGATGTAGGGGAGGCTGCCTGACTCAGTTTCCCTTAGATTGTGTGGCACAACCAGGCATGAGGCCTTAGTGATGATGCCCACCAGGCCCCTCCAGCAGCCTTCCCTACTGACCTCAGCAGGCACCCTCCAAGGGGTCCATCTTGCTGAGGGGTCCAGGCAGGCTTGGGCAGTGTCACAGCAGCAGGCACTGGTCGGTGCCCACTGCCACCCAGACCCTCTCCCACTCAGTGCGCACACCCTCCTCGGCAGGGGCTGCCACTTCTGACCTTGTGTTGCAGAGAAAAAGCCGAAGCACAGATAGTTTAAGTCACATGGCGGCCAGTAGGACAGCATGGACTTGGGCCTGGTGCAGCCAGGGTCCAGGAAATACGGGGGGACCAGGCTGATGCTGAGAGGTGACAGATGGTCCCCACCCATGCCAGGCTCTCCAGGGCAGGGCTTTGAGCTGCCATCACCTGTGACCATGGTGGGTGCCCTTGTCAGACTGTCCCCTGCTGTCCCCTGGCACAGGGTCCTGGCCTCTGCTTATTGATGGGAAAGGCATCTCTCCACGAAGCCAGTGATGGCTGCGGCAACAAGTGATGTAAAGAACAAGCACATTTTTCTCTGGAAGTTGTTTATGTCTTGGGTCTTCCTATCAGACAGACCGTGAAGGAGATCTGGGGAAAGAGGGGCGGAAGGAGAGGGGTACGAATCATCAAGATGCGATATGCGTATCAAACCCTCAAGCTGAATGTAAACACTGTGCATTGCAATCAAGGGCTAATAAACAAAAATAAGTTTTTGGGAAGCTCCATGGAAAAAAGGAAGAATCTTCCAGCCCCCCTGGGCCCTGGGCAGGGAAGCCCCCATCCTGGAGCCTTACCCACTCCTGTTGAGAAGCCCAGGAAATCAGACTGATTTGATCCTGCTGTGGGGGTCATGTGCCCTGTGCCTACCATTGCCCATCTGTGCACTCTGCCAGTCCTCCTATGAGCCCAGGACATACAGGCTGTAAAATGCTCCACTGAGCAGGGAAACGGGTACAGGGGAAGACACTATCCTGGGCCACACAGTCTGTGCTGCGGTCCTCTGTCCTGACACTTTGGTGTCCCACACCCTGAGTCCACATTTTGCCTCCAACACTGCCTTGCAGGGTTCTGAGGGCACAAACACGCACCTAGGCGGCTTCTAGGGCCAGCAGGAAGAGTCTTAGAGGTGGTGTAAGATCAGAGTAGAGGGGACAGGCCCAGCACAACAGTCTCTTTGGGGTTCAAAGGTGAAGAAGCAAAGGGCTGTCGGCCTCAGGGAAGGGTGTGGCAGCAGCTTTGGCTCCAGGCTGGTGGTCACCCCCCCGCATGTGGCATGTACGGGGGGGGGGCGACGCGAGGCTTTGCCACACATGCAGCTGGTGGCCGACGGAGACAGCCCAGCGCCCTCCTCCCCACCCAGGCCTCTCTGGATTCCATAACAAGATCCTTAGAAATATCAGCAGGGAGCTCAGATCGTTCCAAGGAGCTGAGGAGGTTAGGTCTGCTCCACGTGACTGAGGAGGGAAACTGAGGCCAGCATCTCCAGGCACCTTTCCCTCTGCTCCCTGAGGAGGGGATGCGGAGTGTGCAGGACAAGGCCCAGGACTATGGATGGGGTTGGTGTGACATCCGTACTCTTGACAGGGAGTGCCATCCCCAGAGCGTGGGGGACAGCCGGGCAAATGTAGGCAGCCGGCGGGTTCAGGAGGGCATATCTGGCACACATCCGGCAGTCAAGGCCACCCTTGAGCCCTGCTGCCCGGTGGACCCTGTTTCTACCTCCTGCTCACGGGGTCATGCATGGAGCCTCTTGGCATCAGTTTCTCCATCTGCAAAATGGGAACTGCAGTCTGGTCTTGGAAGAGTGGCTATGAGAGAGACCAAGGGAGCCCTTGTGCAGTGCCATGCGGTGATGCTGGCCATGGGGGGCATGGAGCCCACTCCTCCTGGCCCATCTGTGCTCACCCTGGACCCAGTGCCCAGCAGGGACCCAGGTCTCGGCTTGCTCAGGGCCCCCCAGCTGGGCAGCAGAAGCCCCAGAGGAGCCCGAGGTCTGGCAGCTTTTCCTCCCTGGGGGGAGGTGGGGTGCGGTAGGACAGGATGAGCGGGTTCTGCTTTTTATGCTAAATTATGAAATACTTCAAACCTACAGAGAAGTACAGAGGAAAATACAGCCACGCCCACACCCACTACTCAGATCCAATGCAGAGCAACATTAGTTTTTGGTCTTTGAACATGAAATAAACATTAGATTTGGCTGGGTTCCCCTGCTCCCCACAGAGACACCTCAGAGGCTGCTTCCGGCCCCCCTGTGTCTTAATGTTCTCCGGGTGCGGGGCCACGCATATGTTTTAGGTTATTTGCGTGCTTTTCACAAGCACGGTATCATGTTGTACATCTCCGTCGGCAACTTGCTTTCCCACTCCACATAATTTCCTTTTATTGTGGAAACATTCACACAACATAAAATTAGCCCTCTTGAAGTGCGGGCTGGAGCAGCACTGCGTGCGTTCCCAGTGCTGGCAAACAGTGTTGCCCTGAGGGGACCTCAGGCCCCTGAGTGCCCGGCCCAGCCCCTCTAGTGACCACCCGTCTGCTCTCTTCTAGACACTGGCGTGTCCGGCTCAGCTGTGCAGTGGGGTGCAGGAGTGCTCGGCCCGGGGCAGCAAGCCTGTGCCCTCCTCTGTCACCCAGCTTCTCCAGGGGTGGGTCTGGTCCTTGTGCCCCCACACAGCAGGCCACCCTGAGCTCAGCAGCGAAAATGCCATCTGGTGACTTCCGCTTCTGCGGCTGGACATGGCTCTGTGGGACAGTTCTGTTGGTGTTGCTTAGGGCCTCTCAGGAATCGAGTGGCGAGGGGAGGGTGGCTCTCTGGGGCTGTCCTGCAGAGGAGCTGACCATGGCCATGGGGTGCGGCATCTGCTGGGGGATGGGTGCAGCAAATTTGTGGGCACGTGGGGGTGTGGCTGTCCTTTCCTCCCTGGCACTGTTCTCATCTCTGCTTCCTGGCCTCCATGATGTTCCTGCCTTGGAGCCAGATGTCCGTGGACTGAATCTCTTGGAACCATGAGCTAAATCAAACCTCTCCTCCTTTACGTTGTTCTTGTTCTGTCCCTGGCCCCCTGAAAGCACGGTGATCCCAGACCCCAAAGCAGGAGAATAGAAATAGCCGGGCACCCTGAGGCCAAAACTCAGATTCCCGGATGGCCCCCTCCCGGCTCGTCACTTCAGCCAAGTGGGCAGTGATGTGGAGCTGTTGCTGTCGTTTGCTTTCCTTGATTCCTCAGGGAGGTGGATGAGTTGTTAAATCATGATCAGAAAGCCTACAACTCAGCGCCTCAAACCACAGGTGTGTATCCTTTACATTATCTACGGTCATGAGCCAGTATGGGTTTCACAGGCCTAAAGCAAGGCATTTTAGGGCTGTGCCCTCCTGAAGCCTCTGGGCAGGGGGATCCTTCCTTTTTCCTTTTCCAGATTCGAAGGCCCCAGCTTTCCTCAGCTGGTGTCCCAAGTCTTCAAAGCCAGTACCACGGCATCAGCTCACAATCTTCACCATGTTCGAGTGCACAGTACAAGGCTGTTGAGTGTAGCCTGTCACACGGTGGTGTAGCCTGTTCTCCCACGCTCTGGTCATCCTGCAAAGCCTGCTACCCAGCAAGCCTCAGCCTCCACTCCTATCTTTGTCCCCCACCCGTCTCTGGGTTTAGCTGCTCCAGGGACCTTGTACGTTGGGACCCTGTGACATACGTTATTTTGTGTCCGTCTCATTTCACTCTGCCCAACACTCTCCAGGTTCACCCAGGTCCTTCCTTTTTCAGGTTGCATAATCCTGCACTGTGTGGATATGAAAGGGCGTGTCTATCCACCCTTCATGCTGCTTTCACCTTTAGCATTATGAATAGGCACAGCTGTCTCTCCGAGGGCCAGCCGCTGGCTCCTGGGTATAGACTCTCAGTGCAAATGCTGGGCCGTAAGGTGGTCTCTCTCACGCTGGGCCTCTCCACCCCATTTTCTGTGAGCTGCACTGATGAACTCCCTACATGGTGTGCAAGGCGTCCTGCTGCCCACTGACTGCCTGTCTTGGTCCAACAGCTTCCTGACTTGTGGCAGGTGACTGTTGGTGAGGTTGGACCTGCCTGCCTTTGGTGACGAGGGGTGGGGCTCTATTTTCTCATACACCTGTTGGCCATGGCTGTCTTCCTTCAAGCAGTGAAGGGCCTTGGCCCATTTTAGAATCCAGTAATTTGCTTTCTTGCTCTTGAGTTGCTTGAGTCCCTTATACATTGTAGATGTGAATCCTTTGTCAGATGTATGGTTTGCAGATGGCTCCTCCTATATCCATCCATCCATCCATCCCCTAGCCATCTCCCTGTCTCCCATTTGCTCTGTTTTCCTGGAGAACCCAGGCTAACATATAATTTTGAACCTTATATTTTCTTTCCATAGAATGACATTTAAATAGCAAGATGCCAAGATGAGATGCCATGGGAGAGGAGAAAGCTTCACATTTCATAGTGTTTCATACTTGGTTTTGTTTGTTCTTTTGGTACTAGAGGTTGAATGCAGGGCCTTCACATTGAACTGCATCCCCAGCCCTTTTTTATTTCTTACTTTGAGGCAAGGTCTCTCATAAGTCACTAAGTTGCCCTGGGCTTGAGCTTGCCACCCTCCTGCCTCAGCCTCCTGAGCATGCTGGGATTACAGGCATGTGCTTCCACATCTGCTTCCCCCAGCTTTCGGACAAGGGTCCTGTGCCTTTCCCTGGGCACTGTCGCTGCAGTGCTGCTGACCACTTCCTCCTTGGCTCCAGGTCACCAGACATAGCCTGGAGAGTTGGCCACCTCGGGAGCCCCCTGTGCAGGTCACAGTCCTCTGAGCTCCAGGACCACCCCTCAGGGTCCCTGCTGCTCACCCTTCCTCCGCTTGGGTTGTTAGATTAAAAAGCAAAGGACTCACAGTATGCAGTTAAACTGGAATGTCAGGGAAACAGTGAGTGAGATATAAGGTAACTGTAGCACACCTCATGCTGGTTTGGGACCCGCTGCGCTAAACATCACCTGTGTGTTTACCTGAAACTCACTTTGTCCCCCATGCCTGCCCTCTCCCCATGCCTGCGGCCCTCTCAGGCCAGGCGCAGCCCCCACCCCAGGCTTCTGCTCGCCATCGCCACTGTTTCTGCTGTTTTGAGGTGTATTTTTCTGTCATAAGAGCAATACGTGTTCACTACAGAAAAATCACAGGCTATGGATCAGCAAGAAGAAAAGCAAGAAAACACTCATAATCCCACCCACACAGTGCCGACTGTGACTACCTCAGGTGGATTTTTCCAGAGCTCTGTTTGTGTGCGTGTGAGCGTGTGCATCTTTGTGGAAATTTGGAAAAGAGCATGCATATTCAGCGCCCGATGCAGATGCTATCCTGGAGGCAGTGTTTCACTTAGCCACAACAGAGACCCTTGGAAAAGGGTGCTGTGCCTGGAGCCTGGCGCTAAGCCCAGGGCTGAGGTGACAGAGGATCGCCTGGGTTGTCATGGCAAAGTCCCACAGACCCAGCCCTAAACAACCCACCCTGTTGCCCTGCCAGCAGAGGTGGCCGCGCTCTCACAGCCCGACGACTCCCTGGTGCACCCTTACATGGCCTTTCCCCTCTCCCTGTGTGTCCCTTCTTCTGGGATACCAGGCCGACTGCATTGGGCCTACCCCAGTGACTTCATTTCAACTTAATCACCTCTTTACCTCGATTCCAAATGAGGTCTCGTGCCACGGAGCTGGTGGTTGGGACTCCCATCTATGAATGTGGAGGGATGGGTCAGCCCCAAGCACCTGGGCCCAGTTCACTGCGAACTTGGTGAGCTCCATTTCCTCCTCCAGGACTTGGGGCAATGTCATATGCATCGAAGCGGAGCTTTGGAGGTGACCAGCTAGAATGCCCTTGCCTCCCACCTGGCCCTGGACCAAACACTGACATCACTTCCTCCTGTCCTTACTCCTGCGGGTGGTCTCCCTCCTCCTTCACTTGCTGGTTATTTCCTCCAGGTAAGTTCCAGGGAGAGCTGCTGGGCCACAGGGGATGCCAGCCTGCCTGGAAGGGCCCAAGCTGCGGGCATCAGATAGATGGATGCCCACTGCAGCCAGGCCTCTGAGGCTTCTTCTGCCTGACCCCCTCAGACCCCCTGCCCCACTGCCTTACCTGAAGTTCCCCTTCCCATAGGCTCAGCAGGGACAGCAGACTGGCTTCTCCAGCTCTGCCTATGGTGGCCCGGCTCTGTGCCAGTCCTTGAGACCTTGCTACCCTCCTGCTCTCCAGTGTCCAGGGTATTGCTATGGCTCCCACTAAGGACACCCTTTCTCTGTGTCTTCCTGGGGAGGGGCAAATACCTTTCCCTGAGCTCATTCACTGTGTCTCCTCTCTTCCTGCCCAAGGATGAACAGTACCGTGCCCACTTGGGCCTTGGATGCTGGTGACAACAACCGTGGCGGTCTCATCTCCTCCTCTCCACAGACCCCCACACTCCGTGGGGACAGAGCTGAGTTCCTCAAGGGGGAGGGTGCTCAGCCATCAAGATGGCACCAGGTACCAGTCATGCAGGCCCAGCTGCCAGGGCAAGGGCAGGGCACCAGAGTGTGTAGGGTCCTTGGAGCGGTCATCAGACCCTGTGGAACACAGTCCCCATCATGGAAAACCTGTGTGAGAATGTCATGTTCTGTCGAGACTGGGTGACTGGAATCTGGAGGGGCAGCCAGCCCACAGGTCACAGGGATTTGCCAGATGACAGTCACAGGGTTCACAGATGCATCCTAACAGTTTGCTCCTACAGAAAAAGACTTCACCTCAGCCACCTGGTTATACACACACAGGAACACACACACACACACACACACACACACACACACACACGAAGTGCACCACTGAAACCAAAGTGGCTGGAAACTGACTCCTTAGGAGAAATAGACACAGGTATTTTCATTTTATTTATTCTATTTTGGTGCTTTGAAATGCCTGACTTGATCAGATAAATTGATTTCATGACTCATGGCTGAGCCCTGATTTACAGTTAAAAAATCTTGCACTCAGAGAGGATTTTGTTTTCTGTTCTATGTTCTGTATTTTAGATTTAATAATGATGATGGATTAATGTGTTATCGATGTGTTTTTTACTTAAATATAAAGAAGAGGGGGAGAACTGGGAAAATACAAAACTAATCAAATCGCCTCTCTGCAAGGCAGTTTAGCAAAGTGTGGCAAAGCTGACATATTTTAAGATGTGCCCGTGTCCTCACCTGGCTGGGTCATCTTTCAATGTGCACTTCGTGGCCAGAAAGGACAGAGCTGTGCGGTGGTGGCTCAGCCTGGCCTTGTCCATGGTAAGGGACACCCTGCTGCACGTGTCACCCCAGCATTGTCTGGCCCCCTTTTTCTCAGTGATCACAATAAACTTGTACTTGGCAGGGAAAGAAGGGGGTGTGGGAAGGGGGGCGCATGGCCACTAAACTGGTACCGCAGGCTACAAAAGGGCCATCGCTGCTGTTTTTAGGGTATGCAATTACACGCGGGGAGGGGACAGAGAAGCAGGTGCACTGGGAAGCCACCCAGGGTTGGTTTTAGTTTCTTCTTGGATCCTTTGGTGTTTCTGGCAGAAGCATGTGTTATTTTTATAAGAAGGGGAGATTTTCAAAGAAAGGAAACAAAGAATAAAATGGAAAGGAAGAAACAAGAAAAGAGGGAAAACAAAATGAAAAGACGAAGGAAAGGAGAGAAGGAGGAAGAAAGAAAAAGGGCGCCTCGTGTATGTGTGCGTGCGTGTATGTGTGTGTGTGTGTGTGTGTGTGTGTGTGTGTGTGTGTG
>NW_022900933.1:39290280-39290649 GCF_012274545.1 Fukomys damarensis | reverse complement strand
TTCCCTTATTAACTTTCCCCTACCCTTCCCACTTCCTCTACACCTTTAGCCCATTTCTTCCTATTTCACAGGGCCGCCCCTGAACGCCCAGTCTCCGCCGGGTCAGCGGCCCCGGCCCTGCCCAGCTGCGGCGGCGTCCTGAGCTTTCTCCGCGCTCTTCCTGGGAGTGGGTGCGGGTTCAGAAGGCGGAAGTGCGAGAGGTGGGGTGGGGGCAGGGAGGCGAGGCAGAAGTACCATCTGTACTGATGTTTCTTAAAAGTTATTTTTCAATTGAAATACTTTTAAAGCAAAAGAGAAAGAAAAGGGGAAAAAAAACAGAATTTGAAAAGATCCCAAATTTAGGGTGTCAGTCCCAAAAAGTTTGCAGGG
>NW_022900933.1:39287302-39289710 GCF_012274545.1 Fukomys damarensis | reverse complement strand
CTGTCCGCGTGTGTGCGGCGTGGGCGCGCGCAGCCTCGAGGGCTAACCCTCTGCCTCTGCCACCTCCTTCCAGAACCCCACGGGCCTTGGCTGCCTCGCTCCTCTTCCGACCCCGAGCTCCCCGCCCAGGTGTGTGCGTGCGCATGGAGGAGCGCGCCCCGGGTCTACCGCACCCCTTCTTCCCACTCCATCCACCCTAGGCTGCTTCCGCCCCCTCCTCCGGGTCCCCATGGGGACGTGAGGGAGAGGTTTGTTTCACTCCTGCCGCTCTTCAGAGGCAGCACAAGAGAAAGGGACTGAAGGCAACCATAAAGCAGTTTACTTTCAGCCTTTATTACTATAGCTTAAACGAAGTTTATATACAAGGAACATCACCGGCAATAACCTCGCCGAAGGGTGAAGACCTAGGCCCTCCATCTCGACCCCGCAGCCGGCCGCTCGGCCCCAGTCCAGCCTTGGGGTCTCAGGCCCCTCCCATCGCCCTTCTCGGACTCCGGAAGGGGGAGGGGGCGGGGAAGGAGGAGTCGGGGGAGCTGCAGCCGGCCAAGGCTAGTCCAGCCTTGGGGTCTCAGGCCCCTCCCATCGCCCTTCTCGGACTCCGGAAGGGGGAGGGGGCGGGGAAGGAGGAGTCGGGGGAGCTGCAGCGCCGGCCAAGGCCTCCCAAACCCATCTCTGGTCCGGAAGCGGTCCCTCCCCCTCCCTCCCCGAGGCCGGTGGTCTTCTCTCCTAAGCCCAGAGCACTCTTCCCCTCTCGCTTTCGGAACCAATTCGAGCCCGCCTGCAATTTCGGAACCTGCTCGTGGTCAGGACCAGTTAGAGACAGTTCGTCATCAGCAGAGGGGCTCGTGCGCGCCCAAAACGAGGGGGAAGATGACCCTGCCCACCCTCCCCTCCCAATTCCTCCCCTCAGCTCAGAGATGAGAAATAAACACAAAGGCAGCAGGACTCCCTGCGCGCGACAGGTGGGTGCCAAGCAACTAAGGCAGCCTGGAGCTGCTGGAACCCAGCTGCGCTCCCAGCGCTCGGGCGTGGCCAAGGTGTCTGCTGCGAGATGCGCGCCGCGCTTGGCTAGCTGGTGGCGCGCCGGGGTGCAGGTGTGCAAAGGCATAGGTGCGCGCATGCTGCCTCAGTGCCCCCAGGGGGATTTCCGGCCAGCTGAGCAGGTACAAGTGAGAGGATGGGAGTCCCACGGAGCTGGTCTTCAGTGACCGAATGCCAGACCCAGCCAGAGGGTCACGGCTCAGTGCATCTGTGTCCCTGGGCCTCACCAAGCCCGGCTTCGCTGGTGGCCACTGCACATGGGCTTAAAAAGCCCATAGGCCCAGCCCGCCAAGTTCAGGCACTGGTCCACCGGTCGTTTACAACTGGCCGGGCCGAGGGCCATGCAGCTGCTCGTGGTAGCGCTCCAGCCAGGTGCGAAGCTCTGAGACCTGGTAGCCATCAGGGCCACGGCCGCCCTGGTACATGATGGTGCCGCTCTGGATGACATAGAGGCGCTCGAAGTAGGCGCCGTAGGCCGAGCTGCTGGAGTTGGCCATGGTGTCCAGGACCAGCGCGCAGCCAGGCGCGCCTCGCTGCAGCACCCGAGCAGCGCTGACCCGGTCCTCCAGGCTCCGGTGCCGCGGGATGATGTAGGGGGAGTCTGTGGTGACCCAGCCGTCGGAGGGGTGGGCCTCCTCGATGTAGATGATGAGGAAGTCCACGTCGCGCCGGTACTTGGTGACCAGGCGCTGGAAGGCGCTCATGCGCGCCATGAACGGTGGTCAGGTGCAGCTGCCGAAATTGAGCACCAGCGGGCGGTTCCCGTGCTCGTAGTCCAGAATGTGCTGGCTCTGGAAGCCATCGGGCAGGACCACCTCGGAGTTGGGCGCAGGCCCGCCCTCGTGTGCCTGCTTAAAGAAATCCAACTTCTGGCCGTGCCATACGGCCTTGAGCGACGCCAGGGTGCACAGGCGGTTGTCGTCGGACACGCAGATAGGCGGGTCGTCGGGGGGCACCTCCTCGCCTTCACTGTTGAGCTCCACTTCGGGCTCGGGCTGCCCCAGGCCGCGGCGGCGCAGGAAATGCTTGCGGATGCACAGGAAGTCGAGCAGCCAGAGCATGAAGGCCGTCCCGATGAAGCGCGGGAAGAGCACGAGGCACGAGGCGGTCTGGGCGCACAGCCTCAGGGAGTGAAGCAGCAGGGAGCGGAGCATGGTAACCGCGGGCCCCGAGGCCCCCTGGGACCCCCCGCCCTCTCCGACCACCAACCGAGAGGCGGCCTGGTGAGGCATCTGGGCTTCGGCGTGCAGGGAGCTCAATTTATAGCCAAGGCTTCAATTGGCGGGAGACTCCACCTCCGGCCGGGGCCCGCCCACTTGCAATTTGAACCCTGAGGGATCTCTCGGCGGTGTGGCCAATGCCCTGGA
>NW_022900933.1:39278892-39285897 GCF_012274545.1 Fukomys damarensis | reverse complement strand
TCGCGTTCCGTCACCGTGAGCCCCGGGGACCTGGCCGCCCAACTTTTTCTTGGGACCGGGACGGCACTTGCTCGAGCCCCGGACAAGCTGGGGCGGGCTGAGCCCTGCGGGGCGCCAGCGGATGCATTTCTCTTCGCCAGGGCCGGAGGGGTCAAGCTTTGGGCTCAGGGCCTGGTGCTTAGGTAGACCCTGCCTGGCGGTGTCCCCCCTCTGTGTTCGCGGCCCTGGCAGGACCCTGTGCCCCAGGATGCACAGGGGTCTGGCTCCACTGGGCGAGTCTCGCTACGTGGGGCAGGACGCACATCCCGGTCTTCTCACCCTCAGGGAAGCCGGCCAGGTCCCTCCAGCTTTCCTCAGCGCCCCCAAACAGCCCCTCAGTATGGGGGGGTATCTTTCTGGTGGGTGAGGGAGCTGTCCCTGAGCCATGCCTGACTAGTGGGGGAGCCTGCTGTGTAACTCCCACCCTAGCAGCACCCGCCTCTCCCTCAATTAGCACCTTCCCCTGGCCCCAGGCTGCCCCTTTTGGACAGGGACAAGAGGATATTGGGGTTCCCAACTTCTGCTGGAAGTCTCTAAAGTCCTGACTGCTGATGTCAGTGGGGGCCGACCTATGGTCTAAGTCTGCACGTTCAGTTGGAGCAGGGACACAGGGACAGTCCCCCCACTTCCACATTCAGGCTTGGAAGTGCAGCAGCCACTGGGCTGGGAGGGCCTTTTTGTGCTACTAGGAATGTGGTAGTGTTTGTGTACCTCACACGCATGTGTGTGCATGTGTGTACATGTGCGTGTGCAAGTCATGGTGCAAGGCAGAAGGGAGTCTGGCTCTTCTGGTCCCCTTGCGGGGTACCAGGACTGCACTCCCGGGAACGCTCACGAAGTGGTGCTCCTCCTCGGCTGTCCTTGTCCTCTGGAGCTGTGGGTGCCTCTTGGGCTGACAGGCTGTCCCCCAACCTGGGGTCACAGAAGGGTGTCAGGCACCCTGGCTGTGCAGGTTCCTGTGCAGGTGAAGACGGCCTCTGGACACAGCCTGGATGATAGCTCCTGTTGCAGCTCTCTCCCTCCTTGTGTGTCCCGCTCTCTACCTCTCTTCTCTAGGGGCCACTGCCCCTCAACTTGGACAGCACCCCAAGCTCTCTGTAGCCCTGTCTCATCTCAGCTGTTAAGAGCAAGGTAGTGACCCAAGGAGTCCATGGCCTGGCCCGGGCGGGCTGGCAGGGGCCCTGGGAATGCAGCTAGAGTCAGCCTGGCTGGTGGCCTCCACCCCTCCCTCCTGCCCTCTCCCAGCTCCAGCAGAGGGCAGGCAGGGGAAAGAAAAGGAGGGATGCAGGACACTGGGGCCGTTTGGTGTCCAGGAGCAACTTGAAGGGCAGCTGGGGGGTGGTAAGGCCCTGGCATAGCCCAGAGAGCTGGCCCTTGGGTGGCCCTCAGTCCCCCGCAGTTCGGCCTTTCCACAGAAGGGAGGTTTTGTGGCGGTGGCACCCACCTCTCTTCTCACTGCCTATGCATGGCTTAGTGAGTAGGGTGTCATGGGCACAGCTGGTGTCTCCCTCCCAATAGAGCAGCTCTCTTGCCCCGCGGGGCTGCCAGGAGCTTGCCATGAGGCTGGTGGCCCCCGTGGGACCTCGTGTCCTTGCAGGAGGACCTTGCGAGGCTCCAGAGGAGGTGGCCCAACCCACATGCCTGGAAGAGACTTGGAGAACGACAGGTGTGCCCTGTGCCTGGCCCCTCGTTGGCACACCCAGCTGCCCAGCCTCAGCTTTTCCTGGCTTTGCCCTGTGCACCCCCACTCCTGTGCTGGCCTCCAGGTGCTCCCCACCTCTGAGCTTCCCTGAGTGCCTCTGCCTTGCTCCTTGCTTGGGAGACTCCTGCCCTCCTCCTCCTGGCCCAGCCCCCCCTCCCACACCCCCACCTGATGCAGCCAGCTTCTGTGACTGCCTGGCTGCAGCCCCTGGCTCCCGGCTGGCCTGGGCACCCTTGGTGGTGACTGCCTGGAGTGGCAGCGGGAGCCGCTCAATAAAGCTTTGTGGAATGAGTCATGTGTGCTGCGTGCACTTACTGAAAACCCTTGTTTGGAGGATTTCAAGCCATGTCACCCCGCCCCTTTGCACACTGGTGTCATGAGCAAGGTAGGGCACGTTGGCAGCCCAGGCTGAGTGAGGTCATTTGGGACCTGCACCGTGTCCCCTTTGGGTGTGGTGTCGCCCGGACACGCCTGTCACCTGGCCACTGGGCTAGTCCTGTCCTGGGCAGTGCGGCGCCTCCCCGGGCACTGGCCTCTTCCTTCCTCCCGGAGTGTTTGCAGTTCTCCGGCTCGGCCTTCCTGTGGCTCACCCTTGCCAGGCCGCACAGCCAGGCCCCGTGCAGGTTGGAGCGGCTGGCCTTGGGCTCAGAGACCTGGACTAGAGCAGTCCCTTATGCTCCCCAGTTTAAGGCAGGCTGGGGAAGATGGCTGGGGTGGGCCGGCTGGGCTGGGCAGCCTGGGAGCTGGGCCAGGAGAGCTTGTTGGGCCGTGGGGCCTGAGGCGCGGGGTGTTTGGCAGTGCTTGGGGTTGGAGGAATCTGGGGCTCCTAGCCAGGCAGGGAGGATGTGGCCTGTGAAGGAGCGGTGCCTCGGCTCCTCGAGTGCAGCTGGAGCATCTTGCCAGAGGCTTCCCATGCTCCACTCCCTGGCTCCAGAAGGCCCTCGGGTTTCTGGGAGAGGCTGCCCTGCTGTTCTTGGGTCAGGGACACCCCACAGGGGACAGTGGATCCCGTGCCAGGCCCATCTGTCCTCGTGTTTGTGTTGTCTGTCCCCAGTACAGTCCTCTGCTGCAACAGCTCCAGGCTCTGCTTGAGTGGGCACTGACTTGTTCCTGGCACAGCTGTGGGCAGGGCTGAGCCCCACAGAGCTCTCTGGCATCCTGGGGGCATCCTTGTTGGCATAGGGATGCTGTGTACTTGCCAAAGACTCACCTGGTCTGAGCCCTGAGGCTGGCGGAGGCCACCATTGGGTCAGGTGGGGTCTACCCAGTCAGTGGGCACACACCCTGACACTCTGGATGCTCTGTGCCACCGCAGTGTGGCAGATGGGCAAGTACATGTGTGTGTGTGTGTGTGTGTGTGTGCATCAGTGGGTGAGGTGCAGGTTCCTCCCGAAAGTGCCAGAACCCTGGAAGGTGGCACAGGTGCGTTGCAGGAAGGAAGACTTACTTCGCATGTGGGGACAGAGGATGGCCAGCGTCTTCCAGTCTGGCTACGGGAGGTGTGGATTCCCTGGATATCCTGCTGGTGATCTTGCTGGGTTTGCGTCTGTGTCCATGGGAGAAAAGCAGGCCGAGTAGTGGGGCCGTGCGCCTGACAACAGGCCGTGTGGGTCTGTGGGGACTGGGGTTTCTGAGGCGTAGAGCCCAGGGAGGTGAGTGCTCGTGAGGCCAGGTGCAGGACCCATGGATGGGGAACCTCAGGGCTGCCCTGGGGACAGGTGTTCTCCAGAGCCAGGTGTCTCTTGGGGGGCCCTGCTGGCCCAGGCTTGGCTCTTGCCAATCTCCCAGGGGGTTCTGGGTGCACAGAATGGCCCAGGCACACTTTCTGCTCCAGGGAGCCCCCCCTCCACTGCCTGGCTGGGCCCTGGGGAGGGCTGCGGTGCTCACATGGGGCTGCACGCGGCACAGCTCAGGGGCAGCTGCGAGCAGAGGACCGGCTGCAGTTCTTGGAGCTCTCCTCTCTGCATTTGGGTTCCTAGGCAAAGGTCTGAGGTCCTCCTGCTCCTCCACAGGGCCACGTGCTGGGCCCCTGGTGCACAAAGGCTCCGGGTCAGGGATGGGACTTTGGAGCAAGTGGGGGACAGTGAGTGAGGGCCTGGAGATGGCCCAGGCCCCTGGCCTGTCTGTGGCACCCATCTGCATGGTAGCCACTCTGTGCTATGACAGCTGTGGACTGGGCGGGACAGGGAGGAATGAGCCACTCATGGACCAGCAGGCCAGGGCAGGAGTGCGGCCACGTGCCTGCACTTGGTCACCCCAGGGCCCTGCACTGGCACTGCAGGAGCTCATGCCCAGGGACCACCTGCTTGGCCACTTGCCCCAGGTCAGGAGCCCAACAGTTTCCCCCTTGCCAAAGCCTCTCTCTGTGAGGCACATTAATCATGTTTAAGCCTGTTTAGGGTTACGCCAATAAGAAACAATCCCCCGACTTAAACTAAGGAGGGTTTTACTGGCTGCAGGAGGAGCTCCCTTCAGGCATGGCTGTATCCAGGCACTCACCAGAGGCTGCCGGGCCCCGTCTCCGGGCTCTGTGCACCGTGTTTTCTGTTGTCTGCACCTTGGTCCAGGTAGGGCTCTCTCTGGCACACATCCTGGCTCCCTTGAGGGGACGGCAGGGTTCTCTTGGCAGGGAGCAGGGTGGCACCTGAGATCTGGGGCTCAGAGATGAACGCACATGAACAGGGCCATCTGGAGGAGTGGATAGGTGAGAACAGTTACTGTGTGTGCCACACAATGCCCTGTTCACAGTGCAGAGGCTTCCTGTCCCCAACTCACAGATGGTGCACAGACCAGAGGGCTGGCTGACCACGGGCTGCAGTTACAGCAGGCTCTCATCAGGCCTCATGGCTGAGCATGGAGGGCAGGACGCCGCTGGTCCTCAGATGTGTCCAAGGGAGGTGACTGTGGTCATGAGGACGTCCTGCGTGGCGGCCATGGTCTGCTGACCTCGCTATGGGATTTCAAGTACGGGTGGCCGTGGCGGAGGGTGGGGTAGGCTGCTGACAGGTGGGAGGACAGGCTGGAGGGCAGAAGTCCACAGCACTTCTGTTTTCCTCACAGGGCACAGGCAGAGGGCCTGAGCCTGAGACAGCCCTCGGACCAAGGCTACAGGTTCAAGGCCGCAGCCGCTGACTGGAGGGGAGCATGGTGTTCACTGGCAGTTGTTTCAGGGCAAACACTTTGCAATGGCATTTCCAAGGCCCGTGGGCTCTGTCAGAAGCAAACTCCACCGAGGGCTGTTGTAACTGAGGACTGCGGGGAATCCCACAGGCCTGGGCTCAGGTCTTGGCTCTGCTGCCCAGTGGCTGTGTGGCCTTGGGCGTGTTCTGGAGCCTCTCTGGGTGCAGCCTGCTTGCTGATGAGGAGGGCAGTGGTGCCTGCCTTTCTGGGTTTCCACAGCTCTGGATTCCGTGGCTTTTCCTCTGCAGCACTGTGGATCCCAGAGGACAGGGAATTGGCTGTGGTACTGCAGGGCACGGATGTGAGCAGCTGTCGTGCCACAGAAACGGACTCTGCAGCCCCAAACGTCCCTCTCCTCAGATTGGAGGACCTGGCTACCCTGCCCCTCGAGGTTTCAGAATGGAGCATCACTGGAGACTTAGAGCCTCTACCAGTCATCTTGCCTCACAGTGCACACACAATACACACAACTGGCTGCGTGTGGTGGTCCATGTCTGTCACCCCCACATTCTGGGAGCCTGAGGCAGGAGAGTCACAAATTCAAGCCTAGCCTGGGTGACTTAGCAAAACTCTGCCTCAAAATTTAAAACAAGCTGAGGATGCAGTTCAGTACAAAGGCTCTGGGTACGATTTCCAGTACTGCCCCAAACAAACAAAAGGCAAAGAAACAAATGAATACTTGTTTCTGGGAGGGGAGCACCCTGGGTCCTTGGGAGGAGTGTGGGTGGGTTAAGGCAGATGTGCAGAGCCAGGACCATTGCTGTGAGCTGCAGTCAGGTCTGGAGCAGGATTTGAACCTGGGGCTTCTGACAGTGGTTGGTGGCGTCTATACTGCCCACTGCATGGGTGCCTGGCCCATGGGAGCCGCTCTAAGCTGGCTCAGACCCAGGCTTGCCTTGTGGGGAGGATGGGTCCCTGGAGCATCCCAGGCTGGGGATGGCACAGTGCTAGGGGAGCAGTGTGGGGGGTAGGGGAACCATGCCCTTTGGGGGCCCCTTGTATGGGGTCCCAGCCTCCTGCCTGGCCCTGCTCCGGCCCGGGCTCAAGTCCTCCCTGCCACAGTGGAGCCTGGATCCAGGGTTTACAGCTGGGGTGCTGCGGCCTAGGGAGCTAGCAGAGGTTGGGCAGGCCCAGCCCCTGCCTAGGTTTTCCTTTTGGCGCCCCCTGGAAGTCAGGGTACAGAAGAGCAGGAGTTGGGGGACCAGTGTCTGCTGTGGTCCCACAGCCGCTCCCTGGAAGCCTGGGAGCTCCACACTCTCTGGGAAGGATGCGGTGGAGGAGCTCCCTGCCTCCTTTGCCACCTGGGCTGTTTTGGGCTGGGGGTGGCACAACTCTGGAAATTATACCCAGAGTTTTGTGGGGGTCAAGAGCTGGTTACAGTTAAGCTGGTCCAGTTGCCCAGGAGAACTGGAGAGTCCATTCTGAGTTATTATTTAAGAGCAGGGTGCTGGCTGCTTTGGCTACTCTGCCTGGTAGACAGGCCATGGAACAGAGGCCCTTTGAGGGAAGTAAATGCTCAAAATCCAACAGGAGGTTGTGTTGCGTGGCAGAGTAACCCACCAGCCATCCATCATCCATCCTTCTGCCTATCATCCACCCATCCACCCACCCATCCACCACCCGTCCATCCACCCATCCATCATCCATCCATCTACCTATACTTCTGCCCACCTACCCACCCATCACCCATCATCCATCACCCACCCATCCACCCATCCACCCACCTGTCATCCATCCTTCTGCCCATCATCTGCTCACCCACCCATCCACCCACCTACCCACCATCCTTCTATCCATCACTGATCCATCTGCCCACCCACGACCCACCATCCATCCATCCACCCATCCATCCATCCTTCTGCTTATCATCTACTCTTCTACCCACCCGTCTGCCATACACCTATCCAGCATCCATCTGCCCACCCACCCACCATCCATCATCCATCGTCAGTCTATCTACCCATCCATCCATCCACCCGTCCATCATCCATCTGCTTACCCACCCATTATCCATCATCCATCCATCCGTCCATCTGTCCGTCTGACCATCCATCATTGCCCATCTACACATCTGTCCATACATC
>NW_022900933.1:39236317-39278873 GCF_012274545.1 Fukomys damarensis | reverse complement strand
CCTGTATGTCGGTACTGCCGCCTACCCCTCTGTCCGTCCAGCAGCCAGAGTGCTTTCACTCTTCTGAAGACCAGACAGCCACTGTCCTGGGGGCTCAGCACTGGGCCAGGGGGTGCTGGAATCCCATGCTGGCATGGATGTGTCTGGATGAGGCCCTCAGAGCACTGATTGAGGAGTCAGGAGGAGCTGGGGCTTGAGAGCCAGGGATGACCCTTCCAGGAGGTGGTTCTGATCCATTGTCAGTAGCACAAGGTGACCATGCCGGTGGCTGAGTACAAAGCCCTGCCTACAGGGACCTGGCATAACTGTGGCATGGTGAGACCCAGAGTGGAACAGCTGGGTGTGTCAGGTTCCCACGGGGTGGGTGAGGGGCTGGGAGGGGTCCTGTGAGGTGGAGGTAGGGGTCAGGCTGAATGAGGCTCCCAGAGGTGGGTCATGTGACTGTGGTGTCACCTGTGTGCCCTGAGCTGAGGTAGGGATTTGGCACTGCCAGCCTCTCTCTCTAGCCCAGCCCACCCTTGGTGTCCCTGGATCTTCCGGGGACTCCTGTTGCCATGGAGACAGGGCCCAGGTCCACCAGGGTGGGGGACCCTTCTCCTGGAGGCGGTGAGGTGTGGCCAGGAGAGCCAGTGGACTGAACCCACCTGCACACCAGTACTAGGAGGTGTGGGGAGGCCCCAGCGCCATCCCTCCAGGGTGGGCAGGGCACAGTGCCTGTTGTCCAGTGCCATGGTGGTGGGCGGGGCCTGTAACACCCCAAAGACCAGCTGTCTCCTGACCGACTGCTGCCTGACTGTGGCCTAGGGCAGAAGCCTCTCTTGGGGACAGGTTGGCCTGGCCTGGGTCTGGGCTGGGAGGGGCTGTCTGTGGGTGGGGTGCGGGGGCTGCAGCAAAGCTGGGCCAGGAGGGCGCTGCCCCTTGGGGAGCCCCTCAGGGAGCTGCAGGGAGACCAGGAAGTGGGGTGGATGGGCTGGGGCCTCTTCCTCCCACTTGCCTTCCCTCTCCCGGCTCCCTCTCCACCCCCAGCTCCTCCCTCATCCCCCCTCTGTCCAGAGCAGCAGCACCCACCGGCTTGTGTTAGGAGGTGCTCACAGGGACCTCCGGCTCCTGGCTGTGCGGTAGTGGACTTCTGTGCCTGGCTGTCCTGCAGCCTGGGCCAGGCAGCAGTGGCCTGTCTCCTGTGCTGAGATCTCAGGCAGCTGGGTAGGGAGGGCGAGGGTCATTTCAGGTCAGGGCCCAGCATGTTCCGAGCTCCCAGCTCCCGGAGCCGACAGCGGCCCTTGTCCCTGGATACGGCCACTGCTGAAGACCCTATCCCATGGCTTCTGCTGGGCCAGTCCTCCGTGGCAGGCTTCACCCATGGGCCCGGTGGCCTTGGCGGGATCCTGGGGGCACCTCTGTCCTCAAGAAGGGCTCTTTGGAGAGGAAAAAAGAACACATTTCAACACCTCCAGATTCTGAAAATGGATTTCTCCCAGGGAAACAGAGACTCCAGCATGTTCTCTTCCCAGAGAGGGAGCCAGGAAAACAGCAGGGGGAGGGGCTCCGAGGGACCAGTGGGAATCTGGCAGAGGCGAGGAAGGCCTGGGTTCAAGTCCTGCCATCGTGGGCTGGCTGTGTGACTGGGACACACAGCCTTACCTCCTCAGGCTCAGTCTCCTTTTCTGTTCAGTGGGTAGCTCTGCCTGCACCCTGGAGGGGGCTGTGGATGGGCATCCTTTGTCCTTGTTCCTCTTCAGGATGGCAGTGTCAGGAGATGCAGATGATGCACCAGACCTTGCTGTGTGGCCTCGGGGAAGTGGCCAGGGTACTCTGGGCTCTGGTGTCTTCAGAAGGGCCAGGGCCTCCTCCTTGCAGGCAGGTGTGGGCCACACAGTCTGCTCTGGGGGTGGTCCGAGTGCCTGGGGGCTGTCGGTGCCCGGTGTGAGTTGCTTTGGCTGAGCCCTGTGTCCCCTCAGCCACCTGTTGGCCTCATGCATCCCACATGCATTGGCACAGCCGCAGGGCCGTCTCCCTGGAAGTCCCCTCCCTGGCTGGAGGGGTGCAGGCTCCTGTTTGGCTGTTTCTCCGTGGCCGCTGCCTGGGCCGTGAGGCTCTCGATTCCCTTCTCCAGACTCCCACGACAGAGGCTGCTCTGTTCAGTGTTCCACGACAGAGGCTGCTCTGTTCAGTGTTGCCCACAGCTTTTAGACCCCATAAACTGTGCGGCAGCCCCAGGCCCCGGGCTGTGGTGACTCAGCCAGGACTTGATCCCGAGTCCTCCTCTCCACACTGCTCCTGTCACCTCCACCTTCCCTGCCCGTCCCTCAGGGGTCAGCGCAGTCCTCAGTGCCACGCCCAGACCATCAGACTCTTCCTCCCTGTGGTGTGCAGTGGATTTGTCCCCAGGCTGTGGCCCCTGGGAGAGGTTGGGCATTATGTCTCAGGGGCAGATTCTAGCTGCCCAGTATCTGTTCCCTGCTTCTTCCTGGTGTAAAAGAAACCCAGATTCACACTGCACCACACAAAGATTCAAATTCTAGGCCTTCCTTGCAGTGGCAGGGTGACAGGTGACATTGCTGGTCCAGCCCCAGACGCATAAGACCAGAAGGTGGATTTCTCTGAGAACTAGCCCTCCTTTGAAAAGAAAAAGGAAAGCAATTTTCCAAGCCCAGGGCACTAGGAAATGAGATTTTTCTTTGAAAGTCCTCAGCCAGATGTGGTGGCATCTGCTTTTGTCATCCCAATACTGTGAGAGGCTGAGGCAGGAAGATCCCCAATTTGAGTCTAGCTTGGGCAGCTTAGTGACTTAGATCCTGTCTCAAAAAACAAAACAAAACAAAACAAAAAAGCAAAACACCACCACCACCAACAAAAAACCCTCCCAAGGGCTGTGCATGTGTGTGTGCATGTGTGCGTGCATGTGTGTGTGTGTGTGTGTGTGTGTGTGCGTGCGTGCGTGTCTGGAGTGCAGTTCAGTGTAAAGGCCCTGGGTTCAGTCCCCAGAACTGAGAAGCAGACAGGAAAACAAGATGAAAACCCAGATTTGGACAGAGAAGTTGATGGGCTACAGAATCGCCCAGCAGAGGCTGGGTGGGGTGAATTGTAAGAGAGCACAATATTCCGGTGAGACTTGCAGGTGACTGTGGTCCCCACAGAGGAGGGAGGCATCCTTGGCGAGAGGGAGAGTGAGGCCACTTCCTTCCTGGCTTCCCCTTTCTTGCACCCCAGCTGTCTAGGGAGTGCAGCAGACCTCCATGTCTTCCAACAGGAGGCTGCAGAGGGGAGGGGCCCCGGAGCCCCTCGGGCTGATGCCCCTCTGCCTACCCTGGCCACCCCTCAGAGCTGCCCTGGCTGAAGCTTCCCCTGGTCACACCTGCTGGGGCAGCGAACTGCCAGGGGACAGTTGGGAGCCCCTGCTCAGGGGGTCCAGCACCAGGACGGGCAGAGAACTCAGCACTGGGCTGAGGGGTGGGGTGGCAGAAGCTCTGGGATCCCCCTCTGCCCCTGACCTGGGTTTTGTAGCTTCATCAGTACACAGAGGGGTTCAGAGGGGACTGGGCAGTTGGTGGCCATGCCCTTTTAGATGGCCTTCCCCACCTGCAGCTGCCGTTTCCTTGCGGTTGCCGTGACCTGACAACTTGGTGAGCTACTCCAGCTGCTATGGCTAATGGCACAGTGCTGGGTGAGCCACAAAGAGGTTCACTTGGTTCTGGGGTGCAGGCTTGAGGGGCCGCACCTGGGGTGACGTTGCTGACCAAGTCCCCGAGGTGGCACTGGCCACAGTTGGATGACATCCACAGATCTCACAGGAGGCCTGGTTTTGACACGCAGACCCTTGAGGACGCTCAAGCCTGCTGCAGACCACCTGGCCCAAACCTCTGGACATGGCCCTGCCTGTGTCACCTGCACAGCATCCTGGGGAGACTTCGCCTGTGGGTCATGAGCCTTTCCACAGTGAGGTGGAGCATGAAGACCTCCATGGGTGACAGGTGCGACTGGGCTCCTCGGGCTGCCGTCCTGCCTTTGCCTGCCATGCCTGGCTTTTGCATCTTCTGGGGGATGCTGGCCCTGGTGGGTCCGTTACTCCAGCGGTGTCTTCTCCCCCGTGCTCATTTCTTTCTGCTCTGTGGTGACTGGGCCCCTACAGAAGTGGACTGAGATGGAATGGGGCTGCTGGGCTCCTGAGGACTCCAGAAGCCCCCTTGGTGGTCCCAGTAGCGGAATCCTCAGCCAGTGGACCAGCGCTCTGCTCCCTCCTTCAGTGGGCTTTTTGGGGTGCCCAGTGGCATGACCCCACTTGCTCAGCACACCAGCCCCGGTGTCCCTCCTCTTTGTGCCCCCTCCGCTCTCACATCCTGGCCCACCACCTACCCCGTGTCCTCACCTCGGGACACCAGCAGGCCCCAGGCCTGCCCTTGGGGCACTGGGAGCTGGGTGAGGGGACACATGAGTGCCTTCACGGGGAGTCTGAGTCTCAGAGGTGGCCAGGCTAGGGGAGGGGATGCAGCCCATTCTGTGTTCCTAGGCTCCGGCCCCTCCCCAGTGACAGGGTGCTGCTGACCGGGAAGCGGATGGTGGGCCCACAGCAGGCAGTGGGTACTGGAGGCAGGTCCTGCAGCTGGCATGGTCAGCGGGACTGATCAGGGATCCCACGGCCAACTGTGGGTGCAAGAAATGTCAAAGACCGGGGCTGGAGGGCCCAGGGTCCAGCGGGGAATGATGTCCACAGAGGCCTCAGCGTAGGTGCCGACCTGTGCCACCCTCGTGCTGGGGGCCCATGTCCTGCACCCTGGGAGCCTCTGAATCCCTCCATCGGCTCCTCTCATGCTGGTTCCACTGCTCCCCTGGGAAGGTGGCCTGTCTCAGCTTTTTCCCCTGGGCTCCCCCACTGTACTGTGCTGCTCTGTGAACCTCAAGGACCTGCTGAGGGTGTGGGCTGGCAGAGTCCCCACTCTCAGGGGTGCCCTGAGCCCCAGGGCTCCTGCTGCTGAGCAGCAGAAAGCTGAGGGGTCCCAGGAGGGTGTTGGCTTGGAGTTCTCCCCGAGGGCTGCCCCAGAGGAGGATGGGTGAAGTGGCAGGTGGCACTAGCCACGCCTTTGCCCCTGCCCTGCCAAGGCCCATGTGGTCACTCCCCCCACCAGCAGCCCTAGCTCCCAGCAGCACCCATCCAAGTGCACAGAGATCCCTCTTGCCAGGTGGGGCTGGACATGCAGAGCATAAGGCCTTGGCCTCTGAGGATGGGGATGGCTTCACCGTGTGAACAAATGCTTTTGGGGCCACCACATGGCAGGGCAGTTGAGGATGGTGGCCCTGAACTGTCTGCCCCAGCCCTGCTGCTGGTCAGCATTTTCCAGAAGACCAAGCCCCAAGAGGCAGGAACCCATCTTATTCCTACCTCAGGACCTTTGTACTTGCTGTTCGTACTACCTTGAATATCTTCCCTTGAGAGTTGTGTGGTTACTGCTGGGTTGGCCACAGAGACAAGATCCAAGGTAACAGTGATGTAGGATGCGAGGGGACTGGTCAAGAAGTACAGGTCAGCAGGCCCTGACAGCATGCTTTTATGTTATATCTTTTTATCATCAGTTTTATTATTTAACTAATAATTGTGTTTTAAAATCACTGTACTTTTTAAGCTTAAATGCTTGTGACCAGGGTGACAGACTCTGAAAGCAGAAGTCAGCTATGCTGGATACGTACATTTGTCTAAGTAACTGTGCACACAGAACAGCAGTTTCCAGGTGCCCCTGGCTGACCTTGGAACTACCTGGCTGGGGGTGTGGAGGCAGGTGCTGTGCCCAAGAGTACAGGGGTCCTCAGTCAGCTGACTGGTGCCCAACCACTGCCTGTTCCCACAGAGCCCCTGGCTGCTGCATGGCAGGGTGGCATTTTGGGAGGAACAGCCAACCTGGATCTCAGCCTCCAGCTCTGTGTGCCCAGCTGTCCTTCCTGCCCATGGCCTTGAGGTCTGTGGGATGAGGTGGCCTTGGACACATGGTCCCTGCCCCTCTCCTCATCCTCCCACTGTCTCCAAGCCCTGGCCGTTCCTGGTCCTTGCGGTGGAAGACCCTCTGCATGGCCAGTTCCCCCTGGGGCCAGGCTCTGGGCTCCACCACCCCTCTTCTAGGAGATCCAGTGTCCCCCACAAGGGCTGCCTGTGCCCAGTCTGTGCCCATCCTGAGAAGGCCTTGTTGGTCCCTCTGGAGCAGTCGGCTTGGCTGGCACTTGGGTGGGGCGGGGCTGTGATCCTAGGCTGGGCAGGAGGAGCAGGCAGCCTGTGGACGCCTGCCCCTCTCTGGCGCTGCAGAGGGACGGTCCTCTTGGCACCGCAAGCCACACTGCAGGGCTGCAGCTCCTGGCCTTGGCCAGGCTGCTCTGGTCACCCTCTGGCTTGCCTGGGGAGGCCCTAGGCCTGGCTGGTGCTAACCTAGCAGCTGCTCCACCAGGCCTTGCAAGCGCTGTGTTCGAGACAGACCTGTGTATGTCCTTGAATCACTTGTCACGCTGGGGATGAAAGTCCAGGATCTCAGAGGTCAACCCCGGAAGGAGCCATCGACAGCTGCCAGCCCAGCCTCCAGGTCAGTGGAGGCGGCAGGCACACAGGAGGAAAGGGTGTGGGTGATGGTGGCCAGCGGTGCAGAACCCAGAGTCCTGCAGCTCCCTGCAGGTGTCCACCTGGCCCCGGCCCCGGGACTGTCATGGCTGCAGGCTGTTGGCTCCAGGAGGCTGTGGCCTCTCCACCAGCTGACCCCCTTTCTAGGCTCAGGAGAAGGGTTTGTGAGGAATTCACCATTTGTTCTTCAAATGTTTTGCATTTTTCCTGGAAATTGGAGTGATCCCAGAAGGGCCTGGAGCTGCCGGCCTGACCTCGGCAGGATGCAGCAGTGCTGGCTGTGGAGTCTTCGATTCTGAGGCAGCCTTTCCAGGAATTGCTGCTTGGTGCCCTGAGGCTGCAGGACCAGGATCAAGGGTGGCTGCTGCTGGGGGTGCAGGTGGGGTGGAGTAAAGCCGGAAGTGAAGCCCCTGCGGGGTTTCTCAGCCCACCGGGCCCTTCCCAGGGGCTTCTGAGGCTTTGGCTTCCTGAACAGTGAGTGGCCATAGCACTGCTATGGAATTGAGCTGCTGTACGACTTAGGGGAAGGCCCTGCAAGTCTCTGAGCCTCTGCTTTCTTGTCTTTAAACAAGAGAATGGGAAGTGAATGGCACATTGGAAACTCAGCACTCTGGGAAGCTGAGGCAGGAGGATTTCAAATGACTTGAAATTTCAAATGACTTGAGCCCAGCCAGCCTGGAAATTTAGGAGTTAAGAGAGATGTCTCAAAAAAAAAGCAAGGGAGGTGAAGAGTGGAGATGTTTTCCATGCTGCTTGCCCAGTGGTCACTCTGGCCTGAATCACCATGGTGGATGGCTTTCTTCACCTTTCTGGGTCTTAGATTCTGCTTTCAGTTGGTGCGCATGCGTGAGTGAGGTAGGACCAAGCCTGCAGAGCCTGGAGGGGCTGGGGGCTCTGGGTGTGGTCCCAGCTATGCACCCTGCCCTGTGCTTTGCTGCCTGGCTCTTCTTAGGCCTGGGGCCTGTCCAAGTCAAGCTGGGCCCTCCGTCTTTGGCCTAGACTGGGTGCTCACTGTCTCCCACTCTGGTTCCTTCTCTTCCCTTCTCCTGCTTGGGGCAATGGCCTTGGCCCTGGATTTGGGGCCCTGCTCACTTGGCCTGGCTGCCTGCCTGAGCCCCAGGGTGGGACTCGGGCCCTCACAGCCACCCCTTCTGCTGCCCTTCCCTAGCCCAGCCTCTCCCAGGCATCTCCATCAGAGCATCCCGGGCAGACCACATGGCATGCCACTCTCTGCCAAAGGCACTGTGAGCCACTGGGCCTTTGGGCTTGGACCCCCACTCTATGCCCCCGGCTCCTCTGTGGTGAGGATTGCCCAAGACTGGGTTGGTGTGCTCGCTGTGTCCCTGTTGTCAGGGGTGATGCCTTCCTCCCCACTTGCTCTGGTGGACTTCCAGGCCCTGCCCCTGCAGGGTCCCCTTCCACCCCCCAAGGGGCGCTCCCATAAAGGAAGGGCACCGAGGAACGAGGAGTTTGCTGTGACACAGTGGAGGTGCAGAGTGGTCAGGGAACCATGGAGCTTTGAGGTTTGGGAGTGAGAGGCAGGAAGAGTAGGAGACGAGCAGACCCCAGCCTGGGCCTGAGGCTTCCATCCAGGCAGCAAAGGCTCCAGGGTGGTAGGGGCTCTTTGGGGACTCATGGCCCAAGAGGGGCCCGTGGGGACCCATGGAGTGGCACAGATGGCTTGGGTATGGTCTGTGCCCAGCACTTCCACCTGACCAGCAACCATGGCCCAGGCTGGGGGCTTAATGGCCCAGGGAGCCAGGGTTTTGGCCTCGTTAGCCAAATGTGGACCTTCTGGTGTTCAGGGCTGGCGCAGTGCAGCTTCCTGTTTGTAAGAGAAAAGGATTAGAAACACTTATTAAAAGCTTTCTTTTGAAAGGCATCAAAAGACTTCCTGAATGTCAAATGACTCTTATAAAAAGAGCCGTTTAATGACTTCAGTACCATGGAGGAGGGACGCAGGCCGGCTCCTGCTCACTCTCCTCTGACCGCGTGGGCTGCGGGGCTGACAGTGCCCGGCACGCGAGCCTCTTTCCCACACAGGTGGCAGAGGCGCTGCCAGGGGATGCGGGGCTGTGGAACGGCATGTGGAGGGGCCCTGCTCTTGCCCAGCCTCTCTCTTCCCTGCAGGTCTTGAACCCCACAGGCCCATTGCGCACCCCACGTTCCCAGCACCCCACCCTGTGCTGATGGACCCGGTGGCTAGCTGATCCTGCCACTCAGCCTGGCTACCACCTCTGCCCATCTAACCTGCTTGCCTGGGAGCCCCTGTGCCTGCCACGTGTGGCCTGGGCAGCGATCCCATGCCCTCTCGAGCTGCCCTCTCTGTCCTCTGTCCCCTGCCTGGGTGTGTGACACCACAGCCAGGTGCCTCTCTATCTTCCACTGGGCTCTTAGCTGAGGGTCTCGCCCCTCTGTTTTCTCAAAAGAGGGCATATTGTTACTCAGGCAGCTATGAAACACTTCAGTGCTCCTGGAAAATGCCAAGGAATTCTTGGAATAAAAATAACAATGAGTAAAGTTGCCTGGAAATGAGGCTGTGGAGCTGAGTTTGATTGTGCCCTGTTTAGAAGGGAAAATTAGCTTATTACCGCTGAGGTGAGGCAGGGTCCCTGCAGGAGGAAGAACGCTGCTGCCCCGGCCCCCACCTGGCTGGTCCCCTCCAGTGGGGGTGGAACTTGACTGGGGCGGTGGCTGACATTGGTCCCCCAGGGCCCAGTGCAGGGACTTGTAACCAAGCTGGCCCCGTCCCGCCTGTCCAGGGTGGGCAGAGATGGGGAGGCTTGGCACTGTGGGTGACACCTGCAGGGCGGGGCCTGTGACCCCCGATGCCTGCACCGGGACCTGCCTGCACCCCTTTCCTGCGGCTCTGCTGCCCTCAGGACCAAGCCAACACAGGGCTCACTGGTCTCCTTGCACTGTTGCCTGCCTCTTGTCATGCGTCCCCCTGACTTGGGCATAGGGTGCCGATCTGGGCCCAAAGCTGTTCCAGGTGTGTGGGTGCCAGTGCTCAGGGTGGGGTTCAGAGTGGGGGTGCTGGCCTGGGCAGCCGCCCAGGATAGGCCTCATCCAGTGAGCCACAGAGGACAAGAAGGCCCAGAGGGAGTGAGTCCCCTAGGACTATTTTCCAGCTGTGACACTGGCATTCCTTGCTTTTGGTCTTGAACTGAAGCATTGGCTCCGTTCTCTCCACCACTGACTCCTGGGGCTCTGTGGGCCACCTCACAGCTCTCTGCTGACTTCAGTGTGGCCTGGCTCCATCACTGTCTCTCCGTCTGCCCAGAGACAGCCCACGGTTCTGCTACTCTGGGTAGCTTGGGCAAATATGGTGGCTGCAACAAATTATCCCATCCATCCATCCATCCTTCCATCTATTTGTCTGTCCATTTGTCCTCTGTCCATCTATCCATCCTCCATCCATCTGTCCTTCCATCCATCCAATCTTCCATCCATCCATCCATCTGTCCATCTGTTCATCCATCCATCTTCCATCTATCCATCTGTCCATCTATCCTCCATCCATCTGTCCATCCATCCATCCATCCGTCCTTCCATCTATCCTTCTGCTTGTCTATCTATCCACCCTCCATTTTGCGTACCACTATGCGAGGCATTCCCTCATCATCAGAGGCCTGATGTCTGCAGCCCTTGTCCCTGGCTCACAGTGTGGGGTTGGGGCAGCCCCTTCTCCCTCTCCCTCTCTGAGCTGACCGCGGCCCCTGGCTGGAGATTTCGTGGTCAATCCCTGCTCTGCCTCCTCTTCCTCCTCTGTGCCCTCTCACAGGGTGCTTGTGGTGGCATCAGAGCCTACAGAGAGCCAGGACACACCCATCTTAGGGACCTGGGCTTGGCCCTGCCTTTGGAAGGTTTGCCATGCAGTGCCAGTGAGTGGGGTTAGTGCCCCTTTCAGGGACCCTCAGCATCCCCACTGCTCCACCCGCCCCCACCAGGAGTCACCCCCGCACCATGGTCCGGCACACAGTAGCCACTTAGTGGATGTTTGCTGTGGGGTGGGTGGGAGCTTGGACTCCAGAGGCCGGCCTGGCGGCTGTCTCTTCTGGCCACTCTTCCGGCCCAGCTGTGTCCCAGGCACAAGGCAGGAAAGGGCCCAGTCCTCTTAGTAGTGTTCCCAGATGTCGAAGCAGAGCCTCTCTGCCTGTGTTGCCTGGAGAGGAATCGCAGGGGACTCTTCTTCCTTCTGACCACTTTGCTTCCTCTCCCACACTTGCTGCGGTAAGGCAGTGGTTGCGTCTGACTTTGAAATTCCTTCAGAGAACATTGACTGGGAAAACTCAGAGGCCTGCACCCCAGGGGAGCCTGCTGGTGCTCCTGATGTCAGGCTCACCTTGATGCCCCTGACATTTCTCCTGGATGCTGCACCCATCTTGTCACCTATGTTTGGTTCTGAGCCTCCAGCCTCCTCCTTCAGGCCTATGTCTGTTACTGCCTGTTCCGCCCAGGCCCTCTCCCCTTTCTCTTGACTCTCTTTCCTTGCCTATACCTCCAGCACCCCTTCCCAGCCTGTGGGTTGGGTTTGACCTCACAGATGGAGGGGCCAGGGCTTTTGGTGCCCACTGGCTTCCAGGACAGCACACTATGGAGCGGGAGAGCTGTATTCCAAGCCTAGTGCTTCTGCGCTACACCTGTGGCCATGGCTGAGCCCCTGGGTTCCCTTAGCCCTGTGGTGGGTTGGGGATAGCCTGGAGGGTGCGGTGTGCACTTCCTGTATCCTCTCTTGGCTGCTGCCTGCCTCATCTGCACATGACCTGTAGGATGACTGCAGGTGGCTGTGTGGATGAGGGGTCACGAGACTGAGGGTCAGTGGTGCGCTTGGGGACGCTCTGGCCCCAAGTAGGGCTTTCTACAGGGCTGAGAAAATCCATGGCTGGCTGGGACCCTGGATCGGGGAGCTAGGTGTGGGGCACAGATGGGCAGGGGCAGAGCAATGACAGAGGGAGGGGAGGCCTCTCGGCTTCTTGTCTTCACTTGATCTTAGCCAAAAGGCCGAGAAGAGATCGGCTTCTTGTCTGCAGCAGTTATTGAACTGATATTCAGTAGAGCGGGTGAAAGGGATGGAAGGGTCAAGGGAGGTAGCATGAGCCCTTTCCCAGGTCCCAGAGTGGCCTGGGTCTCTCCTGGGGTCACAGGGCCTCATGCAGGACAAATGGGAGCAGAGTCAAGACCATCCGTCATTCCCTGCTGCTTGCAGCACTGAGCCCTGCTCTGTCCCCCAGGCCAGTGGGCGCGCCCGCCAGGCTGGGGTAGCTCTTCCTCTCCCTCTTCCTCCTCCAGGTTAGGAGACCTGGCAGCCCAGATGAAGATGGAGGAGGAGCTAGCCCAGCTACTGCCCCAGGCTGCCCAGGGGCTTGGGCACCCAGGAAGAGCACAAGCAGAGCCTGTGGGTGGATGGGTGGACTGGAGAACTGGCCCTTTCCACCTGCTCTGAGACCCGTGCCCTTTCCAGGCCCTGAGCGGTGTATGTGGATTCTGATGGATGGGCGGCTGGCCCTGGTCCTGTGGGGTCCAGAATGTGGGAAACTTGGAGAGAAGCCACGCTCCCCTCAGGCCGTCTGGGTGGTCGAGACCAGCCTGGAGTGGTGCTGGGGACCCTGCATGGCCTACCCTGCTGGCTGCTAAGGGTGCTGGGCAGATGGGGGGGCACAGAAAGACTGGGGGGTTGGTGTCGGCAGAGATGAGGCTGCCAGACGCGGGCAGCCATCCAGGCCCGCATGGAGACCAGCTCTGCTAATTAGCTCCCGCCCACCCACATCCTCCCCTCCTCCCACGCACAGGCTCACGTGCGGCTGCCGCGCACCCGGAATCACCCCGCACCCCCAGATCCGCCCGGCAGCCCCGCACCTTCTGGAGGCAGCCCAGCCTCCTCTCCCCACCGCCCACACATGGGACAGAGACCCCTGGGCCTCGTGGCCACAGTGATGCACAGCAGTGGTCCCTGCTGCCACCCCAGCTGACCCCGCCTTCTGACCCCGGGTCCCTCAGGCCGGCAGAGTTACAGCAGGGTCTGCCCACCATGTGTGCAGCTCTGCCCCTGCCCCCGTGCCCCTGTGCCCTGCTGTCCTGCCTCGGAGCCACTGGCTACCAAGGGGAGGAGGAGCCCAAATCCACCCTCCTCCCGAAGGCGCTGGAGTTGGGTCCTGTGTCCTGGAGATGAGAAAGTGACTAAGACAGGGTGGCTGCCACCTGTGCCTCTCTCTCTGAGCCCCAGCCCCCACCTGTGCCATGGTCTGTGCGGTGGGCTGGTGATGCCAGGACCTGGGTGTGCTGCTGCCCGCTGCCCTGGCCAAGGCAGTGCTTCCGAGCCTCCCCTGCCACTGCAGCCCCCACACCCCAGTTTCTTTTCCAGCTGGTGACAGGACAGCCCTTCTTCTGGCCATGCCCTCCCCACCCTGCAGGTCACCCTTGTGTCTGAATCCCTGTAGGCTCCCTAGACCCTGCCTAACCCCTGCAGCTCTCCCATGGCACACCCGAACTTGGTCACACCCGAAGGCCCTGTGTATGAACAGCGGTGCCCTGAATGTCTCCCCAAACCCAGGAACCCTGCGCTTGCCCTTGGCCCCTGGATCCTGCCCCTTCCTCCCAGTGAACCTAAGGGGTGTCCCAAGCCCTTCTTCACATAGTCATGGGGGTTGGGGATCCTCTGGAGTGAACTCTGTCCCTGTGTTCCTACCTCGGACCCTGGTCTCCCCAGGCTGGAGGGGAAGCTGGAAGCCACACCTTCCTGCCACCAAGCCTGCACACTCCCCTGGACCCTCTTGGTTCCGGGCTCAGCCTCCTGCTCTTTCGGCTTCTTCCCTTACAATACCCTCCTGAGCGTTCTACCCTGGAGCTCAGGCACGTGGACAGTAAAGGTGTGCTGTCCTGGGCCCTTGGAGGCAGCCAGTCACCACCCTGGATCCTCCCCATGGCAAGGCAAGAAGGTGTAGCCCCTGCCGGCCCTGTGTTCCTCACCCCAGTGTGCAGGGTTTGCCAGAGGAAGGTCCCAGCAGGACCTGGAGCATAGGAGGGTGAGCTGGCACTGAAGGCCTCCCTTTCTCGGTCCTCTCCCCAGGGTTACCACGGTGCTGCCCTCCCACCCCACCTGCGTAACCTCCTTTTACTGAGCTCTGCCCTTTTCCACCATTGGGGGTGCCCCTACCCTGTAGGCCTCCTGTTCTCAGGCCTCCCTGGCTCTCCTGGCTCGGCTGGGTGGTGGTGTGGCTGGGGTCCTGTTTTGTTTTTTTTGGTACCGGAGATTGAACTCAGGACCTTGCACTTGCAAGGCAGTCAGTGGAACCACTAAGCTACATCCCCAGCCCATGGGGTCCTGGTTCTTGGCACAGCTCCTTCAGAGGTTGCTGGAGGAGCAGAGGCCGGGTGTGAGGGAGCCAGGCTGGGCGAGCATGCAGGTCCATCCTCTGGTGGCCGTGAGTCCAGCCTGGGCCAGGTGAGGGGCCGTTTGGCCTTGCATAACCTTCACCTGCTGTGCAGGGATGCAGGGAGTGGGAGCCTGTGATTAGCTCGGAGATACAGAGTGTTTGTCATGTTCTGCAACGTGGCTGTGGATACCTGCCATCGCTTATCATTATAATTAAGTACAAGTTGGCAGGGGGTGGGTGAGGAGCCTCAGTCCAGCTCACCACCTGCCTGCCTTCGAGGGTGAGGACTGAGTGTCACAGAGCTGTCCACCCTGGGTCAGCATCTGTTTCAGTCCCCAGCCCAGGCCACGCACAGGACACCCGGGCTCCTGCAGTGGACTTTGGGGACTCATTGTGGCTGCGGGAGGACCGGGGCCACCCTGGAGGGACAGTGGAACCTGCACTTTGGTCTTGTCCCCCCTGGGGTCTCTGGATCTGCTGTATACAAGTGACAGCGGGAAGGCTCAGGAGAGAAGGTGAGAGAGGCAAAGTTCTGCAGCTCTCCCACACTGTGTGCAGCTCTCTGGGCTTTGTCAGGCCCCCAGGGAGACCTGCTTGATGCAAGAGAGCCTTGCAGGGCCCTCCTGAAGCAGTCCCCCGTTGACACCTACTATCGGCATGGCTGGCTTTTAGACCCAGTTGTGCCTATGATAAGTGGTGAGAAAGGCACTCACTCCCTGGAGGACCCTTTCCTCTATTCTGGGTATTGCATTGGAGTCAGAGGCTCAGTGGCTTTAGAGACAAACACAACAGAATGTTGACTGACCAAAGGGGAGCATGAATAATACAGGCAGCACAGGGAGTCACACTCACATTGATTGGGTTTTGGGGTTAAGGTCAAGGGACTCTTAGTCTGGTGGGGAGACAGTCAGGGGCACAGTACAGCCAGTGTGAGTCTGAGATCTTCATTCATGGTAACTTCCACTGGAAAGTGAGGAGCTGGAGTATGAGGCTTCCTCCTAAAGGTCTACTTGCAGATCTGCTTCTTCCCTGCTTCAGAGATAGTAAAGAGATGTTATCCAATTGATCAGTTTCGATCAGATGGTTACCTGTGCACTGTGTTGAGGACTCTGCTATGTAATAGGAACTTGGTGGGGGAAGATTGGTGATCGATTAGTGATGTCTGCCGTGAGTGCAGCAATCACAAGACAGGACCTGTGTGCCTGTTCTAGGTTGAATAGTGCAGAGTATTAGACATGAAAATGTCTTGGACCTCTCATGCTATAGAAGGGGTGACAGAAGTCCAGTGATGTGCAGGGACCTCACAATCAATGATGGAACAAGGCTGGAGCCCCAGCTAGGCTAGGCTGGCTCCTGCTGGGTACCTGGACAGGGCTTTTCAGGGCAGCATCTCCAGCACGATGGGCCAGGGCTGGAGAGAGAGGAGGGAGGGTTCTTGAGGTCTGAAGGCCACATAGCAAGTCACAGTCCCTTCCCAAACTCATCTGCAGCACGATTTGTTTCAGGATGAAGGGAGACCCTTCCTGCTCTAAGTGTTTTGGGATACACTTGTCTGTCCAGGGGAGCAAGACAGGGCTGCATCTTGGCTGCACATCACTTACTCTTCAGCCAAGGACACAAATCTCACCCTGGGAAAGCAGAATCTCACAGGGCTTAGAAGGCCGAGGGCCTGTTGTGCAGCAAGCACCAGCAGCTGCAGCTACGACACCTGGCGTGGGTTCTGGGGGCAACTGTGCCTGCAAAGGCCTGGAGTGAGCGAACATATGGGAGGCAGCCCCACCTTGCTCTCCTGCCAGCACCGCAGACTGCAGCAGGCCAGCCTTTCTGTGAATCCTGCGGAGGAGCCCCATGGGCTGGCAATGCCTGGGTCACCAGCCTGGGCTGATGCTTGTGAGAGCTGGGTCTGACAGGCTGGACAAAGTGGCCAGGGCTGGACGACTACAGTGTGTTCCTGCGAGCACCCTGCTGGCTCCTGGGTTGGCTCCTGCCTGCATGGCGTTGGGAAACCTTGGTCTCTCTGGGCTTCTGTGTGCCACTCTGTAAAACGGAATTGAGGCCTTGTACCCACAGGATGGTGCTGCTCTGGCAGGCACTGGATGGTGCCCAGTGTACTGGGATCTCCCTGTGCCCACCCGTCACCTCCTCTGTCCTCTCCATCCATGTATGACACTGCACAGTCAGGTGGACACAGGCCCCCTTCTGCACTGTTGCCTTCTGTGGCGCCTCCCTGGTCCCAGACCCTGCTGACCTGTGAGGTCTCCCCGGTGCCTGCCTTTGCACAAAGGACTCTGAGGCTGGCAGGGCTTCCAGACAGGTCTGGGCAGCTTGCCAGCTGGTGGCCCTGCCACTGTGACTGCTGGCCACACGTGGATAATCCTTAGACCCTGCAGGATGCATGGCCCACTGGGAATAGCCCTGCCCGCTGCAGGAGCCCAGCCCATGTCGCAGAGGCTGTGAACAGGCTGTGGGTCAGTGTTCCCAGGGCTGGGCTCTCCCAAGCACAGCCATGACTGGGAAGGGGCTGTGAGCACCCCTTGGGGCAGCAAATGAGCGCGCAACTCTCCCCTCATCTCCCCTCCAGCATTCTGCTGCCGGGGGTGGTGGGCATCAGACACAAGGGTGGAGTGGGGAGGGCCGCACCAGCTAGTCTTGAGCCACGGTGCAGCTGTGCCTGAGAGCTGCCACTGGTCCCTCCTGGGCGCTCGCTGGCCCATGCTGCCTGCTCCCCCAGGCTCCCCCAGGATCTGCCTGCCAGGGGCTTCCTAGCTGCCGTGAATTCTTTTAACCCCACACCTCGGGCAGGACCAGCTGGGAGTGCAGTTTGGGGGAATGCAGGACTCTGGGAGACTGGGGCTGAGCTGCTGCTGACAGGACCCTGAGAATTTTGGGAAATGATCTCTTGCGTGGCCAGGCCGCCTGGCATGGCCGACCCGCATGGTTCAGGGCATGGCCGAGGGCCTGGCTGAGGCGGCGTGTGCTGTGGGTGTATGCGTGGACCAGGTGCGTAGGGATGTGGGCCTAAGGCCTTCTTCAGGAAGCAATGGTGCCCTCCCTTCTGGGGCACCTCCTACCTGGAGCCCCACCCTTTCCGATTCCTGGCTTCTGAGACTCTCTGCTGGGTGTCCCACTGAGCTCTGTGAAGTCCCCAGCCCCCGCCTGTGCCACCTCCCTCATCCCTGGGATGAGGGGCTGGGGACCAGGCTGGCCCCAGGGATGATGTCCTGGCTGTGCGTGGCTGGGCACCTGTGGGCCTCTCCCCAGACCACAGTGTCGCATCCCTTCCTTCCAGGCCCCGCCTCTCTGGTAGTTGCAGGTGGCTTTGGTTGAGATTTGGACGACGTTCTCCCTCTAAGAGCCACTCTGGGAAGTGGGACTCACACTGCTGTGACTGTCCCGCTCTGCGAGGTCCCCCCTTCCTCAGCCTGGAGTGGCCTGCAGTGGGGTCTCAGGCCGGGCTGAGGTCTCTCTCAGAGGAACAGGCCCGGGCTTTGGGGCGGAGGGCAGGTGTCCCTTGAGTAGCCCCCAGCTTTCCAGCCTCCCCCGAGCCCTGTTGGTCTGAACAGAAGCCTGCTCAGTGCTGACGTGAGGGTCGAGAGGCCAAGAAGGCTGCCAAAGCCATGCTGCTGTCAGCGGAAGCCTGGGGAGCAGGCTGCACAAGGCAGGGTGTCCCACTGGCTTCAGGGTCTCCCACCCTGCACCCTTTGGGAGGTGACAGCACTTGTGGGCTCCTTGGGCTACCTCTGGAGCCAGAGATAGGGAAACCGAGGCAGAGGTCATACAAGTGTTGGGTGGACGCTGGGCTCTCTGCCATCCAGAGCTCAATGACTTCCTTTCCTGGCTTTGTGATGCTCAGGGCCACAGGGCGGGCTTGGGGCTCCTTCCTTAGGGGCCTTTGGTGGCACAGACGCTGGTGAGCCAGAGCCATGTCCCTGAGTCTCCACCCAGGCCTGCACACACCACAATCCTTGTGCAGGTGGCCAGGGCTGGGGCTCCTGCCTCACCCTCCCTCTTGTGGGTGTCTGTGGAGTGGGGATGGGGTGGGGTGCTTCTTGATGCAGGAACAGACCCTGTGAGGGGGGACGGGAGTGCGGAAGTCACACTGGCATCTCATGTTGGTGCCAGCAGCAGGTCGGTGCCAACTCGTGTTGCTTTATTAAAAACAAAAGAAAACAACATTGGGGGTGGGGAGTGAGGCTGAGCAGTAGAGCTTTTGCTGTGCTAGTTTGGGAAAAACCACAACCAAACCCGTGCTGTTCCTGCCTTACGGAGCTGCTGCCCCTCACCTGGCCCTGTGGGGATGCAGTCCTGGGATGCCAGGCAGGGCCCTCAGGGTCCATGAGCATCTCACGAGCCCAAACTGCAGCAGTGTGGAGCCAGGCTTGTGGCTCCCGGCTTCCCCCCTGGTCAGCCACGGGCTGCTGGCCCCAACACCCAGCTGTCCCTCAGTGCCCAGATCCGAGGGACTGGCCAGCCAAGGTCCCATCACCACCAGGAGGGCAAGTTGAAGCCAGGCAAGGGGAGCCGGGGCACTGTGCTCTCCATCCTCAGCCTCACGGCCACGGTGGCAGGTCTCCTAGCCTCATCTCTGCATTCTGGGCTGGTGTCCCCAGAGGCTCTGGCCGCTTTCTTACCCCAAGTTTGGGGGTGATGCCAGGAGGCCAGCTTAGCTGTCCCGCCTTCTGTTCTACCCTAGGAGTAAACAGGAACATTAAATCGCTACTTGGGGGTCAGGAGGCTGGAAATAATCAAAACACAGTGTCCTGTCCTGGGCCTGGGTGCTGGGCTGCCTGTCACCACCCCAGCCCTGCTGCCTGGGGCCTTCCCAGCCACGCCTCTGGCCTCTACTGCCCGTGGAGGCAGCCCGAGGCCCTGGCTGCCCTGCACTGGGAAGTGCCCAGAAGCCATGACCTGAGAAACTGGTAGCCTCTGGAGCCCTCAGCCTCCTTCCCCACTAGCCCTGGGACCCCAGGAGTTGGGCATGGGTGTGGGGGGCCATGGGGGCAGGGGTGCCCAGAACTCATCTCCACTGACCTTCATCTGCTTTCGAATGGCTCTGTGCAAGGCTCTCCTGCCTCAGCACACAGAGCCCTGGCCAGGGAGGTGGGCCTGGGGCACATGGGCCAGGGTGGAGGGCCTGGTCTTGTCTCCATCACAGGGCACCGGGCCCCGATGTCCTTTCTGAAGGACCAACCCTCTGCTCCCAGCAAGCCCTGATGGCGGCTTCCTAAAGGGGAAACTGAGACTCAGCTAGCTCTTCCCCAAAGTCCAGAACTTCTTCACCAGGGTCACCCTGGGCCACCTTAGACACTTCTGGCTCTCTCTGGGTCCCCCTCAGGGTCTCTGGTCTCTGAGGGAGGAAGACACATGGAGTGTGCTCAGCGGACACAGGGCACAGCCCCGCGGGGTGATGGCCACCTTCACTCAGCCCTGTCCTGCCTGCAGGGTACCCTGTGGGGACCCAGGGAGGGGAGCGTGTACTCGGAGCTGGGCCCTGCACGGTATCAGGCCTCGGCCAACCTGGCAGGACCACTGGTGGGATGCAGGTATGTGCAGCCCCTGCTGGAGCCAGGCAGGAGGAGGACTGAGACCAGTGTAGAGCAGGGGTGTGCATGGGGCGGGTGACACAGGGTGGCCTCAGCAGCAGGGGGCAGGAGCCACAGTCCTTGGCATGGGGAGGAGGGGACGGCCAGGTCTCTGAGGCCCCTAGTGGCCAGGCAGAAGTGGTAGCACTCACCCCGCGAGGGGGCTCCTTTTCCATACTGTGCAGCTCAGAGGGGCCAGAGGACCAGTTCTGGCCAGCAAGATGCATGGGTGAAGACTGTCCCTCCTGATGAGGGAAGCTGTGGGAGGGAGGCCCTCCCTGGTCCTCTTCCTGCTTCCTGCCTTTGAACATTGGGGTTGATGTTTGGAGCTGCAGCAGCACTCTTGCAACAATGAGGACATAGCCAAGGGAAGTCCTGGGGGCTGGCTGAGGGCTATGGAACCAACCCCTCTATGTTGAAGTCATACCTTGCCTGGGGTCTTTTGTTTGCAGCCCAGGGAGTGGACGTGGACTGAAGCCCTGGGTGTTGGGGGCAAAGCCCAGGGAGTGGGAGGGGAGGGAGAAAACTGATTGGTGCAGACAGAGCTCTGGCAAGAGGAGATGCCGCCCACTCTGGCAGGGAGAAAATAGCCACAGAGATGAGGAAAACTCAGTTAGTGGAGCTTCCCCGAAGCATGAGCCTGGGCTTTGCGTCCACCACCTCTTCAGCCACACAGGGTCACGTGCCGGGCCCCAGAGCTGCGCCCACTGCACAGATGGAAACCCTGAGGCTCTGTGAAAGCACTGCAGAGACCCAGACATGTAGGGAGGGGAGCTGCCCAGCATCGCTTGGGTGGGACAGGAAGCCAGGTCCTCAGCACAGGGGCACGGAGTAGAGGGAATGAGGGACCACGAGCTCTGCTGGGTGTGGAGAGCAGTGGGCAGCAGGAGAGGGAGGAAGGCGGTCAGGGCTCGGGCCTGTGGTGCTGGGCGCCTGGGTGTGGGCACACCCCTCCAGATATCTCCCGAGGTGGGCAGTCAGCTGCAGGCTTGGCCAGCGGCCACCGCAAACAGCTCATCCTTATAGCTGTTGAGTAACTGCAGCTAAGCCCTTCGGTCCGGGCCATTTTGGGACAGCATGGCTGCTGGTGGCCCAGGCAGGGATGGCCAGGACCCCCAACCCTGCCAGCTAGAGCTAGGCAGGAGGAAGAAGCCCAGGTGGGCAGATGGCTGGTTCAAGCCCCACCCTGCAGGTACTGCACCTCTCTGCTGTCATCTGTCAAATGGGTGCAGTGGCCATGTCTTGATAGTGAGAACAAAGCAAGAGGACTTAGGAGCTGGAGGAGGCGCTGGATGGCAGAAGGCTTGCCAGGCATGCACCAGGCCCTGGGTTTTGTCATCAGCTCTGTGAAACAAAGGGAGATGGTTTACATAAAGTCCCTGGTGCACCTGCCCTGGGGCAGAGATGGGGATCCTGAGGCAGAGGATAGAAACTCAGAGTCTACAAAGCCGTTTACCAGCAGAAACAAAGCTGGGTGCAGACACGTGGTCTGTGCCTTATCACACCCAGGGCATGGGCATTAGGAGGGATTCTGGCCTGGCAGGGCTTGGAAGGACCAGCCAGGCAGAGCAGGCCCTGGAGGACCCTGTCCTGGGCCACGCTGGGCAGCCCCAGAGGGAACGTTGTCACTGGCTGATCTGGTCCCAGTTTGCTTCCCAGTCCCTCCATTTTCTAGCTGTGACTTTGGGCCATCCCTGCTCATCCTGGCTCCATCGGGGCTTCCACCCAGTGCCCCTGACAAGGAGGCCTCTGGAACGTTCCTTTCCCCAAACTGCTGCCTGAGCAAGAAGCCAGGGTCCCTGGGGACATGCCTCCTTGGAAGCCCTCATCAGCAGCAGGAATGTCTGTGCTCCATGCCCCCAAATTGGCCAAGGAACTGCCTGGCTCCACAGAGCACTGACAGTTGCCTTTCTGCTCCAGTGAGTGGAGAGGCCCATCCCCACCGCATGTGTCTCTAGGGTCAGTGTCACGGAGGCCCTGGAGGGTGTCCCTGCAGCCCGCAGCAGCCCCGGTGGGTCAGACCCTGTGTTTCCTAGAATATCCCACTCTCCAAGGACCCCAGGCCACAGATGGGGAAACAGACCTTCTGCATTCTTCTGTAGGTCTCCCCTCCATACCTGGGCCTGTCCTGGGTACTAAGGACTTGGAGAAGGGTCTGCTGCACCCCCAGGAGACCGTCCTGCCATTCTCTGATGGGCCCAGTGGGTGCCAGGCCCCTGTGTGGGCATGCAAATGCCTGATGGGTGGAGGAGCTCCTGAGAAGGAACTGTTGCCACCTGTGAACCTGGATGGAGGCTGGGGGCCTCTCATCCCCCCACTCACCCAGCTCTGGGCTGCAGCCCTCGGGTCCATGACATGCATAGTCTCACCTGCGCTGGGACCTGCAGGACAGAAGTGTCCCTGTGCAGGTGCAGGACACTCCCCAGTGTCAGCAGCTGGATGTCATGAACCAAGGCTGGCTGCTGTCCACAAGGCTTTACTCACCAGCCTGGGGTGTGTGCAGTACCCAGGCCCATGTGCGTGCCTGTCCCTGGCCTACCCCATGCCAAGCCTCCTGCTTCCTGACTCCCAGTCTCCAATTCCTTGCCCCTGAGCAGTGGTGGGCAGGCCCACTGCCGCAGCACAAGTTGTGGGTGTCAGTGTTGTGTCCCGGTGACAGAAAGCTGTCAGCTGGCCGCTCTGACCCTCCTTGCTGTCCTGCTGTCCCACACCTGCACTGCTAAGCCCGTGACTCTGCCCTTCCTGGCAGTCAGCACAGTCCCGGTGTCTGCCCTCCCTTCCCAGGTCTTCACGTGCCAGCCTGCCAGTGTCAGTGCTCACTGTGGGCCTTGCCAGGGCATAGCATCCGCACCTAGGAAAGCTCTCCTCAAGGGCTCCCTTTCACAGCTTCCCGTCCCCACACCTTCAGGATCCGGGCCTGGGCCACAGAGTCTGCCCCGATGCATCGTGGTGCTGTAAGCTATGCTGTGATTTCACGGGCGTATCAACTTAGGGGCTAGGAGGAGGTGGGGCGCATCCTGAGGGGAGCTGCCCTCCTGGAGTAGGAAGCCTCCTGCACAGCTTCTTCCAGCTGGGGCACCTGCTCTTCTGCAGGACAAGTGGACTGGGTTGGCAGGTCTGAGAGTTCAGTGGAGTGGGAGGATCTGAGGTTGTGGAGTGCAGCGGCCCCAGTGCTATGGTTTCCGCCTACAGTCTCCCCAAAGTCCACTTGCGGAAGGTAACTGGGCTCTGGGGCACTACACTCGTGCTTGAGTTAGTAGCTGCATTAGCAGCTGGGGCTGGCTGAAGGTGTCACTGGGGAGTGGCCTGGAAAGGTGAATTCCTCTCCTCCCCTGTCTGCCCTGTCTCTCTGCTCCCTGCGAGCAGCTTCCCTCCACCAGCCCCTTCCACCTTGTACTTCCACGAGGTCACTCCTGCCTGTGGCCTTTCTACCATGGACTGAGTCCTTTGACACCATGAGCCGAAGTGAACCTCTCCCCCTTTAAATCGTGGGTGTCAGTGTTGTGTCCCAGGGACAGAGAGCTGACCAGTGGACAATTGCACATGTCGAGTCTTGGCCTTCCTGGCCAAGGCTGCCTCATACCTGGATTGCGAGTTTTCCACTCCGAGCACAGCTGCCCATGTGACGAACTCCTGAGGTGGCCAGGTGGCCTCATGGCCTTGCCACTCAGTCTCTACTGACCACTGGGTGGCCACTGGGATCCTCCTCCCTTCAGGCCCAGCTCCCCATGTTCTCTGATGCTTCCTGCTCCCTTCAGAGGGGGCTCCCTGTCCCCTGCTTGGTCCCTGCATAGGGTCCTCCTGGCCAGCTGGGGTGGGGATCTCGTCCCAAGTCCTCTTTTTGAGGCTGGTTGGTCAGACTGCCCCTGGCATGCTCTGTCTGTTTCTCCAGAAGCAGCTCCAGGGTGCAGCTGGGCCTGGGGGGCTGTTGATGGACACCCATTGGGCGATGGGCAGGGCACCCTCAGATGACACCACAGCTGGGACTCCTGGCCGAGAAGCCCAGGTTGGGGTGGGGGCTGGGCCTCATCACTCCCACGGTGACGGGAGTTGGGCACTGGGGAGGAATCTCTGTTCAGCTGAGGTCTTTCCCAAAGGTCTGCGCTTACAGCCTGCCCAGTGAGGAGGGAGGGAGGTGCCTTCCCACGGAGAAGCCAGAGCCCCTCATGGCTTTGGAGAGAGTGGAGGATCTGCCACTGCTGCTGGCAGGGAGGCCCCCCCTACCCTGGCGGAGCGGGGGCACCTGGCTGCTGCCGACTCCAGGACAGAGTGAGGACAAGCTAAAGAGGCCCCATGGGGCTGTGCTGCTGGAGTGGAGGGTAAAACAGAGCAGAGGCTCTGGGACTCTCGGTCATGAGTCACCTCTTGGTCCTGCCACACGGCTGAAAGGAGAGGTTTGTTCCGGCTCAGTCTCAGAGGGTTCTGTCCATGGTTGGAACCTGGCAGGGGAAGAGAGCCGGAGAGGAGGGGCTGGGTCAAGGAGTGACCCACGAGGCTCAGCCATGGCTTCTTCAGAGAGGAGGGTGGCAGGAAGGTGGCACCCTGGGAGTCAACAGCCCCTGCCAAGGCTCAGGGGCAGTCATGGCAGCCTAGGGGTCTGTGCTGGGAATACTGAACTGTGGATCCACATGGGACATTACCAGGTCCCCCATGCTCCAAGGCCACCAGAGTGAACTTCCTAAGACAAGACCCTGGCTGTGTCACCACCTGCCTGGAGTGCTCCGTGGCTCCCCCTAGACCACAGCCAATACCCCATCCCAAGCTGGCCAGGTCCTCCTTTTCAGGACCCATGCCTCTGTAGGGTCCCCCACCTGGCCTCACCATCACACATGTTCTACTCACTCTGCTGCCACTCCCACCACAGGGCCTTTGCACTTCTTCTCCTTCCTCTAGGGATATGAATGAACTCCTTCTCAGTCCTCAGGGGCCACTTCCTCCAAAGGCGCCTTTCCTGAATGCGCCCCCATCCTGTGGGGGGTGTGTACAGTGGGGCAGGGCTGTTGCTTTCTTGCCAAGGCCCCTGCTGCTCTGTGGGGGTCCTGGGCAAGACCTGGGATGATACCAGATTTCTGCCAGCGAGAAGCCTGGTGGGAAGGAATTGAGAAGTCGCCTTTAAACTCTGAAGAGACATTTTCCTGAGCAGCTGGCAAGGCCCCTCCCGCTCAGGGATTTTCCAGTCTGCTCCAGAAAGGCCCAGTTCCGAGGGATGGGATCACGCAGGGCCATGGTGTGAGCCCAGGGCAGCCTGCACCCGAGCGCCATCCTCCTGCTCTTTTTCCCTCCAACCCAGCAGCCAGACGTGAGTGGGAGGGCAGGGTCTTTCGTGCCCTGTCAGCTTCTGGTTGTATCCAGGACCCGGGTCCCCAGACATTTGGTGTTGAAAGGCACCCGGCCGGCCACAGGGACAGATCCATGGGATGGGGACAGGGCTCGGTGTCATCTCAGGGTGGCTCTGTGTGGGCTGCTGCAGGGAAAGGCAACAGAGGCAGGGGCAAAGGTCAGGGGGTGGGGGGCAGGGGGCAGAGGGCAGGCCAGAGGCTGTGGCGCCTGTGAGGGGCGCCTGGGATTCCCAGAGTGGGAGAGGAGACTCCGGGAAGGGCTCATCCCTGCGTGGCCTGGCACCAGTCTCCTCTGTGGGAGTTGTTTTGCTCTTGGTAATTGGTGAGAAGTTTGCTTCTAAGTCTGCCCAGAACCCCAAAGTGGAAGCGGGCAGAGGGCCAGTGGGCTCAGGGAATGTTCTTTTACAACACATTTTCATGAAAGTATGTTTGGTCTGCTGTCAGGACCCTGTGAACTGGATGCAGTGTGAACAGGGCTGGAAGGGACTCTTCTCTGCCCTGGCAAGACCGAGGGGCAGAAGGGCAACCCAGCCCTGGGCGGCAAGGTGTCCAGGGGCCAGTGACCCTCATGCCAGTCACAGCCCCTTCTCACCTGCACACAAGGCCGGCCTGGGGCATCATCAGGTTGGCCTGGGGCCAGCGCTGGGAGGAGAGGGGCACTGGCCAGGCCTGCCCAGCTCGGATGGCGGTGCCCTTTGCCAAATTCACAGGCAGTGTAGATGGGCGCATGCTGCTGGCACGGTCCAGGCTCTGCCCTCTGACCCCTTAACTCTGCTGGTTCCTATCTGGGCAACACAAGCCCCACCAGGCCTGTGGGGAGGGAGCGGCAGTCTCTGGGCCCCTTTTGGGTGGGGTCAGGATTACCCAGGTGGAAAAGCTCCCAGAACGTGGTTTCCTGAGAGTGAGGCAGTGAGACGCAGCAAGGCTCAGGGTCGGGGTGGCCCTGTGCCCCTTCCGGGGGGGCCTCAGTCACCACAGCTGGAAAATGCAAGGGGGAGGACTGGGATCCCTATTCTCTGTGGTTCCATCTGCTCCAGATTCAGTCCTCGGACTCCCAGCCTCAGTTTCCCACCTGTCGGAGGCAGCTTCAGAAAAGAGGAGTGGGGTTTTCTTTGTAGATCCCATGAGCCTGGTGAGAACCCAGTTTAAAAATGGTTTTGTGAGAACCAGAATTTGAAAGTGGTGAGGAGTGGGCAGCAGAGGAGTGGGAACCCCGCACCAGAGCAGGGGCTGTTGCTTGGCCATGGCACAGGGAGCCTCCCTGGGGGCAGAGCCGGAGCCGGGCGTGTCCTCTGTCTGCCCCGATGGCCACACCGCCCTGAGGGCAGGCTTGGCCTGAGCTTCTGAGCATCAGTCCAGCCGGGCCTGGCCATCATGGGGCTGGCACCCTGGGCCTCCAGCAAGAGGCTCTGCCATGTGTGGTTTGTAACGTATCTCATGGCCTCGCTGGGCCACGTGCAGTTTGGCCAAGAGGAGTCCAAGCCCTGGTGTCCGGGCTCCCGCAAGGTTGAGCCTCACCCCACCTTAACCTCAGTGCTAGAGACTGAGATGCTGGCTGAGGGCCGACAATTTCTCCTTCCTCCTGTCCAGGCTGACACAGACGCTTGCTGGCTCCATTTCATGCAGGTGGAGAACGAGGGCTCGGCAGGTTACACAATCCACCCGTGATCCGGCCAAGGTCCCTGGTTGGGTGCAGGGAGGTCGGGAGGCCACCCTGTGTCACCTGACCCCGAGGCCAGGCCTATGGGCCTCCCTCCCTTCTCAGTACCAAGCCTGGTGGGTCCCAAGGCCAGTGCCCAGGATCCTGCATGGATCTTTGCATAATTACTTATTTTCATATATATTAGAAAACAAGCAGCCCATCAAATTGGTGACTTCACTGAGCACATTGCCGAGAAGACTACAGTTTAAGAATTGAGACTATTTTGGATTGAAATCTAAGAAAAATATTAAGTAAAAAGTGATCTCGATGAGAGGATGGCAGCAGCCAGGGCTATGGATTACAACTGAGCCCTGGATGAAGCCACTCCTATCACCCTCCCTTGGGCTCCATGTGTCATATCTGCTCCTCTCTCCACTTCCTGTTCACTCTTCACACCCCTTGCTCTATCTTGGGGGCATCTCTGTCTTTTCCCTCCCTGTGGAAATCTTGCAGTTGGCCTTCATCTCCCTCCACCCCAGTGGCTGCCATCTTGGTGGGTCCAATGGCTGCTCTTGGAGGGGACCATTACCGGACATACTGACACAGGAGACCTCTTGGAGCATCCCTCTCTTTCACTGACTTCCCGGCACTGGTGCTCCTCAGGGTTCAGCTGGCTCTTCCCCTGGACAGGCCCCTTGCTGTCCTCCTGGTGGGTCCCACTGTCGCCCTTGTGCTTTCTGCCAGACATCGGTAGACGACCCTCCCCACCCCATGCTGGTTACCTCTGGGCAGCTTGGACTCCCTGCCCAAGCCCACCTACCCTCCAGCTGTCCCTTCGCCAGGTTCTCTGCTGCCACCCACACCACTGCTCAGGCCAAGAACAGGCTCATCTCAGGCTCTTTGTCCTCTCTCGCCATTATCTGGAGTGCTCTCCTCCAGGACGTGTCTGGAATCTACCCATCTCTCCATCTCCCCACCAAGCTTTCTTGTTCCACCTGCTTGGATGTAGCAGCCAGCAATTTCTCTACAGGGCACAAATGGGATCCATCCCTTTCCTGCTGACCTGCCTTCCCCTCCAGCCTCCCATCCTCCTAGCGGAAGCCCGACTGATCAGTATGGTGGTGCACGCTTGTAATCCCAGAACTCTGGGAGGCAGAGGAAGGAGAATCACAAGTTTGAGTACAGTTTGGGCAACTTATCAACTTAGCAAGACCTTTTCTCAAAATTAAAAAAAATTTTTTTTAGGGCCAGGGATTTAGCTCAGTGGTTTTACTACCTGCTTCATAAGCTCAAAGATCTGAGTTCAATCCCTGGTACCAAAAAAAAAAAAATTTTTTTTTTAAAAAGGGTTGGGGGTGCAGCCCAGTGTGAAGGGCTTGGGTTCAATCCCCAGTACTGCCCCAAACAAGCAAACAAACAATTTGGCTCCTGGGCTGAGCCTGCACAGCTCCTCCAGTAATAATTAAGGGGTGCAACAGCCAGTCTCTTTGGCCGGGGGCTCAGCCAGGATGGAGTGGTCACTTTGAATGTCCACCGTTGTGTCCCAGGCTCCCGAGACAGCATGCAGAGTGGCAGCCCAGGCTCCATGCCCAGCTGGCTCTCCCATGCTCAGCCACTCTCACTCCCAGCCTCTGCCACTCTCACTCCCAGCCTCTGCCACTCCTGCCACCTGCCTTCATGGGAAGGTGAGCAAGGGCCAGGGATGTAACAGGAAGTTAGGTGCTGTCCTCCCACTCATGTCTGCTGACCAAACTTTGTCCTGTGGCCAAGGTGGCCTCCAGGAGGCAGGAGATGTCATCTTGGTTGGGAAGCATCGGCCCAGCCAGCTCCTCTATTACCGTGGAGGACCTAGAGAAATCTCCAGAGTCCAGCTGGAAGGTCCCCCAGGAACCGGTGGTTGCCTCTGACCATGGGACTTCCCACCCAGCCTCAGCAACTCAGGTTTGGGTGGGTGAATTCTGGGCATGATTTCTGAACTGGCGATTAATAGGCTGGGCCAAGGTGTCATCATTTGGGTGCCGAGGCCTTGGCATGTGGGGCCCTCCGGGCCTTGGGCTGGCAGGGGTAGGTGCAGTTGGTGCGTGGCAAATCAAACCTGTCAATTCCAGAAGCTTTTGGCACATTGTTGAAGTGACTAGATGACTTTGAGAAGTGTCTGCATGTTTTTCCCCAAGTGCAGTTATTTTTGCCGCTGTGAAATGTTCTGAAATCTGACAGTTTTGTTTTGAGTCTTAGCCCGATGTGAAGATGGAAAGGAACACTGCCTCCCAGTTCTGTGGCACCCGCTTCTTGGGGTCTCCTGAGGACACCCAGATCCTGGAGAGGTGGCCAAGGAGAAGCTTGGGACTGAGGCTCCCAGGGAGGGTGCAGTGGGCCAGGTCCTGGGGTCCCTGGATGCACTTGGACCTGAGACTTAGGTTGACCTTGGATAAACACCTACTGTGTGCCTGGCCCAAGCACCCAAGCACCCACTGTGTGCTGTAGCCAGTATGTTGGGAGGCGGTGGCATGGGGGTGACAAAGTTGCTTTGTCACACTTTGCTGCAGGGCACAGGACTGGGGGTGCAGCAAAGGTGGGGATCTGAGTGCACTCTGACACCAGAGGATGAATGTGGCCAGTGCCAAGCCCTGCCCCTCATCTGCCTAACCCCTCTTCCTCTTCCCAGCACTGCTGCCCCCATGGTGACACCGTGATGTCCAGGGTGGTCTCCGCAGTCCAGCTGCCTGTGGGCTCCTCCAGGAGGCCACAGAGAGTCCACAGCAGACTGAGCCCGGAGAGGGTGCACAGCTCAGCCATCTGTTTCCCCCGGGTGTCACAGGCTGATGTGCCACAGCAACACAATCGCACACTCATGTGAACGTGTGCCAGTGTTTACGATGTGCTTGGCCGCGTTGCCATGGAGACTGATGATGCAGCCCTTTCCCCAGAGAGGTAGACAGAGGAGTCACTGAGACCCACGCTGCTGTGCTTTCCTGGTTATGAAGCAAAACCTAAGCCCCAGGCTATGACAGGGTCCCTGCCCCTCCAGCCTACACACAGGCACATTCGTGTGGCAGACACTGGCCTGAGTTAAATCTCAGGCTGCCGGGTCAGGGGTCCCATTGGCACGGGGAGTGAAGTAAGGAAAGGTCTTTTCTTTCTTTCTATATAGCCAGGCAAGGCTGACGTGGCAGCTCCATGGAGCTGGGGGCTCAGATTACCCTCATCCCTTACCATTCTGTTGCTGTCAGACTCCCCATGCAGCCGGCAGAGCAGGAGAAACAAGCCAGGGTGTGTGGCCCTTTCCTATGTAGCTGTGTGTGGCCCAACCCCTCCCATCTCATCCCATCCATCCATCCATTCATCACATGCCATCCCACCCTTCCCTCCCGTTCATCTATTCATCTCTCCATCCTGTCTCATCCCATCCCATCTATCCACTCATCCATCCATCCATTTCATCCCACCCAACCATCCATCCATCCCATCCCATTACTTGGAGCTGCATGGAAGGCTGAGTTCTATCACTGAAGAGGGAAAGGATGTTGGCAGACAACTGGCAACCTATGCCTTTGTCTGTTCCTTTGGGTCACTGACATCATTGCAGTCTCCTGGGCTGTGGGCACACTTGGCTCCTTTGCATGAGGACAGCCCTGTGGCCTAATCCAGGATTTGTGGGTGACTTGCAATCCTCTCACCAATGCCAGAAGATCAGAAACAGCATAGCAGTGAACACCAAGGGGAAGAGGCAGTGGTCAGCAACCCCTTCTTAGACAAGGTGGGGAAGAGAGGACAAGGGTCAGGCTGGGAGTTGAACCCAGTGCTTTAGTCTACTGTCCCTTGGCCCTCGTGCAGGCCTATTTGAGGTCCACCGTGCCCCATCCTTCCTCCTCCCACTGAAGTGGACCCTGCAGAGCAACAGGCTTCTGGCCAGCATCAGTGAGGGTGTCCAGAGGCCCTTCAGGAGGATGGTGTTAGATGACAACCACGTGTGTGACTCCCTCGGCCATGCAAAGCCCTCTAGCAGGCAGTGGGCTTCGGGCCTCACTGCACCTGGTTAGCCTCACACTGCCTGTGGCTTCATCAGTCTTGTTTTTTTTTTTTTTTTTTTTTTTTTTTTTTTTTTTTTTTTTAACTAATTCCCTTTAGCTGTACAGAATAGTGGGTTTGTTTTGGCATAGTTGTACATGCATGTGACATACTTTATCATTTCCACCCTTCCCTCCCCGGACTGAACTCAGGACTTTGCAGGCAGAGGCACCACTGAGCTAAATCCCCAGCCCTCCCTGTTCTCTTCTCTAATAATCTTCCTTTACCCTCATGTCCTATCTTTTTCTCTTTTCAGAAGCCACAAATGAGGGGTAGAAAAATATGATGAATATTTAAATTAAACATGTTATTACAGTAAAAGATACATTGCCATTCACTGCACCCCATGCTCCTCCTAGATGTGTTTTTTTAGACCAGGGTTCGAACTTGGGTCCTTTGTCCTTGTGAGGCGGGTGGCAGACCACTGAGCCAAATCCCCGGCCCTCACTCCCCCTCGATTTGAACACACTCATCCTGTCATCTTGCCACTCTGAAGCAGCTCTGGAGTCCTCTTTCCTGGCATCTTAGTTGTGCTGCCCTGGCCCCTTTGATGTCCACATTCATTGTTAACCCTTTCATGGTTATTTTGACTTGGGAGATAGGAGCCGGAAGTCACACAGTGCCGGGTCTGGAGAAGAAGGCGGAGAAGGACACAGAGTTGTGTTTTCACGAGCTGCCTTTCCATTGGATGGTGCTCGACAGCATTCGCTGGATTCAGATCCCTTGTCAGATCCACACCCAGGCAAGAAGACGTCCAGAGCTGTTTCAGAAAGTGTCAACAATGGCGGGATAAGAGTGTTTGAAGCAGGGGAGGATTTTGAGGGCAATTAATGACAGTGTACTTTTAGTATAATGCGTCCTTAGAATTTTAAAATATTCACATTATAATATGACTACCCCTTGTAGGAGAGAAAACGTATCTGTCTTTCTCAGACTGGCTTATTTTACTTAACAAGGTGGTCTCCAGTTTCATTCATTTCTCTGCAGGTGACATGGCTTCGTTCTTCTTTATGGCCGAGTGACATTCCATTGCACACATGCACACGCAAGCACACACACACCCCTCACATTTTCTTCATCCGCTCATTTGTTTACACAGCTCAGCTATTGTGAGTTATTTTGTATGCAGCTGTTCTGTGGTGTTGGGACTTTAATCCTTTCTAGAATATGGCAAGGAGTGCTCTAGCTTGGTCAAATCATAGCTCTGTTTCCAGCTTTTGCACAGGCTACCCACTGATTCCTGTGGCGACTGTACTGATTTACACTCCCCTCACAGATGTGTGGAGGCCCCCATCCTTGCCAGTGCAGACCTACAAGCTTATGTATGCGTGTATGCACGTATGTTTCTCTTTTGCAGTACCGGGGCTCATACCCAGGCCCTTTACACTGATCTACCTCCTCAGACTTTAAAATCTAATTTATTTTTATTTCGAGACAGGGTCTCACTAAGGCACTAAGTAGCCCAGACTGGGCTCAAACTCCCAGTCCTCCTCCCTTCAAACATGTCTTACTTTTTCTAATCCTAATGCAACTTTTCTGACTGGGATTTTCTTTCAGGGTTTTTTTGTTTGTTTGTTTTTGGCGCTGGGGATCGATCTCGTGTCTTTGTGCTTGTGAGGCAGGTGGCGGCACTGCTGAGCCAAATCCCTGACCCAGGGTACTCTTGATTCACACTGCTCTGGTAGCTGAAGATGTTGGACATTTTCCCCCAGAATTAATTACTGGCAACCTGTACTTTTTTGAGAAGTATTTCTATGATTAATTTGCCCATTTATTGACTAAGTTACTTGTTCTTTTGATGTTAACTCTTTTGAGTGCTTTATATATTCTAGATATTAATCCTCTATCAGGAGAGTGGCTGGCAAGGATTTTCTCCCTTCCTGGAGGCTGTCTCTTCACCCTGCTAATTGTTTCTCTTGCTGTGCAGGAACATTATATTTTTATTTTTGACGTTTATTCAATGTTTTGCATTTAAAAAATAGTCTTTGCTTTTTAGGACAGATTTAAGTTCACAGCAGAACTTACAGAAAAGGTACAGAGGTTTCTGAACAGGCACTGCTGCCTTAACACCCACCCCAGAGAAGCACATTTGCTTTAAATTTTTTTTTTATTTTTATTGTACACGTTTGCACTACATGATGACTACATTCATCATGGGGAGTTGGTACACAACACATCTTAATTCCTTTTACTTCCCTTTCCCTGCAGGACACTTTTAGTTTGACGTAGTCCTCCTTATTGATTCTTGCTCTTATTTCCTGTGCTATCAGAGTCTCATTCAAGAAGACTTTGCCTGTTTCCCCTATGCCTTAGACTTGTTGTTCTTATAAAGTCTGGTATTAGCAGGATATGGGGTGTACACCCATAATCCTAGCACTCTGCCAGGCTGAAGCAGGAGGGTCCCAAATCTGAGGCTAGCCTAGGCAACTTAGTAAGATTCTGCCTAAGAAAACCCCCAAACTGACTGTGGACGTGGCTCTGTGTGGAGGTTGTGGGCTCAATCCCCAGCCAAAAAAGAAAAAAAGATCTGGGATTTATTTCCGGCCTGTCTCCTGGAGCCATCTTGCCCCCTTCTAGCTGGCTGAACCCCGGCCTGGGGTGAGAGACAGCGCAGTTTCAGCCAGAGCCCCCCCCGGGGGGTGCACAGTGAAGTCTGTCACAGTCAGGGTGGGGCTTGGTCCTCAACTTCTGCTGAAGCTGAAGGAGTACCCTTCTCCTCATGTGAGGCTGCACACACAGCAGCCGGGACAGTGTCACAGCCTGCTGCTCCAAGCCTTCAATAAGAAACATGGAGCTCACTGTCCTGTCCCCTCCCATGCTTATCAAGGCCAAACAGAGCAGAGGAAGTGGGGAACACGGCTGGCTCCCTCCTTGTAGCCTGTGCATGCCCCATTGTGACAGGGACGAGGAGCCGGCCCACCTGTCACCTTGGCTTCTGTCTGTCTGCCGAGGCCGCTGCAGACCCTGTTTCCAGAGCAGAACAGGCATACTGGGTGCTATCAGCCATCAAGTCTGTGAGAGACTGCACCCTTCTGTGGGGGCCCAGTGGGCTCTGGTTGGGGAGAGGGAGCCAAAGAGTGGGAACGAAGGCAGGCGAAGCTGGGCCTGCGGGGGAGTTGGGGTGTGGGGTGGGGCACTGAGCCATGGGGTTTGGGGCATGGGTGGGAAGGAGAGGGGGCTCCTCTGGAGGTGAGAGGGACCCTGCATGGCTGCGGTCACAGCCCGGCCGTGTCAGAAGGACCGCTTGCTGTGTGCAAGCTAGTGAGGTCCTGGAACGAATCTCAGGTCTGCAAGCCCAGAGCTGCAAGCAGCAAGGGAAACCGAAGGCAAAAGAACAGAACTTTTACCAAAAAAAAAAAAAAAAAAAAAAAAAAAAAAAGATCTGCTGTCAGCATGAGGGCAGGATTCATGGAATAAAAAAAAAAAAAAAAAAAAAAAAAAAAAAAAAAAAAAAAAAAAAATGCTCTTAGAGACGTGCCGCAAGCCCTCGTCCAGTTCTCTCCGGTTTTTATTAGGTCAGAGGTGCAGGACTCTTTGAAAATCGACTTGGGAACCGTTGCTGGGAATTTGTAAGCGGCCCTCAGCCAAGATGCATGGTAAAAAGAAATGTGTGGTCGTGAAAGAGACACATTGGGGATCGCATGTTTTTCGTCTCCAGTGTGCGCGGAAACAAGCCCATTAGCGGGGGTGGGCGGCGTGGGGGCGGGAGCCCTGCGGAAGGCAGCTTGGGCTCTGCAGAAGAGGGTTTCTGTGCTCTGCGTAGACGACATCTGGGAAGGCCATGTGTAGACACGTGCGTCCAAGTGCCCCACGGATAGGTTCAGATCCTGCAGGGAAGAGAGAGAGAGAAAACACTGTGAAGATGGCCAGAATGGTATTTGAATAAACAGTGCGGACAGCTGCTCCTCCCCGCTGGAGCCAGAGAAATTCTGTTGTCGTCCAGGAAGAAATTGCATTTGATGAGGGACCCGCAAACCAGGAGATGAGTTGTCCAAAGGGACGTGTGGGCTACGAACTCTACCTCCAGCGCTCTCATGAGCTTCCTCCACAACCGTGCAAGCCTGGGGTGGGGGGTTCAAGACCTCTAAACTTGGGGCTCTTCATCCTACTGTAAGAGAAGGTGTGAATCATTCCTGGAAGCCCTGAGACTTGCCTGCCTTGTGTCCTAGTGAGGGTGTGCTTGGTCCACGGCAGGGTGGCCGTGGGGAGACCCAGGGTCCACACCCCAAGACCTGGTAAAGCGGCATTCAGGACCCTGGGTCTCTGGGTCCTGAACTGAATCCGTTTGCTCTGGAGGGGTCTGCAGGGTTAGGGCTTGCTTTCTCACCATCAGCCAGGGGCCTGGGAATTTACTGGCTTACCTGGTCTCTGTATCTTTTGACCTAATGGTGTCAAAAGAGACACGGAGATACTTTTCCCTCTGGGAAGACAAAACCACCCTGTAATGGCTGAGGAGCCTTCCCAGGAGCAGATGCAAAAGTCCCAGGAGGGCGTTGGACCCTGACCTGGAGCTGTGATGGGTGCTGTGCTGCAGAGCTGTCCCCGGATATGTGCCAGCCTGGGCGTCACCCAGGCCCCTGCAGGAACCCTTTGGCCCACCAGCTTCTCTCAAGGGGTCCTGGCTCTGCCATGAGCACCCCAGTCTCACTTGCAGGAGGAAACAAAGAGGCCCAGAGGAGCAGCCATCCTGGCGGGGCCGGGCAAGGGCCTGTGGCATACATGTTTGGTTCTAGGCACCAAGAACGTGTGGCTGCCATCAGGATGTAGCAGGACTGGCCTGGCAGGTGGAGGGCTGGGAGGCTGTGCCAGAGTCAGGGTGTCTGGCAGCTGCAAGGCCTGGGGCCAACCACTTGGGCCCATGTGTGTGGGGGGCACGTGTCCCCCTGCGGCAACTTCCTGTCACAGTCTTAGATGCACACAGAAGCTCTGGCCAGGACAGACTGTGGCATCACCTGGGCGATGAGTTGGAGCCCCTGAAGACCTGTGGCTGGTGGAGTGGACCCCACACTTCTGGACATTGCAGGGAGTTGACCATCGACGGATCAGAGAGGCATCTGGGTACAGAACAAGTTGAGCACTCCAGACCCAAATGGAATCTTTTCTGTTTATATTCTCAGACCCGAGTCAAGGTGAAAAATATTTATCTTTGCTGTTTTCCAAACAGTGGCCTCTGGCCAGATGAAACATTGCAGGCACAGGATGCCTCGGCCCCTGGAGCTTGGAGGTGAGACAGAAGTGGCCCCCACCACCAGCGCTCAGTGGGCCCCATTGCCGTGGGGGCACCTGAACTGAGAGGCTCTCCCTGGCTATGGCTGCTGCTTTGTTTTTTCACCTTTTAGAAAAGCAGAGGCAAAACATGCCGGAAATGAAAGTCTCCCTTGAGTGTTTCACAGGGCACAGTCCGGGGGCTCTGCTGTGCACCTGTCACCGCCGATGTCTCCAGAACTCTTCCCAGGTGCCCCGCCCAAGCCTGCATCCGTGTTCTGTACTGCAGGCCCTGCTCCAGCCTGGCCACCTCGTCCTCCATCCCGCTCTCCGTCCCTGTGGCTTTGGGCTGGGCTCCCACACTCTTGGTGTGGCTATGGCATCGTGAGTCCAGGGCTTTCTTCAGTCTGAAGGTGGAGTGACATTCCAGGCACCTCAGGTGGTTCCATGGCGGGGTGGGGCTCAGGGCATGGGATGGGTCTGTGTGCCCAGCAGCCGAGAAGCCAAGCGGGCACCTGGCCCTGGCACCCAGCCACCGTGTGACAGCCTCAGGGTGGGCTCTATCCATGCGGGAGGGCCGAGGGGCCCTCGGACTGTGCTGGCTGGAACTGAATTCCTCAGGGTGGAACTGGGCGGAGATAGCTAGGGGAGAAACTGAAGAGGTCCTCCCAGATTCCATCCCCCAGACAGGTTGTGTGATTTTGCAATGTTAAAAAAAAAACCCAAAACCCAAAAAACCAAAAGCATTGCAAAAAATCTAGGCTGACAAAAATCAGAATTTTAGCTGAAGACAGGATCAGTCTAAGTGGACCCTCCTGCCGGGCTCCAATAAGGCTGGGCACGGCTCAGTCTTGTCATTGTTTTGGTGCTGGGGTTGGAACCCAGGGCTTCACACATGCCAGGCTCTGACCTCGAATCAGTTGAAAATACTGAATATTTTCGACTATAGTTTAATAAAAGGTGGGTAACATAAAAGTTCCATTTTAATACTTAAGTACACTGACATGTCACGCAGCTCCTCCGTGACCACCATCCAGTTCCAGAATTTCTGTCATCCCAAACCGAGACTTCAGACACCTTCAACAACTCCCCACCACCCTTGTCCAGCTCCTGGTGACCTCTGCCCTCCTTTCTGTGTCCAGGAATTTCTCTCCTCAGAGTTGGTCATCAAGTGGAACCTTCGGCTTACTGCACTCAGCATAACGCCCTGCACACTCATCCGTGTGTAGCCTGCAACAAGATTCCTTTCCTTTTCATGGCTCAATAGTACTCCATTGTGGGGATAAAGTACATTTTAAAAGTCCATTCCTCGGTTGATGGGTTGCTTTAGCTATTGTAACTAATGCTACCATGAGCATGGATGCACATGTATTTGCTCACGTCTTTCACTTCAGTTCTTCTGGATGTATACAGACTTCTAGATGACGCAGTAACTGAACGGTCTACTTTTTGATGGACCGCCAAACTGGTTTCCATGGTGGCTGCTGCATTTTACATTTCCACCAGAGAGGCACAAGTGCTCCAGTTTCCCTGTTTCCCCATCCTGGAGGACAGACATGTCAGGGTGAGAAGCGGCATCTCACTGTGGTTTGGTTTACTCTGTCCTGAGGACTGGCCACCTGGGGCATCTTTTTGTGGCTTTCTTGGTAGCGTGTGCAACTTCTCTGGAGAAAAATCTATTCCAGTCCTCTGTCCGGTTTTGAGTTAGGTTGCTTATTTTTTGTTTTTGAGCTCTATTTGCATTACTTAAATTTTGTAGAGCTTACTTTTCAGAGTAGGCTTAGGCTCCCGGCTGCAGGCTGGAGATGGACTGAGAGCTCCTCAGTGCTGCCTCCCTGCACCCAGAGTGCCCTGTGGGCACAGTGAGGTCTGTGTCCACCTGAACGGGCCCACATGCAGCTCATGCTTGATGTGGTGAACTCTGTGGGCCTGAACGACTGTACCAGACACATACTTACACTTGCCATTGCTTGTTTCTTTGGCAATACTGGGTACTGAACTCAGGACAAGTGATTCACTGCCATCACCCTGGATTGTAAGAAATATCCACTCAGATGTGATTTGTCTTCTTTGCTGAGCTTTTCAGGTGGCCCCTCCAATTGAGCATGTGTGAGACAAGGGCCTTGCTCCCCCCATCCCCTCTTGCATCTCTTCCTCACCCGGAGCCCCCACCAGGAGTCGGGGAGGGCGGGCACAGGTGGGATGGAGGCATGGCTCTCCCTAAGGCTCCTTATGGAAAGCAAGCAAAGGGGGAGCTCCCCATTAGCACCGGCATGTGGGGGGCAGCACCTGCTGCACAGGCCAGCATGTGGGGTGTACCCTGGACCCTTGGCGGCTACCCAAGACAAGGCCCTGTGCTCGTTCCTGGAGAGGCCTCCCCAGGGCCCCAGCTGCTGTCTTCTCCCAAGGACCAGGCCTCCCTTCCTCCTGCTTCTCTGGTCTCATGGGGACCAGATGCGCGTGTCAGGGGCTGCTCCAGCTGGATGGCCCTGACATGCGGCTTTGCGGAAGGCACCCGTCCTGCCCTCTCACTGGCCGGAGGGTGATGTGGCGCTCAGGCAGCCTGCAGTTCTGTCAGGATGCTGGGGCACAAGTGACAGAGGCCTCAGGGAGTTTGGAGGCTCACAGCTGGCCAGCCTCAGGCTGGTCAGGCGGGCCATGACCCTCCTTAAACGATCGCTGCTCCCTGCTGCGCAGAGCTTCCCCTCCTTTCTCCAGGGGAATGCACCCCTCTGGGAAGTCCTGCAGGAAGGGAGGGCAGCTGGTGGGACAGGGCTCCGGAGCTCCGGAGCTCCGGAGCTCCGTTAGTGTTTATGGAGGGAGTCTCACTGATTTAGCTTCTGCTTGTCACAGCGCACTGCTGCTCCAGGTCCAGGGACATCTTCCTGGGCACTGTGGACCGGGCCTGCAGAATGCAGCTCTGTCTGCAGCTCATTTGCTGCCTCCCGCCCTACGTCCCTCCTTCCACCCCTCCTGTCTCCATCTCAGCAGATGGCCCAGCTCCTGTGTCCCCGAGGAGGTAGAATAGTCCAGGGGATCTGCCTCGACCTCCACCCATGGCACCTTGCCACCTCATGCCTCAGGTGCCAAGCCCCTTCCAGAGGTGGAGCTCACCCTGTGCCCGGAAGGCAGAGTCTCGGTGGGCCGACTCTGAGCTGGGTGTTGTCCACCGTTGGGAGAGAAGCAGGGTGCGCAACTCAGCTGCTGGTGCCGGGGGCCTTGTGAGGTGTCCTGAACTGAGGCCAGGCCAGGTGTTTGTGGTCCACTTGGGGCAGGAACATGGCAGGTGGGCAGAGCAGCCCCCTCTGGCCCCATCCGGAAGTCAGTGTCCAGGCTGTAAGGCACAGAATCCACCACAGCCAGGGCTAAGCAGGGGCCTGGGCATCGACAGACAAACCACGGGCTGCCTAGGGTCTGTGCATGCTGCAAGGGCTAGCACCACCCACCGAGGGCACAGGGCCCAGTGCAGGTGTCAGCTCTGGTGTCCCTGGGGTCATCTGCCAGGGGCGCCCCTCTCCAGCACATTTTGCCTGCGGGAGAGAGGGGAACCCTCAGGCCCGGACAAAGCCTCAGCCAGGAGAGGCGGGGTCCAGAGCCAGAGGCCCATGGGGACAAGCAGCACTTGGCATCTGCCTTCCTGCTTTCTAGTCCCCACTTTCCACTCCAGATGTAGCTCTGCTGGGGCTCTTCCTGTGCCTGTCCCCCTTCTTCCTGCTGTCTCCCTGTCTCCAGATTCAGATGTTTGTCCCTCTGCTTCTGCCGGTGGCCCCATGTCACTGTATCCTCGCTGCATCTTCAGCCCCGCCCCGTCCCTCTCAGGCCCTCGCTGTCCCGTGTGGCCCTGTTCCATGGCTGCTTTCTTCTCTGTTCTGTTCTCACCCTCGCATTCACATCCCCAGTCCTGAGCTCTCCGCAGAGTCTTGGAGACTGAAGCTGCAATCTGTCGTCTCCACTTGGTGCCCGGGGTATCACTCTTGCATGACCCGACGGGGTTCCGACAACCCAGACCCCTTACCCCCCAAACTGCCTCACCTTGTGGTTGGCAGCTGCATCCCTCTGGCTACTCAGACCTCAGCCGTGTGTCCGATCTGCCAGGAACGCTGCAAGCTCTGTTTTCCAAACACAGCTCCGCTGGAGAGCCCAGGCCCCGGGTGCTCAGTTCCCCGTGTAAAGCTTGCACCTAACCTGTGTGCAGCTTCCTAATCATCTAGGCAAGCGAGGCTAACCTGATGTACGTGCTGTGGAAACATTGCACTCAGTGTTCAGGAGACAATGACAAGGGGTGAAGAGGCCTGAAAACACGTAGCACAGAAAACTGTTTTCCTGAATATTTTCAATTTGCAGTGGATTGAATCTGTGGACACGAAACCACAGTTACTCAAGGACAACTCCTTGTCCATCAAGAGCCCTGTGGACTGTGTGTCCCTGCAGCGGCCTGGGACAGGTCCTCAGTGCAGAGCCAGATTGGCAAGCCGCTGCCCTCGCCCACCCCTGGGATAGGGCGGACTAGGGTGGCGGGTGCTGGACCTCCTTCCCCAGGCAGGAGCGGCGTGGCTGCAGTGCAGAGGTGGCAGCTCTCCGACTGCGAGGAGGGGGCCCCAGTGGGCTTCAGCTGGAGCTGCTTCCAGGCTGCTGTGTGGAAGGTGGGGAGGGGAGCTGAGCAGCCCGGGGTCCCTCTGAGGCCACTGGAAGCTGAGGGTTGAGCTACAGAGGGAAGAACTGCTTAGGAGGAGCTCCCGAGGAGGTAGCCAGGGCCCTGGAATCTGGGCTGACAGAAAGGCACACGTGAGAGTGTCCTGGTGACCAGGACAAAGGCCAGTGTACCCTGGACGAGGCCAGCAAAATCCAGATGCTCAACAACGAAAAACCTGCAGCATCCATCAGCCAATCAAAACTTCCACCAAGAAGTCAACAAATGGCCAGAGAGAAGTCACTCCACACACACAGAACAGACAGTGATAGGCCATGGAAACAGCAGAAAACAAGGTTAAAGCAAGTATTGTAATTGCATGCAAATACTTCGCTGAGAATGTAGACAAGCAAGGGGAGAAATGGAAAATATCAAAGTATAGGCCGGGCTGTGGGTGGAGCACAGCAGGAAGGGCTGCCTGGTACACAGCCCTGGGCTCCATCTGCAGCAAAACAGAACACAAAAACCCAATGTGAACTATTAGAGCCACATCTGAAATGAGAATTTCTCTGGTTAAGCTTAATAGCTGATTAAGAGATTAGCAGACTTGAACACATAGTTCTAGAAATAATCCAGGTTGAGACACGCAGAGAATAAAGCGTGGAAAGCCACAAGCAGGGTCTCGGGTACACACACCTACATGAAGCTGAAGGGAGGGGCGAGATCAAAAAGGGTTTTAAGATAAAACGGCTGAAATATTTCAAACTTCAAATCCATAAATCTGAGAAGTTCAGGGAAGACCATGAAAGCTAAATACAGAGAAAATCGTGCTGACATATATCATCATCCATTTTCTGAAATCAACATTAAAGAGAAAAATCTTAAAATAGCCAGAGGAAATTGAGACTCTTGCATACACAGGATGATGAAGAAGTGACAGCACTATTAGCTTGGAAGCTGGAAGTCAGAGAGGTCAAATCTGCAGAGAAGTGAAAGGGTGACTCGTGAATCTAAAACTCGAACATAACTTTTATTTTATTACAAAATTTAAAAAAATTTTATTTATTTTTATTTTGGTAGCAGGAATCGAACTCAGGACCTTGTGCTTGCAAGGCAGGTGTGTTGCCACTGAGCTAGAGCCCCTGCCTAACATAACTGTAAAAAATGGAGGCCAATTATGACACTATCAGATTTGCACTACCAAAAATTGTAAAAGAAGTTGTGCAAATGATGCTTGTAGAAAGTTGGATCTACAAAGAAGAGTAGGAATGGCAGATATATAGATAAAGGTTAAGCAAAAGCAATTTTTACAACTAGATGAAACTTCACTCTAATGTTTGTAACAATATCTGTGGGATTCTGGTGTTTCAGAAATGTTATTAAAAAAGAAAAACTTGTTTAGATACGTTTCTCATGGATGTGATGCATGAAACACATGCAGACCAGACAATTACAAGTTAGTCCCCCAAATCTATTTTCTGAAGAAAACAGTGTTTGCTATGTATCCGTCCATACAGTTTGTGTATTAAATACAAACATACACAAAACACATGAAATGTGAGTTGGTGCCTACATGAAATATTTCACACCACTGTGCTACACACTTTTAAGAACAGTCGCTCAAAGAACATTTCTCAGCCAGGTGCCTGTAAGCCCAGCATAAGTTTTTGTCATCTTTCAATTTCTTTAAGAGACAATCAACTGTTTTAAAGCAAAATACCAGCAACGATTTGTGGAGCTCATCATGTTGAAGACTAGTGTCTATGAGGACAGTGGTACAGAGTACGAGAGGAGCAGAAGGAAAGCACATTGCTACAGGATAGGACATAAGACAGGAAGCAGTTGACTGTCGTGTTCAGTTGTGGAAAAATCCCTAAACCTAAGTAAGGAGATACATATAGCTTATTAGGTGTTAGTAAATAAAATGGTTTTCTGAAAAATGATCGTTTCTAGAGAAAGAAGGAAAAAAAAAAAAGCAGAAATAAAGAATGGGTGGGATAAACAGAAAACAGTAAGGGCCAGGGATTTAGCTTAGTGATTTCGGCACCTGCCTCACAAACTCAAGGGCCAGAGTTCAATCCCAATATCAAAAAAAAAAAAAAAAAAAAAAAAAAAAAAA
>NW_022900933.1:39217981-39236274 GCF_012274545.1 Fukomys damarensis | reverse complement strand
AAAAAAAAAAAAAAAAAAAAAAAAAAAAAAAAAAAAAGTCCAGTGATATGAATCAATCACATGAAATGTAAAGGTTTAACACTCCCACTGAAGGCAGAGATACTGGATCATACGGCAAGGCCCACCTACAAGGAGTCTACAAGCAAAACACTTTAAATATACAAAAGTCAAGTGAATGTCTATACTCACTAGCTATAGTCAGTAACTGAATTAAATAGTAATGCTGCATAATCATAAGCCAGCCACAAAATTAACAAACAAACAAACACCGGGGCTGTTCCACATTGACAGGGCCGAAGAGGCAAGCAGAAAGAGCTCCCAATGGCCAGAGATAGAGAAATTTGGGCAACAACAACAAAAAAAAAACAATGAAAAAGTTGGATTATAACCCAAAGGGTAAAATAAAATCCATCTGATACAAATGAGTAAGAGAACAAATAAATAAATGGAACAGGAGTAAAACCTCCTTAGAGAAAAAAAATTTCTAGTGATAAATGTATAAAGAATGAAGAAAATAGAAAAAAGCACCACCAGAACTGCAGCTGTGGTGCACAGGCTCTTAGCCAGCGGCTGCTGAAGTGCACAGGCAAATGTTTAAGAAGGAACAGATCATTTGTGCAGCCTTAAAGAATCCCCTCTCTCAAAGGATCACTGATTCAAAAAAGAAAAAAATAGTAACTGCATAGTGGTACAACATGACCCACACTACCCATACCTAGTAAGAAGACGTAGTAACATCAGGAAGAGAAAACTTCTGGTCATACCCAACTGAGGGACCCGGGGTGCAGCGTTGGACCTCTGCTCTCCCAAACACCAAGCTGTAAAGCACAGAGCAGCACAGGTGTGGCAGAGTGGGAGAAGACACCTAAACACAAAGTGGGAGGCTCCTGATGAAAAATAACATCAGTGGGGGAACTGGTGAAAACAAGGAAAGCCTGCCATTGGTAGTATTACTGTGTAAGTGTTTTTATAATTGTACCAAGATTATGCAAGATGTGAACATCAGGGCAAAGCTGGGTGAAGAATATATGAGAATTCTCTGCACTATTTATGCAACTCTCCTGCTATTTTAAAATTATCTCAAAATAAAAAGCTTTAAAAATAATACCACTTACATTAGTATAGGGAAATGTTAGGAAATAAATTTCTCAAGCGTGTGCAAGGCTTGGACAATGAAAAGCCGCAAAGCATTGCTGAGGGAAATTAGAGCGGTGTAGGTGAATGACGACACGGAGGGGCTCGACCTGCAGACTCGACAGTGCTGAGATGTTTATTCTACCGGGAACCTGTAGATTCAGCTTAATCCCCGTTAAAACCGAAACTGTCTTTTTGCACACATGGACAAACCAGTTCTGAAGTTTGTATAGAAATGCAGTGGGTACAGAGAACAGCGAGAGCAATAGAAAAAGTAGAAGGGTTTTACTATTCAGTTCTAAGACTGCCTGTGAAACCACGGTAATTAAAGCAGGGGCCAACAGTGCAAGCCGTGAAGGCCGGGACAGACACACAGCTGCACACCTGTAGGTGCACAGTACAGTCTCCGTGTCTGAAGAAGGACCCCGGTTGAACTGCTGTGGAAATCAAATTCTTTAAAATAGCAAACTATGTGGAAATATTTAGAGGCTGTATCTATCTGTAAAAATATACAAAAACATCTTTATATCTTAAAATATACACACATTTAAAACAAACTATAAAAGTTGTTATCAAATTATGAAACATTAATCATGATCATATTATAAATACATTTATATTATGAAATATAGAGCCAAAACTGCATTAACATAATAAATTATTATTAAACATATGGCTTGCATAATATATATTATAAATACAGATAATGCATTTATATAAAATTTATATAAAAATACAAGCCTCAATCCCTTTCTCTAATATTACCGAAAAATTAACTTATCATGAAGCACAGACCTAAATATCCAAATTGTAAAATTTCTAGAGAATATATTTGTGACATTGGTATAGACAAAATTCTTTTTCTTTTTTTTGGTACAGGGGATTGAACTGGGGACCTAGTGCTTGTGAGGCAGGAGGCAGAACCACTAAGTTAATCCCCCACCCAAGACAAAATTTTTAACAGAACTCAAAAGCTATGAAAGTAAAAATTGATAAACATTGCTGTCAACAACATGAATAATACCTGCCTTCTAAAAGCCCCATTAGGAAAATGAAAAGTCACAGATGGTGAAAATGCATTTGCTATCCAGGCATTTGGTAAAGACCCATTTCAGAGAATATGAAAAATTCTTAACAACTTTGTAACAACAAGATATACAAAGCCAGGCATGATGTGCACCAGTAGTCCCCGCTGCCTGGGAGGCTGAGGCAGGAGGATCACTTGAACCTGGGAGTTCCAGGCCAGCCTGGGTGACACAGTGAGCTCCTGTGTCAAAACTGGCAGGCAGACAGGCAGGCAGATGACAGTTAAACAGTTGGAAGGAGGAACAGAACAGGCACTTCACAGATGAAGATGCCCCAGTGGCAGAATCAGGCGATCTCTACCTGGCAGGCTCTTCCCTCTGCCTCCGGCCTCCTCCCCTCCCTGAGTCTTCCCTCCTGCTCCTTCTGCTATGGGGCCTCCTGAGCCCCAGCCACATGCATACCCCAGAGAGCCCTGGCCTCATTCTTGTGATTTTCCAGTTGCTCGGCCTTCCTAAGGCCCCAGATGCTTTGCCTGTCTATTAGATGCAGGATTTGGCCTCTGCATAAGAATTCAGTTTTGTCTTGACATGTGTCTAAGTGTCAACAATTGTGCTCGATGCATCTTTCTTTTATAAATGAACGAAATGTATAAATTTACAATTAAATTGATGCTTTCCTTTGGTTTTAGGCATCTGTAGTTTTACTGAGATATGTTGGGACGTGGATTTATTTTTGTTTATCCAGCCATAAATCCACTATGCTTCTTGAATCTATGGATACACATTTTGCAAAATTTTCAGCCATTAGAGCTGCAGCAACCCACCCCAGCCCTGCTATTTCTATTGTCTAGGTGTCAGTGAGATCTGCATTAGTCTACCAGCGCTATCTTCTGCGTCTCTTTCCCCAGAGTCTTTTCTTTCTGTGTGAGTTTGGTAATCTCTTCAATTCTACCTTCCATTTTATGGATTCTGTTTAATCTGTGGTTTTACCAAACAGTGAGGTTTTATAACCTGGTACAATTCTCATAGTCTGTTCTGCTTGGTTCTTTTTCCGATTGCTTTAGTCTTTCCAGATAGTGCTTTGCTAACTGCTGCAGTTTGGACTGTCAACTTCATTTCTTTGTACCCTACAAAGAGCCAGCTGATTTAATTTCAGCTCAGCTATTCCTTTATTTGGAGTTCTTGGGGTTCATTCACCTGTTTAGAGAGTTATCTGTGTGGAAATCCTGGGAGGCCAGGTTGGGGGGTTATTTCAAGCAGTTGAACCCCATTTGCCTGACATACCTTTAGTCTTCATTTTAGTTTGAGGTCTCCTGCACCACCAAGGGGGCATCGAGGCAAACCTCGAACTTTCACGGAGTTGGACCCATGGAGAGCATGGCTACAGAAGGCGGGGCTGCCCCACCAGGACACAGGTGCAGGCGGACAGGTTAGCCTGCTATGGGTCAGCAGGCTGTAAGCTCTGCCGGGGTATCCAGGGACCCCTCCCAGTGGCTTCTTTCCAACCTCTCTGCTTCTCACAACCTTTCCTGGGAGCAGACAGCTCCGCAGGTGCCAATCTCTCGGGGCTCAGCCAGGCCGCTCCAGGGCAACACAGCTCTGTGGCTTCATTGGGCCCCCATCGGCTCCAGGAGAGGATGCAGTTTGAAGCCTGGCGCACTTCCTTTCAGATCCTTGTGGCCAGAGTCCGCCTCAAGCTCAGGCCGGCTTCAGGGAGGCAGGGAACATGACCACAAGGAGTGGGGAGGAGGAGGAGGAGGAGGGGGAAGAGAGTTGGGAACAGGTGGGCTCTGGATGAGCCCACCGCAGGAGCAAGTGGCTTTGCTGTGGTTCCTCAATGTGAAGTTGGGGCCATCAAAGCCCAGTTTTGGGTGAGGGCGCCTTTTCCAGTGCTGCACCAGGCCCTCCCTGGCTCCTGTAGCCACTGGTCCACAGTGACTGGCTGAAGCCTGAGGTCACTTCAGGTCAGGCTCAGTCATCACATTCAGCTGGGCCTCCTTTTGTCCCCTGGATAGCTTGTGGACTTTCTTACACATGGGAAGGGGTCACTACATTTTATGTAGCACCCCCCAGGCACACAGGGCCAGGCAGTGTTTTATGATAGTGGGAGGAGACAAGGTGGATAGCTCCCTAAGTCCCCAGGCTATGCCCTTAGGAATCCTGGATCCTTGCTTCTCTGATGGCCTGGCTGACTCCAGGGCCTTCCTGGGCAGAGCAGGCTCCTGTCCAGCAGGCAGTGGGCTTGCCAGAGAAGGTGACCTGTGACCTGGCTGCAGTTGGCCAATGGGAGGGTGTGGCATAGACCCAGCCTGTGCAAAGGCCTCGGGATGTGAAGAGGTAAAGACGCCGGTCAGCTGCTTGATCAATATTTGCTGAACAAATGAACGTGTAAATGGCCAACTAACGGAAGGAGAGGGTGAATTATGAGGGGAAGGCATGAGTCAGTTCCTTGTAATGGCTTGTGTTTGACCCGCCGTTTTTCTACCTGCTCTTGCCTAATTTCCCCAGCTAAATAAACTGGGAGGAATTTGTGGGAATGCCAGGGAATGAGTCTGTCTTCCAGTTGTAGCAGCAATTGCAGTTACCTAAAATTACAAGCCTGTCTGATCTCATTAGCAAAACAAGCCTCAGAGAGAGCCCGAGGTGGAAGTGGGCACTCTGACAAGGAGCAGGAGGCTGTGTCCAGAGCAGCTCCCTGCTGACACCCCCGGCACGCTGGCCTGCAGGGCAGCTGCCTGCCGAGGGAGCCGTTGGAGGAGGTCGGAGTGGAGCCCGGATCTCGCTCAAACCACTTTGCTTCACAAATACCCTGCCCTGTGTGGATTACAATGGGGGACCTAAACCAAAGGCCTGGGGGGCAGGAAAGCAGCCCACAGAGTACCACTGAGGCAGGGAGGGTGCAGCTGGCCTTGGGCGGGAGAGGACAGCACCACCAAGCACAATGTGCAGGGTGCTGCGCCCTTCCGGGGTTCTTGGAGTTACAGGTAATGGGACAGCTGAACAGATTTAAGCTTGCAGGATAAAATCAGGATGTCTTCTCTGCAGAATAAAGCCCAGGCTCTCTTAGGAATGCTCAGAAGACAGAAACACTGAGGCCTGCTCCAATGGTTAGGCAGTTTCGCAAGAGTAGCCCTTCTTTATTGATCCCGTCCCCAGCCAGGCTGGAATGAATGCCCTGGCTCCTATTAGCTTGAGCAATCCTCATAAAAGCCCTGCAAAGCAGGTATTATTATCCCTGTTTTTCAGACAAGGGATGGAAGATGCCAAGTAGCTTGCCCTGGGTCACTAGCTAGTGAATGTGGCCGGAGACCCGGCCGGTCCGGAGCAGGCAGGCCTGGTGCAGGAATGTGTGTCTGCACACCATCCTGAGAGGCTGGGGACACCCATCCAACTTCACCTAGAGCAGAAAAAGAAACCGCAGTACTTAAGGTTTAGTAAGAGTATTTTTAAAGTGGGTATCATGCTGTGGGCAGGTCCAAGAAAGTCGCAGGGCAGCTCTGAGAGGGCCCAGCAGAACTCTGGCTGCCAGGCCCAGGATCTGGGCAGGGGACAGCAAGGCGTCTCCACGGTGGGTACAAAAGGAACAGACACCGCAGGGCTCTGGATAGTTCTGGACCCCAACTCAAACATGGCCATGTGCCTGGCACCAGCAGGCACCAACGCTTCCCCTGAGCCCGCCCAGGGTCAGTGCTGTGCCTGTCCAAGTAGGCTTTGTCCTTGAAAGTCGGGCCGGGGGGCCCAGGCTGGAGCAGAGGGGGAGACGTCCTACCCGGGTCACACTGTTCATCACTGCCGAGGGGACAGTGGGCGAGGGTCCAGGGAGGGTTCATGAGGACGGGTACATCTGGGGGTCGGTGGGGAGAGCCAGGTCCTGCCCCCTTTGCTCATTTGGTTGTATTTGTTCTTTGGTACTGGGGATCAAACTCAGGACCTTGAGCTTTCGAGGCAGGCGTGGTGTCACTGAGCTAAATCCCCGGCCCTGTTTGTTTGAATGAGCATTTTATTCTGAGATAGTGTGAGATTTATAGAGAAGTTGCAAAGATGGCACAGAGAGTTCCTGCACACCCCTCGCCTGGGATTTGCTCTGTGAACCGTGTTCTGTAACCACACCACTCTTCGCCCGTGCTGAGTAACTGACACTGGCCAAGGCGCTGAAAGTGTCTGCAGCCTTTATTTGGATTTTTCCAGCTTCCCATGCATGTCCTCTCGGTTCCAGGATCCAAGCCAGGGTACCACATTGCATCCAGTTGTCACGTCTCCGCAAACATCTGTGATCTGTGTCATGTGGGCATCCGACGGTTGCTTTTGCTCAGGGCTCAGACCAGAGTGGTGGGGAAGAGAGCTTTGGCTGCATAATCCGCAGCTGGCGCATTCCAGGGCAGAGGTGGGATGGATGACTTTGGAATTGCTTTGAAAAAAAAAAATATGTGCGTGCGTGTGTGTGTGTGTGTGTGTGTGTGTGTGTGTGTGCAGGGGAGAGTCCTGATTGAAAAACCAGCTTGAATAATATTCAACACTGTATTTTGATGGGATAATTGCTTTATTTTTATAAAGATTCTTAATTATCTCCAGAAAATCCATTTAGCTCAGTTGGTAATTGAATTAAGGAAAATGTCTTTTCAATCACCGAGTCCCTGCTATGATAAAAAAGAAGAAAGAATAACTTTAAAGTACTTCCCTACAGAACCTAGACAAACTCGTTATGACCCAAAGCGGAGCAGTTCTGTGCAGGCCCCGGTGGCTGTGAGGGAACTGCATTCTGCAGATGCTGAGTTCAAATCACCAGAGCAGTGAAAGAAACTCCAGTCCTGTGGTTCCTCTGCTGTCAGAGCCAAGCCATCCTGCCGCTGCTCTGGACTTGCTTTTGTTTCTGTTTCTCTTGCAAGGGTCTGTGGTGCTTTCTGGTCTGTCTCGTGCCCCCTGCTGTCCCCAGGGCCTTGGAGATGGGGTGTTTGGCCTGCTCCCCTACTGCTCTGCATAAGGAAGGCACACACCTCACTGCCCCCCCAGTCCCGGTATTGCTCTGCTGAGTACCCTCAGCAGACCCCAACAGTCTGGGGGGGCAATGGTTAGGCTTCCAGTGTGCTGGTGGGGAGCAGCCCGGCAGGGGACCTCGAAGCCTCAGAGAGTCCCTGGCTGCAAGGTGTGAGCCCCTGACTTGTCAGACTACTCTGGGGTGAAGAGAGGAGCCTAGACAGACAGCAGACAGGCCCTGAACTTTGGAGAAAAATCAATATTCAGCAGGAGTTTATGGCATCACAAACACCTTACGCTTCGTGTGGCTATGGTGAACTCTGCTGATCAGAGTGCCCCTCCCTGCTCTCGGTAGGGCCATCTGGGGTCACGCAGGGACGTGAGCAGCCCGCCTCAGCCTGGCTTCTCACGGTGCGGGACCCGCAATGGGCAGCAGAGCTGTGTGAACCAAGGAACGGTCACTGAGTCCGGCTCCACCCGGTGCCGGACAGGCTCGGATGTAGGGCGGGAGTGAGCACCTGGTCTGTCCCGGAGCCACTGTGGAGCAGGTGAAGCGGCCGCCCACAGGTGTGAGGTGTCATCTGTGTCAGTGGTAAGCAGGGTGCCTAGGGCAGCCTCAACAGGTGTCAGGTGCTGGCCCCAGTGGCCCCAGGCCCGCCCGTGTGCAGCTTTCTTACAGACCCTGCAGCCTCACCCCCACTCATCCTCACTTCCCATGCCAACTCCCACATGTCCTGTGGTTGTGTATGAGAAGGGCACCTGCCATCGACTGCTTCATCCTCTTTCATTTCTTGGGCACACAGAAACACTGAGGGCCCAGCTGGAGACCACCCTGAGTCATGCAGAGTGGGTGACACAGGGCGTGGAGGCCCTGAGCTGCTGGGTGGCACAGCCACGGCACCCTGTCTGGTGAGATGCCTGGGGCCTCATCCTGCTAGGCTCTTACTTGGGTAAGTTCCTAAGTGTCCATTGCTTCTGCTTTGTCTCTTGTGATCAAAGTCTGGGGGCCTGGGAGGTAGCCCAGGGGCTGCGGTGGCCCGTGTGCCTGTACCCATGGGGGGGTCCTGTGTGGCTGTGGGTTCTGCAGTCCCTGCTCCTACGTCCTCAAGAGGGCCCTGCAAAGGGGAGCGCAAAGGGGTTTGGAACCCACATAAGAGCGGTGGGAAAACCGGAATGATTGTTTCAAAGGGCAGCGCCCCGACCGGCGCCACTTTACCTGGTTTTATGGGATTCTACATCCTTTCAGAATCTTGGATTACAAAACATCCACCGAGCAACTAACCGAGCTGCACCCCATTAACATGGAGACTTTTATGTATTTACAATTAAGCTTAAATTTTTACCCGGAGAAGTTTTCAAAATGTAGCATGTGTTACTCACTGCGTGAATTGCGAAACCAAGGAAATCTCTGCAAAGTGTTGGCCTTGACAGCGTAATCTGGCAGGGCTGGGAGGAGGAGTAAATAGCGCCTCTCAGCAGTGCTGTCTCTAAGGGTGGGAGACGGAGCCCTCCCTAAGCCCACAGGTGGCCAACATGCTGGCTTCTGGGGCCTGTGCCAGGCCCTCCCTGGAGGGTGAGCTCAGCCAGGCTGCGGGAAGAGGTTGGGGAGTCAGAGCTCAGGTGGGGTGCTGGCTCCCTCACTTGCTAGCTGGGAGACCATGGTGTTTTCCAGGTTTAGGGAACAGGGTTGAGTGATGCACCACAGTGACAAGACGACCCTGGCCGACGCCCAAGGGCTGCTGTGTGCGGACCCTGTCCGACCACCGGCTGTCCCCTTTGTGGCTGTAGGGCAAGCCCGCGTCCCCCACTGTGCCTTGAGCTCCCGGGCGGCTAGACAAACATGCAGTCTCTGGATGTGACATGAGAGCCAGCATGTGCGCTCTCTGTCTAGATCCCTGGGTTTGTTTTTCTTGCTCTTAGTACTCAAGTGTTCTGTCCTGTTGATGTCGAGGCAGATATGTGGAGGCAAGCGGGGTGCTGGGCAGCAAGGTCTGCAGGGCCCTATGCCGCTGTCCTTCCCAGGGCACCGGAGGGGACCCGAGAACAGCACCAACCACACCACCTACCCCTCCTGGGGCACCTATGACAATCAGGAACCCGCAAAGCAGCAGCCTCTCGCTGCACTGAACCAGGGGAAGGGGCTGCCATCACACCCATTCTGCAGAAGAGGAAACTGAGTCCTGCCCATGTCTTCCCTTCCCAAGATCGGGTGGGCTGCAGATGGAGCTGAAGGTGAAAGTGACTGCTCTTTCAGCTTGGAATGTTCCTCCTCTGGGCTCCTGGGGTTCACTACTGCCCAGTTCCCATGTCATGGGACATCAAAGGTCTCTGGAGTGTCCCGAACTGCCCCGGCTCACAGTGGATGCCTCTGGCTCTAGCTGGGCCTCTCTCCTGGCCTGAATCACATGCCACCTACTTGTCCCTCACCTGCTTTCTGTGCTGCTGTGAGTATCCCCACCTTGAGTGCTTATTTAGTTCTCCATGTGGAGGGGACAGTTTACTGCAGCCTGGTCTGGCCCACAGCGGCCACATGGGTGACTGTCTTGCTCCCAGAATGAATAATTTGTTATTAGTCCCTGAGCTGGTTTTCCACGTGTTTGGGCACAGGAAGAGACATCCCCCACCCGCCCAGGTCCTTGGCTGGTCAGCACTTCAAATGATATTGTTTCATATTAAATAATTTTAAATTCCATGGACCCTGGTTTCACAATCAAATAATTCGATCCTGTTTACAAATGGGTTTTACTTCCTGACAGTTCCTTCACTGGGCTGGCTGGTCAGTGTCCTCCCGTGCCCTCCGGTCCATCTCTGTTGCCTTCCCTGGGACACTGTGTAGTTGGGGGACTTCCCAGGCGTCCCAGGGCTTCTCTGCCTCCCCCCACCCCTGCCCTCCAGCTTCAGCCACAAGAAAAACCCCATGGGTAATGGGACTGGGGGACACTTGATAACCATCATTCCGATGCCCTTTGTTACAGATTAGGAAACAGAGGCACAAGACCCGTTCCCATGGTGAGCTTGTGACTCAGGGCAGGATTCCCCAGGGCCAGTCTGCATGCCTCCCCCTTCTCCAAGTCCCTACTTGTGCTATTTGCTGCCCTGAATGAAGCCACAGAGGGAGGTGGTGGTCAAGTGGCTGTGAGAGGCGGGGAGGGCAGGGAGGTCACACTGAGGAGCAGCGTGGGGACCATGGGCCGAGCCCAGGGAGAAGCTGGCCACTGTGGGGGCCGAGCTTGGTGGTGATCAGGGTACCTCAGCCAGGGGGAGTACTGGGCATCTCTGAGTGTCTGTCCCCTCATCAGTTGGAGGCTGTGTTAGGTGAGGCCCTGCAGAGATACAGTGCTGACTGGGTATACATGGAGGAGATGTATGCTGAGGAACTGGCTCACGGGACCCTGCAGGGGACACAGCATGATGTGCGGCCAGTGCAGCGGGGATGACAGAGAGCTGAGGCTCCCCTAAGGAAACCCATAGGGCCTCTGCTTTCTCTCTGCTCTCTGCCACGGCGGGATGGGGAGAAGGCGGCTGGAGGGGAGCCTGTAAGTAGGTCCTCACCAGAACTGCTCTGCTGGACACCTTGATCCTGGACGCCCAGCTGCTTGGCTGTGAGAAGTAAAGGTTGGGCGCACAGTGCATAGAAACTGGGCAGACTGAGCCAGACTAGCCATAACAAACTGAGTGTGCGGGAGAAAAGCACTGGAGTCCCAGCTCAAAGCCATCAGATAGAGGAGCCCTCTCGCTTGGGAGGGTCCCCGTTGGGGGCCCCGTTAGGGAGGGTGAAGAGCTATCCTCAGTTTGCCCCTTCCAAAGCTCAACTCACCAGAAACACCCAGAACAACATCCGATCACACACTGGCTCTGGGGCCCCGTGGAGCTGACACAGACGTGAGCATCAAAGAGTGGCCTCCCTTCCAGAGCTCTCCCTGCAGTGAGGGCAGGGTGGCAGATGGATGTCACTGCTGTGTGGCCACTTGGATCAGAATGGTGTCTGGCTGGCTCTCTGAGGCCACGCTGAACCTGCTGGGGAGTCACTCAGATGGCCCAACTCTGCAGGCTGCTCCAGCGCTGGATCTGGACCAGGCCCCGGATGCTGATGCCCTCAGGAAGGTGTGCACAATGTCCCAGGAAGCTTCTCTGGGCCCAGAGGCAGGCATTTTACTGTAGCATGTTCTGGAAGATGGCTGCAGGGCAGGGACTGCTGGGAGATGTGTCTGCAGCTTGCTCTCCTGGGGCTCCTGTGACATCCAAAATCCTGGCACCGGTGCCTATGTCTGCCCCTCTGTGTTTACCCACTGTGGCCTGCACGGTCCACAAGCTCCTGGGAGCAGGCACAGCCCTCTTCCACTGCTCTGCACATGGTTAACGGGGGAGACTTGGAAGACCCAGTGGGTGTCATTCTGCCCACCCTGTGGATGAGAAACCGAGGCCCAGGGAGCTGGGGGCTGCAGCCAGGTGACACGGGGGTCTGCAGTGCTGTGCGGCTGAGGTCCTGTGCTTCTGTTTCTGTGTAGCTCATGGTGATGGCCTCAACTTCACTGGGAGAAGTGCGGGGGCCGGGAGGAGCATTTGGCTTTCATCTTTACCTTTCTGTGCCTCCTGCATTTTCTTCCCAGGCGCACATATGACTGTATTTTAGAAAATGTCAATCAGAGTTTTCTAGACAGGGATAATGGGCCTTTCTTTCCTATATTATGTTTTCTATAAATTGAAAGAAAAGCACAGTCACATTGTTGAAACATACCCCCTAAAAGAGAAAATGCTGGCCGTCCGAGAAGTTGGTTGATGAAAAGCATTCCCAGTCTTGGTGGGGACCTGAGCGCCTGTTTCTGGAACCCAATTCTACTTCCTCTGATGGGGAACACAGTGTTGGAGCCATGTCTGGTCCCTTTCCTCTTTTCAGAGGTGGGGGGAGCCAGGCTGAAGGAGGGGCTGTCCCTTGCTCTAGGTGTCACACGGGGCCCAGCTGGCACCAGGATGTGGGGCACTGACCACTCAGCTGTCCCCAGCTGTAAGCTGGGAAACATGAGCACTGCCCATTTTTTTCTGCACCATGATGGAAGATTCCCAAGACCAAAAATGCTGGGGGAACTATATTTAGTCTAGGACAGAATTCAAAGACCACCTGGTAACAGACTCATCCCCTGGGAAGGGCTGGCACCCAAATGATCTTCTCAGTTGTCTCCTTCCCTCTCAGAATCCAGTCCTCCCTGAGCACACACTGAGCCCATGGCTGCGAATGATGTTGCCATTGGTGACCGCAGGTATCCTGCCAGCCTGGTGTAGAAAGGCCACTTCAGGCTTCAGCCAGGGCCCAGGTTTCCATGAGGGGCTGGAAGCTCTGCTCCTGATTAGCTCCATGATTTGGTGCAGCTGCCCATCCTCCTGGGCCTCAGTTTCTCTACCTGTGAAACACAGGAAGTGGCTGATAGCCTCTGGTGATCTAGGTTGAGTACCTGGTCTTATTTCAGGTGAGAGGAAGTAGGGACCCCAGAAACCCTCAGGGATGCTGGCCCTGTCTCCATGGAGACCAGCTCACCACGCCTCTTCTGGCATGGTGACGGCCTCTCTGATGGCCTCCTTCGGAAGTGGTAGGTTCCAGCCCCAGGACGCCTATTGGCTGCTGACCTTTGACCCTCAGGATGTTGCAAATGCGGGCCTGTAAAGATGAAGGCCTCACTGCCAGACCAGGCCCCCAGGGCACCGCTAGACTGGTGGGTTCACACCCTAGCCTGAACCAGGATCTTTCTGTCACTGAGCAAGCCCCCACTTCCCGGGGCAGCCCTGTTCCCTCCTTCATCCTTGATGTCCATCCACTTGCAAAAAAGGGTTTTTTGGTTCTACTGCAAGTTCTCCAAACTCCACTCCTGTGTCCCCAGTACCTTCCAAGGAAGCCTTGGGCATCGGGCTCTTGATGCCCAGCTACAGTGTAGGTAGAAGTGCACATAGCCAGGCCTGGCCACAGCACGGCTACACACCACTGGCCATCTCCATCTGTCACCTCCTTGTTCTCACTGGACACCTGGTTCCTCTTCTCCACCCTGGAGCACAGTCCCAGGACCCTGGGGACTTCTCATCCACCGTGCTCAGGGCTCTGGGTGAGACTCAGTGTGTAGAGCTCTCCACGGGCTCTGGGTGCCCAGCCAGGACCCCAAATCTGGGCCCAGAGGGGACAGGTGTGACCCCTTCTTACTGCCATTTTCTTGAGGGCAAGTGATAGAAAGTCAACTCAGGTAGGCTTGAAACAAAGTCAGTGGTTCTCAGGCACACCGAGAACTGTGAGTTTGAGCTCAGTTACCATTGCCACTCTGTCCAGTGCAGTGGACAGCAGACTCCTGAGTCCCCTTGATGCCACAGAGGCTGTGCTGTGTAGGTTGAGGCTCCCCAGAGGCACGAAACCCAGAGAATGCACATGTGTGCTGGAGGCATGAGTCATGCAGTTGTGTGGCTGAGGCGTCCCCAGGCCTGCTGCTGGCAAGCTGGAGAGCACAGGGGCCCATGGTGTTGGTGTGGTCCCTGCAGAATGGGCACAGCCTCCCCAGAACAAGGTGACGGGCCCCTAGATTGGGCACTGGGCACCTGTCCAGCAGGACGCTGCCCTCTGAGCTCCACTTAACTTCACGGACCACTCCGGGAAGGGACACCAGGAGAGGGGCCAGGGCACACAGCCACAGGTGAGAGGGGCTTCTGAGGGGCAGTGGTCTGCAGAAAGTCTGGTACACCTTATGGATGTTGGGGAGCAGCAAGATGGACTGCAGTTGACCCTGCCAGTATCCATCTCTCTTCCCTCCTTCCCCTCCCCCATGCTCCTCCCTGGCTCCTTCCTTAGGCCTGCAGTTTCTCCTGGCACACTTGCGTGCCCCATACCAACACTGCCTGCAGCTTACACACTAGAGGCCACGTCCACCACTGCCTGACTCCTTGGGAGTTCCCAGCTGTCCCTATGGGACACACCTCATTCAGGAGGGCAGGTGATGGCTGTCACAGGGCTGCAGGGGAGCTGCAGACCTGGCTTATCCTCTTGGCAGAACAGTTGCATTATTGTGTGGCATCAGGCACAGAGGTGGACCCGTCCCAGGAAATTGCCAGTGTCAGGGCCCCAGGGGCCGGGGGACCTCAAATTGACCACACCGTCTGCAGGTGTCTGGAGAGTGGGCCTGGGGCCTATGGGTGTTGGGGGCATGGGACACCTGTGTCCTCTGGGAGCACAGTTTTCTCCCTGGCACAACAGGTGTGCACCTGTGCGTGCACATGGAGGCCGGGGACCTCCCTACTTTGGAGCCCAAAGCCTCTGCCCAGAGGCAGTGTGGAGATGCCCCTAACCCCTGTCAGGGCTTCTGTTACCCCTCCAGGGCCCTGGGGCCCACTGAGGGGCAGAGAAGCATCCAGGGCTATGAGAGGCAGCACTGGCGAGGGTGGCACCTACTGTTCTGTTATTCCCTGCAAGTGGCTGATCCCAGGAGAGCAGGTAAAACACTGCCAGGGAAACAAGCCAGTGAGTAACATGGGAAAGGGGAGGACAGGATGCAGAAGGGCAGCTCCTACAAGCCACACCGATGGGGGATCCAGGGAGCAGGGCTGGACTTGGCTCATCTCTGGGGCTCTCGGGGCAGCAAATGCAGGGCCCAACAGGGTCCTCTGAGGTGTCCTCCAGAATGGCAGCAATCTGCCTTGGCTCTGACGGTCAGGGCAGGTTTGACAGGTTCTGCGGGGGGCACTGCAGGGCCAGAGGGACTCATCGTCCCTGTATACTTTCCTGCTGTGGCCATACCAGCCTGCTCCTCCTGGTCCAGGCCTTTGCATGTGCAGGTGCCAGGCTGTAGCCAGAGTTCACTGGCACTTCCTCTTTGGCAGTACCTTCCTGGGCCTCCTGACCCACAGCCAACTGATCTGGGACAAGGCCCATCATCTGCTGGACACCTGGCTGGGGAAGGAGCAATCACAGATGATTTCTACCACACTGTAGGTTTCAAAAATTTCCATTTCTGACCCCAAAGACATTGAGCATCTATTTCCCCATCTTTATGTCTAGGTGTGAGAAGGTGGCTTTGTTAAAGAATGAACCAATCTAAATTCATGGGCACCATGAGTGCTTTTAGTTTCAGGGAGTGGGGCTAAGAGATCAGAGTTGCGTGTGAGGTGGGCTCGGTGTGTGCAGGTGTGCACGTGTGTGTGCAGGGAATGCTGGGCTCATGCACAATTGAGCCAAATCTGCAGCCAGCTGGCAGAGTGGTGAGGACTGGTATGCGGGTGTGGGGTTCCATGGTCTGCCTTGAGACCTGAAAACTGAGCGAAGGAAATGAACTCAGTTCTCCCAGGGCACAGGAGGGGCAGGAGGTGACCAGAGAATTAATCTCCAGGTTGCCCATCACAAGGACATGGGGAAGGGTCCTTTGTGTCCCTCCAGGAGCCAGAGAACAAGGGTTTTCCAAAGCCAGCAGAGAGCAGGGTGTCATGGTGTACACCTGTACGGCAGACCTCTGGGAGGCTGAGGCAGGAGGGTAGAAAGTTTGAGCCCAACCTGCACAAGTTAGAGACTTGGTGAGACCCATGCCTCAAAATTTAAAAAGGGCCAGCTCATTGGGAAGGCCCTGGGTTCAATCCCCAGTACCACAGTAAAAAACGGCGGGCAAGAGTTTGGGCCTAGGCCCTTCCGTCTTCCACCACTAACTGTGTCTTGCAGTCTGACACTACTCACAGGCTGACAGCCTTGTCCCCGTGCTGTGTCAGGGGAGCTGTGCCTGGCACTCACAGCTGCCATGAATGCTGGCATGCTAGGGGGACCCCAGGGCCTTCGGGTTCTACCAGCATGGCAGAGCTTCATCAGGCTCCAGAGACAAAGCCCCAACATTTGCAGTGGGGAGCAGAGAGGGGTGGGAGGGAGCCCTGGAGTGCGCCAGAGGGGAGGGGATTTTCTGTTTTAGGGTGGTACTAGGGATTGCTCTACCACTGAGCTACACCCCCACTCTTTTTTTTTTTTGATTTATTTGAGACAGGCTCTTATGGCATCACCCAGGCTGGAACTGAACTTGAGATCTTCCTGCCTACTGAGTAGAGAGATGAATTTAGTAGGCTGGCCAACCAGTGAGTCGGGCCCTATCTGGTGCAGGGGTTCTCTGTGACCACAGGAGCCCACAGGGGTCATCCTTATTCTAAGAGGAAAAAGCCATGACTCAAGCTCCCAGAAGGGGGGTGACCTGCCCTGTGTCAGTGAGGAGAGGTGATGGCCAGAATCCCAGCAGGCAGGCCTGGCTCCAGGGCAGGAGGGGGGAAGGGCAGAGGTGGCAGTGGGGTCCCCTGGACTGAGTCCCGCTGCCTCACCCACCCCCGGCTCTGCCAGGAGTGGACTTCAAATTCCATGTGCCTGCCACTGCCTGGGGTCCTGGGGTTTTCCCTCCACCACCCTGAGATGCACTGTAGAACAAGGGTCCTTTTGTGACAGCTGCTTGCTAACCGCACACCGCGCCACAGGGCTCGGGGTCGGGACACGCAGGTGCTCTTTCCCTGGCCATGGCCAGTGGCTCTGAGAGCCACTGCTGTCTGCCTTCATGGGGACTCTGGACCTTTGTTCTCTGAACAAGGAGGCCGGGGCTGGGCACCGGCTGGGGCAGGCCGCATTGAGCACCTCCGCCGTACGCCTCTTCCCACATGCTGTCCTGGGTGGTTTTGCGAGGCCACACGGTGTGGTATGGGCGCCAGTGTTCGGCTGTGGTGTGGAGAGGCCCCAAGACCAGGCTTTCCTCCTCTCCTGAGGTACACTCATCCTTCACCTGTGAGGGGGCAGTGACCCCAGGGCACCAGGGAACCCCCTGCCAGCTCTGCATGGCTGACCTGCTCTGAAAAGCCCTAGTCCCATGTGTCCATGCAGGATGGCAGGGGGAGGGCCAAGGATGGCGATCTTGGAGGTGAGGCTTGTCAGCACTTGGGGGCTCTGCACCCCCTCAGGCAGGTAGTAAAAGGCAGTGGGCTGACCTCATTCATGATTTGCTTGGGTAACTCTGGCCGGAGCTCCGGCAGGCCCTGGTTTCTGCTTGTCTACCTTTCTCCTAATGGAGCTGCTGCTGCCTCAGAGGCACGGATGTGGGGAGAGCCAGCCTCTGGCTTCCCAGCATAGTCTTCCTGCCTTGGGCAGGGGCATATGGATGTCCTCTTTTTTTGCTCTGTATACCCATGCATCCTCCTGGAGCCAGCCCTCAGCCTGGCTAGTTCCAGACAACACACACCCTGCAGCTGTAACAAAGACTCCCAGTGAGTGGCGTCCCAGAGGAGCCTGGCTCCTTCCAACCTGGCTGATTTGTCCATTTGCCATGCCGGCCAGGCCAGGTACATGCAGAGGCCTGTGCTTTCCCAGAAACACGGAAAGAAAACAGAAACAAAAAACCAAACAAAAGCAGCCATGTGCACAGCAAGCCAACTGCCCAACACTCCCAGGCCTGAGGCTGGACATCCCATTGCTTGGTCTCTGTAGGACATGAACTGGTGCATTAATCACAGGCTCTCTCCAGACCTGCAGACTCTTGCTGTGACAGGCAAACCTAGGGACAACTTGGTTCCCAAGGTCTGGTCCACACCTGGTCATGTTTTGTCTTTGTTTTAATAAAAAAAATGACCAACGCTGAATGAGAGAGCCACGGGGCAGTTTGCAAAGGAGAACCACAAATCCCACAAGGGAGGAGGACCCCAAAGATGGCCAAAGCCAGAACACAGGCTTGGGCAGCAGCAGCCCAGGCTGCCAGGCTGGGCATGGGTGCTGCAGGCACACTTCAGCCTTCCCTGCTGTCCGGGGGCACTGCCACCCTTGAGCTTCCCTTTGTCAGAAGATCAAACCTGCAACCACAGTGAGGTTTAGAGCTTCCGCCTGCATGGGTACAGGGGTCATCGGGAGCCTGGCAGCCACAAACCCTCCGGGAGCCACCTTGTGCCTTCCTAACATAGCAAAACTGGCTGCACCTCCATTCTCCACCCTGAGTCCAGGAGTCCACTAAAGCAAATTGTCCCCCTTTTCGAGCAGTTTAAAGGTTATTCCTAAAAAGCAGCAGTAGACATATTTTTGATTTTTGAGAGAGGGAAAATTATTTGCTAAGAGCACACATATTATTTATTTTACTCTACACAGCTCACACAGTGGCGCAAGCTCACGGGAAACCCCACCTCTGAAAAAATGCG
>NW_022900933.1:39217072-39217861 GCF_012274545.1 Fukomys damarensis | reverse complement strand
TTACTAATATCAGTGCTGTTGTATTTTGAACAGTCCTAAGGTCATCCAGCTTCTTATGTAATACTTAATGCTATTGCTTTATACCAAATAAGAACAGGCATTCCTTTGGTTTAAAAAAAAGTCACCGTTTTCCTACCCTTATAGAAGAGGATTCTAATTTTACCTGTGTTCAATAAATAGACAAAAAAGCTGAAGCTGTTTACTTTTCGCTACAATTCTCTGAACAGCAGAAGGAAAGAAATCAACTTGAATATAGCATTTTTTGCACACACTAAAACAGCCAGGTCCCTTCCTCCCATCTGGACAGAAATAAATTATTTCATGCGTTAATTTAATATGAAATTATTTTATTTTCACCTTCAGTCTTCAGACTGTTTAGAAGAAAAATAAAAAGAATGGGAGAAGAAAGCTGTGGTTTCCCACCCTTCATTTTCTCTTTGGGCTTTTCTTGGTTTCTGGCTTTAGCTATTTAAAATTTTTCTTTTCTTTTCTTTTCTTTTTGGTTAAAAATGTACAGTGTATTTCAAATCTCAAAAAATTATAGATTTTGAACACAACAAAATCTTAGATACACAATCCATTTTTACAAAAATATTATTAAAAAAACCCCCACTGCTTTTGCTCTACCTAAATTAAAATGTCACTTTCCTTCCATATCTTCTGATCTGTTCAAACTGACATTTGTTAGATGTGAAAACGCTCTGCCGAGAATTTCAGAGAATATTTGAAAAATGTAAACAACCTATATGTAAAATTTCTGAGGAAGTATGTTTGTGCAGTCCACATTAA
>NW_022900933.1:39215922-39216500 GCF_012274545.1 Fukomys damarensis | reverse complement strand
TCCCGGGAGCGGGGACCACCCACGCCGCGCCGACGTGGGAACCGGGCTTCCCCAGGACGTCACCATCCCTCCGGGCCCTAGGTGGGGACACCCCAACCCGACCTGCTCTGAGCCCTGCAGACCCCCAAACCCGGCGCCTCACCCTTGCCCACCCTGCGCGGCCAGGGTGGGGGCATCCGTGCCCCCAGGGCTCCATTCCAAAGGCCAGAAAATGGAGACTGTCCGAAAAGATTCCCAAATCCGGCCGGGCCCAAAGCCCACCGCCTCACACAAAGCCCCAGGAGCCGGCCCAGGGGAACAATCGGCGGGCGCCTGGCTGGGCCATCCTGGGTTGGCAGCAGCGCGACCCCCTGACCAAGGCCTGGCGTGACCCGAGGAGGGGGCAGGGGTCCTGGCCTCTTCCCACCGGCTGCTCCAGACTCGTTTAACTGGCCTTTAATCACATTAGCAGCCGGCCCCAATTAGGGCCGGGAAGGGGGAGGCAGAGGAAACCGCTGGGCCGTGTCACTCGAGGATAAAGATCCTTTCATGCCCTTGCCCGGCGTGGGCACCGCGGAGGCCGCCACCCCGGCCTTTGA
>NW_022900933.1:39211940-39215328 GCF_012274545.1 Fukomys damarensis | reverse complement strand
CCGCCCGGGACCCCTGCCCCACAGCGACAGCTGCAGCCCGGCCGAGTGACCCCGGTGCCGACCTCCCTGCGCTGGGCTGTTTGTCCGCACACAAAAGGGAACACTCATATTTTTCTTTTCCCGGCACAGACTTAGCACCCGCCCTGTCTCCCCTCCCCCGAGTCACCCCCAGCTCACACATGCTTCGCTGAGAACCTCTTTTTCTCCCCGCACCCACTTTGTCTCGCTTTTCTGTACTATTTAATTCCATAGTTGTATTCGAGGATGTCAGTATAGCTTAGAAAGTTTCATAGAAAGTCAGAAAGCAATTAGAGAGGCCCTTTTATTGGCGTCTCATTGGTGCCACGGAATCTTTTAAAGGCGAGCGAGTCTGAGGACCGAACACAATCCCATTAAGCCGCCAAAACTCCCACAGTCTTCAATAGGGGTCCTCAATACTTCCACAGACTTTCGCCAGCTCATTGGAACCGCGGGGTTTCAAGCCCTAGTTCCCCAGGGAGCTCACAACAGCGCGGCCTGAGCCGCCTCCTCGCTTGTCACCGGAATGTCCCCTGGTAAAATGGCTCACAGGGCCCGAGTGAACAGTAATTAACGTCTGCTCGGGGTTCTGCCGTCGCTCACAAGTGCTTATGAAAACTTCAAGCGCTTTTCTACAGCGATGCCACATCCTGACTGTTTATTTGAATTAAAAAAAAAATCCCAGCCAGTTTCTAGAAATGTGAACTCTATTTATTTATTTATTTTTAAAAATAAACGTTTACCTCTGTCAGCTTTACAGATCGATCGGCTAACATCTGGGGAACGGGTCACAGAAATGCTGCCATGCTGGGAAAGGACCACATATGACTAAAGTTTCAGCTTAATTGATTTTTAGTGCCAAATTATAACTCACTGAATAACTAGATTTGGGCGAAGAGGGGGGTGTGGAGGCCACAGGGAAGGGTAGCCAATTCTAATGGAAATACAGCCACCCTGACCAAGTGTGTGGCCACTCTAATAAGGACTGCAGCCGCCACCAGCAGCCTAATTCCAAAGAGGTGAGGTTATGTGGGAAGCTGGGGCTAGCCCCTGTTTGATTGGTGGATTTTTGTTAATATTCTGATGTATTATTTTATGTGGAAGGCAACTTTTCCATTAAGCATAGCTTTCCCTTTGCTGTTTTAGAGAATAACTTCTGTTCCTGCCAATAAAAATTAATCTCTTCCTTAGAAAATCTGTACATAAAGAAAGCAGGTGTTTTAAGGAAATAAAGTATTTAAAAAAATAGTACTTAGTTGTCAAAGCAAAGTGCCAGGTTTAGAACAATTAGAAATTTGCTCCTGGTGGGGGATCACAGATGTTCATTTTGTGAAACAGAAGTTTGCATTTGACAGTTTCTGGGTTAATTTTTGGAAAGGAGAGAAGGAGATAGGCTCCCATTTAAGAAATTCTAATGTAGATGCTAATGAAGTAAGTATCAGTTATGGGGAAGGGATTGTTTTCCAAATCTATCATGGGCTAGCTAATTAAAATAAATGCAACAATCCAATATTTAGTTTTAGGTGGCTTTGTGTCAGTCTCCACTGATTCTGAATTCCTTCTCAAGTGTGCCCCTTTCTCTCTGTCCATCCTGGTCCTGCTCAGGCCAGGGTCCGTTCCTCCCTGGCTGCTGGCCTCCTGCGCCTACACTGCCTGCTTTTCTGTCACTGTCATCCTGGGGTGTGAGGCCCTGTGCTTCCTCCCCAGCCACAGCAGGCTGGTTGTGGGCCTGGCCTATGGACGGGAGAGCCCTGGGAGGGCTTTGGGAGCAGGTGTTGTTTCCCATCCCAGTGCAGAGAACAGGGCTCCCTCCATCAGGAAGCTGCTCTCAGTCCAAATATCACGGCAGTAGGGAGGCAGGAGAAAACAGTGCCAAACGTGCCTGTTGGCCACCATGGGCCAGGTGGGCAGTGGGGACTGCCTCTTCCCTGTACTCATCAGAGCCATCACTGGGCTTTTAACATAAAGCTATTTTGATGAACTGGAATCTTAAATTGTTTAAAAAATGATTATGACTCAGCTGGACTGTGATAGAAAGTTTAGAGAAAACAAACAGAAGCAAATCTAAAAGTCCAAACAGGTCTGCTGCTTTGGATATTCCTGACTTGCCTAAAAAAAGGAGTGGAGTCCTCAGAGACCAGCTGCAAACTGATAGCCCTGATGTTGGCGAAGGTTCCTGGAGAGAACGCCACCCCCTTGCAGGTCACCCCCTTGCAGGTCACCCACTTGCTGTCCTGGGCAGGTCCCTCAGCCTCAGGCCTGGCCCATGCAAAGGCAGAGCCTGGGCAGTTTTGAAAAGCAACACAGCCTCATACCCCTGGGTGGGTTCCCTTTCCAGGGAAAGCTGGCTCATGCGGAGGACCTGCCCACAGGACTCCCTCAGAAAGGAATGACAAAAGCCACTGTCGTCAGTAAGTGCGAGATTAAAGCAACAAAATAAGTGATGTGAACACAGCTACTTTAAAACCTCTTTGGGGAACAAAGAAATGAGCGATCACCAGGGTGCAGGAAGAAATGAAAACGATGACTATAACCCTCTTGGGAGTTTGAAGGAGGAAGATTTGGCCTTTAAGTCTTCCTGAAAATGGCTCACAATCCATATATGGGGACTGTGCCACTTGATTGAGTTAACTAAGAGATGAGTATCAGCATTCAGTGGCAGAGTTGGCTCTGCGGTGAGCTCTACAACCCCTGAAGGAAATTATTCTGGAAAGTCTTCATCTTACATGAAAAGCTGGACTTCCATTTAGAGTATTAGACCTTCATTTCACACTTGCAAGAAACAGGAGGACAACCAAAAGAGAAAACAGACTTAGGAACCAGAAAGCCGGGATTGGAGAGCGGCCAGGTCAAAACGTACACGAACCAAGACTTTCCAGTTGTTTTACAAACTTGCAAAGTCTCCCGTTCTTCTCCCCAAGGGAAAGTTTTAAAAAATGGATGGGTAGTTGAAGTCTTTCCCTCCCCTGGAATCGTTCGGCCTTGTTGCGTCTTTCTGACCAGGGACTTAAATCAAATGAAGCACTAATTCCGTTCACATCATGTTTGGAAACTATTTTGACGTTCTGATTTTGTTCCAATTCCATAAAGGAAATATGTAGATCCAGGTTCGGTTTCAATTGGTTCACTGGTTTCAATTGGTCCTGGGGGTCAGGGGAGGTGGGAGAGAAACAAAACAGAACAGAAACAAGGCCACAGATTTATGGCTAAAGCTGCTCGGAGGCTGGGGTCTGTGCCAGTGGCCAGGACCCGGTGCAGGGGCTTTGCAAGTTTGTATGTTTGTTGGGATCCATGTTGGGTTTTCAGTTTTAATACTAAGCATGACTTCTGGTATTCAGTGGAGGGTAGGTGCTTTTTTTTTTTTTTTTTT
>NW_022900933.1:39196612-39211832 GCF_012274545.1 Fukomys damarensis | reverse complement strand
ACAGGGTCTCACTATGTAGTTGAGTCTGACCTGGAACTCACTATGTAGCCCAGGCTGGTCTCGAACTCCCAGCGATCCTCCTGCCTCAGCCTCCTGAGTTCTGGGATTACAGGCATGTGCCACCATGCCCGGCTGGGGTAGGTGCTTTTTTTTTTTATCTTAATTTGATGCCAGGCCTTGGCTATCAGACTTTAACAATGCCTGTCCGCAAAACCTTTGGGTCTGGATGTCTTTTAGAGTTTAGATTTCATTTTCTTCCTGATTTTAGAAAGGACTTGCAGTGGAGAGACGGGAAGCTGGGCAAACTCCCTTCCCTGGAGCGAGGATGCCAGGATGATGGCACGCGGCATGCAACTACTCCTGGTCCCACAGAACGGAGACTGAATACCTGCGGGACCGGCAGTGTGCTAGGTGTCAAGAGACAACTTTTGGCTTTCCGAGTCCTTTGGAGCTTTGAGTTTGTGTATAAGGCTGGTGGACTTGGGTGCTGGGAACTCTGGTTTTTAAAATAACTTTTAAAAAATTCTGAAGTTCAAGGAGCTCTCTAGATCCTTTCTTCCATTTGAGTAGCAGTTCTTGTGTTAAAGTGTTATTTGTTTAAAGAAAGCTGACATGTTTCCAGGAAATAGAACTCAGGAAATGTGGTGCCCTATCAGCCGCATGTTGATGTGTTAAATGCCCAATCTCCCATGCCCCACTCCAGGTTGGGAAGTGACAGAAGGGGGCATGTCCTTGGCTAGACATGGTGCCGGGGACAGTGGGTGACCCCTGACAGCTACATCTCACCCTCCCTACCAGGGATATCTCCTGAGTCCCAGGAGAGCTGCAGGTGCCTTCCAAGCTGCTTCCGACCCAAGTGAAGGGCACGTGAAAGTGGAGCCCAAGGGACTGAGAAGTCCTTCTACAGCGATGACAGCACAGGGCCTGGGCTCCTGCAGGGCACGGGACTGGATGACGTAGCTTCCCAATCCTATCCCATTTCCACCCGGCAAGTCCAGGTGGCCTTTATTAAGAACTGATAAACATGGGCTTTCTCAAGAGATGGAAACATTTTGGACAAAAAATGGTAAGCATCCTAGTTAAAGTAGGAGTACATTTTAATTATTGGAAAGGTTTTCATTTCATTGTTATGCCTTTTTCAATTGGACTGAGTTTTGTATGGGCCCACAGACCACACGAAATGTACCTTGGTTGTGCGTAGTCTCGGGAAACATCAAGCCTGCCGTGGGATGTTTCCTTGTGCTGGGCGCTGGTGCTGGACTGCAGCTTCCAAAATGAAAGTGGAAGACATGGGATTGCACACACAGTGGAATATTACTCAGCCACAAAAAGGAATGGAATTGTGTCCTTGCCTGCCAAGGGGTGGACTCCAAGGACATTGATAAGTGAGATAAGCCAGGTGTGGGGAGATGGAGGGCATGATTTCCCTCCCATGCCCTGGGGGCTGGGAATGCAAGGGGAGAAGAGAAGGGCTCCATAGCAGCACTCAAATCCACTCAGAGAGAAGGAATGTTTTACTGCTTCCTGTCACAGTGTGGTGACTCCTGTGCAATTTATTGTATCTTTTATAAAGAACCAGAGGAGAAGAATTCGAGGTTTTCTAACACAAAGGAGATGGACTGCTAATTACCCTGGCTAGATCTGGACATGCAATACATATGCATTGAATTATCACAAAGAACCCACAAATATGTAAAATTTAAAAGAAAAGCACTTTTCTCCTCGCCAGGATGCTAAGGTCAGTTTTGCTCAGGAGTCCTGGAGGAGTCCATCCTGGGTTCACAGTCTGGAGAACCGGCGTGTGGAGCACCGGCAGCCTGCTGAGGGTGGGTAGGTGTGCGTGGGAAGGCACAGACCCGACCTCGTAAAAGCGGGAGGAGGGCCCGGGCCAGCAACCCCTGTGCCTGAAGGAATGGAAGGGTGGGGAGGGTTGGTTGAACTGCGAGGAACCCAAGTCCAGGGAGGACCTTGGTGGCGGCTGGTGGAGGACAGTGAGGAGCCGTAGACCCAGCATCCTGACTCTACATGCATCCCTTTGAAGGGAGCTGCCTGGCCACAGGGAGCTGAACACCCTGCAGGAGACGGGGCTTTTTGCATGTGAGGCGTCTACTTCGCAGGATTTAAATGAGAACTAGGAGACGGCACAGGCAGGGGAAGAGGGAGCTGGATTTTACACGAAGGTGGAACAATCTTAGAGAAGAGGAACCTGAGATAAATCACACAGCATGAGTTAGCATTGGCCAAGAGGATGGGAAAGCGTGGGGTGATGTGTGGGCATTGGTCATCCAGGGAGAAAGGAACAAACAGCCCAACAAGGTTAGGGCCCTGCTGTCCATCTCTCCATCCCGAGGCTGGAGCCTCAGCCTGGCTTCTTCATGACCAGTAGGTGAGATGACCTCTCTGTGTGCTTCCGGCTGGTCTACGCTGCAACATGTAAGTTGCGGTCCTGCATTAACAGGTGCTCACAGAAGAGAAATGATGGGTAATGTTTCCAAAGCACATTAGGCACAGACATTGGAGGCCATTTATTTTCAGAGCTTTCTGGTTTATGCTCAGGATCCATATCTGTTTTGTCTGTAATCCATTTATTTAGTATATACATATTTATTGGCATCTAGCAAGCCCGGAGCACTAGCCCAGGCACCGGGGACAAGTGGGTGGATGGCGCTGGTTCTATCGTTGCTGGGTTCAAAGTCTGTAGAGATGCACATTCAACAATGACAGCAGCAGCAACAATGTGGCCAGGTGACTTTTATGCCTGTTGTTTTAGCTGCTCAGAAGCAAAAGAATCTTTAGCACATGTCTCCAGGCATCCTGTAAGACACTGGGAGGTCGGAGAAGCCTGGAGTTCTGTGCCTGACTGAGGAGGGTGAGTCAGATCAGAGTTCCCAGTGGGGCCCAACCTGGAGCCTGGCATACTCTGGGGCCAGGAAGCCCTTTTTGGGGCTGGTGGGATGGAGGGATGGGGTGTGGAATAGGCAGGCAGGGCAGAGGGAGCAGCAGGCACTTGGGGACTGGTTCTCTCAGGCTTACCTGTATCTCCCTAGGTGACAGAAAGACACTGGCTGAAGGTATCTCATCAAGGAGGTTATCTCACTGCAACTGAGTTCACATTTCGTGTAAAAATGTACCATGACATAAGGCACAGCATGGTATCCCTTAAAACAAACAAACAAACTGATTTTCCAAACCAACCCAATAGCTGTCTCAGTGTCAGATTAGATTCCTGTTCAGTAAAGACCCCAAGTGTAGGAGACCAAGCATGGGTGGCCACATGGGTCCTTGTTCCACACAATAGTGACCTGAGCTGCAGACTGGAAATGCAGCTTGAATTTCCCAAGGGCGAGTAGTTTGCTAGATGACCTTTGCTAGCAGATTTCCTGGACTTTGCCCCTCTGGCCCCAGCCAGTCGCATGGGTGTCTCTGTGCCGCCACTGAGCCAACCGGCCACTTCCTTTCCTGGTGTGGGAAGGAGGCGTGGCTGTGTGGATTCTGCCAGCCCCTACCTGCCTGCCTGCTTAAGAGCCAGCTGCTGTATGCTTGCTGAGGGCACAGGTGCCTGGCCTGGCTGTGTTTGTGTTCTGCGAGTGACTAAGTGGCCCCTTTGAAGATGAGGAGAACAGCAGAGACCCAGGCTTGGTCTGAATGGCTGGGACTTCCTGCAGCTTCTCATTCTAAGACCCAGGAAGTTGCCTGTCTGTACAAAGAAATTGATTTCTGAACTCAAATACTTTTTTTTTTTTAAAGAGCAATCATTTAGTAATTAGTTGTTCAATTCAACTTTTTTTTTGCCATCTTAAATTTTTAAAAAATGTGATCTTTTTTTTTTCTGGGCAAATTCTTAGCATTTAATTGCACTTAAAAATTGTGGAGACTGTCAGAGTAAATTGCAGGTAGAATAGTCTCACCCAATAAAACTAGTCCTGTGATTGTCACCATTGTCAGGCATCTCAGATAAAGTTGTGGGAAGGACAATTTAAGTCTACACCATGAACCATACTTCAAATCAGTATTCAGCATGAAGCTCTTCAGGTTAGCAGCCATGATGTTGGAAAAAAATCAGACTGTGTTTTTAAAATGATTCTAAAATGCTCCCCTAAAATAAAAAAGGAGAAATGTCTATCCTCTTGGTTTTAAGTTAAAGCGATGACATTAAATCTATAAACATTTTTTTGAAAAGGAAAACTAGCTTCTATAACATATTTTAAATTATAAAAGATAAGCAATATTGCTAGCATCATGTAAAATCCCATCTGCTATTCAGCTCAGTGAAATTCTTTTTTATTGCCGGGGGCAAATGTGGATAACTATGGCATGTGCTTCTGTAGACTTTCCTTTGGACAAGGGACCACCTTCCAGGGATGGAAAGCAAGCCCTTTTATTTATTCACCTGGGAAACACTTTCATCCTTTGTGCATCCATGTTTGATAAGTGAGCTTCTAGCAGTGAATTGATTTGTTTTCATGAAAAGCAGAATGCTACAGTATCTTAACTGTTCCTCCAAACTGGGTTCAGGGGGACCAGAAGGTCCTGGTACTTTTCATTCTCCTTCCTATATTCTTTATAGACCAGAGTGGACAAGGAAAGCATCTTCTGTATGTGCTACTGACTCATTTCTACTTGGCATTGTGGGAAAAGGTAGGCTACATAGCAGGTTGTGAAGTTTTTGGAGCTTTTGAGGAAAGAGACATTCAGTGAGAACAGAGCTCAATGAGAACAGAGCTGCGGGGGGGCAGCAGGAGACGGCCTTAGGCCCAGCCAGCCAGCCGTGCGCTTCAGCTTTGCACCATGCTGTGCAAGCAACAGATCTCTCTGGACCTCGGTGCTCTCATCTGGAGAAAGGGCAGGTGTCTGCATCTTCATCACAGAGCGGCTGTGAGATGGGGCAGGTGAACCAGGTAGCGCACCGAGCACAGGGCCTAGTGCTGGGCTGGTGTTAGGTGAAGGAATCAGTCCTGAGGGAGAGGGCAGAATCTTAGAGGTGAAACTAGACAAACTGAGGTGGTTGAGCATTTATGCATTCTTTCAGATGGCACAGTGGGAGCGTTGCCTGTGCATTCTTCAACTCCAAACCCAAATGAGGCTGACGCAGTTGTTGCCATGGATGCCACTCAGTGGTCAGCGTGAGGAACACACATGCACATATGTCCAGGCACGTGTATGTGTGCACAAATGCATACCTGTGTCTGACCATTCCATGAGGCTTTCAGGCTGGGTCCCATTCCTGCTCAGCAGGTAGGAGGACCCATGTTGCCAGCTGCATCTTGGCCCCTCACTGAGACACGAGTATCCCCACTGGGGCAGAAACTCTCAGGCATCAGTCTCTGCTCCACTGGGGGCTCCCCTTCCTCATCCTCCTGGAGAAAGCTGGCTGCCAGCCCCCAGCTCCTGGGGCCCCCAGTTCTGGGCAGGTGGGTGCCCCACAGGGAGAGGCAAGAGAAAGGCACCGACCACTGACAACCTCACAATCCTGTTGGGTCGTTGACAAGCCTCAGAAGCTTCTGGAAGACAACATCACCCCCTACCCTGTGGAGATCTGACGGTATCACAAGATGAGCTGCCAGGACCAACTTCCCGCTAACAGACAGACAGACGACAGGTGATAGATGCCACTTGCTGTAATAACCCTCATCCCTGCTGAAAGGGAAGCAATTGCTCAGGGAAGTGGTTTACTTTTATACCCGCTCGAGGCAGATAAGGTGATAGGACATCTGCCAGAGGGAAGGGGTTTGTGAGCCACCCAATTTTGTCCAGTGTGGCCTTCCATGGGCCTGTTTTGCTGAGTATTCCATTTTTTACACAGAGAGTTTTTTTCCTACCTTGCACATAGATACCTTTGTGTCAGAGAGAAGAGAAAGGTAACTTATACCTCAAGCTGTCTACCCACACAAGGCCCTTCTGCACCTCATTTCCAGGCAGGGCCAGGGACAGGATCTCAGAAGATTCTCTACTGACTTTACTCTGGATACTGGGCTAGAGGATATTGTAAGTTATTTATCAACACTCGACTAAGCCAAGTGTAAAAATATCCTATGTATCTAATATTTTAAAAAGTGAATAAAATATGCTATCATTTTTTTCAGGCTATAAAATTAGGTTCAAATCTATCTATTGAAAATCTTTTCAATGACATACTTAAGGTAACTTGGTAAAAACTATTTAGGATTGGGCTCACCAGTGTGAACCAATTTATAGAAAACATTGGTTATTTGATTTAATTTGGGAAATAGTCAGAGCTTGCTCGTCGGGCTGAGAGGTGGCTCTGTGGCAGTGTTTACTTAGTATGCTTAAGGCCCTGGGTTAAATTCCTAGTAATACACAAAAAACTAGTTTGTGTAAGTGGCGTCTAAACATGAGTCTTATTTCTTAAAAGATTACACTTTTGTTTCAGGTTTTGAGCAGAGATTATATATTATTATAAGACACATTAAAAAAAGATTCATTTTATTATATTTTTTCTCTCAAAGAGAACTTCACGATAAACTCCCCTGCAATTCTGTGTCTTCTGTTACTTTGTCCTGAAACCGGGGATTTCATAAGAAAAACCGACACTAGCTCCATGCCGGTCACGTCTGGTTCTGCTGCAGCTTTGCCTGTGTGGCCTCATTATTCCTGGTATTGGTCTGGGGACACAGGCGGCACCATCCCCTGCCACATGGAGGGGCAGCCTGCAGGCCAGGGAGGCCGACCTCTGGACTTCGGTCCAGACGCCCAGTTTGAGAGCCTCACTGTGATGTGGCCTGGCTGCTCAGCGCTGGATTTTTAGTGACAGCTTCTCACTGCATGCCAGACCATAGCACAAGGAGTATGAGCGGATGTAAATTAGGGTGGTTGGGTACATTTCACAGCACAGGTGAGATGAACTTCTATTTCCAAAGCTACTTCTGCAGCAGGTCACCCATCTGATCCGTTAGAGCAGTGTGTCTGGTTACACTGCTCATCTCCAAACACAGTGCCCAGCACCCACAGCCTGAAGGAGGAGAGGCTCACTTTGGTTCACAGCACAGAGGCTTCAGTCCCTAGTCAGCCGGCTCCAGGCAGCATGGCAGAGGGCACGGCAGAGAAGAAGTAGCTCACAGCATGGTGGCAAAGGGAAGCAGAGAGGGATGGCGGGAGGGAGAAGGGAGACAGACCCTCCCAGGCCATGACCCGGGGATCCCTTCCTCCCGCTTCTCAGGAGACTGGGCAGGAGGATCCCTGAGCCCAAGGCTTCAGGTAGGCCTGGGGCAACACTCTGGGATGTCATCTCAAAACACAACACAACACAACACAGCAGGCTGAGTGGGAGGATTGCAAGTTTGAGCCCGGCCAAGGCAATTTAGCGATTTGGTGAGACTGTCTCAAAAATGAAAAATTAGGAAAAAAAAAATTGGGAAAAGACGTAGCTCAGGGTGGAGGTCCTAGGCTTAATCCTTAGTTCTGCAAAAAGAAAAGAAAAAAGAGAGAAAGAAAGGTAAGTTACTGTATGATCATCAGAGGGTACTTTGCAACTGCATTTGTTCTGTGGGATTTTATAGGGGAACTGACACCGCATTATAAATACAGATTCAGCTATCCCCCTTCTAAGTGTCCTTCTCCAAGGAGCTAAAGACGTACTGTAGCGACTCACGAACTCTCATGTTTATAGTGGCACCACATACAATAGCTAATTCCTGGAACCAGCCTATCTGCCCATCAACAGATGAGTGGATACAGAAAATGTGCTACTTATACACAGTGGAGTGCTGTACTACTCTGCCATCAAGAAGGATGCATTTGAGACATTTGTAAGAAAATGGATTCACTTGCAAAACACAATGTTAAGTGAAATAATCAGATCCACAAACTTAAGTACTGTATGGTTTCTCTCATCTGAGTGGTGCAAAGTGCAAATAAAAAAAAACACATAAAAGATAGAGAAAAGGATTGGGGAGATAGATCTTTTCTAAATGGAAAGGTGACAGAGAGGCTGAAGGTGAGGAGAGCCGGAGGGGAAGGGGATGTAAGAAGATTTAAGATGTGTCCTGTACCGGTAACAAACACCCATAATGAATTCAATCATATGTTGCAAACGTGAACCGAAGTATTGATGATAATAATAATAATAATGAAAATGGGGACGGGATCAAGAGACGAAGGGAGGAAGGTGGATGGGGAAGAGGAACAAAAGAATCAGGCAGTGTTCAGTACATGTACCTACTCCCAGAGATAAATACAGACTTCATGTACTGCAAACAGCCTAAGAAAACACACACAATCAACACAGACCTTACACAGGGCACACACTGCAGCTAACAGTGAGCAGGGCAAGTTGAGAACCTGTCTCCTGGGAGAGGCTGCTTCTGGGAGCCGAGGTGGGCAGAAGAGACCCACCTCCTGTGCTAATGAAAACCCTTCTGACAGCCCGTTCTGACAGAGTGTTCTGACTGTGAAAGTGAGATTGTGGCAGAGGAGGAAGGGGCCATGTTCAAATAATCAGTCATCTCCTGTTTCCCGAGAACACCTGGAGTGTCAGAAAGGGCCAGGTCAACATGTGTGGGAGCAATGGGAGCCAAGGAGTAGCCTTTTGTGAAATACTGGGGATTGTGTGCTCTGGCTAGCGGATCAGGTCTTCGAGCTGCCTTACTCAACTGGGACCAAGCGGGCCCAGCAGACTGCGGTGAGCAATGGCCCGCCCAGTTTGTGACACTTGTGCATTTCAACACATTTGATTTACTGGCGAAGTCACAGATGAGCAAATACCCTTGATGGGAATGTGCCCGTCCACCTGCACGGAGGCAATCCCAAGAGCCCTTGCAGGGGAGGGAGAGCAAAGAAACGAGATTTTTAGACTGAGTCAGGCTCCGGAGGGAGCCAGAGGTATTTGTGCACATTTCAAAGCAGAAGAAATACACTTCTAGAGGAAGACAAGAAACTCGGCTCTCATTCTGCCCACCAGAGTCCATGGCACAACTTCCAGATGGTGATATTCAGCTTCTTTTGATATCTCTCCAGCAAGGGATATGAGATACATATGAGAAAAAACATCTCATGCCCTGGAAAAAAATAAGCACCTCCTGAGTGCTGACAGCCTCTGGTCCAAATGTGATGACACAGGGGTTCGGAGGGAGGCGATGTCAGAGAATGAAGCTCGCGGGGCTGTGTGTGGATGCCTGACCTCACTTGTCCCAGCACCTGGTTTCCCTGCGCTCCAGAGAAGGTCTGGGATGTGGGATGCTCAGAAATAGCCGGTAACCAAGTGGCTTAATGCTTGACCCAGAGGAGCCTAGGAGCAGGAGGCATTTGAGAGAGAGAAGGGCTCTGGGGCGATACTGTGGCAGACGTGGCAGGACCCTGATGAGTCCATGGTAGTATTGATGGTGTGGTCTGGAGCATTTCCATTGATTCTTCCCCCATCCTTGAGTCATGGACATTGGTTACACAGATGAACCGGCTTCGTTCTGGCAGACTCCTGCATGCACATAACGTACTTTAACCATTCTTTCCCAGCCCTCCCCTCCCCCATTCTCCCTCCCTAGTTTCAAATGTGTTTTTTTTTGGGGGGAGGTGTCTTATGTGTATAATGTATTTTAATCAAAAGGACAACCCAGGGAGAAATTTCAAAGTACATGTGATCAATTCACAGATCGAAGCTTAATAAGATGTTGAAGACATTTAGTAGCACAAAAGATTTTGGTAGGCTGAAAAAAAAAATGGGGAAATGGACTGGCTGGTGTGTTCAGGAGGCATTTGTCTTTCCAAAGTAATCTTAGAATTCGTTAGAAGAAAGGAGTTTCCTTCTTTTCCCTCCTTTCTCCTCTCTCTCCCCGTCCTTTTTTTGCGATTGAGCCCAGGGCCTTCAAACTGAGCTCCACTCTCCTCTTCCGTATTTTCATTTTGAGACAGGGTTTTGCTTAAGGGTTGCCAAGGCTGGGCTTTCACTTGGGCTGCTCTTGCCTCAGCCTTCCAGAGTCCTGGGATGATAAGCACGCACCCCTGAACCCTGCTGTCTTCTTCCTGGGCCCTTTCTAGGATGATTCCACATAAGAAATTCTTTTAGTTGGATGAATTTCTTTGGCATACACCTGCTCCAAACTCAAGGGAAATAAAAAAAGTTCCCTGAAGAATGCTGGCCCCAGACTGCCGGAGTCAGTTTGAAAAATTTTAGCTTTAAGAAGGTGGCAGGATTACATAATTATTTGCAACTCATAAAATGAAAAAAAAAACCCAAAAAAAAAAAAACCCAAAAAAAACAAACCTCTTCCAAATATGAAGTTGTGAGATAACAAAGAGCAAATCCTGGACTTGCAGGGGTGTGTGCGTACTCTGCTCTCCCACACACAAGCCCACACCAGGCAGGCTGCCAGTTCATCCGGCGTCCCGCACACCTGGCTGGGCAGGAGGCCTGATCTGCAGCTGCTGTTCCTCCTCAGGCCTCAGGAAGGGCTCGGGGTGGGTGGGCCTGAGGGTGGGGCAGGTTGGAGAAGTAGGTGGTAGCCCCAGAGGTGGCCTGGCCAGGGCATTGGGGCCCACCGGGCTTCTTCTCACCCACTCATGATGTCTGTGTGCCAGGTGGAGTGGAGATGCTGTCAGATGGGCCGGAGGAGTCTGTAGCTCTAGACAGGAGCCTGTCTGCCTCTTCATCCCCATAGGGTGCATCTTGGAAAACCCCAGCGCTTTGCTGAGCCGTGTTCAGTTTTCAGAGCAGGTGCTGCCTGTAAGCAGGATGGGTGCTGCCTTGAATGGTTACATGCCACTCAAAGGGATGGAGCCAGGGAGCTGTCCTGCCTCAGCCTCATCTGAGGCCTGTGGGGTCCTTGTGGGAAGCACATTGTGTATCCTCCTGCATGGGGTGTCCCACCCGCAGGGCCACCAGGGTGAAGGATGGAGGGGGCAGAGAAGGGGAGGGGTGGTGGGTCCAAGGCTGGGCTCTGCAGAATGGGGAGGTGCCAGCTCAGCTGAGAAAGGGGAGCCCGAGGCACAGATCAGGGCCCTGGGTGCCACCACGTCATGTGGGCAGGTGCTAAGGCCACCCAGGGCCACCCAGTGCAGGTGGTTGCAACGTGAAGGTGGTGGAGCAGGAGTCCCAGGCTGCTGGTTCCAGGGTGTCGAGCAAGGTTGGGGCAGGAAGGGCGTGACCAGCAGCACAGATGCTACAGCAGCCTCAAAGGATATGGGGTGATGTGTCCTGAGGAGCCGGTGGCAGCATCTGAGCACGTGCTGGCCCAGAGGCTCATGCACAGGTGGGAGAGGGACAGAGGACAGAGGCCGGCTTGCCCGTCGCAGGCCCGTGGCAGCAGCAAGTGTCCAGGGCTGTGCCCATGCCGGGCTCCTCCCCTCCGCGCCCACAGACCTTGCTTAGCACTGCTCTCGCTCCAGTGTGATTGCACTTCATTTTCAGAAAAGGACTTGACTGTGAGCTAGGAACCTAGCCATAGTGACCCTGACCACAGGAGAGCAAGGGGCAACCCCACATCTGTCTGTCTGTGTCCCGCTGGCCAAACTGCATGCCCTAGGGAAGGCAGAGCACTGGCTGAGAAGTGGCTCCAAAGGAGTCTGCATTTGGCTGGGCGCCTGCTGTGTGCTAGGGACACAGCTGTGTGCAGTGGCAGTGCAGCTGCCCCGCGTGGTGGAAATCAGGAAGAGCCCTGGGGACCAAGACGCTGGGAAGAGCAAGGTCCCGAGGAGTGGCCTTGATACCTGGTTGCAAGCGGGACCAGCAAGCCCAGGGAGCAACACAGACAGGCGATCCCTTGAGGGCCAGCACACAGCCCTCACCCGTGAGGAGTGGGTGGATCTCGTGCCTTGGTGACTGTGGCCGTGAAGAGGTTAAAATGACAAATAAATGACTTTATTTAGACTTGAGCATTTCTGGCACTTTCTTTTTCTTTTTTGCCACAGTATTTGATGTGACAGCTTTTGTTTGCTCACACTTGTCCCGCTTTAAAAATTCTCATATCAGCAGTAAACGCGAGTGCTTCTTCCTGTAACATCTTGAGCTTGGTATCCAATGATGGGAGGAGCTGCTCTTGCATTACTTGAAATTATAACATTGGCTTAATTTGGTGCTGGGGGGAGAAAAGTTACAGTAATTCAGATCTCAGACATGCAACGTTCTGCAGACAGGCCATCGGAAGCATGACTGCCAGTTACTCATCTACAAAGGGTTTTTAACCACAGGGGAGGCCCCATTGCTGGAATTCTAGGAAAGGGCTGATTTGGGCCTGCCTGGAGAGGGCACGGCGCAGCGATAGCCACCTTTTGAGGTCTGGCTGGCAGTGGGGAGTCCGGCAGGAAGGAGGAAATGACCCACGGTAGGGAGGTAGTGGGCCGAGAGCCAGCTGCCATTCACTCCTCACACAGGGTCCCTGTCAGCCCGGGGCCACTGGCGTTCTGCAGAGGACACTCCCCAGAGGTCAGGCCTGGGCATCAGGTTCCCAGCCTCTGTGTCCGCAGGAGGGTTAGGGAGAGAAGCCTGTCCGTCCCAGGGTCACACTGGCATCTGACAGCTCACCACTCAAAGGTGATTTAGAAAAGAAAGGTGATGCTTCCTGGGCAGTCCTCACTGGGCTCGAGGGCCTGTGGTCTTTTCCCTTTCAAATCGCACGTTTGCTGGGCCTCTTCTGGTCGCTTCCGGTGGGCCCGCGTTGCATGGCTGGCTGATGACGAAGGTCCCCCACCCGGTGTCTTTGGGGGGCTGGTGGTGAGGGGCGTGCACTGGCTGCAGGGCCCAGGACCCGGGCCCTGACCCTCGCAGGCTCAGCTGCCTGGCATTTCCGAGAGTCTTCTGTGTACAACGCTGGAAGCTCGACATTACCACTGCAAAGGAGCTCGCAGAGGAGCCAAATGCCAGTGGCATTCTGTCATGTGGGCTGCAGTGTAAACTGTGGTAGGGTTGAGCTGAGGACTCTGGAGAAACCTGTAAGTAATTAAGCCCTCCGTGCAGGAAGGTACAAGGGAGGCTGAAGCCCATTAGGACAAAAAAGAGCGAAACCCTCCTTGGTGGCTCTACTCTCGCTCAGGTCTTTTTCATGTAAGTAAATAAAGACTTCCGGCAAGATGAAAACATCTTGTATCTCATTTCTAACCAAAGGAGAAAAGAAAAAAAAAAAATCGAGAGATGTAGCCGTTGTCGGTCGCATGTTTTAAATTGCTGAGGTTAGGACAAAACTTAGATTACCCTGTTTCAGCAATTCCCAAACCTTGTTCCGGAGAATAGAAGATATTTCGCTGGGGGGAGAAGGGGCGAGAGAGATCTCATGGCCAGCTTGACTTCACAGCCCCGCGCGTCGTCCCACCTCCTCTGCAGAGCGCCACCGCTACAGCCTCCGAGAGCCCAGCTTTCTCAGCCTGTGCACGGCCATGGGGTCCCCAATGGATGCACCACGGAGGAAATGCCCCCTCCAGCACCTGTGCTGCCCTCCATTCAGTCCTCCTCTGTTTGTGTCACCGCACTTTGTTCCTCTCTGCGCCCCGCGGCTCCCGGACAGACTCTGTTCCCTCCTCACCTCTGTGCGCTATGACTCTGCTGTGGCTGCCCCACCGAAGCTTTGTTTTGCTGTGGACCGGCGAAGGCCACTCGGGCGCATTTGTGGCTCTGCTGGCAGTGGTGATGGTGAGGGACAGAAGCTGGAGAAGCAGGGCGGACGATGGACATACACAGTGGCAGGGAGGCCTGGTTTGGTGGCTCTCTTCCTGCGTTCCATTTCCGCATTGCGAAGCCTGTGCCTCCAGTTCTCACGAGCTCTCTCTGCACTTGTAAGCATGAAGGCTTCTCAGATTGGAGAAAAAACTCATGGGTGGATGAAGGCTTTGGGCATATGCAAAGCAAGCTGGCAGTGTCGAGTTCTCACGTAGGGTGTGGAGTGGTCAGCCAGCACAGAAGAGCAGGGTCAGCCTCCTGAGCACCAGCGTCTCCTCCTCCGTGAAGAGGCCCAGGGTGTCACCAAGAGGGGCGCAGTGTCCTGACTGAGCCTCTGGGAAGAGGGTAGCTTTGGAGTTTGACTGACTGTCCTGGCCCCGTCTACCAGCACCTCCACTTTTATTCCCATAATATTAGACCGGTGTCTTGGTTTCTTTCTTTTTAAAAACGTTACATTTATAAATTAAAAATGTATACTAGACATTTAAACTATTAAAAGTTTATTTTAGTAATTCCTATCTCAGGAGATCACTGTGACCTGGTGAAGCACTTGCCTGTCTTCAGGGCTCTCTTTGTGTGCTGAGCTTTGAACCTGCATGCCAGACTAGGAACCTGGGTTCTCTAGGAGAGGGGCAGCTCTTGAAAGACAAGGTGGCAAAGGGGCAAGTGGCCTCCAGGAAGGGACCACACAAGGGCATGGGCACAGGGACCCTTGGCCAGTCCTTCACCTGGGGGAACAGAGCTGACCTGGGCCACTAGCACAGTGCTGCAGTCACAGAGAGGAGGGACTTCTGAGGCTGGGTTACAGGAGGCCTCCTGGAGGTTAGCCAGCTGCCGTGTCCCGAGGGCACTCAGGGCGCCCTACAGAAAGATCCCTGTGGCCAGACAGTGGCCCTCTGACAAGAGTAGCACCAGCTGGCCTCCACGGAGGGCGCCATCTTGCCAGGACTTCTAGCCCTAGCCAGGCCTTTTGGGAACCCTGACCTCACCTGATCTCTCCACAGCTACTCCAGGAGAGACTCCACTGGGAACTCCCTGCGAGGCGTTCCCACTTCTCTATCTCCAGAAGCCCTGACATGACAGATGCTTATTGTTTCAAGCTGCAAGGCTTTGAGTGACTTTGTTATCTGGGGATGAATAATCAAGTTAGGAAGGGGAAAAAGCAGTCAAACAACAACAACAACAAAAATAAAGCCTGTGCTAAAAATATGACCTGCATGGTATGATTTCATTCATAAAATTTTATATAAAGAAACCAGAAAAATGGGTAGTTAGATCTATATCTGCTGACTTGTAAGAACATCTTTGTCAATTATTAAGTGACAAACACACATTTTGGAATTCTGTGTAGAAGGATGTTATTTTGGTATCAGCAAGCAACAAAGGAATCCTGTGTGAATCTGCTCATCTGTGATGAGCTTTGGAGCAGGAGGGGTGACTCTATCCACCTCTGTGCCTCTTTCCTTGCATTGTTTCATTTATTATAATGCTGTTAAGTTATTTTCATAATTTGAGACAAATAAACTTATTTCAAAAAATAAAAAATAAAATGGCAGAAATGTGAAGAAATAATTTTGGCAAACTGCTCACATATGGAAACCCTCATCAAATATATATATA
>NW_022900933.1:39187841-39196351 GCF_012274545.1 Fukomys damarensis | reverse complement strand
ATATATATTTGTTTTTTCTGGGGGGGTTTGTATCATTGACTCGATTGGTGGTCCCTGGGTAGTGGACTTATTTGGTGGTCCCCAGGTAGTGGACTTGTTTGGTGGTCCCCGGGTAGTGGGCTTGTTTGGTGGTCCCTGGGTAGTGGTGGACTTGTTTGGTGGACCTGTTTGATGGTCTGTTTCCTTTCTCAGAATTGTGTTATTTTAATGAGTAGCTTAGTAATGTTAAGTGAAATAAGTCAGACACACAAGCTCAAATATCCCATGGTTTCTCTTATATGAGAAGCATAAATAAAGAACCAAACAGAAGAAGGAGAAATAGGACATAAGGAGAAACTCAAATACTTCCCCAAAGTACAAATTCCATTGTTTTAAATATATTTCAATATATATGTTATTTGGTTTCGTTTATGCTACTAGTTTATCTTAATTAATTGAAAAGAATTAATTGTTATCTGTTTGTTCTTTTCTTGTAAGAATATTTTTGGTTTATATCTAAGACTTTTAGTAACTTCTTTGAAGGTAACAATACACACATTATTTAATTAGGAAACTTTGCTTTATTTCTTCATAATAAAGACAACAGGCTACAGTGGAAGCCTGTTGTATTGAGATAAAGTTATGTGCTATCTAAAAGGCAAATTTGTGATGTAGCAATATATGTGCTTCTTTATCAATATTTTCAGTGTGCTCTCGTGGTGAAGCTACCAGATGCCATAGTTTTGAAGTAGCGAATGAGTGTCAGAGACATTTTGTGATATTTGCAGCAACTTTAATGTGATAAGAAAATATTGGTGGCTTCTGTTGATGACAAAGTCATAGCCTTGCAAACACTACTGGGGTTTCTTTCCCGAGTTCGTGAAGCAAGTGTTCTAAATGTGTTAGTGAGCATGGGAAATAACCATAGATTTCTTTTCTCATCTGAGCCCACAGACCCCTTTTCCTGAAGGGTAGCGGTGACCGAATCAGAGTCAGGCTGGCCTGCGTGGGGAGTGTAGGTTACATGATGAGAAACCAAGTCTTGGTGAGCAGTGGGCCAGGGAGGGCAGACTGGGGGTGCTTGTGATGTGGACCTCTGGGTGTCTGAGCAGGCTGGGTGCCGAGAGTTGGCCGCCCTCCCCCGGCCTCTCCACCATGGCTTCCAATGCTAGTCTCCTCTTGGCTGTTTTTGATTTTCAACTTAAAAAAAAAAAAAAAGCTCCTGCATCCATTCATGCATTCCCATCTTGTTCACTCGCGGCCTTTCTTGGCAGTTCCCTCCTGGAAGCATTACTCTGAGCTAATCTCCGGTCATTTCTGGCTCTCTTGACGCTGTCAATTATTTAAATATTTCTAAATTACAGGATTTGCTTGGGAGCCCAAGGACTTGGGTAAACACATTAACAACAGCACCTTGGATCAGTTTCCTCTCCTGCAGGACCCCTTTGGAGGACCTCGCGTCTCGCAAAGGTGGATCATGTGATTTGCCACTAAGTTGAACGAGTTGGAGAGACCCGAAGGTGCATAGCCAAAACCCAGGCCCTGCCAATGGTTTATTGGACATTCTCACTGCCTTAGCAATGCACCAAATATTTATAGAGGGCACTTTGGTGTGCGGCACCTTGATGGGAGGTGGAGGACAGCATTTGTGACATAGCACAGGTTGGCCAGTGAAATTAATGCAGTGAGTTATGGCCAACATCTAAAACACAGAATAGAAAATAGTAGAAAATACTAACTGCAAAGAGAAATGTTCTATCTCAAAATATATATCTTAAGTCTACATGAACCATGTGGTAGGTTCTGGATTGTGACACATAGCATATTTATTTCTGATTTGGAGACATTGTCCAAAAGTGGGACGTCCCTGCTGCAGGGAGTATTCAGCACACATGAAACTTTAGAGCAGCCCCAGCGCTAAGCTCATGGCGGAGGAGCCATCATAGTCACCACGCAAAGCTGCTTCTCCATCTCTGTAGGTTGGACCTCTGGGGTCAACCAACTGTGGACTGGAAGTATTTGAAAAAAAGACAACCATTTGTCACAGTTGGTATTATAAGTAATTGAGAGGGGATTTAAAGTGCACACGAGGATGTGCGCAGGTCCGGTGCAAATGCTCAGTGTTTCACCTTAGGGACTTGTGCATGGGCTTTGGGATCCATGGGGGGGCATTTGGGCCATCTCACTAGCACATCGTGGGGTGACTGTACATGCAGAGCTAGCAACACAGAGCAGCTACACAACCTCTGGCACCTGGCAAACACCTGGCACAGGTGAGATGCTTGCCCAGACCCACAGGTCCTCGTGGGTGTCTTAGTTGGGTTGGGTGTGTCCCTTGTTTGGAGACCAGCGGGGAGGGCAGCATAACTCGTCTTTAGGTGAGTGGATGGAGGAGAGGCCCATGCTTGTGAACACTGGTAGTTCACAGGGCACACAGGGGACCCCACTTTATCCGGAGAGCAGAGGAATCCACCAACAGGTTTCCAGCAGGGGAGTGACGTGATAAAATGAGTGTCACCTTACAAAAGGCACTCTGTGCTCTGTGTATCATGGACTGAGGGCAGTGAGACCAGAGGGAGGAATGTCCTGGGGGAAGACTGCAGGTGTCTGGGCAGGTGACGCGGGAGGGCCAGGGTGCCACCCCACCGCTGGGATGGAGGCGGGTCAGTGGACCTAGCAGAGACGGAGGAGGGGAGGGCCAGGCCAGAGCAGAGGGTGCGTGCGAGCTTCTGTGGAGGGCTGGCTGATCAGTATTGTGACCTCCGTGGCTGGGCAACCCTTGTGGCCAGTGCTCAGCTCTGCTTTATGGTGTGCGTAGACCACATACCTCTGGGGAGGGACACCATGGCTGCATTCTAATGAAACTGTACTTGCAAAAGTAGGCAGAGGGCAGGATTCTTGTGGTTGCAGTTTGCAGATCCTGATCCCATCCTACAGTGATTCTGCCTCCCCCAGCCTTCCCAGTGTCTGGAGATGTTCTTGACTGGCACGGCTTTGAGAGGAGGTGCTGTTTGCTCGGACTGTTCCTCCCAGCCACGTCCTTAGTGCCACATTGTTGAGGCCCAGTCTGGGGCAGGGATAATCTGTGGCTGTGGAGAGTGTCAAGGAGGGGACTCAGTCATGAGAGGTGGAGCAAGGTTTTGCTGTCACGAATGTCTTCTTTCCGTAAATGGGGAAAAGCAGCATAGAAAAGTAATAAAAATTAAGCTTACTTTAGTAACTAAAAACTTCAGCAGGATCGGCTCATCCTAGCAGATTAAAAACCATTTCTTTTTGGGACATGTTTACAGGCAATCATTTAGGTTTTATTTTTTCCCAGCTAGGAATGTTGTATTGATTAACATCCCCTGGGTCTCATACATTCAGGAGATACTTGGGATGTGATTGCACTGCTTGGAAACTGCTCTGGTTTCCCCTTCTGCACTGGTCCTGGATTCCCATTGCCTAGGACCGCCCCAGGTTCAGTTTCCTCGGGTTGAAGAGGCCGTGGTTTCCCCAAATGCTGGACCTCAAGTCCTTATGGTCTTGCTCCTTCCAGCCCCGGGGATCCCTGCTGGAACGGGGTGTGTGATCAGCCACATCCACTGGTAATCCTGGGCGACTTTCCAGGTTCATCCTGGCTGCTGTTGGTCTCTGAGGAGCCCCTCAGAAATGGGTTGTCAGCCAGGCTGGAGGACTGCTGCCCAGTCCTGTCCAGCCGGGCGTCGCCACAGCAGCCCCAGGGTCCCTGTGCCCCCATCAACCCCCACGCTCTTCTGAGGGGGCGGGAGTCCCCACCACTGGTACGCAGCTCTTTCCGTGGCCACAGGGATGGGGACAGGGTGTGCAGCTTCATCTCTCTGTCCTCTATGCCACTAGACACAAATTACTCTCCTTTTATTTCCTGCAGTTGTTTTGGAAAGAAAAATTCTGTTCTTCTTAGGATATCTCCTTATTGAAAGTTTCTCTGCAAGACTTAGTGTTTAACGCTTGGTACATTAGAATATCAGCCTTTGAAAAAGAATGGTTACATCATAAAGTGAAATTTAATACCTTAATGGACTGATACCTCATGTCAATACTTTTAGAAATATATATACATGTGTCATTCTAATTTTCAAAACTGTACATTTTCCCCTTGCGTTTTTATTTCTTTGTATCATCCCCCACAGATATTTTAAAATGAAACTTTCATTTTAGAGTAGTCTTACATTTATAGAAAAATTATAAAAATAGCACAGACAGTTCCCAGGCTCTCCTACCTGGTTTCCCCTAATTGTCACTTTATAATAGTATGGAGTATTTACAATGAATGCACCAAAAGCGGTACATTATTATTAACTGAAGCCTTCTCCTTGTACTTAATTCTTTAGCTTTCTCCTCTTCATGTTCCAAGATGCCATGTTTGCACAGAGTCATCTTGTCCCCTTCGGCTGTCCCTGGCTAAGACAGTTTTTATGACTTTTCTTGTTTTTGGTGACCTTCACCGTTTTAAGGGCCATCGGTCAGGTATTTTGCAGGTTTGTGACAATTGGGCCTGCTCTGGTACTTTTCTTGTGATTGTATCGGGCTGTGGGTTTTGAGAGGGGGATGGCCAAGGTGACCTGCAATTTCTCTCATGCCCTGTCAGGGGCTCAAATTGTCAACACGACACATTTCTGCTGCTGGTGACCTTTGTCACCCGGCTGACGCAGTGTTTGTCTGGTTTCTCACTGTGAAGTTACTCTGTGCTTGCCATTCCCTGCTGTATGTCCGCTTTGGAAGAAATCAGCACAACCCACACATGACGGGTGGAGAGTTACCCTCCTCATTTTGAGGGCGGGCCAGCGACATAAATTATTTTGAATTGTTCCACGCTACAGATTTATTCTGGTCCAAGTCAGTGTAGCCCCCTGGGTGTTTGTTTTACACTTTTGGCTGTAATCCAATACTATGCTATTTATTTATCAAAGTGTTCTGCTTTTGGCCACTGGGGCCTCATTCCATTGGCTCCTGGACCTGCTGCTGACATGGTTTTCATTGTGGGTGTGTGGCTGCCTGGAGCACATTCTTGCTTTCTGGTTCCTCTTGTGTATCTTCTGTTCCAGCCCCAGCCCAGGACGAGCTGTCCCGAAACCAAGATCTGGGTGTGAGGTGTGCTGCTGCTTCTAAGTCTGCTCCGATGTCAGAGCAGCGGGGTGGTGAGGTGAGGACTTGTGTGTGTGCATTAGGTGCAGCCCTCTCTTTCTGTGCAGAGCTCAGCCTGAGTCCACAACAGCTCATCGGACCCTCCCCTGCCACTTCCCAGTCAAGGCAGTTTTTGCCACTGCTGCCTTCCTTGGTGTGTTAGGTACAGGTACCCTTGTAAGCCACTCCAGGAAAAGTGTGAAGGGGGCACTTTTGAGATATGGGAGGCCTGAAAGGGCTGGGGTGCCCCCCCCGGAAACAGGACCCTCTAATCCCTGAGGCACATGGGGTGTGTGGAAGCGTTCCTTCCCCTCTGGCCCAGTGCAGTCAGGTGGGCCTGGCCTGGAGCTTGGGAATGGGGCAGGAGGAGGCTGCAGAGAGGACAGGGAGGAGCTGAGCAGGACGCAGCCTGTGTGGACCACAGCTGGAGCCCAGTCCCCGAGGCGATCCGCTGAGCTGTTGGTCTGACCTGGAGTTCCCAGCCCCATAATATCCAGGACATGAAGCTTGGGTTTCATGACAAAGCTGCTGACTTTCTGGGAGGATGGTGGGAAGCCCAAACCAATGGAAGAGACACGGAGTTGGAGGATATTACCTGGGGAGGCTCCTGACATCTCTCCAGCTTTCCACAGCTTATACCCAACAAGAAGACATGAGTGCATTGGTTGTCACTGCCTGGCACACATCAGAAATTTCTTGGGCCAGCTTGTGCCCCAGTTCTGCATGGGGGTGGGGTGTGGTGGTGATTGCTGGGTGCCCTCCTGGGGTGGAGGAGGGCTGGGTCCGCCACTGATTGGTTGCCACACTTCCTGGGCCAGCAGCTGTTGTCAGGAACATTGAGGTTACTGTGGATCAGGAGGAGGAGGACCAGTGGGAGGTGGTGGCATTCCAGGCGAGGTTTCTGCTGAGAGGGAAGGTAGATGGAAGTGACCACTGACATCAGGGGGCCGACAATGGCCTCTTTTGCATGCACAGGAAATGCCTTGGCTCTAGGCATGCCTGGCCACCGCTGTCCCAGTAGGGTTAAAAACATGCTGAGAGAAACTTTTGACTTTCACCATGACCTTTCTCCATGCTTCCTGTGCATACAGTAACCCACGGTTGTGAGGAAACAGGACCAGGAAGAGCAGGGTCTTCTAGGAAGCTCTGGGTGTGGACAGGGTGCCCTGCAGATGTTCAAAGTTCTCTAGCTGTTCAAGGCAAAGCACGTATTGTGCAGAATGTACCCTGGCCAAACTGGCTTGTCCCACCCCTTGGGTCCTGCCCTGTGTTCATTGACCACACTCTTAGACTTTCTGGGTGGCAGGCTCTTTGGGCCTCAACTGCAGGAAGGAGGATGTGGGGGGCTCCACCAGGTCGATGCTAGGCTTGAGTCTGTGGATTACCCTGTGTCAATCAGTCACAGCAATTTTCATTGGCCCAACCACTGAGCCCCACTGGCTTGCACAGACTGCTGTAAGAAAATCACCATGGACTGGCCGGTGATATGCAGAAGTGTGCTGTGCACAGTTTTGGAGGCTGGGAATATGGAGGCACCAGCAGATCCCAGGTCCAGTGAGGGCAAGCAGCTCCCTGGACTTGTTTCTTAAGCACATGGATACTATTCAGGAGGACTCTGCCCTCTGGGACTAAGTACATCCCCAAAGCCCTGCCTCTTAGTGCAGCCACCCTGGGAACTAGGTTCCAACAGGTGAATCTGGGGCAGGTACACAGGCCTTCAGACCATAGTGAGATCCCTTACCTGAAAATTCACTATTGACCAGCATTGTTTTACCTTGGCTATTTCTAGAATATGAAAAAGATCAGGAAAAAGGAATTGCCCATCCCCACTTCTCCTTGCTTCTTGTGTAGGAAGTACCCAAGTTGGAGACAAAGGCCATGTGGCTGGCACGCTGGAGACGGCCCAGTGTCATGAGTCTGTGGGGGTCCCTCAACACATGGAGAAGTCTTTCTTATTTTCATGATGGATGGCAACTTGGTTGGAAAGAGAAACACCTAGGAATTAGATGAGACTGGGCACATTCAGAGCAGTACATGGCCACAGACAAGCACCTAGGAGTGAGTCAAGCACACTTCCGGGGGTCTGTGGGTGTTTCCAGAGATGACAGGATCATGAGGGCTCAGTGGATGAATCCATTGATAGCGTCATAATTTGGGAGTGACGGAAGCAGGAGGTGGGGCCTAGGCGAAGGGCAGGAGTCCTGGGGGCAGGGCCTTGGGACCAGCTCCAGTCTTTGGCTCTGCGGTGCTTGCTCTCTCTGTTTTCCTGCAGTCCCTAGGTGAGCAGTTTTCCTTCCCCAGGGCGTTTCTGTCTCTCACAGGCCCAAAGCTACGGAGCCGGATGACAACCGACTGGAAGCGCTGAAATCCCGAGCCAAGACTACACCTCTTCTCCGCGAAGCTGTTTGTCTCAGGTCCTAGTAGCAAAAGGTAACAGAAGGAATCCAGGAGGGCCGCTCGTCTTTGGGGATGGGCAAAGATGGAGTTAGAGGGTGTTTACGGTGCACTGTTGTGGCCGTGGTGTGTGACCCTTTTGCACCTGCCGTGAAGCTCTGTGGAAAGTGACAGATCATGGCTGGAACGTCCAGGCTTCCCTGTACATTCTGAGCTGTGACCATGCTGCTCTTCTCACCCAGCGGGTGTGAGTTCTCCACCTCTGAGCCGCAGGCGTTCTGATGGACGTGGCCCCCAGGATAGAAGTGGTGCTGTGTCACTTCGGGGCCCAGGCTGCCCGGCTATTGCGGCTTCTCCCTTCTTCCTCCTGGAGCCAAGGCCCCGTGGCAGGGGCTGAACTAGCCACGTGGAGAGAGGACCTGCACAGCTGTTCAGGGCAGCAATGAGCCCTCTGCGCTGAGGTGTTCATCGCCCACCTACGCCACTGTGAACGAAGAATGGCTATCACTCTGAGCTGCTGTGTCTAGGGGGATCTCGTAATGCATCAAATAAACAATGATTTATTTTTGTTGAAAGCTACAGATTATATATTACATGAAGTGCATAGCACAACCACATATATGAAAAGCATAGGCTATGTAGCCTGCCCTGAACCTAATTAAGAAGTAATATGTAAAATTCTCAGGGCAATACAAAGGGAAAATAGGAAAGTAATTTATGATAAAATAATTATGCGAATGCTAGAAAGACAACTATGTTTGAAGTCACAAAGAAGCAGTGGATTGTGCGTAGAACCACCAGGAATCCCTCTGCTCCCTTTGTGGGCTGCCACGAGGAGTGACACCTTTGTGAGTGATGTCATCAAAATGGTGATGGGGGCTGGGGATTTAGCCCAGTGGTGCTGCCACCTGCCTTGCAAGTACAAGGTCCCGAGTTCTATCCCTGATACAAAAAAAAAAAAAAAAAAAAAAAATTATATTTTTAATATATAT
>NW_022900933.1:39126259-39187804 GCF_012274545.1 Fukomys damarensis | reverse complement strand
AAAAAAAAAAAAAAAAAAAAAAAAAAAAAAAAATTGATCTCTATTGATATAGTAGTCACATTCTCATAAAATGAATTTTATATGAAAACAGTGCCTCCAGTCCTTTGTGTTTATATATAAAATGGAGATGTATTCTAGACTCAGGTAATTATAATCATATTCAAAAGCTAAGAGAAGTCATCACCCATAGGCAGAAGTCCTTCAGCTAGAAAGGAATTAATACCATTTAGAAATACAGATTTTCTTTTTTTACAAGAGAAAGAGTATCCAGAGAAAAGGCAAAAACATGGGCAGCTGTTTAATATATTTTTCTTGTTATTTAAATATCTTTGAATGATAGCTCATGGTTTTAACAAATAATGATAGCAACTATAGCACAAAAGGAGAGAGAAAATGGAAATATACTCTTGTATGATTATATCCTATGTAAAAGGGGTATTATATCTGTTGAAAGTAGACAGTGGTAAATTAAAAATGTATACTATAAATCCCAAAGCAGCTATTAATGAAAGCTACTAAAATAGCCACTTATATTGCTTATATGCTAATAAAAGGATGCAATCATTTAAAAAATGGTTAACTCAAAAGGAGAAAAACATGAACAAAGGACAGATAGAATAAATAGAAAACAAACACCAAGTTTACCAATTTAAACTTAGTCTTACCAATAATCACATCAAATATAAATGGTAGAATACCCCATTAAAAGACAGAGATTGTAAGATTGGGTAAAAAAGCAAGAACTAATTATATACTACCTGTAAACAGAAATGAACAAGATGCATCTTAAATATGAAGACACATGGTGGTGTAAAAGGATATATTATGATAATAATAACCACATAAAGTAGTTCACAGTACTACAACACTCTTAAAAATTTGTTAAAATAATAGATCTCCTGATTTTTATTACAGTGTTAAAGAAAGGACTAAAATGAATGCTGGGGTGACAATATTAGTATCAGATAAGGTCAATTTAAGGTAAAGAATATTAACAGGATTAAAAAGTTATTTCCTAATGATACAGAAGTCAACTCAGCCAGAGGATATCATCACACATTGTACATCTAATAACAACTTCAAAGTAAATGCAGCAAAATCTGATGGATGAAAATCCTCACTTGTAGTCAAAGATTTCAATGCACAGCTTTCAATTTTTGATAGAAAAAAATACACAGATGATCAATAGGGACAGAGGAGGGTTAATGATACCATCAACAACTTAATCTAATTGATGTGTAGGGTCACCCACCCAGTAATACAAGAAGACCCATTCTTTCCAATTGTTTATCAAGGCAGATTATGTTCTGGACCATACAGCAAGTCTCAATAAATTAAGAGGTTTCAAGTCATGCAAACAGTGTTGCCTGACCATGATGGAATTAAATCAGAAATTGGTAACTGAAAGGCACCTGGACAATTCCCAAATATTTGGAAATCAAACAATGTACTTATAAATAACTCATGGGTCAAAGAAGAAATCAAAGAGGAACTAAGAAAGTATTTTGAACTGAATGAAAAGTTAAAGCCCTACATATAATTTGTGGAATGCTGCTAATAAAGAGTTCTCAAGAAGAAATTTGGTGCATGAAATTTCCAGAAAAGAAAGAAAATCTCAGATGAATGACCCCAGTTTTTACCTTAAGAGATATAAAAAAGCAGGGAAAACTCAAAGGGTATAGAAGAAAGGAAATAAAAAAAGAACAAAATGTAAATTAATGAAAATCAGTCACCCACAAAAGATCCAGAAAGAAAATAGAGAAAATAAACAAAACCAAAAGTTGGCTCTTTAAGTAGATCAATGAAGTCAACAAACTTCCATAAAGACTGATCAGAGAAAAAGGGAGAAGAGACAAATGACTAGTAGAAGAAAAGAGAAAGGTGACACGACTATAAGAGAATACTATGAAAATCTTTATGCCACTGTTTACAACTGAGTGAAATGGGCAAATGCTTTTGAAAGATGTAGAGAACCAATGCTTATAATTAAGAGGTAAATAACCTCAGTAGCCCTCTATCTTTTATAGAAATTACATTTGTGATGAAACACTGTCCCAAAATGGACATGGTAAGCTGACATGACTTTATGGCTGGATCCTACCCAACATGTAAAAAGAAATAGTATCACTGCTGCACACACAGTATTTTTTAAATTTAAGAGGTAAGACTGATTCCCAACCATTTTATAGGCTGGTATTATTTTATAGGCTGGTATGTACACTGATGCTAAAATTCTAAAGAAACATTTAACAATTGAATAACACAGTACATATCAAGTCAGAACAACATGAACTTGTCTAGCTGACCTCAAGTTAACATAGAAAACCAATCAGTGCAATGCACTAATACACCAGAAAGTGGAACTGCTGATCATTTCAGTGGCTTCCCTCTTTCTCTTCCTAACACAAGCATTTAGCAAAATCCAATATACACCCTGAAACAGAGCAAAGCAAAACAGACAAAAACCTCTCCGCAAACCAGGAAGTGAAGGATTTTCCTCAATGTGACACAGGACATCTGCAAAATACCTTCAGTGAGTAGCAAGGATTGGGTGCTTTTTCTCTAAGATTAGGAGCAGCACAAGGGTGTGTCCCCTCACTCTATATACTTGTATTTGTGCTGGAACTCCTAGCGAGTGCAAACAGGAAAAGCAACAAACAAAAGACACCCTGATTAGAAAATAATTTATGATGTGATTGTTGTTGGAAATATGATGCAATCCACATAGAAGCTTCCAGAACTAATAAGTTAGCAAGATTGAAGTATACACAATCAATATACAGATATCAGTTGCATTTCTTTTTAAATTTTCTTTCTCCTCCCACCCCTTCTGTAAGACAGTCCTCTTTTTTTTTTTTTTTTTGGTACCGGGGATTGAACTCAGGTCTTTGCGCTTGCAAGGCAGGCCACTGAACCGCTGAGCTAAATCCCTGGACCAAGACAGTCCTTTTTTAATGTTTTTTTTTTTTTTGTACCAGGGATCAAATGCTTTCGAGGCAGATGACAAAACTACTGAGCTAAATCCCTGGCCCCCTTTAAATTTTTTTTTAAATTTTGGAGACAGGGTCTTGTTAAGTTGCTAAGTTGCCCAGGCTATGATTAAACTCCTCCTGCCTCAGCCTCCCAGAGTGCTGGAATTACAGATGTGCACCACCACACTCAGTTATCCATTGTATTTCTATATATTTAGAAAGAAAAAATCAGAAATTGAACCTTAGACCTACTTTTATGATAGTATAAACACAAAATATAAAGATACATTTGACAAAAGATGTATAAGTTGTATACATTGAGACACAACCTTGCTGAGAGAAATCAAAGAAGACATAACAAAGTGGTGACCAATACTAAGTCCAGCAGTCAGAAGACATTTATTGTTCACTCTATGGATTTCACACACTTCCAGAAAAACCTCAACAGATATTTTTTTTCACACTTGACAAACTGATTCTAAAATTCCTATAGAAATGAAGAGCCTAGAGTGCTAAAACAATTTTGAAAATAACAGTTAACTTTATCTGACTTTAAGATCTCGCTTAAGGGGACAGTAATCCACTGAGTGCAGAATTGGCTTTAAAAAAAGACAAAAAAGCCAGTGGAATAGAGTGAAATTAGGAAATAAACCCACACACCTATGGAGAACTCCCCAAGCTTGTGGAGAAAGGGTCATCATTTGAACCACTGAGGCCAGAACTTTGATCAAACACATTAAAAATTTTGGCTCAAAATGCATCCTATCCTAAACATAAAGCCCAAAGCTATGAGACTTGCCAAAATAAAATAGCAGAAAACTCTAATGACATTGGCTTAGGCAGAGATTTCTTAGATGGTTCAACAAACCTGTGATCCATAAAAACAGAAATGTAAAAATATCTTCTCTTCTTTACAAGCCATCTTAGGAGAATGAGAAGAAGTTTCTAAGACACATATCTGATAAAGATTTATATTCGGAATATACAAATAACTCTAAAATATTAGGGATCAGAAAACCTAGAAATGAGGCAAACTCAACTTGCACAGATTTTTATCGGAGCCAAGCAAGACATAGGGGGCAAATAAGGCAAGGGAGGGCATACTGTACCCCTGCACCCCCAGGATCATGGATAAACTAGAAAGATGTGCCGGGGCCAGGGCTGGAAAAGAACATGGAGTCCCCGAAGTGCCCTGTGCCACAGGGAGAAAGTGAAAGGACACGCCACGTGGTAAAGGAATCTGCCAGCCATTCTACTCCCTCCCAGAGACATGGAGTGAGGACAGACACCTGGACGCAGGGGCGAGAGCAACTCTGCTCACAACTGCTGGTGTCTGGAAGGGGCTCTGATGTCCATCCACGGTGCGGCTGGAGCCACCTTTGCCACAGCACGGACCGGTTCCATAACAGCGGTGCCAAGACGAAGAAACGAGCACAACAAGAGTTCGTTTCCATGAAGTTCTGGGAGATGCAAAGCATCTCTAGTGACAGAAAGCAGATCTGCGGCTTCCCGAGCTTGGTGGGGGTAGGGATGTGACACAGAAGCATCGCGAGAGGAACAGGAAGCTTCTTCGGAGGGGTGATGAGTGTCTTTGTTAACTCGAGTGAGGTCCCCGCTGGCATGGGTACGTGATATGTGCATGCTGTCACATGCACATTTAATGTCAACGAAGTTAAGAATTTGAACAGTACCTTCTGGACAACGTGATCTGTGAAACTGTTCCGCTCCGTTTTCCAGTGCCTTTAAAACCTCCCCTGAAAATCCTGCTTGAGAGCGTTGGAATCATGGCTGGCGGCTGACTGATCTTCCCGTATCCTCCTCGTATAACCTTGTTTGCCTTAAACTCCGCACTACGGTTTGTGTTTATGCTCTGGCCTGGGGCAGCCAGGTAATTGTTAAAACCTCAAACAGTCTCATTGTTTTTACCATTGTTTTACCCCGCAATTAAAGAGGATATTTAAGGCTATTCCTTGGTTTGAACCTATCATTTAAGGATCTTGGCTTTCTTGCCTACTAATTTCTACCCGCTCTGTAGGCCCCTTCGGTGTCCTAGGTCTGAGTTAGGTTGGCAGTTAAATCTGCTGTGTTCTGCTTCTGCAGGCCGAGCTCTCTGCAGGGGGAGGAGGAGCGGACATGCTGCTATGGGGCAGTGCCCACCCGTGGATTGCTGTTCCCCTATCCATGCGACATGCTGTACTGCAGAACTCTCCAAGGATTTAACACAATTACATTCTCTTCTTTCCTGGATCCTGGCCTCTAGCAAGATTTAACCCTGATAGAGGAAGTGCCTTAGAACTGGCTGACCCTGAGGGGAGTGCAGATAACCTATTCACAGTTAATAAATAGCCTAGAAAGTTTCTTCCCTGTGTGTGTGTGTGTGTGTGTGTGCACCCACTTATTAAATATGAATGCCTTCAATAATGTGCTTGACTGGACAGAACCATCCCCTCTTGTAAAAAGTGAAAACAAAAAGCCAACGTCTAGGCCTGCATACCCCAGTTACTTCACTCCCCAAACATGTGTTGTTTTCATTGGCTGTGGCAGAAGGTGGTCTAAGTAAAACTGAGTAATTAATTTGCCTACAAAGGCAGGACAGGAATAGGTGTACTATGCATGCTGTCTGTGTACCCTGAGGCACTCCAGGGTTACCCAGTGTTTATTTGCGTGGCAGAATCTGAATTATGAAGGTTAACATCAACCTAGTTTTTTTTTTTTTAAAGCAAATTCAGAAATGTTAGAACCAGAGAGGAGAATTGAGAATATTGAGCAGGTAGGTAGTGTGAGGAATATAAAAAACAGCCATTGTAAGGGATGGATGGGGATGCATCATAAAACGAACATGAACTCTGTGAATCTAGGTGGATTCAATAGAGACTGGCTTGTTGCCTGCTGTGGGGGACTTGAGAAGCTTCCTGGAAGTCACCATCTGATCTCTCGGGAACCAACTCCTGGAAGACCAGGGTGCAGTTAGCAACACTGAACTGGCTTGGATGCATGTTTGTTCTGATACTTTGGCTACTTCATCAATTAGATAAATTTTTCTAACTCCCAAGTATGCACAAAAATTTGTGCTTACTGAAGTAAGGCAAGAAAATGCCAAAAGAGTATAAGGAAATAGACACCATTTTCATAATTCAATGGTAGAGGCAGAATGCAGTAGACCTGTAGGTGATGAACTGGATTATACAGCTAAGGAGAACTCCAAGCAGTGTTGAGGTATTGCCAGGTTTCTTCTAGCTGTTTATAGTAAAATGTGAAGGGGCAGAGTTAAATTGAGACAAATATTAAAAAGGACCCGAGACTGGATGATTTTGAAAAAATCTAAACCTGTCTAGAGGCAACAGATGCTCAAATTAAGCTGGCATTGGTCTAGAGAAAAGCCCAAGACACCGTTCACCATCACCAGCGTATGAAAGCCACCTGGTTGCCACCTGCAGCGCACTGGATAAGGAAAGTGTGCTGCCCGTGTGTACACAGCTTAGCGGAGGGCAGACTCGGTCATCTGCAGGAAAGTGGGTGGTCCTGGAAAGTGTCAGTCAGGTTAGCCAAGTATCCAGCCCCAGAACGTCAGATATGGCATGCTTTATCTCATATGTGGAAAAAAAAAAAAAAAAAAAAAGAAGGCTATTAGGGAATGAGACTGAGGGAGGAGAGAAGAGGACAAAAGGAGTTGGAAGGGGGGACGGAGTGGGATATATGCGTGTCTGCAAATGTCACAGTGAAACCCATTAATTTGTACAATTACTATGCATTCATAATTATAAAGTACACACTTACATTGTACATGACACTCATGATTATAACATGGGAGAGGGGATGCCTCCCAGGACATGCAGACGTGTCTCCATCGTGCACTCTGCCAGCAGATAGGTCAGAGGCTCCTGAGCTGGGGGAGAAGTGGCCATGTAGCACAGGCCCATGTGACAAGGGCCTGGAGCACCTTGTAGGTACTGGGGAGGCTCCAGGACCTGGTGGTGGCTTGCCAAGCTCCAGGAAATAGCTGCAAGTAAATGAATGCCCCCTCGGCAGCCGGAGTGACAGTCCCTTCCCCTCGGCTGTCCTGTGCTGCCCTGGTGGCAGGGTAGGGAGCCTGGACAGCCGAAGGACAGAAACTGTGAGCAGTATGCGTGTGCAGGGCTGGTCTCCGGTGACTTGTTGTACAAGAGTTGAAAACCAGTGCACGAAGCTTTGACAGATGCACTCTCTGAGCCGGAACCTGAATGTGGACCAGACCAGAGTGAGAACGTTGCCCCCGGGCTCCAGGAAGATTCTGAGCTCCATCCGGGAGTCCCAGCCTGGTCCCACCAGGGGCGAAGCCTCTTCTGACACTGTTTACACATTAATTTGGCTCTTCTATAGTTTCATGTAAGTGGAATCATACAGTATATGCTTTACTGTGTTTTTTGTTTTGTTTTGCTTTGGGTTTCTTTGGTCTGGCTTCTTTTATTCAACGTGCTTTTGAAATTTATTCACATTGTTGCGTGTCTCGGTAGCTGGTCTGTTTGGTGGCTGAATGTTTTTTCTGTTATATAAATCATATTTTTTTAAGAGCATTTTCCTATCGACGAACTCGGGCAGTTTCTAGTTTGGGGCAATTATGTATAAACCAGTGATGGATATTTTTCAAATACATCCTTTTGTCAATGAATATGTGCTTTCATTGTCCTTTGTTAAACTCTGACTTATGGACTTCCAGGGTCATGGTATAAGTTTTTAGGGGACTACAAGGTGTTCTTCAAGAGTGTCAGTATCATTTTTATTCTCATCAACGGTGTCAAGAGTTCCAGTTGCATGATCTTCTCATCATTTGGTATTTTCATCCTTCTCAATTGTCGCTAAGTAGGGTGTAATATTGTATATCTGTGGCTTTAATTTTCATTTTTGTGTTTTTGGATGAAGCCTAGTCCTTTTTGCTTTGTTTATTGGACATTTGCGTATCTTGTTTGAAATTTCTCTTTTTAAAACCCTTGCCCCACCTACTTCTTGAGGAGATGGCTGTTTATCTTCTATTGTTGAGTTGGAGGAGCTCTTCCTGTATCCTGGATACCAGTCTTGGGTCAGAAATTTGTTGTACAAAAATTTTCTCTCAGCCCCTGGCTTGCTTGTGAATTGCCCTCATGATGCCTTTGAATGAGCAGATTTGAGTGTTGGTGAAGTCTAGTTTTTCTGTGTTTTCTTTTATGGCTATTGCTTTGTAGAATTTGTTAAAGGAACCTGTGCCAATTCTCAAGTCCTAAGTGTATTCTCCCATGTTTTCCAATGTGAGTCTCACAGCCCTCAGTTCCTGAGGCTTTTATAGTCAGTGTTGAAGTCAAGTTCAGGTATCAGTTCTCTCTCTCACTTTGTCCTTTTTTTTTTTTTTTTGATGTTGCTGTGATATTTGAGATAAGTGCTGTCCATTAGGACTTTAGGCAATGTTTAGGAAGGGATTTAGCTCAGTTGTTCTGCCGCCTGCCTCGCAAGCACAAGGACCTGAATTTGATCCCCTGGTACAACAACAACAACAACAACAACAACAAAAAGAAAGGTCACCACTGGCCATTGTATTTAGTTCTTCCAAATGTGATTAGTGTAATGAGGAACTGAATTTTAATTTTATAAGTCTCCATGTATGGTTCCCGACCACCCTGAGGTACAGGGAAGTTGTAGGTTCCTCAGTTCCCTTAGAAATTTCTGAGTGAGCTTGTCAGCAGCTGCAGAACAGGGACTGGCCTGGGGTGGATTACACTGGGCCCCCAGATGGGTGTCAGGCCTGCAGCTTGGTACTACATCACACTGATTGTTTATGCCTTCATTTTTGATGGTGGTTTAAGTGGATTTACTCTTACAATTTATATTTCAGTTGTTTGCCAAGGTAATTTTTGTATCTCCACTCTCTTTCCTTTGACCTTGTGAAATTCACTGATTAGTTCTAGTAGTGGTTTTGGCAATTTTTCAGTGTAAATAATCATGTCATTTGAGAACATATTTGAAAACAATTTGCATGACTTTGTTTATGTGCTTCTTTTTATTGTCTTATTTTTCTGTCCAGAGCTTCCAAGGCTGTGCTGAATAACAATGGGGAGAGTGGATATCCTCATCCTGTTCCTGGGATCCCTGGGGAAAACTGGAATCTGTCATCCCTAACTCCGGTACTATGTGTCTGATGTAACTGCCAGTTTCTATCGTGAACCAGTTTTGTTAAATCCTCATTCCATATTTATTGAATTGGTCCAATGGCTTCTCTTTAGTCTGTTAGCCCTTTAAATGATGCCCACTTGTTTTTTGATGTTAATGTAACCTTAAGTTTCTAGGGTATATTGACCACAATACACTATCATTGTACATACTGCTGTGTTCTGTTTACTGATGATTTGTTAAAAGTTTTGTATCTATGCTCATGAGTGACATTAGTCTGTCATTTTTGGTAGCATATTTGTCAGGCTCCCACTTTAGGGTTTCAGGGACCCTACAGCAAACTAGGAAAGGGTTTTCATCTCTCTTTTGAGAAAGAGTTTTAGTGTTGCTCTTATTACTTCATTAAATGCTGATGGAATTAACTAGTGAAGCTTTTAATGGTTTGAGGTTTCCTTTATGGACAAGTACTTGATATAAAAACTGATATTTTTTGGACATATTGACTATTGAAATTTTATGTTTTAAAGAATTTGTCCGTTTCATCTGAGTCATAGGATATGTTAAAGCTGAGGTAGTCTATAATCACATTAATCTCCATATAACCTGCAGTGATATCCCTCCTCTAAGTCGCAGTATTAATTTGTTCCTCCTCTGTTTTCTTGATCAGAAATAGCTAGAAGTATATCAATTGTATTTACCTGCAAAGAACAAGCTTTGGTTATATGTTTGGGTTTCTGTGCTTTTTGTTTTGATGGCATTGATTTCTGCTCTTATGTTTAGTATTTTCATCCATCTACTTACTTTTGGTTTTCTTTCTTTTGTGTCTTAAGTTAGAACTTGGATCATTCAGATATTTCTTCTCTTCCAATACAAGCCTTCACAGCTAATATCTTCCCTTAAGCACCAATCTCCCTCAGTTCCACAAATTTTGATGTGTAGTTCCATCATCAGTTCAAATATTTTCTAATTTCTTTTGTGACTTATCCTTAATCCACATGCTATTTAGAGGTATGTTGCTTAATTTTCAAAATTTGCAGTTCTGTGGATATTTTATTGTTGTTTGAGTCCTGATTCTCTGACAGTCAGAGAACATACTTTATGTACTCTAGTGCAACTTGTTTTATGTCTTAATGAATGTATCACGTGCATTTAAAGAGAAAGTATATTCAAGTTTTATGGGTATAGTGGTCTACAAAAACACCACTCTTTAAGACAGTATTATCTGATATATTAATGTAGCCACCCTAGCTTTCTTTGGCCATATATACTTCTATTCATTTACTTTCATATATATTCATATATATATATATATATATTTCTACTCACTTGCAATCTATCTATATATTTTAAAATGAGCTTGTTTTGTAGATCGCATATAGTTGGGTCCCTGCTTTTTTTACTCCATTCTATCTCTGCCTTTTAATTACAATATTTAGTCAATTAACACTTAAAGAATGTTTATATGATTGGACTTTTTTGTTTTATGCTTTTCTCATAGGCTTTTTTTTTTTTTTTGAAACCGGGGATTGAACTCAGGACCTTGCACTTGTGAGGCAGACACAGTGCCACTGAGCTAAATCCCAAGCTCTCTCATAGCCTTTTTATTCTTCTGTTTTTCCCTTTTGGCCTTCTTTTAAATTATACGAACTTTTTAGCATTTCATTTTAATTTACCTATTGACTTTCAGATGTTTATCTTTGCATGTCTTAGTGCCTTCTCTAAACATTATAAAACATACCCTTACCTTATCGTCCACCTAGTGATATGTTGTGGTTAAATATGGAACACGGATATACTTTGATTACATGTGTTCCTTTGCCCTTCTCTTACCTTTGCACTGTACTGATTTCCTGTGTCATGTCTACATTACAATTCAACCAGATAATACTATATTTTACACATAAATCATTATGCATATTTTAAATCAATTAAGAAGACAAATAGTTTTTATAGTTATCCAGGAAATTCCCATGCCCACCATTTCCAATAATGTCCTCTTTTCTAGATGATCCAAATTCCCATGTGGTATATTATTTTTTTAAATGAAAAACTTCCCCTAAGTGGAGACCTGACAATGTATTCCAGTTATCTTCAGTCTGAAATTATATTTGCTTCGCCTAAATTCTTTAGAGCTATATTCAGTGAACACAGAGATCTGGGTTCACAGATTCAAACATTAGAGTCATTAGTGGGTGTTTCTGGCCTTCCGCAGGGGTGAGCTGCAGGCCTTCTGCTTTGCTGCTCTGTGTGGGATATTTCATTTGCCTGAGTTGCCCTTCAGATTTCCTCTTTGTCTTTCACTTGGCACCGTTTGGCTGTGAGTGACTCGGGATGGTTTTATTCCCAGTTTTTCTGCTTGAGGTTCTCATTTCCTTATTTCTAGATATATGACTTTTATCTAATTTGGAGGACACTTGGCCATTAATTTCCAAGTCCTAGTTTCTCTTTCATCTCCTTCCCACAAAGCACACTGATGGGAGATTTGTCCCATAGGCTTCCGAAGCTCTGATAATTTTTAAAATATTTTGTTTATATTTTTAAGCTTGGATAATTTCTGTTTGCCTATTTTCAAGTTCATAAACTCCCCTATCATATTTATTATGTTATTAAGTCTATAGAGTAAATTTACTTCCCATGTCATATTTTAATTTTATTTAAAATTTAATTTTTGGCCGGGGACCTAGCTCAGTGGTTCCACTGCCTGCCACCTAAGTGCAAGGGCCCTGAGTTCGATCCCTGAACCCCCCCAAAAGAATATTACTTTCCTAAAATTTAGCTTTTATCAGAACACATTTGTAGTACCTAGTGATTATGTTCATCATGGGGAGTTGGCACGTGCACATTGTATTTTTACAAAAGACTCCAGTTTTACAGAAGCATTAAGTTCACAGCAAAATTAAGAAGTACAGATTTTCCATAGAGGCTGTGCCCCCCCAAACGCAGAGGCTCCCCATTATAATAAACATTCCCACTAAGGTGAGGCACTGTTAATAGCTGAATCTGCAGGGATAAAGTCATTATCACCTTCAGTCTGCGGTTGATTTTAAGGTTCATGCCTGGTGTACATTCCATGGGTCTGGATGTGACTGGTACATATTCACTGTTATGGTATTTTTTTTGTATATATATATGTCATTTTGATGCTGTATGATTTTTCATTGACTTTTTATAGTTTCTAGTTATCTGATGACATCTCTTATCTTTACTAGCACAGAGAGAATATTTTTATTTCTGGCAGTGCTTTTAAATCTTTATCTTACAATTTTAAAATCTGAATAATTTGAAATTGGTCTCCATTGATCTTATTTTTTTCCTGTGGGTAAATCATATTTTCTTCTTTCTCCATCTTGTGTAATTTTAGACTGTGTCCTGGACATTAAGAAAGCCATCTGGATTCTGTTATGGTTCCCTAAAGTATGTTGATTTTGTAAAAACCAGACTCTTGCTTGGTTGGCCTCACACTGAAAAGTGTCTCGGAGCAGCTCATCTTGGGACATTTCTGCTCTGTCGCCACGGAAAGTCCTTGTGGGAAACACTGTTAGGGGTGTGCTAGTGAATTCGTGTTGTCTCTGTTCTAGAAATATAGCCTCCCTCTCCAGTATCCATGGTTGCTTCGAGCTATATCTTCAGGTTTGTCCAGACAGAAAATTGATCCATTTTCTTTTAGATATTTAGCTGCTTGTAGGGTTGATAACTTTAACTTGCTCTCAGGAGAAAATCTATACAAATGGGGATTTCTCTGGGTCATTTTTTAATGTACCAGGTATTAATTTCCCTCTAGGATCTGCCTACTTGTTCTTTACCCTTTCTATGTAAAACAAAACTTTTACATTTTCACTCTGAGTTAATAGTTATTTTCTCTGAGAGAGTTGGGTCTAGGAAAAGATTACTGGATTGTATCAGAAGGAAAATGCCTCCTTCATTTGCTTGTTTTCTTTTTTCTTTCTTTCTTTCTTTCTTTCTTTCTTTCTTTCTTTCTTTCTTTCTTTCTTTTCTTTCTTTCTTTCTGCACTAGGCATTGAACCCAGGGCCTTTAGACTGAGCCAAATTCCCAACCCTTGTCTTGGTAAGTCCTTAAGTTGTCCAGGTTGGGCTCAAACTTGTGATATTCCTGACTCAGCCTCCCAGAGTACTGGAATTAGAGGTGTGAAACCCTGGATTAAAAAAAAATGTTGGATTGGGTGTTCTGGGGATGTAGTTTAGTATGAAGGCCTTGGGTTCAATCTCCAGTACAAAAGAAGGCTAACCCTAAATCAAGGTCAGTGTAAATGAAGAGTTCAAGATGATGCTAATTCAATTTGGCTAAATCTTGGCTCACTTTGAATTTTTAAAATAACATGCAAAATTTAGAAAAACAATTTACAAAGAGCTCTATGCCTTACTAAATTTTTATTGAATTATGCATTATGATAGCATTACAGGCATTGCCTATATCATAAAACAGTTTTAAAAATAGTTTTTAATACCTATGTGTAATTTTATCATGGTGGTTGACCCCTGCTCCCCGGAACTGATTCTCCGGGTTAATGTTGCCTCTGATACCGGCACACAGGGTGCATTTTCTTCTCTCACCCTTCCGCTGCCAAGATGTGTGGAAGGCAGAAGTCAAATGCACTCATTCCAAAACCCGCTTGTGCTTGTTTTTATTGTGATACAAAGAAAGAAAGAAGAGGAAGAGTGTTTTTTTTTTTTCCTATAAGAATGAAATTGAATGCTTTGGGAAGACTCCATAAAGTGAAGCAATAATAAAATGGCTAAAAACTTAGGCTATGGGCCAGTGAACCAGGAACAATTTGAGAAAATCACATGGCAAGGTACAGAAAGAGTCTACTTTTGGCTTGATACCCAAATAACTGTAAGCTTGTATTCCATTTTAAGGAAATCAAAACTCAAAATTAACAACATGTATTACATGGGGGTGTGAAGTATGTAAGAGACATTATGGGGCTCCAGCTGGGGGAATCCACACTCGGAAAAGGGCCTTGGTCTCTGCTGTAGGACTGATGAATGAATGCATATTTTATATTGTAACTCATAATAAAATATTATTGTCTATTTGTGCCATTGTTTAAGACTTCCTTATTTAACTGGCCTTTCGATGAATTGACCAGATTGTCTAGTGATCCCAAGAGGAGGAGAAAAGGAGACTTTAATTGTATTTCCCCAGGATACATTCTTAGAAATGATATTACTGAGTATTTAAAAACTATTAATCCATATTACCTAATTTCCCACTTTAATTGTATTTCCCCAGGATAGATTCCTAGAAATGTAATTACTGAGTATTTTTAAGTCTATCAATCCATAGTACCTAATTTCCCGGGAGGGAGGTTGTATCAATTTATGTCCTCAATTAGGGCTGGGTCTTAAGTTTTAAAATTTATGAGCAAGCCTGTGATGTGTCCTCTTCAGCTCAGTCAGCAGTCACATGGTGCACTCAAGCCCTTGGCCTAAAACTTCTTTAAAGAAGCCACAGGATGAAATGGAATTCAATTCCTTTTCTGTCACTGCCAGATTTTTGTGACTGCTCTCTGCAAAATAAAATCCCAATCACAAAAGCACTGGGATTGCTTGCCAAGCACACCCCAAATTCTATCAATCATCTTATAATATTTGGCTATCAGAATGCTTTTTTTTTAGTGCTACAAATTATCACAGGGATTAGCTTATTAAAATTTCCATTTTCTAAATGGAGCCCTGGAAAGGTGACTTCTCTTGGCTTCTGGTCCAGTGTGGACCTTCTGTGTGCATCACTGCTGTTCCCACACAGCTCCTCCTTCTCTCAGGCTGGCTGAGCAGTGTTACCAGATGCGTCTCATGTGAGCGAACATTTCCTGAAAGCCGAAGCGCGCCAGACATTGCTGGACGTGCTTACCTGGATCTAATTATCTCATTATCCCACGTAACTGCATAATGGCTCTGCAGGGCCTGTGTCATGGATGAGCCAGCAGCCTGAGATGCACCCCAGGTTTACACTGGTAGGCGGTGGCCTCAGGACCTAGTTGTCCCAGCTGCCCCAGAGCCTGGATTCCCGCACATCCTGCCGGGTTGGTTCACTGTGTGTTGGGACAGACAGAGCTTGCTTCATGGATGCTCTAAGCCAGGCGCTTTTAGGTGTTTTACTTGACCAGACTGATCTTCACCATCTCGTTCTCAGTCTGAGAAAGCAAATATCTGATAAATTAAATGACTCGCCCAAGGACACAGCCATGAGTTAACAAAGCCAGAAGCCAAGAACAGAGGAAGGCTTGGTTACAAAATCAAATTGCGGCATCTCCCAGACCAGAGGGTTTGGCATCCTGGCTACACATTGGAATTACCCAGGGAGGCTGAAAAATGCCCACATTTGGGTTGTACTTCCAGGGCTCTGATTTCACGGGCACGGGGATGTGGTTCTGCACGTGGATTTAAAGATCTTCCCAGGGGATGAGGATGCTGCCCACTGCCAAGAATGCAGATGGTTTGGGTCTGACCATGCTATTTTATTTCTTTAGCCAAAAATGAGAGCAGGGACAAATCCCATCAGTAAGAGGCAGACCTTAACAGTGTTCCTGTGACAAATTACTGCAAGCTCATCTTACAATGATTGAAATTTATTCTTTCACACTTTCGGAGGCTGGAATCTGAAGTCAGTGAGCCAGGCCATGCTGCACCTGAAGGTGCGGGACAGAATGCCCCCCGTTCCCAGTTTCTGGTGGTGGCCGGCCAGCTTGGCATTTCTTGACTTGTGGCTTCTCTGTGCAAATATGCCTTGATGACTCACAGCCTTCTTCCCTGTGTCTGTCTTCCCTACTGATTAGGACACCAGTCGTGGGCCTAGGACTCAACCTATCTAGTGCGACCTCATCTTAACCAATGGCTCTGTAATGATCCTATTTCCAAATAAAGTGGCATTCAGAGACATGGGGTGGGGGCACTGGTGCATGCGGTGCAGACAGAAAAGTAATACTGCCATTTTGAGGAACACATGAGACTCTAGGAGTAGCAAAGATGAAATCTCATTTTTTGGCGCTGCCTATTTTTCTGAAAAGATCTTGTACAGCAGCATGCAGGCCTAGTGTATGTATAGCTTATAAAGTGTGACACGCTTTGTGGTGTGTTCAGGAACACACAGGCACCAGGGGGCTGGCAGAAGGCTGAGCTGCTTACTGAGACCATGTGTGAACATGCAGAGGCCCTTCATCACCATGGGGAGCTTTGAAGAACAAACCTGTCCCCATCTTCCTACTGTCAGCTGACAGATGAATGCCACAGCTCTCTGCCAGGTGCTGAAGAGCTTTGCCATCTCCCAAGTGTCATGAGTATAGTTTTGTGCATGAAGGCAATGGAAGCTTGGAGCTTCACTTTGAGACTTATTTTATTCAAATAACTGTTATTATTTTGTACAAGGAAGCTTCAACAAAAGTTTGAAAGTACAAAGTCACTGAAAATCTGATAATCTGATTCCATAGCAGACATATGCAAGTGACAATGAAATGGCCGGGACTTGACCCTTATTTATTATTCTCCCTTACAATTCAGAAGTGAATACTCAGTACAGACAACACCATGGCTTCCTTAGATCCTCTTTCTGTGGAGAAGACTTGCTACCCAGTTATTTCTACTTTTAGTTAATCTTGGTAGTCAGGCTGTATTATGACTTCACAATACATGGTTTCCACTTTGGAAATGCCACGTAGGATTTAGTTGTAAGAAACGGCCAGTCTCCCTCTGGGATTATCATCAACTCTTTCCCCACCTGCAAGTCCAGCATCACGCCCATCAGAAAAATTTTCAGGGCCTTGTTTGTTTGCGATCCATCATTTGACCCCAGGTGGCGTGAGGTAGACACACAGTTCTCAGGTTGGTAATTCACCCAGGACAAACACAATATTTGGCATAGAAGTGGTGGACTCTTTTATTCCTCCCCAAACACAGTGAGTCTTTATAAAGTCTCAACAGCAACACTTAGGCACTTTGTTAAACAATAAATCTCCATTTCCATCTGGAGAGAAATTCTCCCCTTTCTGTCTTCATTTTGCCTTTTTTAAAAAAGTTTACAGTGGGATCTTGGTCCTGTTCAGCCCTGTCCTTAGGCAGAAACCAAAGGAGAGGGGGCGATTTGTTTGCTGGTAAGCACCAAGCTCTCCAGATGATGTTAGATGCACAGGGGCTGGCTGAATTCAGGGCTGCAAAAGTGTGAGCTGGTTCATTTGCGCACGAGCTGGGGCCTGGCAAAGACTTTGTCAGCTACTGCACTGTGGGGCAGGGCACATTGCCATGGCTCATGAGCCCGTTCTTGCTGTTGCTCAGCTCCCCCCTTTAACACGCATTATTAAGAGTAACCATAAACACTAAGAAGTTACAGCTTCCCACTGCTTACCGGTTGAAGATGACACCTTGCTTGGCTTGTGGTGAGCTCCCCATGTCCCTGGAAGTCACAGAAGGACCACCCCCTCCTCTTGTAGAGAAATGATTGCCCAGTGCAATGTGGAATAAAAACCCTAAACTGGCATTTGCATTGCTGCTCATTTAGCAAAGCCATCAGAGGCTGATGTTAGTGAACTGGAGAGTGAAATATCCATGTGTCTGAAATACAACTTCCGTTCTCTCGAGGCCCAAGAAGATGTTGAGTCCATCATGTCCAGAGTGGTTGGAAAACAGACTCAGAAGCAATGTTCATTTGAATTTGGTTGATTCCAACCAGCGGGGTCATTTGTTGGTCAGCGGAATTGGTAAATACTAAAATCCTGGCAATTGTGAAGATGGTTTTGATGAAGTCCTAGGATGAGTCTGGGAGGGAGGAGGCCTTCTGATGTCAAGGAGCACAGACAGGTGAGCCCAGCACACTGCTGAGCAGGGCACCTGGCTCTGCCCTGACCCTAGGCAGGCTGTGGACAGTGCCTGCTTGGACAGCACAGAGGCTGGGTGGAAAACACCAATTTGCATGAAAGTCTGGCTCTTCCCCACTGACTGTGAGAAGCAGCATCCTTGGGGCCGGGTGCTGTCACCTTTACATTGTGGCAGATTAGCCCAGCGACTGTGTAAACGCTGTGCTCTTGCAGGCGAACAGTAGTTAAGTGTGGGGCGAGCGGGTGCAACCTCATGAAGGGCTCTGGTGTCAGGGGCTGGCTTTGAGTGAACTTCCTTCCTTTCCATCCTAGATTGGTCAGAGCTGTAAGGAAGTCATATTAATGTTTTCTCCTGATTCTGCGGACAGGGCAGGAGGGACAGGGCTGGAACTCGTCTGGAGTGTCCCGTCACGCCTGGGCAGGACACCCACAAGCTCATATAGAATTGCAGCCCCGCTTCTGGGGAACTGGATTGTGACAGTAAGAAGCCAGCCCATTCCCCAAGGAAGATGCCCCCAAGACTGGCTCCATCACTGGGACAGATCTGGCCTTCCTAACCTTGGATTTAGTAACATCTTGAAGTGTCTTCCATCAAGTCAAAGTAGCGCCTGATTCTAACTTCCTAATTTCCAAATGGAGATACCTGTGCTTTTGAAGAAAAACATGCATTCTCAGTGGATGAAACCGTGTTGTGGGGTTGCAGGAATCAGGGGCGTTCTCTGCAGCTGCTCTGCTTAGATTTTCACTGGGGCTGCTTGGCACTGTGGGGCCAGAAGGAGCATTGGCTCAGAGCTGGGCGGGATCTCTCATTCTCTCACAACTTGTACCTCAGTTTCTTCTAAAGTGAGTGTAACAATGCACACCCGAAGAGCCAGGAGGCTCACAAAGGAAACACCCAGAAGGTTCTGAAACATAATCAGTGCTTCAGAAAAGGTGATTTTATGATCAAGACAGCAAAATACCGAGCAGCCCAAGTGCCTGTCCTTATACAGTCCAGGGCACCTTGGGGAGATTCGGATCACATTGTCTGGTATAGTCCCACGGTTAGGTCAGAATGCAGCCAGCTGGACAGAGAAGAAACAGATGCACAAAAGTGAATCCCTCAAAGCCCCAGCCCTGATCCATGAAGCAGAAGTCCTCTGAGATCTCTGAGACTCCCTCTTCTTGGGTACCCAGCATGCTGGTTCCACGTGGGGCCCACAGCCCTTTAGAGAAGGAGCCACAGACAGGAAGTTAAACGTGTTTAAATGCAGGCAAGACTGAAAAGAGAACAGAATTCCCTTCTAGAGGCTTAGGGAAAGAGATGGAAATAGCAGGCCAGTAACAAGATGATGCGGAAATGAATGCCCTTTGCCAACACATTGCCAAGGCAGGAGAGAGCCCTGCTGAGCCCGACTCCTGGATACTTGTGGCCCGGTCCTCGCCTCTGGGGGTCGTGAACCCAGGCCCTGCTGCTGAGCAGAGCCAGACCTCCCGAGTCTCCACCAGTGGGGCCAGTGGTTTGCTCGAGTGGCAGCCCTATTGTCCTTGGTGGCTCCTGGGTTGGATTTAGACCCTCTTTCTCTTGGCTTCCTTGGAGTCCCACGTGGGCAACAGGCTCTCAGCATCAGAGTATGAGCGCCTTGAGGACAGGGCTGGGCTTCGGGGACAGGGCCACTTCAGTGGATGCAGGTCCTGCTTTCTGAGGGAATGACGGCAGCATCTGCCTCTCATTCCAGGACCTCCCGAGGACTCTGGGAAGCAAACGCAAGCGGCTTTCTCACCATACTCTTTTCTTGCCTCCTTAGTGTTTGCGGCTGTGGATTTTATGGCTGTGCCAAGAACGGCCTCGGGAGGTTGGCGGAGGCCCTGGTGTCCCGGCCAGCGCTGTGCCGCGGAGCCCCTGTCCCCGGGGCTCTTGTCCTGGCTCACCTGGCCGGCCTGGACTCCTGAGCTGTGTGATGATGGGGTCGATCCAGGTCGATGGAGTGGGGGGTGTGCCGAGGACAGTCTCACTGTCCTCTGTGTGTCAAAGCTGCCCTGGGGGTCTCCCCTCATCTCCCGGTGACACAGCACTCTGCAAATAATGCTTGCCAGTTCCGTTCAGTCAAGACACAGGCAAACAAGTCAGCCACAGGCATAGACAAACCCAGCAAGCGGGCTTGTAGGAAAATCGACACCAGTGGCCCTGCGCCTGAGCTTCTGCCCCGCCCCGTGTCCAGAGACGCCCAGAGCCCAGCCCAGCTCCTGACCCCCAGCCCACGGGTGCATTCATTCCGCCGAAGACTGGAAGGAACCGCAAAACGGGATGCACATTTAAGGAACTATGCACACAATCGGGTTTATTTTTCTTATCTGACTTTTTTTTCTGGAGCACTGTGAGCACTGTTGAACACTTGGCAGCTGCCTCTCCATACTTGAGTTGTTTGTCATTTCTGGGGCTGCGGATGCTGTTATGATTTCCCTTTTGGGAGAATTTACAGGCACATGTTGACCCAGCTGAATGGGAACAGGGAGCAACAGGGATTTTATGAACAGGCACCATGGCATCCCGGACGGCATGAATTCCTTCTTTCACTGGACCAGGCCATCGTTGCGAGCGTCTCACCACACCACTGCCGGGCTGGCCATTTAACCCGCTGCAGCTCATGTAAAGACCCAGGCTGGCCTTGAAATAAACCTTCCCTTTCAATGCTTTCTGCAAGTTGTAGTCAGAGCTCTGCGCGGTATTGTTGGCACATCAGGGAAGTCGTCTCTAGGTAGCAACAGTTGCTAAGTGAGGTGCAACAGCCTTCAGAGCCCACAGAGGGGTTGGGAAAGTGGGTCTGCGAGAGGACCAGGCAGGGGCAGATGGGACAAACTCAGGGGCCAGCCGGGAAGAAGTGAGGCTGGGCTCCAGCCTTGACCTGTGCCTGACTGTCGGGAGCATCCAGGCCTCTCCAGCCCTTGGCCCCCAATGCTGCTCTGTGTCTCATCCCCTCAGTTCATTCATGGGCTCATGTCCACATTTTCTAGCATCCGAGCCCACCAGGTGCTGGGGTCCAGTAGCTCAGAGCGCCGGGCAGAAGTGGATGAGCCACAGACCCACCCTGTGGCTGGCACTTTTGCAGCCACAGCGGATGCTCCAGTCCACCCCACAGGTCACCTGCAGTCTTGGTGACAGCTGCTGTGTGCAGCAATGCTCTCCGGGTCTTTCTACTTGAGGGCTGCTGCTTTTGGAGCGGTTGCTGATCCAGTAGGAGCCTTCCACCCTCCAAGGCTGGGTGTTGGTGGCACAATTCCGAGCTACCTTGCAGAGAGTTGCAGAACACGTCCCATGGCCCACAGTAACAGTTGCTCTAGAATCAATCCTTTCTTGCCTTTCTTTCCTTCCCTTCTTGCTTTGCCACTTCCTCATGAGCTTCCTGGGCCCACTTGCTAGCAAGCGTGTGGGGGCTGCCCTGGGTACCTGGAGAGTCAGCACTCATCTCCAGGAGAGGCAGTTGGCAGGGATTGTGCAGAAGAGCTCCTGCTGAGTTTGTTTCTAGGAGGTCATTTCTCCAGGGTAGAGGGACGTCCTGCTGGAGGCTGAGGGGAGGACAGAGTATGGTTTTCAGCTAAAGGGGTCAGTACACGGAGCAGGGAAGGCTGGGAAAGCCAGAGCATCAGGGGGCAGTTAGTGTGGGGCCCGGGGACCCCCCACAGGTGATGAGACTTTCTTCTGCTGCGAGTGAGGCTGCCCTGCAGGATTATGAGTGACAGAGACCAGTAGATTGGAGCTTGAGAAAGATGCTGGTGGCACAGGTGTGGGTGGCTGGGGAGGAAAAGAGGGGGCCCATAAGGGGACACAGACAGGTGATGACAGAGAAGTTATGAACAGAGGAGCAGGGAAGGAGACCCCAGAGGCCATGGGCAGGAATCCTGATGTTCACGCAAACAAGAGTGCATGGTGCTCAGTTTCAGGCAGGAAGTGGCCCGGATGTGCAGCGTGGCACAGACAAATCCAAGGACATTCTGTGGAGAGGAAATCAGTACACATTTATGAGGTCCTGGGAAGGGTCAGAGCCATAGAGACAGGAAGGATGATGCCTGCCAGGGTGGGGAGAGTGCAGGGCCAAAGTTTCCATTTTACAAGGTGAGTTCTGTGGAGGGGAGGGGGTGAGGGCTTCAGGCAATGTGGATGTGCGAAGGGCAACTAACAAGAGCACTGAAAAACGGTGAAAATGGTAAATTCCTTGTGTTGTATATGTTGATTGAGAAAAAACGAGAGGAACTTTACAACCAAACACAAGTCTGGGGAGGCCCCCTCGGAGGACTCGCTGCTGGCTTCATAGTCACTGTCTCTACATTTGGCGGGCAGTTGCCCCAGTTACTTTTCTTCCTTTTGAGACAAAATACCTGATGCCCAAAATTAAAGGAGGAAAGGTTTATCTAGCTCACAGTTTGTAGAGGTTTCAGTCCATAGTCTGCTGGCTCCAAGGCTGGGTGGCACAGCAGAGGGGCATCCAGAGGAGAAAGAGTTCATGGTGGGCAGGAAATAGCAAAGCAAGTGAGACAAGTCTCTTTCTGTCCCTTATGTTGTATCGAGGCTACCTGGATTAGGGCAGCACCAAACCAATCAGTGCACTGATTTAGTGATCACCCATGCTTAACCCCAGCACCCTTAATCCTAGCATTGCACCGCGAGTCAGTCACACACTCTGAATTCAGCCACCTCTGAAAATGCCCCGCCTATGACTGCATGAGGCTTTAGGGGGACATCCAGACACATCCTTGACAGCAGGGTCCCACTGTATCCCCTCCTAGCTCTATGCTAATGAGACTCTTGAACAGGAGCAGCCCTCTGACCTGCAGAACTGGCAGGCACTGCCATGGGGACACAAGCATCTCAGGCCCTCAAGGCCCTCAAGGCCGGCTGACCTGCTGGGCTGGTGGAAAGTGAAAGGCAGACAGTTACAGCAGCACTGTAAACTGAAAGGGAAACTCAGTGGGAAAAGGAAAGTAAGCAGAGATCGCTGACCAGTATGGTAGCAATTCCTCTTTTTCCTCCAGATTTGTGCTGACCTTTAAGTCTCATTTCCATGTATACTTGGTCCTCCTGGGGTTGACATTAAATTGTACACAGATCACTTATTGTAAGACAGTGAGAACCATGGCCCATATTTTACAACTTGCTCTGAACTTTCTCCTGTCCCCTCTGCAGAAATGCATAATTTTCAGGAAGTCTATGTTGTAAGACAGGAACAGGCAAACTTTCATCATGGGGCCAATTCCCTCCCATGGCCTTCTTTTTTTGTAAATAAAGTTTTATTGGAATATAGCCAAGCATGTTCATTTACATATTGTTTACGGCTGCTTCTGTGTGGCCACAGCAGAGTTCAGTAGTTGTGACAGAGGTCATGTGACCTGCAAAGGCAAAAATATTTACTGTTTGACCCGTTATAGAAAACAATGCCAATATTCTGTCAAAAGAGATGCAGAAGTGCTTACTTCTTTGAGAACTGGGCATATAATTATGTATTTTTTCCCCAACACATTAAAAGAAGGAAAACTTATTATAAAGAATCCTGTGACAGTCATAAAACAATCCCCTAGAGCAATGTTTCAGAGTTAATGCTGGTACTTGAAAGAGTTCCTATCAGCAGATTTATGGACCCTAGGAGAGAATCTAAAACCAAGACAATAAAATATTCCATCAAATTCCCCCTGATCCAACAGCTAGGACACAGGCCAGCATGTGAAGTAATTGGATGGAAGGATGCTGGGCTACCTTAGATGTTTGTGTCTTGGAGGAGGCATCTTTTTATTTGGAAATTCTTCCTGGATTCAGACACATAGGTCTAATCAGTTCCATAAGTTTTGCATTGTTCCAGTTTAATTCTACCCAGAATGACATCATAAACCTCAAGTGTCACAGGAACAAAATCAAATGGGTCTGAAGAAAGTCCTCATGGGTACCCAGCACCTATGGGAGCCGGAGAGCTCTGGGGGATGGCCTGGCCTGTGTAGGAAGGGTTTTCCGCGGCCTGCCCAGCCCTGACCCACTTCCTGTCAACAGACACTTCTCCCCGTCACCCCCCCACCAGCAGTTCTGGTGACCACACAGGTGCTGTGCTGTGTCTCCCAGGAGGACATGCTCCCCCAGGCAAGGGTCATGGAGTTAGTTCAGGAAGGAGCTGAGAGCATGCCCTTCTTTAGGTGTGGGCTGCTGCGTGTGACTCAGGGGGCTGAGGTGGCCTTGGGGGCCAGCAGTAGTCCGGGCCCTTCCTGACATCTTGCAGGTGGCTCTCCCCAGCCTGAGTTCCAGGGTCCCCCTCTGCCTGGGAGGACGCTGTTCCCTTCTATTTTCCTCCCCATTAAAAACCTTGTAGAGAAGAGGACCTGGGGACAGGGAGACAGGAGTGTGTCCTGATGCCCCCAAAGGAAGGTAATTATTACAAACACATACTAATAAAATGAGATCAATATTAAAACCCCACAGATAGAGCAAGCATTTCTCCAGTTAAAAGGGTGTATGAGCTGCTTTGGTGATGACAAAAACCCAACAAATGCATACGTAAGTAAAAAGACAGATATTTTAAAATTAGAGATACGTTTAAGAGGAAGAGGTTAAATGAAATGAAATTAAAAAGTTAATAAAGTTGGGGGAAAATATTTGACAAGATAGATGACTCTGGAAAGGCTGGGATGCCTCAGCACTTCTGAGAGAACTGGTAATTGGATGACTTTCAGAAACTTTATTTCTCGCTGAGTACCATTTTATGTAATTTTCTGACATCGAAACAACAGCTCTTCTCCTAGTTAAAAAAAAAAAAAAGAAAAGAAAAGAAAAGAAAATCAGTCCCCCTCACAGTCAACAGAATCATGGTTTTGACTAATCTCTGTAATCAGAGGCTAATTTGCCTTAGGAATAATAATAGTAACAATATGCTGTTATGAAAGACTATGCTTTTATCACTTTATTTGCCTGTGATTATGTAAATTCCAGATACACGACAGTGAAGGAGCTGCAGAAAGTGGCCTGGCATGTGCTGTGGGAGCTTTGGGGAGCTGGAGAGAGAGGGGCCTCTGCCACCAGGAGAGCCAAGTGTCACCCCGAGAGCCGAGTTTATTTTCTGCAGACTGGCTGAAGCCTCTGAGACCTTGAACAGGCCATGTCCGAAGGGTGGCCGAGCCCAGTGCCTTCCCCGCTACCCGCTGTGCTGCCCTCATCCCTGTTCTCTCCTGTGCCCTGCAGGAGAGCGCAGAACCCACCCAGGATCTTCCAGACTTCAGCCTACTCTTGCCAGCTGGGAGGCCAGCTCAGGGCCCCTGCTTTTGCTCCCTCTGCTGGGAGGCGGGTGCCAGCTGACTCTGCGTCTCCGGGGAGGTGGCTCTGGGCACTCGGGTCCCTGCTCCTTCGGGCCTCCTGTGTGCACAGCTCAGGAGTGTGGGCCTTCTGGGCCAGGCACCCCACACCTCATCCCATGTATCTCAGAGCCAGGAGAGGAAGGTTTTCCTGGTTCAAGCTGGGGCTCCATGCTTTCTTTGGGAGACTTGCCCCTTTGGATTCCGGCCCTAGCTTTCCTGGAGATGTCATCCCGCCTGTCTTACTGTTGCCCACAGCAGGGATTGCGCAGTGGCTGGGCAGCATCTCTGTGGCTTTCTGGCTCTGTGGGTGATCACCCAGCATCTCTGTGCCTCAGTGTCCTTTGTGTGATGGGGACTTTTCACCATGTTTTGTGGAAGGGCTGGGTGCCAAGGTCTCAGGAAACGTCGGCAGAGGCCAGCCGCTCCAGGATGCTCACTGTCAGGGCTTTGTGCCTTGCTGGAATTCATCTCATTCATCTCACTTTCACTTGACTGCAGATCAGTGACAGAGCCCAGTCCCTACCCACAGCTGATTTACAGTGGGATTTCGCCTGCAGTGGCCGGTGGCTTGAGTGGAAACAGATGTGCGTTTTTCAGTGCTTTCCTCACACTCAGTCTTTAGAAGGTAAGTGAAGTCCATGCTATTTTAGCACCAGGTTACAAATGAGGAAACAGGCACAGAGAAGTTAGGCTGTCATTCAGTGTTAGATAGCTGTGAAGCAGCAGGGTCTGAACCCAGGTAGGTCACCAGGTTCTTCAGGCTCGGAGCCATGCCCCTTGCCCCAGGGTTGGCCCTGCAGGGAGCATCGTCCAGCCTGATGGGCTCTCGGGGCCCCTCCCCTCCTTTCAGGCCACCCTTCCACTGGGGTCAACCCAAGCGGTTAGCGAAGTCGGGACATCTGCAGACTGGAAGCACTGCCAAATACCCCACTGCTGCTTTCCATTCTGCTCAGTCTGATCTTAAATCTCATGAGCTTGTTAACCTTTTAAAATCTGTTTTTCCTTCTCTCTCTTTGGTGCCACATCGACCTTGCTGACAGCATTCTCTAAGGCTGTCTTATAAGCAAACAAACAAACAACGCATAAGCAGATCCCGATTTGTTCCTTTCTTCACTCCTGAGCTGTTCCCACTGATTTCCAGGGAGCTGAAGGGTCAGATTCTTTCTAGGGCAGAGAAGGAAGAAGCCCAAGAGGTGGTCATTCCCCCAAATCGGCCGGGGCTCAGGTGTGTGGGGATGTCGAGGCCTGGTTTAGAGACACAGAGCTTGGCTGGCTAAACCCCAGCTCGCTGCTAGAGAACACTCCAGGGCGAACACTTTGTATTTGGTTAAGAATGACATTTCACCAAAGACAGTCAAGTTCTAAAGATGATTTTCTCTGCTGTGGCTGAAGACCACATTTTCCCAAATCAAATTACAGAAAAGGTAAGCCAGAAAAGTCCCACTTTTGTTGAACGCTTGCCTTCAGAATATAATTTGGAAGTTTTAGAGTATTTGAAAAATTTCTAATTACTGAAAACAGCACAGGCACAGAGGAAAAATATTTATTTATTTTTTTTGGGTACGGGGGATTGAACTCAGGTCCTTGCGCTTGCAAGGCAGGCCACCGAACCCGCTGAGCTAAATCCCCGGCCCAGAGGAAAAAATATTTATCAAAACAAAACAAAGACAAACTGGCTGAGGAAACCAAGTCATCGCATGACCTCCCAAAGCCAAAAGTTACTTTGGGCAAGTAGGTATCTCAGTGGGCTTTATTTTCTGTGAAGGGTGCGGAGTTAATTGATTTTAAAATGGCTCATTTCAACTCTGCCCAGCTGTCCAAGCGATTCCTCTAAGGCGGCCGCCGTGTCCCAAGTGGCCAGAGTGGGGCCTGGTGACTCCTGGTGGAGCCTGGTGGGAGATTCAGTCAGGGACATCGCAGAACGCAGGAAGAGCTAGGCTCCCAAGTTCTCTCTTGCACACACCGAGAGGCATTTGGGGACATGGCAGAGAAGTGAGAGCGCTGACGATTACTCATCCTGTCGCACTGGCTGCTCTGCAATTATGAGGAATGTTCCCAAGGCTGGTGTTGGTTGGGGGAGAAGGCTGGATTGCAAAGCAACAAGATAATTAGGTACAATTGAATTAACTGAAGAATAAGTGTCAGCCTTGGTTGCAATCGTCCTCATTTTATTATACTCAACCCTGTAATGCCTTTTCTTTCTTTTTTTTCCTCTCATTAAATCATTTTTAAGCAGCACCAAAACATCAAGAAGACAGTAAAAAAGTGAAAATATGTGAGGAGAATGTATATGCCATTAGCACCATCTGGAACATATTTAATTGGATTAGTTCCATTCTGACACCACTCGGTGGAATTGTTACCTTACCTACAACTCACACCCAGCGAGACACGTGTGTGTGTGTGTGTGTGTGTGTGTGTGTGTGTGTGTGTGTGTGACACCCTGTCCCGTGTCTCTTTGGTGGGTGTGGACAGCATGGGTAGAAAAGCTTTGCTACTTGAGGTTAAATCTACTAAGTGGGGTGCTGCAGCTTTCCCATCAGACCCTGGAGGTGGCCACAGGGATATCAGGGGGCTGGAGGTAACCACTTGGCTAGCAGTGCCTCAGCGCCTGAAGGCCAGGCCGCGTGCCCTGGGTGGCACCTCTGAGCGACACGCTCCAGGCCGCACACTCTGTAAGGGTTTCAGAGGTGTTTTTCCACATGGGATTCCATGCTGCCATCTGCCTTCCCATCTCAGTTCTGCCCTGTGAACACGTCAAGGTGTTGTGCAGATTATGGGCTGAAGTCGGCAAACACAGAGTTTGACAGAGCTAGGATGCAGAAGGATCCTCTACCAACACAGAGCCTTAGCGAGGGAGGCTCAGCGAGACGAGGGTCCTCTGCTGTATCCAGGGAGCAGGGAGCCGTGAGGAGTGCAGAGGTCACCTGTTGGCCTATGTGCCACACGCTGTGTGATCTGGGGTGCACTCCACCCACACTGCCGGTGTGAATGCTCCTTTCTCCTTATGATGGGCTCAGATCGTACAGTGCATGTCTAAACTTTAAACATTTGTTACAGTAAGAGGCCACATTGCCGTCAATTCCTCTCAGTGCCCTTTCTTACTTTGAATGCACTTGTCCCAGTGCTCTTACCACTTTCTCAGCAGTTCTGGAGTCCTCTTTCATGAGGGTCTTATGCTGTAAGCTGCCTCCACATCCCCACTCGGTTCAAAATGTTTCCCTCTCACGGTGCTTTTGACTTTGAGGAAGAGCCAGGAGTCACACAGTGCTGGATCTGATGAGTAGGGTGGAAGACGATGTACTGTGATATTTTTCTGAGCCTGCATTTCATTGGTTGGCACCCAGCTCCAGTGTTCACAATATTTTAGGTCGCAGCTGGTAAAGATACTCAGGAAAACTATGGAAATCAAATTGGAGATGCCTCAAAAAACTAGGATTAGAGGTCCCATTTGATCCAGCTATTCCCCTGCTGGGTATCTTCCCCCCAAAATTAAAAGAATCATACCACAGAGATATATGTGCAGCCATGTTTATAGTGGCATAGTTTGTAATAGCTAAAGTTTGGAAACAGCCCATTTGCCCATCAGCTGGAGACTGGGTAAAGATGATATGTGTGCTTTTTTAAAAAATAAAATGGAATACTACTCAACCATAAAGAATGGAAAACTAGAGACATTTATAGCTAAATGGATGCACATTGAGGCCATACCCTTAAGTGAAATAAATAGGACACATGTGTAAATACAGAATAGTTTCTCTGGTATGAGAAACTAAAAGTGTAAATAAGGATCAAAATGTATAACTGATGGAAGGGAAAGGAAAAAATATGAGAAAAGGAAAAAATGGAAACAAAATCTCTAAATACGGAGGTGTGGAGGGGTGGAAGGGAGGGCAGGGGTTTGGGGAGAAAATAAGAACCAAGATACATCATGTAAAGGTACAAGATCACAGTGATGAATGTAACTGTACTGTGTACCTAAAAACGTACCAATAAACTCAATGAGAGAAAAAAAAGACACTTGGAGAGAGCACTTCCAGAACCGCTTTGGAAAGTGGCAAGAACAGTGGGATAGGTCAAGTGAGGGGGAATATTTTGAGGGAGGTTGATGCCACTATGTTTTTTTTTTTGAGGCAGGGTCTCACTATGTAGTTGAGACTGACCTGGAACTCACTGTGTAGCCCAGGCTGGTCTTGAATTCATAGCAATCCTCCTGCCCTAGCCTCCAGAGTGTTGGGATTACAGGTGTGCGCCACCAAGCCCAGCTACTGCCAGTATGTTTTTAATTGTAATACATGTTTACTCAAACATTCACTATAGTTTTTGATAACATCTCATTTTTCTTGATTATTTTAATTTTCAGTACTCATCCCTCTGTGCACTGACAGGTAGGATGATAATTCACCTTTGTTTGGCAGATTTAGCAAAAAACAGTAGCAAAGAGATATTCAGTTACATTTGAATATCAAATGAGCAATGGATTACTATTATTGATATTTGTTAGGATAAGGAGGCCCCATGCACTATTTGGGACATACACTAAATGTTTGGTGCAGTGTATCTGACATTCAGGCTTGGTGAAAGGCCCTGCATGTTACCCGGCAAGTCTTCTCTGGGAGGGCTCCGTAGATGCTCTTAAAACCAGGCAGAGATGAAGAGAGGCACAAGTTTATGTCTCAAAGTTGTAATGTTTGAAATGCATGACATGGAGGAGTTTACACCAAAGGCAACTCTGCAGCTACAGGGCCACCCCAGCTCCAAGACACCAAGGATTCAATATGGTGGGGCTTGGTGCCACCAAACACGATAGTTGCTCTCTCCCGGTGCATGGAAAGCCTTTCTCTGCCCACTGTAAGTTAGAGGTGGCTGTTAGACTCACTGTGGCCAGCAGAGTGGAGTAAGAGTGGCATCAGTCCCCTTAGGGGCATCATGGGTCATGTGTCTGCTCAGTGACCATCAGTGCTTTCCAGAGTGGGTCTCAGTCCTGTGCAGAAAGGGTGACACGGACTCAGGGCAGAGCTCCCAGCCCCCGTGGTGGCCATGGATAGAGCAAGGGAAGAGAGGCACTGATGACAGTCACTAAGACTGGGGATGGTTCCCAGGCAGCATCGTCAAGCCTCTCCCAACTCACTCTGCAGTTATCTTGTGCTTCCCTCTTATGTTCCATGGTACTTGACATCCATGTTTGAAAAATAAGGATAATGTAACCAAAATATAAACATAAATTTTCATTTGTAAATGTAAAATAGAAATAAAATATAAAACTTAATTTTGAATAGTTTAGGACTCAGAAGAAGTTACAAAAATAGTGCCGAGTTCAGGTTTGGGCTGGGACCTAAGGAACGTGCACTTGACTCGGTTTGAGGAAGATGCTGTACTGGCTCCTCAGAGGACTGACTTCCGGTCGTCAGGGTCATTCTGAAGGCAAACAGTTGGAAGGTCACCTGTAACCTCCACGGGGACAGCCAGCCAGCCAGCTTGCCTCTTGACAAGGCGGCCCTGTTGAAGGAGCATTTGTTCCTTATTACCTGCAAGTTGACATTGAAGCTTTCCTCTTCCTTTAGAGAGCTGGCCCCTGGGGTTATGTAAGTCTTTCTGCCCTAGGCACAATCAAAAACACTCTGAAACAACATGCAGTGTCTCCTGAAACCACATGTAAGCCAGGGAAGCCCCGAAGGCTCTTCCTTCCATGTTGGACGTGTCCTTTATGGGCCAAGGGTTCGGCCGCACCTTTTGGGGAAGCTTCGTCCTGTTTCTGGGACTGCTGGGTGCCAGCTCATCTGCTGCCACATTCTGGCCAAATGGGATTTGGTGATTCTCCTCCTCCTTGTAGAAGAGCTGTTAAGATAGGACTGGTCAGGTTGCTGCAACACAGTGACTCCGGACAGGGAGCTTTTATGAGATAGTCCAGCTTTTCACGGTTGGCCACCATGTCATCCTACGCTGAGGAAACCTCTGCTGAACTCCAAAGGTTCAGACCCTGAAATGATGGGAAAACTCTCCTGAACCTGGTCCTTGGCTCTGTAGAGAGCCTTACAGGTAATTGATGGTAATTGATAACTGATCTCACACTAATTGCAGCTGTCTCCAGACTCTGAGAGGAGGCCTGGCTCCCTAGGTCTTTGTTGTGGTAGCAGCAGTCTTGTCATTTAAATCACTGCAGTATCCAAGACTTGTGTTATTTAAAGATCAGGCCAGTTCTTTGGATAGGTGAAGATGAAACAAAACAGGAGGTGAAAATCATTTTTACCAGGAGCTCTGGGTTTAAAATAACAACCAAGACCCCCATTTCTTTACCTTTTAGCCCTGTTTTATTGCCTGCACTGGCTGAACTTCATCCTTCTCAGTCTTTTTTAATTTAATCTGCTTTTACTAGTATACGTTTGCAACACACAATGATTACATTTGGCTTGGAGTGTTGATTTGTACACATAGCAATCTCCATCACTTTTACACCGGCTACCCCCTGGCCCCACCTCTTCCCCCCTCTCCAGATCTTCCAATCTCTACAGACTCTGCCTCCCTGTTTCTCAACACATCTCTTGTTTTGCTCTTTAAATTGTTTCTTGCATGGTGCTCAGGAGTCTGCTGTGCAGACTACAGCCTGTCTCCTGGACTGATTTCTCTTCATTATATAATTCTCTTCTGGAGATGCACATTCAACGCCTCTCCTCGCTGCAGAGCTCAGGCTCCATGCTGTTGCCGGTGTCTGCTCTGCTCCGGGACTCGTGTCAAGATGCAGCGAGGATTCATTTCCGAGGGTCCCTGGGCTGAGGATTCCTCCCCAGGTAACGGAGGGGGAACTGAGCCAGAGCGGCCGGCACACCTAGTCCAGTCATGGACCAGTGCCATCAGGTGGATGGGCAGGCACGGGTGAGCTGCGGGTCCGTCTTGGAGGGCAGGTTGAGCTTGGGTCTCCAGAAGGCAGAGAAAATGCAATGTTGCAGCAAAAGCAGGGCAGTGTGAGAGGGACATGGGATAGGCCATGGTGCTGAGGTGGGGAGAAGTGACAGCAGAGGGGCCAGACAGTAACCTGGGACTTGGCCACCACGGCCCTTCAGTTTCGGCTGAGCGGGGTGGCTTGGACTGTGTGTGGCAGGCCAGGGAAGCTTGTTGATCTTTTCATTTTGTTTGTAAACAGGAATGACATGTTTAGTTAGGTCTAGAGGGAAGGCCCAGGGAGTCTGGGGCTCTGGAGTGATGCGGATGGAGGTGACAGGAGGTGGCACTGCCCGGAAGAGGCCTGGGAACGGTGCTCTGTCTCCCTCCCTCAGCCTCTGGGACCACTCAGACCCACTGGGCGGTCGGATTGGAGAGGCAGCTTCATCAGGTGGGGTGGAGACAAAGACATCTACCTTCCTGCCGCCACTGTCACTCGGGCTGTGCTGGGGCAGGGACTTGGGGTTCTTTGCCGGGCCTCTGCTGGCTGTGCTGCCCGTGTGCTGTGTGCTTTGCCCTTTCCCTCTGAACATCAGTCCACTCCTGCCATGGTGCTCTCCTCGGGCTCCTGCGGTCCTGTCCTCTTTTCTCTGCCCATCTGTTGTGGGTGAATTTAGCACCCGGACGAAGGCTCTGTCTGTGTGACCTGTCCCTCACCCAACTGATCTGTGCCAGTCTCCCCACCTGCGTGATGTGGACACAACCATGCTGGTGGTGCAGGCCCCGTCTGAATGAGTCACATATTTTAGCACACAATCCCTATAGCAACTCTACAGTTAGATCTTTTATTATCCCCATTTGATTGAGGAAACTGAAGCAAAAAAAGAGGTTAAATAAGAAGAAAATAGTTACACTGAAGTATAGAGAGAAAAGAGGGCTAAAAAGTACAAGTGTCGTGAGCCGGCACAGAGCACTGTCCAGCACTGCCTCAAACCTGAAAGAGCAGCAGGGTGGAGATGGAGCAGAGAGAAAGGAAGGACGCCAAGACAAGAGTCTGATCAAGGCGGCGTTTATTGCCGGCAAGCACCGGCCTTTTAAAGCAAAAAACCACAAACTATTATGGGATGGGTTTACCATAGTAACTGAAAGGTCAGACAGGAAAAGAGCAAACAGATTCACCAAAACAACCCACCGTGAGTAGTAGTAACCCGGACAACCACACATCTAAAGGTCAGAGACAAGAAACTGTAACTTTCAGGAATTCCACAAAGGAAACACACCACCTGCTAAACTGGAGAAACTTAACACATATGGAGTTACTAAGGTTTACAATACTTACAACCAATACTCATGATCCCCACATACAAGGAAATAGCGTGAGATATTTGGGAAATCGTGCCATGTCTAGAATCCTGTCTTAGAAAGGAGGGATACCTGTGTAATTGGAGTCTGAAAAAAAGAGAAGAAAAAAGAAAGAATGGGGGTGGAAGTAAAATCTGTAGTTATGACTGCCACAAACTTATCAAAAGGTAATCAAAGATATTAAACCTAAGATTCAAGAATGACCATAAACACTGCAACATATGTATGTGACAAAGACCCCATTAAGCCACATCTGGTGAAACCTCTGAAAAAAAGCCCAAAGAGAATAACTTAAAAGAAGCAAGAAATAGATGCTACAGTTCCTTCAACAGTGCTTCAGGGAGATGGAAAACTGGGTTTCCCAAAGGAGTGAGGGAAGCCAGAAAATGCTGGAATGTTCAAAGTGCCCAGTTCTATACCGGGAAAATCATCACTCCAAAGGGACTAAAACCCTTTTCCCCTATGATACACCAAGGAGAATCATGACAGCAATCACACGTGAAGGATATTCTTCAGGAAAAGGAACCTGATGCTAAGTAGGAGGACAGGGATGGAAGAAAGGAGTCAAAGGCAACACAGAAGGTGGAGATATGGTTAAATCAAAATGAAGGTTGGTTGGATAAAGTAATTATGGAATGTAAACAAGCAAGTGAAGATGCATGAAGACAGCCAAAGGGCAGTGGAGAAATAGATGAAATTAAAGCAAACCAAGATTCTTTTCTTGTCCAGGGAGTGGTCAAAGTATCAATTTTTTTTGGACTTTAACTTCAAAAATAATGACTTAAAAAGTGCTAAGAATGAATGGGCTAATAAAAGAGAAGTGTAATAATTAAGAGCACAAAATTAATCCCAAAAAGGGGAATATCGAAGAGAAAAAAGATTTACAACAAACAAGGTTGTGGATGCTACTCAGTGACAGAACTCTTGTGTAAGTCCTGGGGTTCAATTCCTAGTGCCCCAAAATAAAAAAACAGAAATTTCAATGGAACTGTATTTTACAGGTCAGGTCTCTCTGGAGAGTTAAGAGCTCACACTCAGACCCCAGAAGTTGGCACGTGTTCTTGACTTTCACAGTGAGACCCTCTACAGAGCATTCGTAGACTATACAGAGCCTCATAGAGTTATCTTCAGGATTAGTGTGGAGGTGAGCATTCTGTGTAAACTGTGCAATGCCATGTGCTTGCTTACCTGTGTACCCCGCAGCACCTGACCCAGGCCTGCGCACACAATGGAAGTACTTCTGAGCGATGTAGCTCCTCTAGTATCTCTTTTCTCTTTCCCAAGGGTTAATCCATATATTGTAGTCTCCCTTTTTTTAAAATGTGCTAACAAAACTTTGTTTATGAAAGCAGATGTTGGACAGGATTTAGCCCTTGGTTGTCATTTGTCCACCCTGGCTTATAGACTGATAAAGGATGGGACTCAAATGATAAAAGCTCTTACCCCTGCTTTGAAGTTTTAGCTTATAGTAAGACAATAACAATGCTTTTCCTTTTTTTCTCTCTTCCTTCTTCCTCTCTCTTTTGACATCAGACTTTTGCTACTGACCATGAGGAAGTGACATGTCTGAACTTACTGTAGAACATTTAGTAAAACAAGAATTAGGTAAGATATATGAATAAACTTTTGTAAACATATGGAGATCAGTAAGTACAAGACTATGATCCCAGAGATGACAGAAGAATAAAATACACAGAAAACACACAGCAAGACAGTAATGTAATTGATATGTGAGTTTAATAGAAATAAAAAAGGCACAGATTATCAACTGAATTTTTAAAATAACCCACCTATTTGGTGTATAAAAACTCAATGTTAGATATAAAGACATACAATGTTAGAAATAAAACAGTGGGAAAATTGTACCATGCAAATACTAATCATAAGAAAGCCAGACTATGTTTTATCATTCATAGCAGACTTCAGAACAAGGAAAATTACCAGCATAGCAAGCTGTTTCACAGTGATGAATATTAATTAATTAAGAAGTCATAACACAGTGTAAGGACACTTAATTGAAGTGTCAAAATAAATGGAGCAATGTCTGAAATTATGAACAAGAAACAGAACTGCAGCTACAGTGGCAAGCTCAACAATTTCTTGTAGGAACTAATAGAAAGGGCATTTGGAACACTGTTAGGGGTAAACAAGACTTGAACAATGTAACAAACCAACTTAGCCCAATTTGTATTTATGGAAACTTTACCCCAAACTATGGAATATTTCATTTCAAGGTACTCACAGCATATTCATAAGTCATATCTTATTAAATAAAAAAGGAATTGTAAGGTAAGTTCTTTGACTAAAATGAAACTAAATTAGAAATAAATAACCAATAATCCAGCAAATTCACCAAATGACAAAATTTTAAACATGTTCTACATTTCCAAACAACTTATGGGACAAAAAATAAATCACAGGGAAATTACAAAATTTGAACTGAGTGGAAAACTAAACACAGTGTTTTATAATGGGTGAAATTCATCTAATGCATTGATTAGGGGGTATTTTACCATTCTAAATGTTCATATTAGAAAAAAAGATTATCAGTTACCATCTTAAGCTAGAGGACAAAAGGCAAAGTAAATAATGAGAAGAAAAGAATAAAGCTAAAACAGAAACAGATAAAATAGGGGTTAGTAAAAACAATAGTGAAAATTAAATGTAACCCAAAGGTGATACTTTAAAAATATCAATAAGGGCCAGGGATTTAGCTCAGTGGTTCTACCACTTACTTCGCAAGCACAGGGACCTGAGTTCGATTCCTGGTACAAAAAAATCAATAAAATTGATAAACATTTAATTAGACTGATAAAAGAGAAAGCAGAACTTGCTAATATTAGAATTGAAAGAGGGGAAATCACTACAAGTCCTATAGACATTGAATGTGTAACAAGGCAATACAATGAACAATTTTCATAAATTCTACAACCCAGATAAATGTATATACAAGGTATAACAAAAACATGATGAATGTTTAAATTAAAAAATATATAACAGTAAAAGACACATTGCTCTTAATCTCATGGTTCATGTCACTTTCTGAAGCAGCTCGGGAAGCCCTCTTTCACCACTGGCTTTAGTTGCACTCTTGTGGCTGTCTCAGTGTGCTCTGAATCTACTCAGAATGTTTCTCTTTCATGGTCATTTTGATTTTGGTGAAAGCCAGAAGGCGTATGGTGCCAAATCCAGTGAGTAAGGTGGGTGAGGACACACCATGGTGTTTTCATGAGCCTGTCTTTGAGTTGAATGGCATGCATTCACAGCATTTGTGATCATACCTTGTAAATATACTCCCAGAAGAAGGCTTTCCAGAGGTGCTACAGAAACTGGCAAGAGCAATGTGATAAGTGTATTTAAAGCTAGGGGGGAATGGTTAGGGGCATATTAATGGCAATGTGTTTGTTGCTGTAATAATTTTTTAAAAAATTAATCACATAATGTAGTTTTTGATAATGCCTTATAGTTTTAAAAAGAAACAGATGGTAAAAACTGACTTAAGATCTAAAGCAACTGGACAACTCAGTATCTATTACTACATTTGAATTTATAATGACTTTTTTTTACAAAAAATTAGAAGTCAGACAGACTCATGAGTGGATTATAGCAAATATTTAGGTAACAATATCAATCTTTTAAAAAAGAGTAAAATGGAAAATTTTATAACTCATTTTATAAGGCCAATATTAGCTTAAAATCAAAATGGAGATGATATCTTTAAAGGAAAATAAAACTAGCATTCAAAAATTTAGAAACAAATTATTAACAAAGTGTTATCAAATGAAGTCTGGTAATATATTAGAAGGATAATACACCATGATCAGGAGGCACCACTCCAAAAAATGTGGATAATCATTTATGGAACCAAAAAAGAAAAAAAATACACGGTTATCTCAATAGTTTCAGAAAAAGTATTTGACAAAATTTAATCTTATTCTTGATTTTAAACAAAACTCTTAATAAATAAGAAATAGGAATTGTCTCAATTTGAAAACATCTTTTAAAAATCTACATTTAATGGTATACTTAGTGGCAAAAGATTGAGTGCTTTCTACTTAAAATGATGACTATGATAAAGATGCCCACTCAAATTGCTTTAATTCAATGCTGTATTGGAAGTCAGGACCAGTTTAATAATGACAATTGAAAGATGTGAAAAGCATGCAGAATTAAAAAATCAAAGAAAACTGTATTCACAGGTGACTGACTGAAAAATCCCAAGGAACACAATATAAAGTTACTGGAACTAATATGTAAGTTTAACAAGATTTTAGCATACCCATAAATTAGTAACTAATTTATAGAAGCATAAGAAAACCCTGAATTAGAGATGATTTTAACAAAAAATGCAAATGCATAAACATTAAAAACAGTATAGTTCTGGGTGACACAAGGGAGACTTAAGTACAGGGACATACCGTCTGCCATGGTTGTGGACTGGAGCACTCCATTCTGTTAAGATGGATGCTACCAGCCAGTTAATGTATAAATGCAGTGCAATCATAGGAAAACCCCAGTGTGTTTGTTTTTTGGTATAAATTGGCAAACTAATTCTGAAACTTCTATAGTGATGCAAAGGATCTAGAGTAGTCAGAGCAGTTTGAGTCAGGACAGCCATTTTAAAAAGTTAAACTGCCTGATTTGGAGACTTATTGTAAAGCTACAGAAATCAAGATGATGTAGTATTGGCACAGGGTGTAGGATATATAGCGGAATTGAACTGACCAGAGCATCCAGAAATAGGCTAGATATATTTAGTTAATTGAGTTTTGATGAAAATGATAAGGTGAAATGGCAAAGGTTCAACTGTTGCCCCAAAACATGGACATTCTTAGAGAAAAATATGAAACTTGACTCGTGTTTCATGCTATATTTAAAAATTTAACCCCGAGTGGGGCATTACTTTATACCTTGAAAGCAAAGAATAAAACTTGGGAAGAACATATTGGAAAAATCTTGTGACCTTGGAAAAGGCAGAGCTATCTTCGATAAGATACAAATACACAAATCATAACCAAAATTTTAATTTGTAATGCTGCAAAATCATATACTTTCTCTTCAGAATATACTCTTAAGAAAATGAAAAAGCAAGACAGAGAGTGGGAGAAAATATTCATTATAGACATCTTACAAGATCTTGTATCCAGAATATATAAAGAACTTTTAAAACTCAGTACCATGGAGACACAGATACCATTTATACTGGCACTACTTTCCTGGAGACTTAAGATGGCTTATTTTGTTGAACATAAATTATCCTTTAAGCCTTGAGTGGAAAAAAATATTCCTTTCAATACTTTTGCTTCCATACAAGATAGAGTACCAGGAACTGGACTTACCCTCCTGCCTAAAACAACCAGAAAAATAAAATGTGAAAACCAGACAAAAATATGAAACAAGAGTTTTGAAGTGCTGGATATAAAAGGGTGCAAAGAAAATAGGTCCATTAAAAAATGGGAAATGATTGTATGAGTCCTAGGCTTGCCTCAGATTACTTATTGATTTGACAAGGTCTCTAGGCTTCAGCATAAGGAAGGGAAACCTAGAAAGATCCAGACTGGCAGGTCAAGTTGAGGACAAGGAGCTGAAAGTCTGGAAAAACCAAGATGACTGGAGTTTGCAGTGAAGAGGAGAATACAGAATGAATTCTGGGGAAATATAGGAGTTCCTCCTTGGGATTACTGAAGAATACTGATCAACACAGGCATGTGAGCAAATTTCTTGAAGTTTGGGAGAAAAAAAGACACTTGCATAGAGCCAGGAATAATGTTGTGTCTACCAGCCAAACTGGAGAAACTCACAGCTCAAGGGGCATTGGTAAAATTTGCAGAAAGATCTTCCTTCTGTGGTGGGAATAATATTAGAGTGAGTACTGTTCCAGATCCACCTAATAAATCATAAAAACACAACCTGAAAAGGCCGACTGTTTCCAAGTAACTTAATGTCAACCTCAAGTTATGCCAGGAAAGCTCCAGAATATTTATAGAAAGTAAAAAAAAAAAAAAAAAAAAAAAAAAAAAAAGAAAGAAAGAAAGAAAGAAAAAAGCATCCAACAAAGTAAAATTCATAACATCTGGCATCCAACTGCAGATTACCAGACATGCAAAGAAGTAGGAAGATATGGTAACCATAATGAGGAGAATCATCTATCTAACTATCTCTATCAAAATTGACCCATAATTTTCATTGTTGTTAGATTTAGCAGACATTAAATTGGGTTATTTATAATAACTACATTCCATATGTCAAAAAGTTAACACAGGGAAAATGTATAAATGACCCTAATTAAACATCTAGAGATGAAAACTACAATGTATGAGATGAAAATACAATGAACTGGATTAACAAGATATTAGATGTTGCAGAAGAAAATATGAAAGAAATTGAAAACATGGCAACAGAAACCATCTCGAATGAAACACCAAGATGGAATAACAACATCAATAATAATAATGATGACAGGGGCCAGGGATTTAGCTCAGTGGTTCTGGTGCCTGCCTTGCAAGGGCAAGGGCCCAAGTTCAATCCCTGGTACCAAAAAAAAAAAAAAATGATGATGATGATGATGATGCCAGAACATCAGTGATTTGTGGGAAAAGTCTGAGTGGCATAACACGTGTAGTTGGAAGCTCTAAAAATATGGGTGAAGAGAGACACAGGAAAGATATTTAAAGAAATAATGGCGCTAAATTTGCATTTTCTGTGAAAACTATCAACCTGTAAATCCAAGCAGCTCAATGAACTCCAGGACAGGAATTGTAATGAAAATCAGATTAATAAACATTATAATCAAGTTAGTCAAATCTATAAGGAGAAAGTAGTATTAATGGCCAGAAGAGGGGAAAAACACATCATTGTACATACAGAAACATCCAGGTAAGGGTGGCAGCAGATTCCTCACTGGGAACTATGTCAGTGAGAAGACAGTGGAATGATGTCTTTATGCACTGAAAGAAAAATACTTTCAACTCAGTATTCTATTCCCAAAGAAAACATTTTTCAAATGACTTACAAATTCCTAAAGAATTTGTCATCAGAATGCTAGCAATATATGGAATGTTGAAAATAGTCCTTTAGGAAAAACAAAAATGACATCAGATAGAAACCCAAAAGAATGAACACTAGAAATGGTAATGGTACAGGTAAACATAGGATATATTTTCTCATTACTTCAATCTCAGACAGATAGCTGGCTATTTGTACAAAAAAAAGTCAATGTGTTTCGGGGTTTATGAGATGTGTATGTGTATCGTGAAACTATAACATAGGAGGAAATTAAAATACATTTCTTATATGTTAAGTGGTATTACTTGAAAATCATAATCACTTGAAGGTGATAATATAATGAGATGTATGCTATGTACTTTCAAGTGATTATTAAAATATTTGGAGCTGTGATTTGTAAACTATGTGTTGCTCTCCACTAGACTTTCTGCACCCCAGGTTTGAGGGGAATGAGGAGGAGCAGAGGGGGTCTTGGTGTTGGGCGAATGCCATTAAGAATGAAGACCCCTCAGACATCTCATCTCCTTGGATGTTCTGGTCCAGGGCTGCTTCAATCCAGCTGGGGGCATGTTCTCCCATGGGCATCAGAATGTTATTCTAACTCAGCACAGTGCCCTAGTATGTTGCCAGATAAAATACAGGATGCCCAGTTAAATTTGAATCTCAGAGAAACAATGAATAATTTTCTAGTATAAGTATGTCCCAGGTGGGACATTTTGAGGCATGTTATGTGCTAAGTCTGGCAACTCCTGCCCTGGAAAACAGCCAGCCCCTTCTTCCTCCCACTGCAGTGCTCAGGAACATGTCCTCTTGGGGTTTTAACTTCACTGTTTCCTGTGCTCTTTACCTCAGAGCTTGGCCTTCACAGGAGTTTGGTGAGAATTCTCAGCATTAATTTCTTTCCTCAGAAAAGTTTCCAGGGGTGGGGGTGGGTTAGAAATCACTCATCCTTGTACCAAACAAGACTCCCCTCCTTTCCGCTTGGCTGCCCTTTTCTGTGATCCTGATGTGAGGGGTGATTGCTGGGGAATTTGCTCTTAGGAATTTGTTTCACTTCGTTGGGAGTTGGAGGAGGAGGGTGAGCCTGTGCTCTGCTCATTTCTTATGCGTTCATCAAATATTTCTCGGGCCCCTACTGTGCAGTGAGCACCTGCCACTGAGGGGAAATAGATGATCCAGCAATTGTCACCCATGGTGACGAGGCTGTCCCCAAGGCTGGTAGAGGATGTGAGAATGACGGTTTATCTTGGCTGCCTGTCTTTTCTGCCCAACAGGTCTGGGGCTCCAAGGGCTGGGCTGTTGGGCACCTCTGGCCTCAGTGGAAGGATGTTAATGCTTTCTGAGCAGATGAGTGAGAGGCGCAAAGTGAACTGAGTCATCTCTGGTTCTAGGAAGGATGTGAGAGCCCCACTCCTCTGTTGCCAGTGCTACGATACTGCAGTGGGGATGTGAAGACAGACTGCTTGGTGCTACCCAAAGTCATTCACTGGTGGAGAGGGAATACACCTTGTCACGTGGAGTTCTAGATTTGCTGCAGCCTCTGTTGCCATGAACTAAGGGGAAATTGGTTAAATGAGCCTAGAAACAAGCGATCAATGCAAAATGTTCAAAGGTTCAAAGTTGGGGATGGAGGGGCAAATGAGACCATCTGAATCAGGTGGGGAAGACAAACGAGCAAGCCCTCTTGGGTCTGAGGGATTCAGGGGGCCCTGGAGAGCAATGAGCAAGGGCACAGAGCCCTGAAGACAGGTTTTATTCTGAGAGCTGTCAATGGCCCGAGGGAGTGGGGGAGACAGACGAGTTGATGCTCGGCAGGGAGCAGGTCGCAGAGGGAGTGATGTTCTCGGCTGGCTGGAACACAGTACTGGGACCCTCCTGCAAGGGACCTGGGCAGCAGTGCTGGGAAGAGCCTGGCCCTCGGCGCTCTATGGAGAGCATCGATGTGCTGAGCAACCTAAAGACAGCAGTGGCTCCCCGCTGGATGCCTGAGCCCAGGAGGAGAGGTTCTCCCTGTCTGCATTTTGAGGTGGGAAGAGGTGAAGAGGAGAAGCCAGCACTCTGTCCTCTTGGCAACTTCTCTTGACCACACAGTCTCTGCTGATACTCTTCAGTGCCTCGGTGGCACTAAGTGGCTGTTCTGTTAACAGATCTGTACTTTGCCTTTCCGGTTCTGCCTAACTCCAAAGCCATTGTGACACTATGGGCGGAGCCCACTGGGAGCACACCTTCAGAATCCTCTTCGTGTGGACGTGGGAGAGAGTGCTCCTCTCTCAGCTGTGCTCCAGGAAGAGTGTGGAGAGGCCTGCCCTGCTCAAGACAAGGCCGGCCCTGAGAAGTGGCCTAGTAGGTATACAGGCTTGTCACCTGGGAGCTCAGGGGCCTCTTGGGTAGATGTGTCCTCTTTGGGACCTTCAGTGTTGGGTTCTGTGCTGCACAGTGAGGACGCGGAGCTGATGGCAGCTTAGGAGCACACAGTCTATAAGAGGATGCCACAGAAACACATGTGAAGCCAGCATGTGGCCACTCCATGACACCATATGTGCTGAGAGTGTCTTGGAGTGTGCACCACATGCTTACCAGGTAGGTAAGACACTCTGCTCTCCTCCTTGGGCAACCTAGGAGCCTCACAGCCCAGGCAGGCCCAGGGCTGCTGCAGAACCAGCCCCTTTCTCATGCCCTCCAGAGGGCTTCCTGCTCCAGCCCCATAGGTGAAATCCAATCCTGGGATGAGGAGGGGGAATCTGAAATAATGTGCAGTGGGCTGGGGGCCTCCCGAACATCCACACCCATCCAGAGCCCCACGATGTGAAGTATCATTTAGAAACATTTAGATCTTGTTTAAACATTTCAGCTATCAGGAAACGAAGGCTCAAGATGAAGTCCTGCTGGGTTATGGTGGGCCCTAAATCCAAGGACCGGCGTCCTAAGGAGACAGAAAAGGACAAAAAGAGGAGCCCATGAGAAGACAGAGGCAGAGACTGGAGTGATGCTGCCAGAAACCTAGGAGAGCTCAGGCCCAGCAACTGGAAGGGACCAGGCAGGTTCCTCCCCTGGGGCTCAGGAGGGAGCCTGGCTCCTCCCTGCCTTGGTTTTGGGCAGAGACTCCAGAGTTGCCAGAAAGCACAGGTCTCCTGTCTGGGGCCACCATGCTTGCAGCAGTGGATACGGCACTCTGAGAAGCCAGTACACACTGCAATGGGCTAAGGACAGCCACCAACCCTGTGCAGATTTTAAGCTGTGCCCCGCTAACCTCTGGACCATGTGCAAAATGGGCAGCCTCTCCCTGATGAGCAGCAGAATGTGGGAGCTCACTGGGAGCCCGGTGGTCACAGGCCGTCTTCCTGCAGAGGCTGCAGACAGGTGATCTGCACAGTGGCAGTGACACCTGGAGTGTGGCAGCAGGAAGCCTGTTCCGCTGACTGCACAGGTGGTGTGTGGCTTGTGTCACTGACTTCAGTTGCTTCCTCACCTGCCAATGAAGAAACCAGGCATCTTTGTGAGTCCTCTGGGAGAACTAAAGGAGACGGGCAGGAGAACTTTTATAATGCAAACAGAAAAGCAACAATGGGATGGGGCATCTTCACTATGGTCTGAGGGAGCTGCGGGTTCAGGTCAAGTGTGGAGAACACAGCTCACCAGGTGTCAGGGCGTGGTCCAGGCACGGTCCCCGCTGCCCCATCAGCTCAGCCTCTGCCAGGGCACCAGCTCTGTGGCTCTCAGGCGACCAGCTCCGGGGATGCTATGCTTGCTGTCACCACCCAGGATTAGAGGGCTGTGTGACCCTGCCAGGCCACAGCAGGCTGCAGGGGGGGACCCTTCCCAGCCCCATGTTCCTGTGGAGCAGAGACCAGCACGGAGCTCACATCCAGGCTTGCGGGCCTCCGTCCCACATCCATTCCACTCTGCACTTACAGGTGACAGCAGCCTTGCCACGGGGATGACAAAGCTCTATTAAACCCTGAGGTGCCTGTGTCTGGCCCTTGGGCTGCAGTTTGTCTGATGTTAGAGGGGTCTGGGGAGAAGCTGGGCTGAAAATTTGGGAGTAGTTTGATTTGTGGGATTTGGAGCATCAAGCGAAGCCACTGGTTCGCACAACTGAATGACAGGGACAGAGTCTTCTTGTGGAGTGTGTCCTCCAGAAGCGTTGCCAAGGGGACAGCTGCTTTCGGGCGTCTGAAGTGGTCCCTTATGGATCTAGGGCACCTTTGGGGCCTGAAGCTGGGGCCTGCTTTCCTTCCCTGCTCTGCAGCCGCCTGACAGCCAGGAGGTTCTGGATATGAAACAAAACATATCCAGCAGAGGAATTTCTGACTCTGCTTTCCCCCAAGTCCAACGGGGCTGAGAGAAGCCCGCAGACATTGGCCAGGGCCCAGGTCAGGGGTGCTGAAACTGTTCTGCTGTGAGCAGCAGGTCCCTGGGAACCAGCTTGTCCTGGCCTTGTGGTCTGAATGCCCAACACTCTTGTGTCGCTGGTCTCTTTGTCCTCCTGTGGATATTGTCACTAAAGGAGGTGGCCACAGTTTAAATTATGTGTCTGAGCCAGGTGCCACTCAAGGCTCTCCACATCTGGAGGGGAGGCTGTACTTTGAAATCATGGGCTGGAGTGAGACGTCCCTCTTCTTGACCACAAAATTCACACCTTCCACAGAGCCACATCTGTGAAGATCCACAGAACACCAGTGCCACGGAACAGGAAGCCTGGGGAGGGGTTTCTGCTGGGAAGGTAACTCCTTGGTGTTTGTTCTCCAGCTGGGTGGTGGATCTGTGCCACTCAGCACAGTCACGGACACACACAGTGCCCTCATGGAGGAACAGATGACAGGCGTGAGACCTGAAGTGCCAAAATGACTGCGATCATCTCTTTAGACATGCAGACTTGGGGGACTGCTTGGCGGGACTGAGGCAGTTTCCGCTTCCATCCACAAGCACACATCACCTCTCTGAGCACTTATTTGGGCCCTGTGATAAGCTCTGCACGTTCCACATTTCTTGAATCTGCTCAAAAGCCTCAGGTCCTGTCTCAACTCTTGCTCTGTAGATGGAGAAACCAAGGCAGAGGGACATTAAATACTCTGAAATGGTCCTGGAGCTACTCGGGGTGTGTGGACTCACAGCACAGACCCAGCTGCCTGCAGGGTTGGAGGCACCAGCGGGTTCAGTGGCCTTGAAGAAGGACCGAGCTCTATCCCCCAGGACCCAGGAGCATTGGGCTGGCCTCAGGAAGCTCTCAGGTTCTGAACAAGCTGCCAAGAGGAAAACGAAGAAGAAATAGTGTCTAAGGGACCTCCAGGGATGGCAGAGGATGGAAGTGGAAACACTGCTGACTTCAGACCCTCACTGAGTTTGGGTTCATTCCTGAATCTCTCTGAAGCTCACTTTACCTATTTGCAAGTTAGGACTACAATCCCAGTCATCCTTTCCTTATCTGCGGTTCTTCTCTCCACCATTTCAGTTTCCCTCAGCCCATGGTGGTCTGAAAATACTGCATGGAAAATCACAAAAGTGAACGGTTGGCAAGTTTTTAGTTGACCACCATTCTGAGTAGTGTGATACACTCTTGTGCCTTCCTGCCACGTCCCACCCTGGATGTGAATCATCTTTTCTCCATCGCATGCATTCAGCGCACACCGTCCACACACTCTGGTCATTAGTCACTTGAGAGTTATCTTGCTTGGAGACGGTGGGGGGGGGAGGGAGAACACTTAGACTTTTGTCACAGAATGTATTCTAGGTGTTCAGCCTTATTGCGAGTGGCTGGTGCTACTCTCTTACTGCATCCGATGTATAAGAAAAGGATTCACCTTTTTTATGCATACATGTTTGCATACACGATGATCACGTGCATCTTGGGTGTGGGTACATGTACTTAACAGGTTTTGATTGTTTTTATTCCTGGTCCCTCCCCATCCATCCTCCTCTCTCCATCTCTACACCCTCTTTCCTCATATTCATCATCATCATTGTCACTAGTTTTGTTCATGCTTGTGACATATAAAGATTAAATTCATTGTGGGTACTTGGTACATGTCCTCGACACATCTGGAATCTTTTTACAAACACATCCCTGCCTTCTGTCTCTTGGTGTCCTTCCCATTTGCAAAAGATCTATCTTCCTGTTATCTTTCATCAATCTTTTATTTGGCTCTTTATTTCTACTTTGGATTACTCAAATGAGAGAAACCATACAGTATTAAGCACGTGTGTCTGATTTATTTCTCTCAATGCTATGTTTTCAAGATGTATCCATTTTCCTACAAAAGGTCCTGAATTTATCCTTCTTTCTCTCCAGGTAGTATAGGTGTGTGAATATAGGAATGTGGTGTATGCAGGATTTGTTATTATGTGCTGTCCCAGGAACCCCCTGGGAGTCTTGGATCAAGGTACCCCTGGACCTAGACTGTGTGATTCACTGACACCTGCCCACTACCCCGGGCTTGGCATCATGGTCTGAGAAAGCTGCATGTGGCCTCATTCACTTGGACCTGCTAGTCAGCCGAGGGGCTTCCTGTCACTGACGGGCTGCCACGGACCGGGTATTTCTCCTATGCTCACTGCCACCTGGAAAGGAGGCATCATAGGTGGGGAAACAGGTTTCACACATTGCAAAGAAAAGGACATGACGTGCTCCAGGCCACACATCCAGTGGCAGTCTTAGCCTGAGTCCAGCCACACCACCACGATCAGCCCTTCTCTGCCATGCTCCTCCTCCTCCCGCAGCACAGCTGACCCAGCTGCCCATCTTGTTTTGCTGGTTTCAAATATGCTTTGAAAAGATTTACTGCTCTGATTAAGAGTTTTCATCAGCGGGGTTTTTTCCCCTCTTTCTGGGTGGTTGTTATTTTGCATGAGTAAAAAAAATGAAAAGAATTTAATTCATCATTAAGTGCTGGGAAAGAAGAACGCGGCGAGCAGACACAGGCGTTGCAGCAGGAAGCCGAGGTCTGCCCGGGTGGGGTGAGCAGCAGGCTGCGGGCGTCTCGAGGTGGCGCTGTGCCCTTGGGAGCCGGAGGTCCCTTGTGGGCCCCTGGCTGGTTCATGGTTTTCAGCCAGGCAGAGGTTGGTGTGCAGAAACTTAGCTAAGGTCAGGTGGCTGGGACTCCATGCTGTCCTGTACCTCAGAAGGCGTAGGATGGAAATTGGTACCTTGACCTCCCCTTCCCTCCCCTCCCATCCCTCTGATCAATATTCGTAACTAAGTGCTGATTTATCCATGTAAACTTATCTGTGGGTCCCACACCTCCAGCACTGAGCTTTGTTATTGCTTTTGTTACTTTTTAACATTTTATTTTTAATTGACACATAGTAACTGTGGACGTTTATGTTTCTGTACTTGCACTTGCCCACAAGGGGTCAAGAGCAGATCATCACCTTCTTGGAGTGTTGCATCTTGTTGGAGAAACATTCAAAATCTTCTAGTTATTTTGCGATATATAGGGCATATTTTTTTGTTACTTATACCATCCCCGTACATGATGAATTACATTATACAAGCGATATCCTGCGTATCTATATAAATGTATGCTGCTACTTCCTTTTAAGATTTTTTTTTCATGGAGTTGACATGGGCCCAACAGGAAGTAGCCCCTGGACCGTTCTCCAACATACAGCTCTGGGATGAGGCCGTTCACATGGCCATGGCCACTTCCATCCAGCATGTTTCACCTTCCTGAGCTGAGTCCATCCCTGGCTCTGCCCCACTTCCTGGAAGCCACCCACCTACTTCCTGTCGCTGTGAACTTGGCTAAGGCGAGGAGCCTCATCTGGGAGGACTTGTCCAGGGCTTGTCCCGTAGCTGACCCTCCTGCAGGAGCAGCTCCAACCCACATATCAGCCCACGGCCCCCGAGGTGCCAGGTGTCAGCCAGCGGCCAGGGGACAGCCCTGGGTTCACCTGTGTTGTTCAGATGCGTGGAGGCCCCTGCATTTCCCTGCTCCTGGTCCTGCTAGGTCAGTGGCAGCAGGCTGTAGGATGAGTGCAATGTGAATACTCTGGAAAACCCTGTTACTAAGGTGACACGTGGCTCACAGGAGCGTTCAGGCTGTCGGCAGTGCCAGTGTCCCTGCACTCTTGCAGGGCTCATGCTCAAGGCCTCTCCCCGGGGGTGCCCAGGCCCACCGAGTGTGGTGTTGCAGGCCACCTTCTCGTCCCCCCACTCTTACCATGTGTCCTGCAAAGACCTCTGGGCACGCTGGGGTCACTCGGGGACGGCTGACCCGGGGTTCTCCTGAGATGGCTTAGGAGCCGGGCGGAAGCTTCTGCTTTGAGTAGCAATATTCCCGGTGAGACATGAAAGGAAGGATCAGAACAGCCCATTTTCTCCAAGCAGCTTATCCCGACTAAGTGGGAAGCAAGAAAAATCCCCTCCTTTCTTCTCCCCTGGCACCAGCAGCCATCTTACCCTGATAAAGATGGGCAAGGCCCTGAGAGCACCCCAGGCATGCCCAGTTTGCTTTGTGGACCCCCCTGTGCAGGAGTGAAGCCCACAGCATGGTTTGCTCCCTGGTGCAGAGCAGCAACAGGTGCACAGAGTGGTAGGGGTGCCTGCCAGAGGCAGTGGAAGCAGCGAGTGTCAGAGCTCAGGCTGAGGCCCGCCCCGCTGGCGGTCCTGCCTAGGCACCTTCCTCCTGCTGTTTGTGTCCCATGGCTGGAACAGCTGGGCTGGGCCTGTACAGGGCGTTCTCTGGGAATATCAGGCGTGGTTGTGTAATGCCGTGACCATGAGTGAGCAGGCACAAGTGCGTGAGCTCTGGCAGGGTCAGGCCAGGCGCAGCTGTGCCCTGGGCACCCTGTCAGATGGGGTCCTGTGCCAGCAGCAGCACCTCACCCATGTGTGCCAGGGAGCCAAGGCTTGGGCTGACTTATGGAGGGTGGCATCCTCAGGAATCCCATAGACATGGCTGTGTGACAGCCACACCTATCCTGAGCATCTGGAGGTTTCCGTGGGGACTGCTGTGCCGCCGGGGTGATTTATGACCCCCCCCCCCCGCTGTCTGTGGTGTGCGGAGAAAATGATCCCAGTGGGAGGATCCGGGATGCATCTGCCTGCCCACAAAGGTCAGGCTAAGCCTGGACAGAGCAAGGCCATCACTTCCTGAACTGAGGAGGCCTCAGCAATGGGCTTCAGAGCACCCTGCCTGGGCAAAAGTGGACTGTGGAGCTATCCAGGCTACCTGCTCTGCACATTTTAGGGCGGGGGACTCACTGGCAAGACTAAGGGACTAAGACAGCCGGAGAGCCTTAGCCTCGGACTCACACCAGGGAGGTGATTTTGAAGGCAAAGCTCCAGCTACAGTGCAGCATGCTCAGCACAGGCTGGGATACTGTCCTGGCTGACTTCTGTGGGGACAAGGGGATGGTCTTCCTGAGGAGGTCAGCGAAGCTTCCCCCAGTGTGACTGGTAGTGACAGTGGGGGCAGCATGAGGGTCAGAGATGGAAGAAGCTGCGGGCTCTCAGCTTGGCATGCAAGGCAAATCCAGGCTGTCTAGGGAACCCCAAAACAGGGTTCGGGAAGTGGAGAGGTGGGGACCAGTGGCCAGAGTACAGATAGCTCCAGAAGCCACACTGAAGACTATGGGCCTTGCTGTAGTGCTTTATGGTGCAGGGGACTGAGCCAAGGGCTTTCGCACTGAGCTGCATCTCCAGCCCTTCTTTTATTTGGAGACAGAGTTGCGCTAAGTCATTAAATTGCTCAAGCTGGGCTGGAACTTGCAATCCTCCTGCCTTAGCCTCTTAAGGTGCTAGGATTACAGGTGTGTACCACTGTGCCCAGCTAGCTTTTGAGTTTGAAGAACTGGAAATGCTACAATCCCCTCGACCCCTGCATTCCTTTTGTGCAGTACCACCTGTCACCTGGCTGGCTGGCCCTTGGCAGCTGCTGTCCTAGGGGCACCAAGGGTAAGATGAGGAAGGCTGTGCTCACCTTGGCTGCAGTTGGTCTGCAGGTGGGGAGAACACCGGTTCAGGAAAGGGGAAGATGGACTGGAGGCTGCAGGCTGTGGTGCACTTGTGGAACTTCCTGGTGTGCATCCGGGGGGTGATCAGTACTACTGTCAGTGGCTTTGCAGAGGGCACCTTCGATCAAGGAGAGCAAACAGGCTCTGGATGAGTCTCCATACACCTGGAGACACGTTTCAGTGGCACAGGATGTGGAACACTCAAGCCATGGGCTGGGATGGCTGTGGAGTGACGCTGTCTGGCTATGCATACCCTGGTCGGGTAAGGGCTCTTTTAACTCTGGATGCGGGATCCCCCCTTTGGAAAGATGTTTTCATGCTGCAGGGGTGTGAGGGGTGATTGGTTGATGAGAGGGCTGCCTGGGGCTGCCCTGGGAAGCTCCCAGTGGAACACAGGCCCTCGAGGCCCACTGGGCAGGAGACCTGTCCAGTGCAAAGCTGGGGTGCAGTGCACACTTCACGGCGGGCCAGACCAGGGACTCAGCACACTGATAGGGGCCCACTCACGGAGGCCCACTGGAGGGCATCTGAGGACCACCTCCTCGGGGCAGCCTGGAGTCAGGACTCACAAGTTCCCGAGCGTCCTGGGGGCAGCAGAAGGGTGAGTGCAATGGGAGGGGGTGGGCAAGAGGACAAAATGGGGGCCTCAGAGGCCCTGAAGCCACAGCTGCCCACCCTGCCCTCTTCAGAGGCAGGGACTGGCCCAGAAGGCTGTGGCAGCCTGTTTGGGGCTTGGATCACTGTCTTCTGCACAAAGCACCCGATGGCATAAGGCCCTCACCGTGACATCACCCAGGACACGAGGACTTCAGGTTCCCACAGCTCAAGATTTATGAGCGGTTCCCAGGTTGAAGGTGGCAGTGTGGGTAGCTTATGTTGTAGTCCTCCAGATCAGCCAGTTCACTTCCACATGTCTCTGTTACCGAGAGCAACAGAGAGCCAGAAATACTAGCGGGAAAACCTCAGGAATAAACAACTGGTAAGTTTTCTATGTCATGCCTGTTTTGAGTAGTGGGACTGATGGAGCTGCTCTCAAGGCACCCACTTCCCTCCTGGGACACAAATCGCCCTCTGTCCAGCCTGCTGGAGCTGTCCACACTCCCCACCCCTTTGTCACAAAGACCACTTTGGTCACAGGTGGACCGGGAGAGGGTCTGAGCATTTACTTAAGTTGCCCTTATTTCACTTAATGATGGCAAAGAGTCGTGTTTTGGTAATTTTACCACAACGGCTGGAACCCCAATGGTTCTAGGCTACCATGAATTACTGCTGATAATCTTTTCCTTGTCTTGTTTGTGATTGAACTTTCTCATAGATCTGTGTGCACAGGAGAGCAGAAGACCCAGTGAATATAGGGTACATACAGTCTGTGGGTTCCGGAGCCCACAGGGGCTGGGAACGCGGGCAGAGGCTGTACAGGGTCACACCTTGGTCAGCGCCTTCCCTTCTCACTGCGGTGAGAAGCTTCATCTCCGATTTTCATTCAGTGGCACTGTCCCTGGAGCTGGGGACAGTGTGCTGCCTGACTCCTCCAGTTTGCTTTGGGGATGTGGTCTTGTTTCTTCTCTTTACTTTCTGGGTGATTGGGTGTGTTTGTGTCTGTTACTGTGAACTTTCTCAGGACGGGGACTTTCAAACCTCAGTGAGGCTGGGTTGCACGCGGCTCAGGGGCCCAAGAACATCTGCTGTATCTGTGGCCGCTTAGCACACAGGCCGCACACCATCAGCGCCTGTGAGGCCAGGCACTGAGCCCAGCCAGCTCTTCCCTGGGCCTCCGAGTGCCTCCTGACCTCAGTCCACCTCTTCGGTAAGATTTATTAATTACTGTACATAAGCCAGTTTTGGGCCAAGAAGTTCAAAGCATCTTCCAACCTTAACCCATTAATCGCATTAACACCCTGGGGAGAGCTGAAGGCAGCAGAGTGTTCCTGAGTCCTGTGATTGCCACTGGCCAGGGAGGGCAGGGCAGAGGAGCCCAGTGGGCTTGGCCTGGTCATCCTCGGTGAGTCAACGTGGTCCCGGAAAAGGAGCTCTTTCCTCACGGAGGCCCAGGTCTGTACTGCCAGTGCTGCCTCCCTTCCTTACAAAACAGCCATTGTCCACTCCTCCCAAGATGCGCTGTCCGCGTCCCCAGCGTAGGCAGATGTCAGAGTCTTTGTGCCAGCGGTTCCAGCCCTATTTGCAGGGAGCTCTGGGGAGAGGGACTTTGTCACCAGGGCAGCAGAGCACGGCCACCTCCCTTTCCCCAGTTTCCTCTGTGGAAAACACCCTTCTCCCCCAGGGTTTGGCCTCAGAGTGGAGGCTGCATCTGTCACCTGTTTGGGGGGACACAGCTGTGCAGTCCCGAGGGGCTACCTACCAGGGCAGTAGCGCTGGGAGGGGACCCAGCACCAGAGGCGGCCGGACAAGAAAAAAACAAGATGTTCTTTTTCTTTTGCCTGTATTGCCCTCACTCTCAAGATTCTACATTGTTTTTGATTTTTGGCCTAATTTTAGTCCAAGAACTTGGTGAAGCTGGAGAAGACTCTTAATTTTTTTTTTTTTTTTTTTTTTGTAAACAAGTGCGCTTTTCTGGCCAGATGTTTCTTTTTTCCCCAGTCTTACAGGGCTTCGCCATTGAGCTGTCCGGCTGAAGCTGAATAAATCTTTGTTTTACGGCCTCTTTGGTCCTTTACAACTAAGGGCCTCGGGAAGGGCTCAGAGCTTTTCATCCTTCTGCTGTTGGCCTTGGATGACCTGCAAATGGACCATTAGTGAAAAAATTGTAGAGATATTTTTGTAGCCAACCTGAAAGCCTAGAGGCAAAGTCCCAGACCCAGATACTGGGATGGTAAGTCACGGCCAGCCAGGCGCTGTCCCAGCAGGATGCTGCAGGGGCTGAGAGCACTCTCTCCCATTAAAGTGTGTCTTGCATGATTAGGTGTGCTGAGCAGTGACCAAGACGACAGTGGCCTCCTGTCTCCAGCTGGATGCCCCATTTAAAATCTGGGGCCTGCGTGAAGCCTCAGACCAAGCTCCTAAGGGTGCTTGCTCTGGCCCTGGAGAGCCAGCTGTGAGGGCTGAGGACGCCCTGTGCGGGAAGGAGTGCAAGGACACAAGATGCTTGCGTGATTTGGGCAGCACAGGCTTCTTCTACCTCTTTTGACTTCTTCAAGGACCCTGGCAGGAGCGCAGCCCTGTAAAATTTGCTGTCAGTGATACAGCTGTGGCCAAGTGTTGGCGAGAGCAGAGAAGAAATCTGGGCCTATTTCTTGGACAGGTTTTTGTGTCCTGGGAAGAAAAACACTGTTGCTCAATCCTGCAAGTTGGGTTTAGACCCCCGGTGCCACCAGACCACAGGCTTGGCCCCCGGGTGGCCCCAGCCTGCCCTGTGGTGCAGTGTCCCAGGCCCTGGACATCTGAGGACCCTCAGCATCACATGCCTGTCCCTCATCCCATTCTCTCAGAAATGCTTTTCCTCCTTCTCTAGCCCCCTTGGCATGTGCATGGCCCCACAACGCTCCACTGTCTACCCTCCCAGCTTCTCCTCCTGATCTCTGAGCTGATCTGTCTGTACCCGGGGCTGAAAACTGTTCCCAAGCTCACTCCTGACTGTGTCACCTCATCTCCCCACTCTGCAGTCCAAACTCACCTCTCTTGACACGAACTTTTTTATATTCTGGCCCCATTGGACAGAGGCTGTTGCTGTTCCTGTCCTTTTCTCCTCTGGTTGTGTTTCTCCCACCCGTGTCAAACCCAGGGAATGAGCAGAGGCCCTCTGCTGCCCAAGGTAGAGGTGCATCAGATGCACTAGGTGAGAGGGTCCTGGGAAGCCCATTCAGTTGTAAAACAAAAAGGAATCCAGAACCAGAAGGAAAACCAAGTGAGGTACTTTGCCGTGCCATATTTGATGCAGCTGTCTTGGCTTTGGGCTGCTGTGGCAGGACATTACATTTGGCAGTGTGGTTTACTGGGTAACATGCAAAGCTGGCAGCGACCTCAGCTCAGGGCTCCCCACTGGTGGAGGGAGGTGTGGTGAGACCCAGGGGTCCCTGAGCATCTGGGAAACATGCTGCCCACCAGCACCTGGATGGAGGGTGGGCTGCTTCTCTATGGGAAGTACGTTCCGTGTCCTGCTCTTGGCCCATACAGAGCCTGTGACTTGCTGACCCACAGGGGGAGGTGGATGCGAGGCCATGTGCCTTTCACGTCTTGTGTCCTCTGTCAGGGCACTGGCCCAGAGACAGCATGGCCAGGCCGGCCTTCCGCTGTGGCTCCCCCAGCGCCCTAGCAGCCTTCCAGCCCAGCCGCCCTGCCTCCCTGCAATGGGCTTTGTGAGGGGGCCAGTCTCCTTCCTGGGAAAGCAGGAGCTCATGTTGTGGCCTGGCCCATGTGGAACAACTGGCACATCGGGTGGATGCAGTCCTGTCGCCTGCAGCCTCGGGGCCAGTGAGACAGAAAGTAGGCCCTTTCATCTGGGAACCTGCATCCCCTTGAGCACATACCCTGGATCTCTGCATTTTTTTCCCTTTTGGCAAAAGAGTTCTAATAACATAAAATTCGCCATTTTGACTGTTCTGAAGCTAAAGTGCCTTCCGTGCCTTCATAGCCACCGTCACTGCCTCACAGCCCTGTGCCTGACGACCCTCTCCCGCTTGTCTCAGGGCAACGTCTGTCCTGCACCTGGCTGCTGTCTTTTGGCCACGTGCCGAGGCCACCCGCTGCAGGATGCACCTCCCGGGCTGGAGTCTGCAGCAGAGGCGCAGGTGCGCTCAGCACACTGATCTGTGTGTCCCCTGCTTCGCCTCCTTCGCTCCTCGTGGCCCCTGCATTTGACAGGGGAGGGGAGCAGGGGGTGAGGGGCTACACATCCGAAGCTATGCAGCTGGTAAAGTGGCGTGAGATTCCGATCGGAGTTTCATCCCTGCCCCAGGCCACCCTGCCAGGAGGCTCTGTGTGATGGAGGACAGCAGGGACAGCACGCGCTCATCCTCAGGATCATCACCACTTCACTTCCAACAGTCCGTTAAGCACGTGCAGACACTCGTCTGTGGTTTATTTTAAGATGTTTACCACTTTTATTGTGTTTATTATAAAAATAATATCTACTGTTTTATCCCACTTTCTATTGCGATAATAAAGTGTCCGGGACTGGGTAGTTTAAAAAGAATGGAATTTACTTGGCTCACAGCTCCAGAGGCTGGGAATCCCAGGGGCCTGCATCTGGCAGTGTCTGCGTGCTGCCTTATGACACAGGGAGAGCATACAAGTGTACGTCAGCTCACTTGTTTCTTCTGCTTACTGAGCCACTGGCCGGCTGCATCCTGGGGAACCCACTCTGAGGACCTGAGGTCACTCTAATTACTGCCCTCAGGCTCCCCCCGCCAAAAACCTTCAAGTATGACTTTGAAGGTTCACTTCCAAGACATGAAGCTTGACGAACACTTTCAAACCACAGCACGTACTTAAAAGAATCTAGACAAATCAGGTGGAAAAAAAATTCAGATTGCTGATTAAAAAAAGTGAGAAAAGAAAAAGGTAGAGGAAATGGAATTGTGAAGGGTGAGAGGAAGGAGGGTTAGGAGCCTCATATCATGCTCCGTGGTAAAGAGTAGTGATTAAAAAAAAAAAATCAGTAAAGCCATTTTGGACATAGATGCACCCAAAGCTCCTGATAGCTAAACCACTTTGTAAGAGACACAGGGTCAAATGGCCCAGCTGCCTCCTGCATCAGGGACAGGGAGACAACAAAGATGGCAGCTTCCTCCGGTTTCTGCAGTGCTCAGCAAGAGGCCCCTGTCCTGATGGAGGTTTAGGGTTTCTTGGCTCCAGGTGCCTCACTCTATGCTTTCACAGGCTGCAGCCCATGTAATGTCCCCAGTGGGTCTGGAGGCAGATGTTCCCTGCCTTATCGGTGCAGTAGATGCCACCGTGAAGCATCAGGTGCAGTATCAAGGAGGCTGGGACTGTGCCAACAGGAGGCCCCTCTGGCACTGTGCTGTCCCACAGCACTGCAGCTTCCTGACTGGAGGGAGCATGTTAACCTCCCAGCCTGTGTGTATTTATTTGTCCCCATCACTCATGAGAAGTTGAAAAATGGCTCACAGGCTCCCCACTTGAGCGAGCTTTACTTGGTGGTCAGTGGCTATCAGCATCTTACAGTTGTTGTCTTTTAGCTAGTGTTTTTGAGATGAAGTCCCCTCCTCCAGGACCACAACATGCCTTTCTTGACCCATCCACCTTCTGATTGTTAGGGATTTACTTATACTTTCTCTCCACTCCCAATTGATTGAGATTGGCTTACAAAATAAAAAGTTTGTGCACAGCAGAAGTGCTTCCTGATCCTAACAGCTGCTACAACTACTTAGCATCCAATTTCTTAGCACCCAACTCAGAGGGAAGAAGGTGATGATCACAGGATGGCTATTGTGCTTCCCTTTCTGTGTTCTCCTTTGGAACAGAGATTTCTCCTCTAAGCCACTGACTGGGACAGATAGGATAGACCCAGGCCAGTCAGGCACTAACATAGAGCAAGTCTGTTGAGCTAAAGATGGATGCAGAGGTGGGAGGTCTCTAAAGTCTTGATCCATATCACAGGACAGAACTGTACTCTGTGCAAAGACACAGCAAAGAAGGCAGTGGGGAAAGGTGCCTCAGCCTGGGACAGCAGAAGGCACAGAGGGAGGCCCAGGGAAAGCCCTAGGGAGACAGAATGCTTTGTTCAGCCTTCAGTAACCCATCCAATGTGGCATCATTTGTGTTGCTTCAAAAACAGATAATGTATGTGTATGTCTTTACCTTTCCTTTTTCCTTTTTTTTGTCAAAGAGCAGATGGAGTTTATGGTGAAATATATGGATTTTTAAAAATGGAATAATCACTTCTATAAAACAAGAGTTGAAAGCAAAGGTGGAACTCGGGAGAGAGCAAGAGCAAAGGGGAGAGGACATGCATGAACTTGCAGAGCTCGAGGAGATGTGGAAAAGAAGTACATGGTTATTTGCAGTTGTAAAGAACATCTTGGAAGTGGCACAAAGAACAGATACTTCTAAGAAGGTCATAAGGCTTGGAGAGCACAAGATTGAGAAAAGAGCTAGCCAAGGGATATTTAAGAGGACTTGGGTATGGGAAAGCAATAAGAGGGATCTGAAAATTTGTACCTCCTAAAATTGAAAGATGAAAGAATTAAGATCTTAAAAAATTCTAGTTAAAGTATAGTTTAAGAAGTATTTCTGGAAATAAAAGAAGACTTGAAGCTACAGATTGAAAAGAAATTCTGAGTCCCAGAGCAACAAATAGTGGTCCACACTAAGGTCTTTCCCAGATTCTGACCCACTGTTCCCTGTGTCTCTTTTCACCCTTTAAATCTGCCTTGGGTCTTCACCCTAGCTTTTGGAGAGAGGTGTATGTCTAGGAGGTGCTCAGGAAAGTTGTTTTATACCCAGCCAAACTGGCATGTGGATATGAACATGTCAAGGATGAAGGAAAAATATGATTAGTGTGAGCCTTGAAGAAATTACAGAAGAATGTTAGCCAAACCATGGATGAAAGAGAAGCATTAGCTCTGAGCATAGAAAACATTTAACTCTAGGGTTCTAATGTGACAGATATATTCCTGGGGAGACAGAAAGGGGACAGTGGGGGATAGAGATGAGACAGTGTTAGACAATAACCTTGGGTACAGGAGAGCTCTTTCTGCAACAGAGCCTCCTCCTTCAGGTTCAGTCTTGAAAGGCCAGAAGCAGCAGCAGGAATGGAGGTGTGGTGTGGACACAGCCGGCTGGTGCTGTGAGGACAGAGGTGTGTGGAATTCCCTGCTGCTTGCTGCCATTTGTCAATGAAATCTGCTGGGCATTGGCAGCTGGGGCTGGAGGAGATGGAGAAGGAGTGAAACAGGTGCTGGGGTAGAGGTGCTGAACTTCCTGTTTGGTGCCTTCCTCGAGATAATGATTTCCAATTTTAGATCTTTTGCTTCTCCGAGTTCCTTTTGGCATATTTTCATATCTGCATGCTTATTCCTTATAGAGGCTCCTGTTTGCTTATTTTTAGAAGGCCAGCCTTGTTTTCTTTACACATGTATTTGCAGCTCTCCTATTTTCTGTTTCTGCTAATCTGGTGTCTTGAGTCCTCAGGGTCTAATCACTGCTTTTCACTGCTTCTCCCCCATGGGGCCTCTCTTCTGTGTTAGGCAACCTTTAAAATCCGGTGTCTTTCAGGTTTGTGTGAACTCAACATGGCCCAGACAGGAAGGTGCTTCTCCAGGAACTGCTGGTTACAGTCTTGTCCCCTGCTTCCCTGTGGCTGGTTCAGGTTCCAGCTCCTATTGTCCCCCTTTTCCTGGTGTGTGTGGGAGGTCCCTTACTTCCTGTGAATCCAGCAATGCCCTTCAAGGGGGCCCCACCCACAATTTTGGGGGGTGGATTCAGAATCTTACTGAAGAGTAAGAGGAAGTTTGGTTATCACTTTATACATCACTTTGGCACTATGGAAAACTTGCACCACAGCTTTCTGCTACCTGGCATAGTGAATTCAGGCTAACAGGGCTTCCAGGTTACCCTCTAAGAGGCCTCCTGGCCTAGCTGCAGCAGTAGCTTCTTACAAAGCAGAGCACCGAGACCGGGAGCTGCTTGAATTCTGGAGCCCTTTTTCACACCCTGAAGCTGGGCTCCTGGCTTCAGAAAGAGTGTTGGCTGGTGGTGCTTACTGATCTCATGGGGGCTCCTTTGGCAGTGCTGCTCTGGGGGCTTGTGGGAGCATGAGGGATAGCAAGGAATGTTCATTTAAGAGTGAATTGTGGTTACGGGGGCAGGGGCAGGCAGAGCTGCCCTCCTGCTTTCTGGATCTACTGAGGGCCCCTCGTCCAAAGACAGGGTGGGGATTTGACATGAGTCAGTGCTGCTATAGTCAAAAGCTGGAGCCTGAGATGTAGAGTCATGTTGTGTGACTTTTTCGGTATCTTGCGAGCAAGTAGTGGATTATTGTAGTCCCATCTGACTCCTGACCTTTGTGCTCCGCTTCTTGGGCTCTTGGGAACACCAAGACCAAGTGCTGTCCTGAGTGCTTAAAGGAGGAAGGGGCACCCGATGCTGTGTCTGGGACCCCATTTGCTGAGCTGCAGGAGGGGGTGCCAGGGACAGATGGCTGTGCTTCCTGGCTTCCTGTCACATTTAAGGCTGTGATTTTTTTTTCTTACAGTATGCAGGTTTGAAGCCATAAGCTATATGGCTCTATCCCTGAACTATATCCCTAGTTCTTTTAATTTTTTATTCTGAGATAGGGACTCAGTAAGTTGCTAAATTGCCCAGGTAGGGCTTGAACTTGTGATCCTTCTGCCCCAGCCTCCCACAGTGCTAGGATTATAGATATAGACTGCTGTGCCAGGACACGTGTGTGTGTGTGTGTGTGTGTGTGTGTGTGTGTAGATTGAACCCACAGCCTTGTGCATGCTAGGCAAATGCTATAACACTGAGCTATACTTCAGCCCAGTGCCCCTGGAAATTTCACTGGAGATCAATTAGTTGCATATGTCTGATCCTTTTCTGACCTACTCCATTCTGTTGCAATAACTTGTAGGTCTATATTTATGCCAATGGCATATTGTTTGAATTATTGTAGCTTGGTAATAAGCCTTCATAACAGATAGTTTAAGTTCTCCATTCTTTTTTTTTTTTCCAGTTTTTTTGTCCTGACTATTCTAGGGGTTTTGTATTTTAGTACATGTACTAGAAGTTCTGTTCTTACCTGGCTTGTCTTTCTTCTTTCACTGTGGTGTACACATCTTTCACCACATTCAACCACAAGTATTTTCTTTTTTGATGACATTGCAGATGTTTTTATTTTTTAAATTCCAATTTCTTTCTGTTCACTTGCTGATACATAGACATGAAACTGATTCTTAGGGAATTATTTTACTAATTCAAACCATCTAATAGTTCCAGTGGCTTCTTTTGGGTGTGGATCCATAGGGTTCTCTGTGTTGATGGATTTATCATAAGGAAATATGACAGTTTACTTCTAGTTTCCAAATCTCTTTGCCATTTATTTCTTCTCTTTGTCCTGTTCCATTTGCTAGACCCTCCACTGATTAAAAGTAGTAAGAACAGACTTTCTTGCCCTATTCCTGGACTTAGGGAAAAACATTTCATCTCTTATCAATCAGCATGCTCATTTTAGATTTTTTGGTGGATGTTCATTATCAGGTTGAAGAATTTTCCTCTTTAATTCACTGGGAGCAGCTACAAGAAATGAGATACTGGGTCTTGTCAAACCGAGTCTCCTGCATGTATTAGGAATCTTATGTTTCCCTCCTTTATTCGGTCACAATGTGGTAAATTATATTATTTGATCTTCTTTTTTTTTCAGCTTTAATTGAGTTCATTGGTACATTTTAGGGATACAGTACAGTTACATTCATTGTTGGGATCTTGTACCTCTACATGACAAGTCTTGATTCTCATTTTTTCCCCTTACCTCTGCCCTCCCTTCACCCCCTCCTCCCCTCCCCATCTACAAACACTTTATTTTCATCTCTTCATTCTCTCACATTTTTTTCTTTTCCCTTTTTACTCTTCCCCTACCCATCCCACCTTCCCTACACCTTTAGTTCCTTTCTTCCCATTTCTAAATGTCAGTAATCTTATTAGGATCTTATGCATTGTTGCAGATTATTCACACCAGGGATACTATTCGGTATTTACACGTGCGACTTATTATTTCACTTAGGAGTATATCTTCAATATGTATCCATTTTCCTATGAATGAATCTATTTTCTTGTTCTTTATGGCTGAGTAATATTCCATTTTATAGAAAAACCACATCTTCTTTATTCAGTTTCCAACGGATGGGCAAATGGGCTGTTTCCAAGATTTAGCTATTACAAACTGTGCTGCTATAAACATGGGTGCACATACTTCTCTGTGATATGATTCTTTTAGTTCTCTTCGAAAGATACCCAGCAGAGGGATGGCTGGGTCAAATGGAACCTCCAGTCCAAGCTCTTTGAGGTATCTCCATATTGATTTCCACAGTGTTTGCACCAGTATGCACTCCCTTCAACAATGGAGAAGGGTTCCTTTCTCCCCACAACCCCGCCAACATTTGTTATTGTGTGATTTCTTGATAGCAGCCATTCTTTGTGGG
>NW_022900933.1:39103838-39126037 GCF_012274545.1 Fukomys damarensis | reverse complement strand
TATACATTCAATGCAATGCCAATTGAAATTCCAACACTATATCTCACAGAACTAGAAAAAAAAAATCCAAAGATTCATTTGGAACCATAAGAGACCTAGAATAGCAAAAGCCATTTTAGGCAACAGACACATGGCACCAGGTGTAACAATTCCCAATTTGAAACTATACTACAAAGCCACTGTGATAAAAACAGCATGGTACTGGCAAAGAAATAGGCCTGAGGATCAGTGGAACAGACTGGAAGACACAAAAACAAATGCAGATGTACTCAGCTACCTCATCTTTGACAAAGGAGCTGACCATCCTCAGTGGAGGAAAGATAGCCTCTTTAATAAATGGTGTTGGAAAAACTGGATGTCAACCTGCCACAGATTAAAATTAGACCCTTATCTTTCGCCATGCACTAAATTAAAATCCAAATGGATTAAAGATCTAAATATTAAAACAGAAACATTAAACTTGCTGGAAGGTAAGTTAGGCAGAACTCTGGAAGATATTGGTATAGGAAAAGACTTTATGAACAAATCCTCAGTAGCATGGGAACTAGCAGATAGAATCAACAACTGGGATCTCATCTTACTAAAAAGCTTCTGTACTTCAAAAGAAACCATCAGCAGAACTAAGAGACAATCTACAATGTGGGAAAAAATTTTTACCAGCTGTTCCTCAGACAAAGGACTATTATCAAGGATATATAAAGAACTCAAAACAATTATTTGATCTTCTAATGTAAAATCAACTGTCCATTCCTTTAAAAAAATCCACTGTAATTGTAAATGGCCATAAATATTTAGTCAACAAAGATGATCAACAAAACAATGTTCATTTCAATAAAAAATCATTACAGTAGAAGACATATTGCCTCTCAAAATACTCCCCCTTGCTCTGAATGCATTTGTCCCATCATTCTCAATAACATGTCTTTTACTGTAATAAGCATTTTCTTATTTAAATGTCTGTTGTAATTTTTTTTTTTGGTTTTTTTGAGACAGGGTCTCACTATGTAGTTGAGACTGAACTGGAACTCACTGTGTAGCCCAGGCTGGTTTCGAACTCACAGTGATCCTGCTGCTTCAGCCTCCCAAGTGCTGGAATTACAGGCATGGGCCACCATGCCCAGCTTACTGCTGTAATTTTTGATCACCCCTTGCGTTGGTCTTTTTACACCTTGTTGGGACCCATCTGCTTGAGTTTTGGGAAGTGTGTTTGTACCTGTGCTCTGAGGAAAGTCACCCTGCTCAGCCCCAGGTCTCTGCCCTCTGGCTTTGGCAACGGGCAGGGCTAGCCCAGGAGGATGGCTTAGAAATTGCTCTTTCCTCTTCAGGGTTTTGAAAAAAAATTATGTAGAACTGCTTTTGTTTCCTTCTTGAATGCTTGGTGGGATTATCCAGTTAAGCCTGTGGGCCTGGAATTTCCTCAAGAGGAGGTTTCTAACTACAAATTAAATTTCTTTAATAGATAGGAAGCTGGGCTACTCCGATTGTCTATTTATTCTTGAGTGAGCTCTCGTGGTTCCTGTCTCTCAAGAAATTTCCCCATCTCATCTAAGTTATTAATTTATTCATATAAAATCATACCTGATTGTCTCTCATTATTGTTTTATTACCTGTAGGAATTGAAGGAGTGCCCTTCCCCTCCCTTATTTCTGATTTTGATAATTTCTTTCTTTCTTTTTTCCAGATCTGTCTGGCTAGAGATTTATCCATTTGATTCCTCTTTTTAAACATTTAGGTTTTGGTTTAATCGAATCTTATTGCTTTTTCCTATCTTGTTGAATTTTGTCTTTATTATTTCTTCATTTTTGCTTCATGCAGCAGGAAGGAAGCTAAGGTCATTGATCTTAGGACTCTCTTGTTTTCTAGTAAGGGGTCTAGGGCATGACTCTCACTCCAGGACCTGTCCTAGTTGCCTTTCAAATGTTGACAGTCATGTTTTTATTTTTCATTCATTTCAAAATTCATTCTACTATTCCTTGTCATTTAAGTTGCTCAGAAGATTGTTATTTGGTTTCCAAAAATATTTGGAGCATTTTTTCTGGTATTTTTCAGTTGTTCATTTCTAACTTAATATCGTTGTGCTAAGAACACACACCTTGTTTGATTTGAATTCTCATAAGTTTACTGACTTTATTTGCCCCAGAATAAGATCTGTCTTGCTAATATTTGTGCATACTTGGAAAAAAGCATGTCTTCTGTTATAGTTAGGTAGGACAGTCTATAAATCTCAAACCAGATCAAATGGACTGATCAATTGTTTAGAGCTCCTGCATCTTTCCTAGTTTTCTGTGTATTTTGTGCTGTTGGCTGTGAACAGCTTGCTGCGGCCTCCAACTGTAATTGTAGATTAGCCTGTTTCTCCTCCGAGTCCTATCTGCTTTTGTTCCAAGTATTTTGCAGCTCTGTTATTAGAGGTATGAACACTTCAGGTTGTTATGCCTTCTTGGTGAATTGACTCCTTTAACATTATTAAATGATTATCTTAATCCTTATTAATACCCTCTGCTCTGGAATCTGCTTTGTCTGATACTAATGTAGCTACTCCAGTTTTCATCTGATTACTGTCAGCATAATGCACAGTTTCTATCCTTTTATTCTTTATCTGTGTCTTTTCAACAAAGAGGCATATAATTTGCTCTTGTTTTATTATTTAACATGACAATGCTTTGTTTCTTCTGTGAGGTGTTTATAGCATCTTACATGTGTAAAGGATTACTGGCATAATTAACTTTACCATCTACCATCTTGTTGTTTGCTTTTGATTTGTCTTATATATTCTTTGTTCCCCATTCCTGACTTTCTTTGGCTATTTTAAAAAATTTTGTTACTTCAATTTATAACTTTACTGGCTTTTTTTAAAATAGAGGTTACTCGAACTTGTAAGCCCAGCACTGTGGGAGGCTGGGGCAGGAGGATCTCAGGTTGAATCCCAGGCTGGGGCAATTTAGTGACTTAATGAGACCCTGCCTCAAAATGAAAAGTTAAAAAAAAAAAGGAAGGCTGAGGACGTAGCACAGTGGGAAGGCCACGGGTTCGATCCTTAGTAATACACACACACACACACACACGTGTCTAACCTGTGGTCCAGGGTTGGACACACCTGGCTTGCCTCAGCTACACTGAGGAGTCATAAAACTTTCTTTATTTTTCTATTTTGTATTAGAGCACAGGCATTTAGTAGGTGTCTTGAATTCCTCAAGGACAGTGCAGTAGCCAGATGAGGCTACCGTTCCTTCCCTTCCAGACTTCTTGTTATTGTTGTCCTGCCTTTTATTCCTACATAAGTTTTAGCCCTCCAGTACATTGTTATTCACTTGACTCAAAATGGCCAAGCAGGCTTTACTGAACTGTTGCAGTGTAAGAGAAAACGTATTCCCTGTTTACCCTCATTTACTGCTTCACGTGCTCTTCCTGTCCATTGCCTTCTGCTTGAAGGACCCAGGATGGGTTTCTTCCACCTGTGTACGTCTGGAGAATCCATGTGTGTGTGTGCGCATGCATGCGCTGAATGTCTGCCTTGGTGGTTCTGTGATCTTTGCATCCAGTTTTGTATTTGGGGTGTCACTGTGTGGTGTTGAGCAAGCACTGTCCCTGGGGAGACACTGTGTCCTCCTGACATTTGCCATGGTGCAGATGTGCCCTCCCATCTTCTCCAGCACTGGTCACATAAAGTCTCTTTACCATGGCTTTGGGCAGTTTTATGATGACGAATCTTGGTCATGTTTTCTTCATCTTCCTTCTGGGGACTTCTTGTGTCTGTGGGTTTGTAGTTTTCATCAGATTACAAAGCACTGAAATCACAGTCTGAAGATTCCCGAGGGCTTCTGCCTGTCTCAGGGGCTCTGGCTATGTTCCATGGCTTGTCCTGCTTTCCCGTCTTTTCACCATGTCATTCTGGCTGGCCTCTGTCCCTGCTCCAGGGCCACTGTGTTTTTTTCTATAGTGTATACTCTGCTGTTAATCCTCTATTTAAAAAATCTCTGCCAGCCAGTTTGTACCTTTTTTATATCATCACATCTCTTCCAACGTTCTATGCTCTCCTCTACCACCTTAGCATACAAAATATAGTGGCAATAACTAACACCTTTATCTATTCCCTGTGTCATCTGTGTCATTTCAGGGGCTGTTTCTACTGCTGGAAACTGTTCCTGACTGTGAGTCATATTTTCCTATTACCTAGCATTCTTAATACCTTTTAATTGGATGCTGGAATTATGAATTTTATTCTGTAAAGTACTGGATAATTGCATACTCTTGAGCTTTGTTCCCGAAAGCCATTATATTGTGTGGACACAGCTTGATCTTTTTTGAAGCTTACTTCTAAGCTGTGTTAGGTGGGACCTGAATGGCCATTAGCACAGGGGTGATTGTCTCCCCTGGAGGCCACTGCCCTTTGATTACTGTCCCTGTGCTTTGTGCATTACGAGGTTTCTCTAACTTGCTCCTGGTCTCCTAAATGCTCCAATGAAGCCTCTACCTATCCTCGCGAGGGTCCTGTGGTGCTGGCTCCATGCTGCACTTGTCAGTATCCAGCTCGAGTCCCAGGGCTGACCCCGGCCTTCTGACCCCTGCCCTTGTTTAGGCAGGAGGTAGGAGAATCACAGAGCTGGCTTCTTCCTTTTCTCTCAAAGACCCATGTGCTGTCCTGCCCATTGTCCTTGCCCCCAAATGGTTGTTCTATTATTATTTAGTTTTGTTTGGCGGTTCAGTTACTGCGTGTGAGCAGCAGTTCTACACGGGCCTCTTTAACGGTGGTAAAATCTAAACAGCATGAACGTTACCAACGTCGCCATTTCTGAGTGTGTAGTTCAGTGGCACAAGCTCAGTCAGACTGCTCTGCCCCGGTCACCACCACCAACCTCCAGATCGTTCTCATCTTCTCTGCTTTCAATCACCCGCACTCCCAGCGCCCCTTCCCACTCCCACAGGGGAGGTGCTGATCGCTCGAAGATTGCATGTTTAATATTTTGAGGGACACCAAACTGTTTTCCACATTTCATATTCCCACCAGCAATGCGTGGCTGTGCCAACTTCTCCTCTCCCTGCCAAGACTTATTTTATGGCTTTTTTGATGGCAGCCATCCTAATGGGAGCGAAACGTCTAAACTTTCTTCTGCAAACTACAGAGCAGCCTTGCCGCTACACCCGGCAGACGAATGGTGGCTGGGGGAGTCGTTTCCCTGGGGCAGGCCAGGGGGCTGAGCTCAGCCTTCTACAGCATGGCTTTTGGTCCACGGAGGTAGTCTCACAGCCTCCTGTGCATCTGACCCCCACCCCGCTCCCAGCAATCCCTACGTGCCCCAGAGGTGACTCTGGGCGGCAGAGTAGACTGCAAGCAGCTTCTGGTGGGAGGTGTCTCCGCAGAGACAATGGGCAGCTGCGGCCTTGTATTCCAGTGTGACCACAGCACAGGACACGGGTGGAGGAAGGGGCCGGAAAATCTTCAGGGGCCGGGGGAGTGTGGGAGCTGTGGTCGTGCGTGTGTTACAGAGAGCATGCCGACCCTGGTGGGTGGGAGGGAACTGGAAGGGAAGGGCTCAGGGGCTAATAAGGACCCGAGGAGCAGAGAGCCAGGTTGGAGATGTGGGCATGAGGAAGGGGCGGAGGGCATCAGCCGGCACCAGCAGGGGCACCATGGTCTCCCCGGAGGAGTGGGCTCATGCCCTCCTGGGAGGTGAGAAGTCCCATCACCTGCCATCCACAGGCTGCTGAAGGAAGCAGGTAGTGTGATTGAATGGGGTCCAAAGCCAGGGCAGCGGTGGCGTCCAGCCCTCCCTCAGGCGAGGTGCCCTGCTCAGGCCGAGAAGCAGGGGCCGGGCTGTGAACTTGTCCTTCTCCACCTTTTGTTCTGTTCTGGCCTCCTGAAACTGGATGATGTGACTCAGGCCAATCTCACCTTGAGACACCCAGGAAATGCTGCCCAACTGGACTGGCCCATGGCCCGCACCCCGGCAGGGAGGCGGAAAGGACTTGGGCACCACTTCTCCAGCCTCCCTCTCCAGCAACAGGTGCGAGGAGCATGCCACATGTTTGGAAACTCACAGGTTCCAGGAAAACAGACACGCACTGGAAGGGGGCCAGGAGCAGGCCCCGTCTGGGCAGATGAGCCCGAGAAGTTGAAGCGGGAACCGCTGCTCAGGCTGCCGGCTCCGGGAAGGACAAGGTGGGCCCCAGGCCCTGTGGGGAAGGACGCCCACGGCCACTCGCTGGCTCCTGGCTCCCTTCTCTGCCTCAGCTTCCCACAGGAAGGTGACAGCTTCACGCTGGTCAAGAAGACAGACACTCCACCACTTGCAGTCCCCGTAGTGGCAATGCTGCTTCTGTTCTCAGATCCCTGTCTGCCTCTGGGTAACTGGCAAACAGGGACGCGCCATTTGTCACAAAAATTAACAACATTGAAGTCAATGTGAGCTATAAGCGTGTGCTTATTATTGAAAGGAAGTAAATCCTGAAGTTTCATAAGCTGATAATTTTGGATGCATTAAGCAATGCGTGGCACATAGCACTTTTAGGTTTAGGGATTTTAAAAAGCAGCATTCTCATCCAATAAAGGGAACTGGAAAAGATGGGATTGTATCAATGGCAGAATGTGTTTTCCGTCCACCCCAGCTTGCCCCTTTGGTTTCCATGTCATGGGACACTTTAAATATTTAGGATTTCTATCCACACAGGTGTCTATGGGCCACAGTCAGCTTCTCAGCCCTGGACCCCACACAGGTCACCTCCTCTGCCGCCCTCATGCACTCGGTGACCTTGTTGACCTTCTGGTCTTTCTCTCCCAGGCCCTGTGCTGGTAAGGCCCCCTTGCTGAGAGCAAGCTGGACTGTGGAAGGCTCCTCCCCACCTGTGCAGACCCGCGTCCTGCTGGAGCAGCCCTGGCCCATCCCCGGAAGCATTTCACTGATTTTTAAACTGTGCTGTGTGCAGGGGGGCAGGGAGACCCTGGTACCTTCGTTTCCAGTGCTATTTTATGACAGTCCTGCAGGGGAACAGGGAATCTTGTTTGAGAGGGGAAAACCCCTCCAAAGGGTTCTAAACAACAATCTTAATGCTGACTGGGCTTTCACAGTAACTGAATAAGCAGTCCTAATTTAATACAATGCAATCATAGGGAGCTCAGGATTTGAATCTCCTGTGTATTTTGAAGCATGGCTAAAACATAATGGACCTAATTGATTCCTTCCAAACATGCAAAGCCTATGAAATTCCAAGGGAAAAAAATTGTCATTAAAAAGAAAGAAAACATTGAGAAATAGAAATTATTTTACTATTTCCCAGCAGAAAAAGCCAGAGCCCTCTCCAGAGCCTTTGCCAGATTTCTAAGAGCAAGGTCAAGGGAGAGGAGGTCCTCTCCATTCAGAGAACAGGAGCCCAGCCCTGGTGTCACTCTGCCCTCCGCTCTGCTGAGGTGGCAGGAGTGGGACAGAGGCTGGGCCGCAGTGACAATGGTATGGAGTCAGGTGATCCTGGAGCTACAAAGAGGGGGACAGAGTGTGGACCCGACCTGATGATAAATATTTTTGTGCACAGGGACCTTAGACCTCCAACACTGCCCTCTTTTATTAGTCCAATAAGTGCTCACTGTGGCTGGTGAGTGCGTCAGGCCCAGGCCCAGGAGACAAGTCCACCTGTTACCTCTTTGTGACCCGCGTGCCGTGATGCCTCTCAGCGGGGTCAGTGACCTGCAGGAGAGGCTGGGAGAGGCGAGGGAGTGGACCCGACCTGGACTGGGGTCTCACACACACGCACTGGGAGGAAAGTGTGTTCCTGGCCCGTGGCCCAGCCTGAAGGAAGAGGTTGGGGTGTGGGGGCAAAACCAAGGGTGGCTGTGAGGCTGACATGGGCCGAAAGGGCCATGCATGGAGCCTGCTGCTGGGGGCACTCCGGGCCGTGACTAATACTGTCTCGGGGTGGCGGCAATAGTTTGGCACCTTCTCCTGGCCACTGAATCCTTGTAACTCCTCAGATGTTATTTCTGGCTGAGTAGAGCGATTTCAATGGCAGGATCTCAATTGCCTTGGAATTCGGTCACATGGCGTCAGAGCACAGGACCCTCCTGCTGCCAGCAGCTGCCCCTTGCTGGGTTCCTGTCCCGGGCCACAGCTCTGTCCTTCTCCTCAGCCCCGGGTCCCCCTTGGGGAGAAGACAGCACGAGGAGCTGAGAGAGCCTTCTCTGTCCCTGGCATCCGTTCCCGATACACCATCTGCCCTAGACAACAAGCCCACGTCTTTCTTCTTGTTCTTCCTTCTCCATTTCTTGTTTGGATGGAGGGAGTGGAGGAAGTCATTAGAGCCCGAGGTGGGTGAGCCACAAGCTCTCTGCAGAGGAAGGGACTTGGGGTGACTCTTGGGGTCCCCCATCGCAGGCCCGGGACGCAGCTCTCCCGGAGGCTGGTGAGGCATGGAGTGGGGCCTCCAGGTCCCTCTCTCACAGGTGGGTGCTACCCCAGCAGGCTGAGGATGCAGAGTCATACGTAGGCCCTGAGGATCGCCCTGGCCTTATCTAAAAATATTTAAAACTCCTCTAAGAGAACCGGGCAGAGGATGGAGCAGAGGAGAAGCACTAAGAGCCTATTTTGTTCTCAGACTACTATCAGTGACAGGACATATGGTTTTTGCCAATCCATTTGGGGGCTGTAACATTTTCTATTCCTGGTGGTAAAATGGAGCTAATAGAATTTGCTACCTCACCAGGATATCACAAGCCCTCCTCGGAAAGTTTGTAAATGCCTAAATCTCCTTGGGAAAAACATGCACCGAAATACCATGCGCAATTCATATAAATGTCATCTGAACCCCAGACCTTCCTTTCGAGAGCAAGGATTTAGGGCTTAGGCGGGTGTCATGATTGGGGATCTCACAGAAGTGAGCACGACATGAGGCCCTGAGCTTCACTGTTACATTTTTTTTTTTAAATGAGGCAGTGAAATATGCCAGATCGAGGCTCAGAAGGGTTTCTTTTTTACTGTTGGTCTATGTTTGCAACACATGAGGATTACATTCATGTGGGGAATTGGTTCCTATACAGATCGACATCTCGATCCCCTCAAGGGTCAGAAGTGTTTCTAATGGTCTTCTTATCACTAACACCGGTTTGCGAGTAGGTGATTTTTTTGGTGAACACCTAGGTCTGCCCTGGGTGGCATGGACCCTGGGTTCCTGTTTTCCTGGAACTGAAGGCAAGACCAGTGGGCCTTTTACCCCAAATCTTCAGGCTCTGCTCTGACTCTTTTCCCTCACCTCTTTTCCATGAACAGACAAGTGACAGGCCACCCTTTAGAAAGCCCGGGACTGTTTACTTAACTCTGTAATATAGCTTAAGTATACGGAAGTCCATGTGTTTACTTCGGAGAGTTTCAAAAGAGAATAGGAAAGATCTAGCAACCCCAAATTAGTTTAGGAACCAGCATGTCCCTTGCTTTAAGGAACACAGTAAACATTTCGGAAGAGTGTGCCAGCCTCACTATCTGACTCTCTCTTCAACGACTTCAGGGAAAACAGCAGCAGTTAGTTAAGCAATGTTTGCCAAGAGCAAATCTGGGGATGGGTGCTGATTTTAAAAAGAAGGGAAGGGGGGCGAGCTGCTCTCTGCAGTCCTCTCTGCAGAGGCCTGCTTTTCAGGGACTTTCATGAAGGCCATGGAGCATCCTTACCTCACTGCTGCCGGAGGTCCTTGCCAGGTGGAAAAGCTGAGCTGTGGTCTGCAGCATGAGGTGCAGGTAGCCAAGTCTGGAGATGGAAGCAAGTGGGGGAGCTCAGAGTTGCTGTGCACGGTCCTGACCCCAGCACTCGGATGGCCAGCTTTGCGCTTGAGGAGAGAGTTATACGGAATGAGAGCAGGGATCTTTTCCACCGTGACATCAGGCAGCCCTCCCTATAACCCTCTTCAATATTCCAGCCAAACATAATTAACATGCCTCATGCCTTTGCAGAGCCTGGATTGTTTACAAAGAGCAAACTTCCTGGCGCTTGAGAGCCCAACAGCAAAGAAATGCTCTTTTGTCACATGCATCTGGAAATCCGGGGCAAAACATGAGTGTCACCCCCACACCCCCTCCTTCCCCAAAAGCTCCAGCCGGAGGGCTGCACAATGGTTGTGCAAAGCTTGCTGCACCCCTTCCCAGCACTACAATTCTGTTTGTCTTCACCCAGGGAGCTGGGAGTGCAGGGCAGTGAAGCCCCCATCCACTGGGGTGGAGGTTGAAAATCCTGATTTTGTTTTAGAGGCCACAGTTCAGGCCAGCCACACCGAGTTCTGTCATTGGACAGACAGGTCTGCTTTGTGTGACCCAATTATATCTTTGCTATTGGACAGAACCAGAGCCATCAATTAATCCCTGGCTGGTGCCTAATGCTGACCAGAATGGCTTGAAGACAGATCTTCGGTGGAGCACCTGGTGGGGCTGCGTCCCCCGGAACCTTAATTACAGGACATGACCGTGATGGACGTGCTCTGCTCACCTCAGCTTGCTCACGGCCTTGGCAAGCCGCTCTGTCCGTCAGTGCTGCAGAGACTGGTGCTTCATGGCAGTGGACATGGAGGAGCGAGGGAACTGAAGCCACTTTCTCGCCCCAGACCTTTGTGGAGCTGCTTCCTCTCTTGCTTGACCTCCTCTGGAAAGGTCCAAGGGAAGAGAGAGGTCTCTGCAGGGTCCGGAACTGGCTCTAACTTCACCTTCCTCAAGTCGAAGGTGACGAGTCACATGGATTTGCCGTGCCTCAGTTTCTCTAGCTGGAGAGCAGGGTTTGAGTGAGAATTGGATGAGATGGGACCGTGCAGTTGGGACGTGGTGCTGCTGCTCTTGGTCTTCACCTATCACTCTTGCCGCAGTCAGTGCCTATGTGAGGTGAGAGGACACAGGGCCCCTGGCACTTCAAAGCTGCCCGCCATTGCGCAGAGTGTTCTGGGAGTTGGTGGGCAGAGTCTAAGCCCTCTTTCCTTCTGCAGTTTGGCGATGAACTGACCTGGCACGGGGCCGGCCTGGAGCTGCTGGTGGGGGTCAGGGCTAGCCTGCCAGTAGCTTGTTCACTGTGTGGGCCACAGGGCCCTGTGGTGCAGCCAGGACACAGCAAGGAAGGCTCCGTGGCTTCCTGTGGGGCTCGTTCTGTGGCAGTGGGTGGGTGCATGAGGGGAGACGGGCCTCTCGCCAGGGCCCAGCCCCAGGCAGTGCTGCTGTCTCCCTGATCCACTGTGCATCCTTCGCCAGATGTGAACTTGGCTCCCCGCTCCTTCCCTTTCTCTCTGTCCTCGGGGCCCCGGTGGGAGTAATTCCGGATGTGGTGCTCATGGCCCTGGGTGGCCTGTGGGGGTTGGAGGGGCATTTGGCCAGGCTCTGCCCACTGTCCCAGGCTGGCCAGGACACCCTACCCCTGGGAGTGGTGCTGAATGTGGCCTGCCAGCTTCTCCACCGCAGGTGACACTGTGTTTAGCTCTGTGAATGACATGCCGGAGGCTGAATTTATAGGTCAGCAGAGCCTGTGGCACAAGCCGGGCTCAGACTTGGTTCTCTGGGAGCAAAGCACTGAGATGTTCACTCTTGGCCCACTGGTCCCCTCTGAAACGTCACGACTCTCTTCTTTGTTCTGTTTTTTTAGTCCCTGTTTGCAGTGCCCGATGATCACATTCACCATGGGGAGTCGGCGCATGTGCACAGTGCATTTTAATTCTTTCTTCGTCCACTTCCTCTCCCTCCAAGGCAGGTGACATCCTCCTGGGAGGCGGCTGGAGTTGGCATGGTGTGGCTCAAAGGCGACGTCTCTTTCCATTTTCTCCCTGTCATACCTTTCTGGCCTTCTTCTCTCCCCCCTTTCCCACTGCCTCCTCATCCTTTCTCCCCTCCAGCATGCCTGGTTCATATTCACCCCGTCACCTGCAAATGCCTCAGGACGCCGGGCTCTATCGTTCCAATGCAAACGCCTTTGTGAAGCGCTCCACCGGGCATCAGGTGCCAGCTCGTGCTTCAAATGGAAGTTTGGGGTGATCTGTGTGCTGCAATCATTCCAGATCTCCTCCTCTGACCTGTGAGATACCAGCCGATCAAATTGAAATCGATTTAATTCCCCATCTACCCCTCATGTCCTTTCTGGGTCAAGACAGAATATAAAACCAACTCAGTAAATAAATCTCCAGCCCGCACAGTCAAACCTGTGTCCTTCCCTTACAGCGTGTGGAACCCTGCTCCCCTTGGATGCTGTGGCTTTCTGAAGGTCGCTGAGGCTGTCAGGGGGCAGGAGAACCATCTCCCGGCCCAGGAGAGACTGAGAGAGGTTAAGGCCAGCTGCTTCTTTCTGAGCACAGGCCAGGCCTCACACATGTGGTGCACATGAGAGTTCCTTCTGTGTCCCCTCAGTGGCGGGTGCCAACCCTGAGGACAGGCATGGTACATGATCCATCTGCATCCAAGGCAGGGCTCAGGCTGGACATTTGTCCACTCCTGTGGGTTTATATTTTGAAGTTGGAACCCGAGGACTGCAGAATACGACTCTGGCTGGCAGTCATGAGTGAGGATGAAGTTGTGCTGGAGTCAGGGTCCAGGGCAATATGACTGTCTGTGCTGTGGGACTCTAACTGCTATGTAATCCCTAGTTGGCCAGCATATAGCAGCACACATTTCTTTCTACCCAGCTCCATGATAAGGTTAAAACAGAGTGTATGGAAGCCTGGTAGGGGCAAACAAGATAGTGACTCAAGGCCTCGTTAGAACAGAACAGAATGAGGTCTGGAGATGAAGGGCCAGGTGCACCGTATAGCCGACTCCTTTAGATAGATGGCAGAAAACCGACCCCCTGACCCCTGGCCCACTTGCTGTGCTTGCAATCCTCTTCCCTTGCCTTTAAAAAACTGTGCTAACCCCTGAGCTGTGCCTGTCTGAGCTGCTCAGTTCTGAGAGTGCCATCTGGCCAGACTAATAAAGGTGCATTTACCAACAAGCCTGATGTGTTCCTTCCTGGGTGACTCTTGCTGCTCGTTGAGCTCCTGGAGCCTCGCTGAGCTATAGGTCCCAACATCTTGGAGGCCCTTTGGGCTGTTCAAGGCTCCCGGAAGTAAGGCCCTGGGTCTTGCATCTGGAGCCATTGTTGGGCTATAGGACTCAGCATTGTGAAGACCCTTTCAGCTGTTCACGCTCCTTGGAGTGGAAGTGAGACTTTAGGTCTTACAGAGTCAGCCAGGGAAACTGGGGCACAACCTTGCTCCTGGGATGAGCCAGGCTAAGGGTGGATCATGCTCATCCTAGGAACAAGGCTGGAGGCCTCATGAGGCCAGGAGAAAGGCCTGGACAGGCCCTTGGCTGCAGACGCTCTCTGCCCCAGAGCTGCAGGGGCTGGCCTGAGTCACCTTGCCCTCTGCAGGGCTTTGAACAGCAGCTCAGGCCACCCTCATGGACAGAAGCCAGGCTTTCTGCCCTGCTGCCGGGCAGTACTGGAAATGTGGAGGCCAATCCCACTTTGGGGCAGTGCACTTTTCTTCTTTCTGCAGGAAAGTCACCTCTTTCAGGAACCGAGGCAGCTAGGGTGCCCTTGGCCTCAGGCCCCCTGGGGCTGGTGACAGAGGGTGGTCCAGATCTTCCCAGAGTGTGGGCACCTCTGGCTGCAAGTGGCATCACAGTGCTACTCTCTAGCACAGCCTTGGCAACCTGGTGACTCTGGAGCCCCTGGTCCCCGGTGTGGGCTGTGGTGAGGCCCAGGGCTGATTCTTTAGGGTGTGGCTGGCCCAGGTGAGTCAAGAGCAGAGTCTGGCTTCAGAATCAGACACCAACTGTGGATGCTCCCGCAAGTCCTCTTGGCCTCAGGTGGCTCTGTTGCTCACAGGAAGTGAGGGCTCTGGCTCAGACTCTGGCAGGACAGCAGAAAGCTCCAGGGCCAGCACCTCTGCCATATTTCCCAACACCCCTCCACCTCTCTCCACGGCAACCCTATGTTGGGTGCTGGCTCCCCCTCGTCCCTACTCCCACACTTCCATAAAGTCACCTCTGAGGCCCCTTCCAGCCTACTACGGAGGCCCCCTTGGTCTTAGGGGGCCAGGTTCAGTGGCCCTTGGATCCAGAACTAATTTCTGCCCTGTTAGGACCAGATTGGCTCCCTGCAATGAAATATACCTCCGTGCTAGCACAGTTGTATGTGTGTGTGTAAATGCACATGTGTGTGTCTGTCGGCAACACATGTGTGTGCTCACAAGAGTGTGCATGTGTGTGCATACATGTGTGCTTGTGTTTACCTGCACAGACTTTAGCATGGTGGACAAGGGTGACGGCCTCGTCCTGAGCCAGGAAGTTGGGATGCTCTGGTGGTTTTGATCTAGGAGGCTCTTTGTGCCCTGTGCACCTCTGCACCACATGCTGGGCAGGGCTCGGAAAGTGTTGATGTGCCACACAGCTGTACTTCGTGTCATTTCTGGGGTGCATTTCTAGGAGTGGCATTAGATATTTTCCTTGGTAACAAAAATGGGCATGGCTATTAAAAAGCTGAAGGCTGGTGTTTAACATTGTGATTCCAAAGCAACAGCTATAGGTCCTGACCTTAAGAGAGATTTTTAAAGTGTGATTTCTGACACTTTACGAGAGCTCAGTGACTGCAGCCCATGCTGCCCCTCTGCCTCAGCTCGTTCTGCAATGAACTTGGCAGAGCCTGGGAAGGCTCATGGCTCCTCGCTTCCTAACTCTGCCCAGGACACTGCAGGATGCAGGCCAGCTTCCAGCACCCCTCTCAGCTGTACAGCCCGGGAAGGGGGAAGGAAGAGAGACAGAGGAGGTGCTGAGATACTGAGAGCAGAGCAGGAAAGGTTTCTGGCTCCGGCTATTTCAGTGCCTCTGAGAGTATTAATCCCTGATGGCCTTTTCTGGAGAGAATGGAGTAATTTTCCACTCTCATAAGGAAGAAAGAAGATTTTCCCTGTTCCCAGTAGGAGTTTGCAGAGTCTCTGCGCCTCTCTGGCGATTGCAGGAAATGTCAGTGCCACAGACAGGTGTCTGCATTAGGCACTCCTTGCTGTTCCCCTAATGACCACTCTGCATCTGGCCTGACGGACTTGGGAAGAGCCAGTCCTTCTGTGGCCCGCATGCTGTGAGCGTGGTGAGGCCAGAAGTGAGCCGGGTTTGGGGCAGGGTGACTGTGGTGGGGCCCAGATCACCAGCGGGTGGGGTGGATGGGCTCCTTTGTGTTTATTTTTGTGAGATTTTAAGCTCACATCTTAGCCTTGCACCTTACTGCTCAGCAGAACCCAAAACTGAGGGTGCACAGCGCTCACCCTGGGCTCTGCCCTAACGATCTTGCTTCCAAGCCGGCAGGCAGGTCTGAGAGCGGGCAATTCGATTCTTCCTGTGGAGGAGCATTAACAAAAATAGGGACGATTTTATTCTTACCACGCGGGGCTTTATTTTCAGAAGAGTGCTGCCTTTCACAGTTTCACTCATTTTAAAACTTTTATTGGAAATATAAAGTACATGTAGAAAGTGTACCATGGATTTGTTTGTTTTGCAGTCGTGGGAATCGAGCTCAGGGCCTTTACACTTAGCTATAGCTCCAGCCCTTTTTAATTTTGACACAGGGTCTTGCTAAGTTGCCAAGTTGCCCAGCTGAGCTCAAACTTGAAATCTTCCTGCCTCAGCCACCTAGAGTACTAGGAAGACAGAAATGGGCAGCCATGCCCAACTTTACGGATACATTTTCATAGAGTTCACTCACCCATGGGACTGACCATCTCATAACTTAAGAGGCCCCCTGCCCTGTCCAGGTGTTCCCTGCTTCCCACCAAGGTAAACCATGAACTTGACTTCTCATGAAGCAGAATAGTTTTGCCTTGGGTGGACTTCCTGCCAAGAGAGTCACATAGCACATCCCTTGGGTCCCATCCTAGTGCCCCAGTCTTTCTGTCGTGCAGAGGTAGCCACACTCCTCCAGGTAGCTCAGGCTGTACTGTTTGTGTCGTCACCATCCATCCTGTGAATCTTCTGATCTGTGGATCAGAAGACTCCTGAGGATGGCAGCATGGTGGTTTCCAGTTTAGGGCTTTTACAGATATCATCCCTGGGAACTTCCTGTGACACCCGTGCTGCAGGGCACCCCAGGGAGTGGGAAGTCAAGGCTGGGGCTCATTTGACCCGAATCCAGCCAGAGATGGCACTGGTTTGAAGCCCCTCAAGGAATGGGGGAGCACATGGTGCCACGTCGTTGCCAACATTATTTCCACTTTAAACATTTTTGTTGGGTTTGCCTCTCTTTTCCTCTTCTCTGAAAACATGATCATCCGGTTTTTGAGAAAGGCACAAGGGTGATTCAACAGGGACAGAGTTGTATGTTCAGCAGTGTGGGAACGATTGGACATGGACAGAGAGATGCTAAGCCTTGACCTAGACTTCACTCCTTATGTGCTCTGAGTGTGTGGGAGTCCTTTACAAGTACCCATGGAATAGTTGCCAAAACTGGAGTCAAGAACAAAATCCAAGCAAAGTTCTCAAATCAGAATTCACTAGGCTAATTTGTTTGACTTCACCGGTGTAGGATTACATGTTAGAATAAGAGTCAGCAGAACTGTCATGTGAAGGTACAGGATCCCATTAATGAATGTAACTGTATTGTGGACCTAGATTGTGCCAATAAACTCAATAAAAAGAGAGAGAAAAAAAGAGTAAGAGTCAGCTCCAAGCAGTGTTTGCTATTGCTGTGGTTACTCGAGACTTGATCCCCAAAGCCTAAAAGATGTGTTGCAGCAGTTCTTGTATTAATGAGAACTATAATGAGGATGTCCGAGGGCATTCCTCACAAATTAGCAGCTGGCCTGGGTAGGGAGACTGACTGGTCTCTTAGTATCTAGAGGCAGGTTTCCAAGCGTGGCTCTGCATCTCACCAAGGACCCAGACCTTCCTTCTTTCTGCCTTGTGTTCTCATTATGTTGGCGATTCATCCTCCTGGTCCCCAAAGAACAAAGATGATTACAATGATAGCCACACCCCGTCAGCTTCCCCCTGCCATATAGACATCAGGATAATAAATCAACTTGGAAAGGGCGTCGGCTGGTTTTGAAACCACAGTTTCAAGTGGTTCAGTCCACAGTGGCTTGGCCCTGTAGCTTGGGACTTGTGGTAACACAGTGCATCATGGGTATGCATGGTGAGGCTGCCTGCTCAGGAAGCAGAGAGAGAAACTGGAAGGGGTCAGGGTCTCAATGTCCCCTGCAAGGGAGAATCTCTGTGACCCAACTGCTTTCCACCAGGTCCCACCTCCTGAAGGCGTCCCACCTCCAGGGACTCAGGCAGTTGACTGAGCCTTTTGAGATCTGAACTCCAGCAGCACTAATCATTACTATTATTTGGATACTCTGTAGGACTTCTGCCAACTTTTACTCTGAGCCTCTCTCACATCTTCACTTATTAAATGTTTGAAGCCATCTATGAGCTGGTACTGTTATTCCTCTTGTACAGATGGGGAACTGAGATGTGGAGCAAGTCAGTAATTCATCTCCAGTTAACAGTGAGTAACTGGTAGCTCTGGGGTTGACCCCAGGCACAAACTGTCATGTTGTCATCTGGTGAGGTGTGTGGTACCTTTGAGTGCAGGATTTTCACCATTGCAGGAAGCATCCCAAGGATGTCACAATGCTACTCTGGTCTCAAGGACAGATGATGAAGTGAGGAAAGGAGCTCTCGAGTCCCTGGAGACAGATCACAACTGAGTCTTCAGGCATCTTCTGAGGCAGGGACGGAGGAGGAACCTGTAGACAGTTCATTAATATCTTGCCCTGCTGAGAACCTGATCACTTGTAAATTAAAGTAGTTCTCTAGATAAGTTGGAAACTATTCACAACTAACCAGGAATGACTTAACTAGAATGGATCCCCAAAGAGGAAAAATTGGGAGAGAAAGACCACCCATAGGGCTGGGGAGAGGTGGTCGGAGAGGACAGGCTCAGGCTGGTTTGCCCACAGCCTCCGAAGTTGTAAGGAGCAGATCACACCATGGTAAACCTCTCTAAACAATTCCACAGAATGGAAAGGACAGTTTACAACCCAAGGCAAACCCGGGCCAGACCAATGCAAAAATTAGATGTCATCCCACTTTTGAAAGTGGTGCAAAAAATTCCAGCTGAAACACTAACAAAATATAGGAATATATTCCAAGGCCACATCTCTCCTAGAAATGAAATAATGGCTCAAGTTTAGGAAATCTATGTATTTAAGTCTCTATAATAACTATGAGAAAAGTCTCAGGAGGCACTCGCGGTCCTGTGATGTTCCCAGATGCTCTTGGGACAAGTTCAGCCTGGTTTCCAGCAAGGAGAGGTGGTCTCAGAGCTTCTTGCCTGTGGGAGTTGAACAGCTCTCCCCAGGGCTTTGGGACACTGCTGTCCAAGAGGAAAGTGGCCCTGTATCTGCCTACATTCTTAGGGACTGAGGATCCCTGGAACCTCCCTCCTGAAGACTAGTGCACTAGGAGAGATGAAGCGGCTGTTTAGAGAATGTTTTTTTTTGTGTGTGTGTGTGTGTGTGTGTGTGTGTGTGTGTGTGTGTGCAAAAACAGTTCTTGTATTTTTCTGCACAACATTCGGTGTGATAAATTCAGGTCTCTTGGGCCTTGTGGATGACATTTTCAGAGTGTTGTCATTTGCTTAACTTAGTGACTCTTTGGAACTTTGTGTTCCATTCCAATCACTTCTGTGTTAGCTCACTGGAGAAGACAAGAGAGAGACAGAAGGCTGGAGCCTTGTGGAGCTCAGCAGACAGCATTATTTATTGATCTTGAACATCTTGGTGGTGGCCACAGTGCAGGTTACTTTACAGACAGCCTCTGTGGGCTCTTTCTATTTGATTGGTCCACTCACCAAATGTTTGAGGAGAAGCCACTATGCAAAAATGCAGCGCAAAGACTGGCGGGGGATGCCACTGATTGGTAAACTGGACTCTGGCTGTCTCTGCCCTCTTGGAGCTTGAAATGTGTCAGAGAAGGTTATGGGGGCTCCGCTGTGGCCCCCACGGAGACCCCACACTGGACACAGGGAAGGGCTATCTGTGGACCCTGTAGGGAAATGGCAGCAGCTGGCTCTGAGAAGACTTTAACCAGGAGCCAGCCCGCCTTTCCTCTGCTCCTCCAGTGTGGTGTCAAAGGCAGCTGACATCCTGGAGCCACAGACCAAGGGTGAGCAGGGCAGGAGTTCCAGCAGTGGCGGAGAGCAGAGGGAATCCTCATGCTTCTTTCCTTTCTGTTGCTGTAAAAGTCTGTTTTCTTACTCTAGAGAAATGTGGAGTGATTTGTAAAGCATAGAAGTTTTTCTAGTCCAAAGTTCTAGAGTCTGGAGAGTCCAGTACTGGGGTGCTGGTGCAGCATGAGAGCCCCTTGTCCAACCCGATCACTGCCAGCCTGGTGTCTCTTCCTCTTGTCACAGATGCAGGGGCCATCGGAGAGCCTCACCCTCAGGACCTCATCTAACCCTAATCACTGCCCCGAGGCCCCATCTCCAAATACCACAGCCATGTGAACTTGGGAATCACGTTTTCATCATCAGAGCTTCAGGGGACCACAGTGGTTTCAGACCACAGCAGCGGTTGCTCTTTCTTGCCCCTGTGTGGGGATGAGGCCTCTAATGACTGCAGATTGCTACCGGAGAAGCTATCAGAAGCGGTAGCCTAAGAGCATTTGTTAACTGCTGGAAGAAAAGAGCTGCTAGCACAGAATGCTGTATGCACCACAAATACCCTCCAGGAATAAAGAGGAAATGAAGACATTCTCCATGGGAGGAAAACCAAGAATTCTTGCAGCAGCAGACACACTCTCTCGCTTGCTTCTTATACCTCCCATTAACCTTCATAAATAAAATCTGCTATGAGAGTGTAATGGAACTTGCTAATTCCATCTTTGCCCTGAAAAATTGCATTGGCTCTTGCAGACCCAGAAGTCTAGAGTTATTATGAGCCAGCATTAATTTCCTTGCTGCGGGCTACACATTCAGCAGTGACCAGGTGAGGTTAGGACTTGGATGTTCAGCGCACTCATGGAAAGCCGGCTCGCAGTAGTGAGAGGTGGCCAGGGGCACACAGATGGAACAAAGGCAAGCCCAAATCGTCATCTTTTCAGGCTCTTATCATCTGGACAATGAATATGAAACTGTTGTATTGCATTTCCCTACTTCTGGTTGCTTCCAAAATCTTGCTTTATTGTGGTATAACCCACAGAGAAAGGATAATTATTTTTAAAATGTATTCTCTTTTATTTTCTAAACAAGCTGAGCCCTCTGCTTAAAATTATGATGAAATCAGTTCTACAAAGCATTCAGCAAAACACTGCAAGCACATTTCCATTTCTTGACCATGGAACGTTCCAGAGCTCTGATGAAGTTTTTGAATTATTGGTACAATCTTTCGTTTGTCCAGGGCCTCACTAAAGGAGGCCTATCCTGACCCCTGAGTGCACACAGAGGCTGGGGGAGCCTTGCCCTGGTCATCACATTAACCCCATGGGCACTGGGGAGAACTTCCAACCTCCCCCCCAACCCTTTGGAGGAACAGAGCCTGGCTTAGGGGCTTGTGCACTGACCTGGGACTTCTGCAAAGCTTAGCTCCCAAGACCAACATAGGAGACACTCTGTTCCTTCCCAAACCAGCCACTCATTATGGCACACATTTAAAAACTTTGAAGTGAACTTGAGGCACAGTCTCCTGAGGCTTGACAAACACAATCTGTCAACCATTACCAAAATCAAAGTAGAATACTTGTCCCCTAAAGTTCTCTCATGTGTCCTTATATCAACCTCCCCTCCACCCATCACCACAGGCTGGTCTATTGCCCCTGGTGGGATCTTTGGTGGTACTTACCTGTATTCCTGTGCACATCTGTTCCTCCTGACCTCAGCGTGCTATGCCAGCCACACAAGAGCTCCCGTCTGTTCCTCTACACAGCAGCTATAGGGCTCAGCTCTCTTTCCAGTGAGGGCCATCGGATGAATGGTCTTTGACCATTTGTCTGTAAATTACTTTGTGGTATGCGCTGGCCCTCCTCATGGTTAAGTATCTATAAGCAGAATTTCTGCACCACAGAATACATACTTGTTTACTGTTATGACCCCTATGTATCTTGTATTTGGAATGCAGTTAGATTATGGGGGCTTATAGCTGATTTGCTATTAGGAGGTGGGGCGTGGTTGGAAGAGGCATTCACTGTGGGGCGACCTTTGAGGCTATGTCTCCCTTCCCTCCTCCTCCTTGCTCTCTCTGCTTCCTGGCTGCCATGAGGTGAGCAGCTGTCCTCTGCCAGACCCTTCCTCCATGCTACTTTTGCCTGCAGCGGGCTGACTATGCATGGACTAAAACCTGAGCCAAAATAAACTTCTCCTCCTTTAAGTTGTGAGCATTGGAGATTTTGTCCCAGTAATGAGGAAAGTGTCTAAGGCAGATTTTGAAAACCAATCACCCTTTTCAGAAGCAGCAGTTCCATACAGAGGTGGCAGCACTCCAGGCCCCCAGCAGCCCAGATGGGATGTGGCAGGATCCCCTTGGGGCTGTCCAGTTGCATTTCACACGTTTATTAGCACAAGTTGATCTCTGCTCAAGAGTCTGTTAAAATTTTTACCTATGGTAAAGATTAGATTATTTGTCCTTTTATGTCTTATGTTAATGGGGATAAAATAGGGCCGAGGCTCAGGGGCCCTGCAGGTGCACATGCAGATGCACACAGGGAGGTGGAGAGCGCACGGACATGCAGCTCCACACCCGACACGTGTGCACTGAGGGGCAGAGGATTCCCCGGCCTCCAACAACCTGGCCGGTATGTGGTTAGACTCCCTCCCTTCCCAGCCTGCTCAGCAGCCCTGGGCTCCCTTCTGCAGCCACCATGGAGAGCAGGAGGGCAGATCAGGCAAAACAGCAGGACACTCTCGAAGGTGTGACTCACAGCTCCCAGGGGCTCTGAGTAGCACCACTGCCTCTCCCTACTGGTAGGGGCCAGAACCAGCTTGGGACTCAGAGGAGGGTTGGAATGAGGGCGGGGCAGGAGCAGGCCTGGCCTGCACCTGTCGGCTCCTCCTGGGCCCTTAGGTAAGGTTGAGGTGCTGCTGTCCTGCTGATGCAGGGCCACCTCCATGTCCGGTGTTGAAGGCAGGGTGGGACTGGAACATGGGCCTGAGGGCTGCAGAATAACTTGAGGCTTTCTTCTTCTTTATTAAAATGGCTCTTTTTAAGAAAAAATGATCAATGTGATTGAGATTGTATATATATATAT